>NW_028259134.1:1885000-2510000 GCF_977971745.1 Zootermopsis nevadensis | reverse complement strand
GCTTATGCATTCTGTATTTGCTTATGTAGACCATTTTCTGTGCAACACATCGGACAGATGCCTACATGACTAGAAAATGTTTGAATTTTCCAAGTTGGCGTAGTACAACTGGTGACCCACAGGCCATATGCGGCCGGAGAGAACTTGTAACCAGTCTCGTAAAATTATTTCTTAATTTGTTACCTGTTAATAAAATGTTTATTTTATTTTTTCCGAAGGATTTAAAGAAAAGTCTTTTTGAAATCTACCGTAAAATGAAAGTTTTCCAGGTACATACTGTTTCCATATAAGCTGTTGGAGGAGCATATCTAAAATAATTTGCATCTATATAATTAGTTTTGCACATTTCAGTAAGATTTATATTTTAGCATATACTATGGGAATTTGTCATTTTTTAATAAGTAAAATGAAATATAATGAAAACTGATCATTAAATTTAAAAAAAGCCTTTGGACCCATCGGAAAATATATTCTTGGTCCAAGGAAAATAAAAAAAACTTGGACCGCTCTGTTCTAAGTAGTGTTTAAAAATTAATGTTCTACCTCCCGCGTCTCCAAAAGTTGGTTCTGTTTTTTGAGGCAACAGTCATAGTTCATTCTGAGTATTATGCGAAACCCAGAAGTACAATCTGTGGACCAAGTACAGTCATTTAACGTTGCAGTAAGTGTTTTGTGTCATTTGCGAAAGACACACTCTTATTAAACATCGTGTTTTCTCTTGTGTTCAACTGAAGTTTTCAGAGCGGCTCAGTGCAATGAATTCTTCTGAGCATCAGCCATATCAGTATGGATTTGTACAACCCAGCGTTTCGACTTCTGTCTCTCTCTGCCTTCATCAGGATAAGACACAGACAAAGACAGTCTCCGTATCTCTATATTTAAACGGCTGATTGCCCGAGAAAACTTTGTTTACCTTCTTTGTTTCTTCCTCTCTTTATCCATTAAAGTATTCTGCACATATTTAGTGAACAGTAAAGCTTTGTCATTTCTATTTGCCACCGGAATATTAGGGCTTATTAGATAAACCACAATTAGAACAATACAGATCAAAGATGTATGAATAAAAATAAAGACTGAATCAGGCGATTTTCTGATAAATTTCTTTCCATTTTCATTTTAGACAATTTTATTATATTAGAGATAATTTTATATCGTAGAATTTTATAGTCGGTCTTATTGGATAGGATTTAACATATTTATTCTCTCATGTCCAAGAACCGTGTACATATTTCGATAAATGAGGGTTTTATTTCAATACAGCAGTTTTCTTAAATTTCTTCCTGCTAAGCATTTTATTCATTATAAGCATTTATATAACATTAAACCAAATTTTTTTTGCGTGACGTCATGTTATAATGAGCACGAAATTACCAAAGCGAAACTTATTATCAGTCTATTGTAAAGAGTAGCAACGTTATTACGTTGTTAATTTTCGGTTTTAGAAGGCATTTTTCATTTAAAAATAAGCATTTTCACAGTCTTCCCCTCTTTCCCCTTAATGAATTATGGGCCTGAGCTCCAGATCACAATCAAGCTGTAAGGAGGTAGTTTCCATTTGAAATGGCCTCCTGTCTAATTTTAAAACGAGAGAACGAAATGAAATCTTCCAGCACGCAATTTACATACACATACACAGTGCTTTGAAAAGTAGGATGATTTAGGGGATAAACTGTGTGCTTTGTCGCAGTCCAACTTTGACACTTCAGGAGTTCCGCGTATTTCGCCGCGGAAAATAGGATATAAATATGGGAAAATCTTTTGTCATTTTCAAGATTCCCGCTAGCCTTGCACGAGAAAAACTTGAAAGAAAGAAGGAAGACGGTTTACTGTCTCTTATGAGTTGTGTATCTTTTAATTTATACGATACTTAGTTTCTATTGCAGGCAGCTAGTTCGAGGTTTTAGAAATAAATTATAGATAATGTAGCAACCTAGTTAAAGTTTTATGTGCGTTGTGTACGACACAACTCTCTTGATTCCTTGCCCTTTCAGTACATTACATTTTGTTGTTATTAAAGAGGGAATTATTGGCTTTGTACTGAATAATAACATTTTATCACTTGGTTTTGTTTTCGATGAGGAATCCGAAACAGACCGAGCTAATGTACTTCTACTGATATATCTTCTTGATGTGTCACTTATAGCAGTTTTTATCTCCTGTAACTTAAAAGGAGGTTCCTTATTTTGTTTTTGGTGTATCATTGAATAAAGATGGTTGATTACTTCGTAGTCTGCACTGAGAGATGAACAGACGTGCTTGTAGAAGGAAAATCTCATATTACAAACAATTTACGTAAAATTTTGTTGTTTAATTTGTTAATAAATGTCTTATATAGAGTAAAGAATTTTAAATAACTTCTAGTAAGTATGGTCAAGAATGTATGGGGATGTTATTAAAAAGGTTACTTGTTTATTCATGGCTTCTGTTCGCTATCTACGAAATTGTTTCCCATGAATTGTAAATCGAGCAGACAACCGCAAATAGTAGGAATTCTCACGGCGCACACTTAATATTAAATTTAAAATTGTCCCTGGTAATCCTTAACTAAGCACCACTCCATTCAGACGTAGGTGTTGTGGAGGTACGTATTTTTAACCGCTGCACTGAATAGGAGTGAGTGGTTAGGTTCACACTCCGCCCGCTTTGCTTCAGCGGAGAAAGTCGCCGGTAGCTCCAGATTCAGTTAGGACGCGGTGGCGAATAGGAGAATTTCTATCTTTGCTGGGAATCGAACTCCTGTCTTCTAGCCCGTAGTCTGGTCACTAATATGTGTTATATAAACAAGCTAGATTGGTGTGTGTGTGTGTGTGTAAAAGAGGGCAATGCGTGAACCGTGTTTTATGAAAACCTGCATATTGGAGACATATTTATCTCATGTGAAGGTAACTTAAGGAGATGTGTTCAAAAATGTATTTTGGGACCAAAATTACAGAATATAGGTAAAAGGTACGTAGCCACAGAGGTAAACAGATGAAACTAAATTAAAATCAAAACAGCTCGATTAAATTCATTGTAAATATATATTATTAAATCTTTTCCGTCTAATCACAATAAATCTTATTAAATATTAAAATATTACAATAATTAACATTTAAAATATTTAAAATATTAAATGATGTTCTTTATCGAAATATTCGATTTACATTAGACCATCATTTTTCATGTTTCACGACATGTTTCAGTTCCTTGTAAACTTTAAGGCCAAAATTAATGTAAATCGAACCTTAATTTCTTCGCTGTTACATGCGGACAAACGGACGTAGATATAATAATGTCTTTACTATTAATGTTTTCAACCCTAAATGCACTAGTCTCGGTTGCCAATCGATTCTAATATCAAAACAACTGTTTCAACATCTTTGTCGTAGGAAATGAAACCAAAAATTCGACACTCCTAGCAAAGAAATTCTTGACTGGGGTACGAACCTTAACCAGTTGAGTGAAGTTCTCGGCTTTAAATGCTACGAAATCGTAATACATTTCGTTCACCTCCAATATAATTGCAGGGCACAAGACTGAAAAAGCATTCCCTTACTTTTCATGACTTCGAAGTTAAAGCATTGTTTAAATGTTCAGAAAACCTCTTCATTAACGGACTCGTTATTGAGTTGACAATTAATGAAATTATGGAACAAGTGTCTCCATATTTGGTCACGGTTCGCACATTTACAACGTAGTGGGTCAGTGGTTAAATTTGAATCACCGGACCTAGAGTGGTGTGCTTTTTCGTGAAACTTAAATGACATGTTTAATGAATTTGCTTCAAGTAGTTGTGTTTAATGTACTTTGAAGAGCAAAGTGTCGAGAGGAATGATGGAGATGAATACTCCTACGCCAAAACTTGAAAATGTAACTTAAATTTTATAAGGTTGGTTGCTCTGATTAGACGTAGATCATTTACTATGCAAATAAATTAAAATTTGTCAACCTTCTGAAAAACTAAGCCAATGTAATCATAGGGAATAGAATTCTTTTAATCTTTACCGTTTGCTTATGTTTAATCATTGTTTCGGTACCTAATCCACGAAAGTAGTCTTATTTAAAAACAAAGAGGATACTTGCAAATGCATATTATATTCAGGAAAATTTAATATCTTTCGCTCCAATTTTATTAATTGTAGGACTATTTAATGCATTTATCTTCATAACACATTTAGGGTCAATTTCAATATTATCTTTTTGTTTTCACGAGTTGCAACTCCGTGAGGTATGATAGTTTACCGACGTTTCAGAGGTGCTAGCTGCCTTCATCATCATAAACTTCTACCGTCGACACGGCGTTATAGCCAAGTGACAGCCATTTTCATATTCTCCGTTGTAAGAAATTCAAAACCTTTTCAACTGTTCTGTTACACGTAATTATCTAACCAGCCTTTTTTTTCGTGTTTTCATTTCCTCCACGCCCCCCCTACCTATCAACCAGCTAAATGACTTGTTCCCGTCCTACTGATATCTCATCTCGGATTGGCCCGAAGTTACCATTTCTGTACAGTAATTTGATTTCTAACTAATTTAATTTTTATTTAAGATGTAATCTCCCAATTTCTCAATCCATACGAGGGGTATGTTGTTTAACAGTTGCTGTAACACTATGCTTCCCGAGACTTCAGGAATTATTTTGGTAATTTTTTCTTGTTTTGGGGATATTCGGATTAATGGCAGACTGCTCCTTCCGCCGGAAACACTTGTCCCTTCCTGTCCCCTTGGCCGCTGGTGAATATCTCGTATTTCCTGTTCGGACACTTCTACCCCACCTCGTCTTCTTACATTGATGCACCCTAATGTGTCCTTTTTAATTCATAAGGTCCGTTCTTTTTTTAAATATTTATACGTAAAAATATGCCTATTCGCTTCAGAATATCTGTCTGTCCGTCTGACTATACGCATGTTACAACTCGACTTGAATTTCGTGAAATTTTCTTTTCGGTTAAAATGTGACGACGATAAATGACGTTTTACATGAAGTCCTACGTGGATATTTGCGCTGAAATGAGTTTGTGGGGGATCCCCAGCCGACTATAACAGATTCAGGAAATCCTCAGTTAGTCTCCTAAACCCTGCACACATAAAATTATTGGCCTTTCGCAGACGTCGAAGAACGAACCATGAAGAACGCGTCGGAATTGTTTCACGACATATACAGGATGAGCAGAAAATATCTTTATGCTTTGAAAGTGATACAGGACAAAAATGTGGCGTACTTAGAACTTTACAACTTCACCAATCAGTAGTGACACTCTCAGAGTTTTGTTTCGGATGAATCTACGTAGAAATACTTTTAAAAAAATATCGATTTCAAAATTTCATATTTGTTTTCCATCAGAGTAATCTACACATATTTCAGAAGATGTCAGGCTTTCAGAGGGACTCATTGCTAATCTCCATTTTGTCTTACCCTGAAGATGGAGAATGTGTATTGCAGACGTTTCGGGAATCCTTACTTTCTCAAATTTTAAAACATTTAATTTTGAAATGAGCCTCCATTTTTGTTTTGTTTCCATGCTGAAATCCAAACGGAAGTACCATGATTACAACACACCGAAAGCTGTCTTTAATGACATAATAATAACAAACTACAAAATGGCTGGCGAGCTTTCAAGCGAACAAGGCGAGCGACAGAACGTAACGAAACTCAGTGCCGTGATTACCAAGTACGGACATGATTTTTACCTATTTTGTCGTGTCAGAAAACGAATATGACACAACTAAATATAATAAATAAATCCGTAACGCCCAACTAATAAAAACGACTGTTCAAGGTCTATGGCTGCTAACAATGGGAAGATGACATATGACGCGACTTCCAGTGGATTGTTACGCGCGGCTACCGCCAGATGTCATTATGTGTTCACCATTCCGTGAGAAGACCTTTTCGTTTGTGGGCGAATGACTGAGTGTTTCAAGCAAGGCATGACGGGAAATGGTAAAAATAATAAAGAAAAGAAGACAGTATGAAGAAATAATCAGTGAAGTTCTTTTCACCTGCAACTAACATTCTCGACACTCATGGCTGAATTTGCTAAGTAAAAACGGTCATTAAGTGACTTACATTTCCGTTCGCGACATACGAGTTCATTTCTTTTGTTTAATTACGACGCTGTCAATAAGCCAGATTGTACACTCTCGAATGACAGGAAAAATAATGAATAAAATAATAAAATTGGAAAAGATTTGGCTTAATGGAACTTAGTATCCCGGCATTTGCCTTCAGGGACAGAGGAAAACCACAAAAAGTCGTAATCAGAGTTGTCAGTTTTCGGGTTAAAAATTTAACCTGGGATCTCCCGAATACGAAGCTGCAATCTTCGAATGTCAATCACAAATCGCTCTACTACGCCACTTAGCGCCATAGACAGGAATGCATTCAGTCACAAGTGATGGTAGTCTCTCGACTACAAAACTACTTGTTTCATAGTAGCAATACGTAGTAGTTTATGCCAGAAATAAAGTCTGGTTAGAGTAGTACCTAAAGTCAAATTAACATGGTATGATTTGAAATTAATCTTATTTGTCTGTATAGCTTCATTCAATTAATACAGCCAGCTCTTCAATTCCACATACACCAATACTTGCTGGTCTTGTAATCCTGGGGTCTCGGGTTCGATTCCCGGTCGTGCCCGAATTTATAACTTGTGTTGGGCAAGGCCGTGGTCTAGGCAACACGGAGTTTTCCTCCGTGGCATCCCAACAATTACTCCATTCACACACAGAAGAAGGCAATGGCAAACCACTTCTGGATCATCTGCCAAGAACGTATATGAACAGGTCCCAGTCCGAGAAAAGGATGGAAGGATCCTGTTCATATGGACCTGTCGTCAGACAGAACACCAAATAAATAAACAAATAATATATAAATTATTATCTACAAGTTTTGGGCCTATTGGCTCGTTCTGATCCCAGGATTAGTCAAACTGGCCCCAACATAAGCCGGGGTATTCCATGATATAAATCGGTAACTAAGTGAAGTTTCTGCATGGCATGTTAGAACCCTCTTGATGGGTTAGGTTAGTAGCAGGACTGCTATCTTGTTGCATCTAGACATGCATAAAAATTTCTCGAGTTTTCATCCCTCGAAAGGATTGTCTTCTCTTCGACTCCAGAACCTACTGCCAGGTTTTAGTCGTCCTAATCCAGGTATACATAAGCTGCCTCATTTTACTATTCCAAATGGAAGGACTGTCTTCTCCATACGCTTTGTCGGAAATGGATTCTGTACATTAATTATTTCTCTGAGTTTCAATACACTCAGTTGAAAGCTAACCACAAGTGACTGCATTGCTGTACACACGAGTTGGCAAACTTTTCATTACATATCTTTGTCGAGCGCCACAGAAAAAAATTATGTCGTGGTTATTAAGTAAAACTGTATGTATTTAACTGAAGACGGATAATAGCTGAATTTTTCCACACAAATGAATTTCTTGTACAGGATTTGTTTGTTAGTTTTAAAAGCTTTGTTTTGTTAATTGTCGTGTGTTCCTGAGCACAATTAATAAGATTTTAAAATTTAGGCCTACATCTATAAGAAGTTTACTTTTTTCATTAAAAACGTTTAGATGCTATATATATCAATGTTTCTCAGAAGCAGAAAATGTTTGTCGTTACCGCATACGTTGTAGGAAATGGATGCCACGTCATAACTAACTAACTAACTAACCAGATGGCTTACCGAACCCGAAGGTTCATCACCGAATTAACCAAAGCCCTCCACCGGACCCTGTCCTGGGCCAACAAAATCCAGTCTCCTTCAACTCCAATCTCCCATAGATCCCGCCTGAGATTATCCTCCCATCTACGTCTAGGTCTCCCCAGCGGTCTCTTCCCTTCAGGTTTCCCAACCAGTAACCGGTGCACACCTCTTGTCCCATCCATGCGCGCTACATGCCCAGCCCATCTCATTCTTCTCGACTTAATCACCCTGACAATATTGGGGGAGGAGTACAGATTTTTAAGCTCATCATTATGCAGTTTTCTCTACGCCCCATCGTCTTCCCTCTTAGACCCAAATATCCTCCTCAACACCCGATTCTCAAACACCTGCAATCTGTGTTCCTCCCTCTGAGTGAGAGACCAACAACAGGCAAGATTATTGTTTTGTATACTTTAATTTTCAGGTTCTTAGAAATCAGACGGGAAGACAAAATATTTTGGACTGAGAAGTAGCAAGCATTTCCGGAATTTAGTCTCCTCCTAACTTCCTCACGAGTAGCATTTTGATTTGTTATTTTTGTTCCCAGATATTTGAACTTTGTAACCCTTTCAAAGGACTTATTAGCTACCCTAAGATAATTTTGCCCACCTGTCTTCTGATGACGAGATACTAACATGTACTTAGTTTTTTCTGAATTAACATCTAGCCACGGATGCCACGTCATATGTTCACTAAATAGGAACTGTGAAGAATTCAAATCTTTAAGCTTTTTGATCACGTGCCCAAGAACGCATAACCTACCCAGCGAGGACCTAGATCGATATTTTGTTACGAAACTTTCGCCTGAATAAAATTTCATATGTTAAATACGGTTAATAATTTAAATTAACTTTGTTCTATAATATTAAGAAAGTTGCACTACAAAATGGAGGTGATGGGCTATGAAAACATTGGGGACTGAAAATTACACAAACAGAAAACCAAATTCCTCAAGTTAATAATTAAGAATGAGACGTCAAGACTCCTGGAATAGAATTTTTTTTATTAATTGTTTTGATTGAATCACAAAGGCCTATTTCGTGTGACAACTACTCAAGCTAAGGCAAAGAGATTCACTGGCTGTTTTATAAATTTATAGACACTTAATTCTTTGATTACTATCGAATAATAGAATGGTCCTGGAATGTATATTAGAAATAACTTATATGGAGGCGGTCATGAGATGTTACAAGACAACTGTCCCATCGTTTGTCTTGAAGAATTAAGAAAGAATCTACATTTATCGGAGGCGTTT
Organism: Zootermopsis nevadensis; assembly: GCF_977971745.1. NCBI lineage: Eukaryota > Metazoa > Arthropoda > Insecta > Blattodea > Termopsidae > Zootermopsis > Zootermopsis nevadensis. The sequence goes on along the minus strand of NW_028259134.1, from coordinate 2,501,055 downwards.
TAAATTTCGTATAATTCATTGAATTATCCAAATCGAAACGTCGTTGTGTGTCCCATGCTCAAGTTTATTTTCCGTCCCATGCTTAGATTTACTTTCACTGTTTACCCTGTCGTAAGTTGATATTCATTTATCGTCCTCTCCGTACGCAGAGTTGTTTAACCTTGCATTTATGACACGTTAAATGACGATACGTGTAGATCAGTATATTCCACTCTTGCGTTCTGATTGGAGTCTGTAATGCGAGGAGCTCAGTAGGAAATTCCTACAACGGAACCGACGATGTGAGTCTAAGGAATTGCTGGAGAGGTTGTTCTGGATGCAAAGGAGTGGAGGAGAGCACACACACACACACACACACACACACAGAGGAAAGGCGAGAACGAGGACAATCCATGTTTTGCCTGACTGAATCAAAATCAATGAATAGAAGAAGGAAATACTAGTAGTTGTACCTAGGAAGACAAATTCAGCTGGTTCTTCAGAAGGAAGAGGGAGAGAAGTTTGGGCTAATCAGAATCTCTGTGCATCTTGTACAGCGACCCCAGTGGCGAACTGCCAACTATGGTTTGTTCTTCGAAACTGGTTTCACTGAAATTCTGTACGGATACCACATAATTAAAGCAATGTCATCTTCATAACTCGCTGTATTTGGTGAGGTGCTCTTTTCACTTGGAAACAACATTCATGTTATTGTAGATATCTAAAAACTGTTAAATACTTGACTTTTTAGTAAATTCGAAATAACAACTTGGCTGTCGTACGAGTTGGCTTTGTCTGATGACTTTAAGGAATAATAATCATTAGTTGACATGTTGTAGGTTCAAACATCTTCACTAGCAGAAGCTGAGTTATATTTTATGAGAGTTGCCGTTTACACAACAAGGTTCAGCAAGTTACTCTTGCGTGCTGGCGATAGGTACAGAAAGCGATTTACAATAAATCAAATGACAAAAGAGTACAATCATTAAATTATCCACGCGTGATCATGATATTCTTTGTTTTCATGACAGAAAAAGAATGACTGATGAAACATTTCTGTAACTTTAACATAAAATTACATACGAATATGATTACATTACAGGTAGAATGTTGCGCGAATTTGACTGTGTGAATATAAGCTACTAATAGAGCATTTATAAGAACTAATCGCAAAATAGAAGTTAATTAAAGTTTTACAGAAATTATGTCTGTTTCAACACAGATGAGAGAGATGGTTTTAGATAAACAGAGAACTCAACATAATAAGATTAGATATGGAAACGAGTTTTAAGGGGTTTTAAATATTAGATTCGGAATGTGGCGGCGAAGGAAGGACAGCGCAGAGATCTGTCCTCCAGGAAGGGGAACCTGAGGCAGGTCTTAGACTGACAACGAAAAGAAGAAAGATAATTTCTTTGAAGAACAAATTTTAGAGGTTAGAGGTGAGCATTGTATATACGTTAATCAGCTATGAACAGGGAATTTTCTCTTCGCCTTCTGAGTTAACGAGTACCTGAATTTATTCTCCGGATAAATCTACCGGAGCGCAAATGCAAACACTCGCCTGCATCTGGTGCGAAAGTTAATTTTCATTCCTTCACCCATTTTGTGGTGCTTAGACACAGGGACATATTTACTCTACGTTTACGATAAGAAGAACGTAGCCGATGCTGACAGACGTGACCACGGTCACTGCGTCGCCGTCGTTGTGGAGGGGCGTGGGACCTGGCCTTTCTGAGTTGAATAGCCAAGAAGTATGGGACTTATCTGGAAGGTACATGTAAGAGGTAGTACCAGTCGTCGATAATAATCACATTTTAAAAGTAATTTTGTTCAAATTCATTATAATTTATCTTGATGAAAGAAAAAGGAAAGTTTTGTTTCTAACAAAAGTGTTTGTGTGGGTGCAAGTGAGGATAGCCTAATTATATAATTAATATCAGTTATTACCCTGCACAAATGATTACTTTGAAGCTAACCTGAAATGAAATTGTTCAACCACATGCAACCGTGAGCAGTTTTCATTGTCTGAACTTCGGTTTATCATATCTGAGCTTAAATAATAAGTCTGGTTTACGATATTTATCAGTAGAACGTAATAGAGACCTACGCTCATTTCAAATATCCGTTTCTACGTCCTTCGTCAGGCGACCATGCAGAGTTGTTATCGTGCTTAAATTTGTAGTTAATTTAACGACGTCTTCAGTTGATCAGACTTAAGTATCGCCGAAGAATATGATGATTTGGATTTAAGTATTTGGGAGGAAATGACATTTTCCGTGGTTTAATTTAAGACATCATCTAGGAATTTTCCTGTAAACATCTTAGGATACCCTATCTCCGTGCCGATACTTAAACCCGGGTCCTCTCAGTAATTAAATCCATCACCAAGAGTTTTTTCAACAGTAGAAATTGTTTTACTATGTAGTAAAATGGACATAATATTATTTCTTTGAATAGAAGTAATCGTGGAGAGGGTTAATGTTTCGCAAATAGGCCAAGTTGTCTGGGCTGTTATCGGCTGCTCCGACACTGTAACTTGTAGGTCTCTCGCTCTCAGCATTGTTCTCATTATTAACTGAGTTCAGCAGCCGCGTCCTGGGAAGAACTTGCAGCGTGGGCAAACGTTGCATGTCGTGTGAGAGTCAGTCGGGCAGAAAGACGGAGTGTCGAAACTGTCATCTTATTCTGAATCTCATTCTTCGACGTTATAATTTTCTCTTTCCTTCCGTCATCGTCTGATGTATAATTGAAACATGAATTCCGCATAGGTTAGGCCATCTAAGCGTCTCTTAATAAATTCCGAAGGTTCGTGAGTACAAAAGTAGAAAGGTTTACACTGTTCTATCCTGAGTCAGAAGCCCAAACATCCTCAAAACCAAGTTTACAATTAATTGTTTAATATAATCCTTCCACCTGCTTCTAGGTCTTGCAGATTAATGTTTTCTAAGACGTTTCTTTGTCAAAATTAAGGATGCCTTTTACTTTTCCCCGTACCACAGGACCGAAACAAGGGTCGGTGAGAGTAAAAGCTTAGATGATTTATTATATTTTAATTCAGAATCTCGTTATCACTCGGATATGGGAGATTTTTTGTCCTCATAGAACTTTCCGGGACCAGGCACTTGGATTGGATGGGTCGGACATGTAGATAGTAGTTACCTGAGAGACCTGAAGGAAAATTACCTAATCAGAGGTGTAGGCTTTTGAATCAGGATAATATTAAAAATGGATCCTGTGAAATAGGCTCAATTAGGAATTGTGTTTGTTCCGCGGAGTATATTTATAATATAATAAAGACGTAGGCCATGAAGGTATTATATATAGGCTACAGTCTGATAGAGATTTATCGACGTTTCAGAGGACCTTGCAGTTTCGTGTGTCATCGCCCTGATGATGGAGGCAGCAAGTACCTCTGAAACGTCGGTAAACTTCTACCATACTACACGGCGTAACAACCCAGAAGACATTAATATTAATTATTTTTTCCTTCGCCATCATGCGCGGGTCAAACCGTGCATCTGCTCCGGAATGGCGAAATTGCATAGAGGCTTAACTCCACGTCCTCTATTCGCCTTGCATAGACAGACATTTGTCATTATGAGATCGAAGGTTAGGTTACCGTGAGTTTCAAATTACTTCTACGATTTTAAGCACTCCTTGTAACATCTCTTAAGATCCTGGAATGTAGACCTTAGTTCTTACGTATTCTTCGAATTCTATTCAGATACAATTTAACAAATCTACTGTAGAAATTTCAGAGAATAGGAAGGCACTTAGGGGTACAATCGAGGCGTTAGTTTTGTCACCGTTCGACGAAGTTTGAACCTGAGCTGTGGGTCTGTACCTCATCAGTTTAAACGGTGAAGTATTGCAATTAAGTGCTCGTCATTCTGTAAATAATTAGTTAATGAGATTAAAACCGTTCTTCTTCTCCCCTTCCCCTCCCTTTCTTCACTTGCCAGCTCTTCTGCACTTCAGCTGACACCTCTCGTTCCTTGTATCAGCAGTTACACCCATCCTCACAATCCGTTACCCGAAGAAGCACTTCATTTTAGCGCAACAGCGGCTTAACAACCATAACTGCTTTATGTATACGTATACCCGCTACGAAGCATTATTTTTTAAAAAATAGCTGACAGTAGCTTAGTCCGTCAAGAACCGAAGGGTTAGTTACTGAGTTTATTTAACATTAAAATAAGCCAGTTTAATCCAGTGCCATCTACGGCTAGATCTTCCAAGTGATCTGCTTACCTTCAGGTTTTCAGACTACAATTTTATATGTATGATATAATTGATTTGATCACTCAATGATATTAAATGAAGTTTTTTTTAAGTGTTCTGTCTGACGATAGGTCCATATGAACAGGATCCTTCCATCCTTTTCTCGGACTGGGACCTGTTCATATACGTTCTTGGCAGATGATCCAGAAGTGGTTTGCCATTGCCTTCTTCTGTGTGTGAATGGAGTAATTGTTGGGATGCCACGGAGAAACCGGGGAAGCCCCCGGAGGAAAACTCCGTGTTGCCTAGACCACGGCCTTGCCCAACACAAGTTATAAATTCGGGCACCGCCGGGAATCGAACACGAGACCCCAGGATTACAAGGCCAGCTTTCTAACCGCTAGACCACCGTGGATATTAAATGAAGCGTACCACTTATTAAGTTTCAGTCATGTAATTTTCTCCGTCCACCTGTCACACCCTCTCTGCGTTCGTAATTTAGTGACTTAAAATCGATTTTACGTGTATGTATCGATTTCCTAGGTATTTTCTATCATTTATTGACATCGATGACATTTAATGGTAACGAAATGTAGATAGATATATTTTAAAGGACTATTCATCATGGACTTTCACAGTCAAAAAAAAAATTGAGATTCTATCTGATTCATTTCCAAATACTGACCTAAAGCCCACGTGCGCTGTGTTTTATATTACAAACATTTTTAGACTGTGATTTGTTTGGCGGGTTATTACAGCGGTTTCACGTCTCACTTGCATTCGTAAGGTGTGCTATCATCAAACTCGGGACTGATTCCGATAATCATGCAAGTTTTGAATTCTAAATACGTAGCCTAACCTAACCCAGGTGAAGGAGATTAAACTCAGTTGCAAGGCAGAATGTAAAATAAATATTTTAAAAAATATAAAATATTGAGTGTGTAAGATACATTTTGTGACACCATAATCCCAAGTTAATAAGCTACAACTTGTCAATTGTTTTACATTCTTGATTATCGAATTTCAGTGTGTGTGTATTTAATTTCAAAAATGTCGTACGTTCATACGTTTCTTCGAGACCTCAAGACAATAATATCATGGCAAAAGTAACTTACAACTCTTAAACATGAATACTAATGGAATGGTCAACGTAATGATTGTTGTGTATACTCAGGGTTTCTGCATCGCATTGTAATTACACTACACTACACTAAAAATATGATATGTGACAGTCATTTTTCACACACATACTTCTTAGGGAACAGAGCTATTGTCTTGACAACACAAAATTTACACTGCCTAATCCAATTATTCTCCAAAGTGGCCAGATAAAGATCACTGGATTTTAATTCTGATCCAGGAACAGGTAAAATACGTGTGGATTTCCCTAGAAACGAAAAGTAACTTTAGCACTGCATAATTTAAATCAGATAATTTTCTGTTATGTGTTAAAGTGTAAATCGATAAGAACTCGTGTTTCTGTTAAAGAACCAAGTACCAGAGTTTTCTCAGGCATCTTCCTGTTCTTTTGTAAATTAATATAATAAATAAATGACGCGTCTATCTGGTGGTTTCTGTTTAATTTTGGAAACTGCAATATATATAAAATAAAATCCTTGTTGAAAAGCTGATAGTCGCTAATATTAAAGAAATCTCAGACTCGCTTTCAAACCGAAGGCTCGTTAATAAGTTCACCAGTTTCACCAACCTTATAATATTTGGAAAAATCCCTACGGATTTCATATCCGTACATTTTTTTTCGATTTGCAATGATAGCAGATGGACGCAAGTTTTGTTTATATCGGTTCAGTGTTACACAAACATGCATGAAGCTTAGATCTAATGAAATTAATTAAGTAGTACATGGTATAAATGTAGATATTTTTAGACATGCAAATATTGTTGTAACTATCCATATGGATAATATTTAAAGAAATATAAAACATATTATTATCAGTCCATTATGCAGTGCATTAGCGCGATTAGCTGTGCAGCAAATGAATTTGTATACGTAAGAAATTAACATCAAGGCCAGTGACGTATAAAGATCTCAATGAGATCGTGTTTAAAACGTGTAGCAAAACTTTCGTAAAAGTTATTGTCACATTTTAAAATGGTCTAGCGGTTAGAACGCTGGCCTTGTAATCCTGGGGTCTCGGGTTCGATTCCCGGCGATACCCGAATTTATAACTTGTATTGGGCAAGGCCCTGGTCTAGGCAACACGGGAGTTTTCCTCCGGGGGCTTCCCCGGTTTCTCCGTGGCATCCCAACAATTACTCCATTCACACACAGAAGAAGGCAATGGCAAACCACTTCTGGATCATCTGCCAAGAACGTATATGAACAGGTCCCAGTCCTAGAAAAGGATGGAAGGATCCTGTTCATATGGACCTGTCGTCAGACAGAACACTAAATAATAATGGATTAGGCAGTGTGTGATGATCCTCGGAGCCATTGTTGTCGCATGTTGCGTAGTCGAATCCACTTGGAAGTAAAATAGTAATCATCTTTCAGGATATGAATCGTTATGGAACGCTGGACATATGTGTTTTGTTTTGTTTTTGTTTAATAAAAAAATAATAATAGAACCAGTTTCGTATCAGATGTTGGCAATAATTATGCATGAAGAGGATGTAAACTCTAGTTTTCATGTCTCTGCGTACGCAATAATTAACTGAAATAATGTTGCTATGACGGTCAAGATTACCTGAACCCACTGGGACATCATGGAAACAGGCAAACGCAAAATCCTCTTTGCCTTTGATGGTAATGGAATTTTTACTCTGTTTTTCGCCTGTATTTTATCTGTATATCAAATTGGATTCGAAGCAAATGGCGTTTCTCTCTCTCTGTCTCTTATTTTATTTCGATTTTATCTCAAACATGACATATTCAAAACTTCATTCAGAATTATAACGTTGAGTCTAAACAATATAAACAGTAGACTTTTAAACCAGGAAAGAAATATTGTTACCTTTTTTTTAACACAGAACTACCATACTTTTATATGTACTAGACCAAGCTCGTGGTCCCGTAAGCTGTGTTTGTGCATGTATGATATTTTTATAAGTCTGATGCCAGCAAAATATTACAGTAGCAGATGTTTACCCTAAGCAGAAAGCAATGTTTTCCTATTCAAAAAAAGTTGTTGATGTTTGTTTACGTAAATATACTTCCTATGTTGTGGCGAATGGATGAAGACATAATCAGCCGTCCCTCTACCTGACCAGAACTGCAGGAACTGGGTAAAACCACGAAGAATATCAGTTACAATGCTAAGATGTTATTGGTTATTCGTTACGCACGTGTCTCTCTCTCAAATTATTATGTTTGTCGGTGTGCGTATTTAAATTCCAAAAATTATTCCACGGATCAAGATTGAATTTCGATTTGGAATGAAGTGATAAACAATGACATTGTTTAAATGTGTACGCCTACAGAAAATTAAAATAACAGGGGGTAATTTTTATTTTCTAGAAGTCTAATCATTGCTTATTCGGAATTCTGTGACACTTAATAATAAGTCAGTTGTTATTCAAAGGCTGTGACGTAATTATGTACCCCACAGTCTGTTATAACGTCATTGGAATCAACTCGAAGTACTGGGAGATGATATAAATCATATGATAATAGTCGAAGATTCTTATATTTTTACAATTAATAAGTGTAAAGAGAATTAAGAGGATACGTACACTAACGTGAGAAAGAAATTCCACTAATTTGTCTTTACGACGTAAAAGTTGGGAGGCGGTGAACGGAACGGGTATGCATGTGTGACATCTTTATAATAATCATTTCCTTGAAATTCTTAATTTCGCTATAGAGACACAATAGCGGAGGAACACGCACGCAGGTAAGAAACCCTGTAGGGGGGGGGGGTTGGGGGGGGAGCAAAAAAGGGTTAACGACATATTCACAGCAGAAAGGCTGAGCAACATTTTTTATATTCTCCAAGTTCCAAGTGATGAACTTTTATACTGGAATTAAAGGTAGTTTGTCATTGCTGATTGTTTCTCGTGATATGTGAAAGAAAACGTAATCATAGGCCCATTCAGTGTTTATGAGACCGTAGTTCGAACCAGATGTGTTTCTTTCTTATCTTGTGAATTATACTTTGTGTCAATGGTGGTATTCAGGGCTGAATTTTAGCGTTGCACACTCGATAAAATTATCTACACAACTTTATTAAGAAGGAAATGCTTTTATGAAATATTTTCTACGATATGTTTTAACCTAACCAAGATTTCTTCAAGTACAAAGCACTAAATATGTTGTTAATGTTTCACAGATAGGAACAACCTTTTATTAGCACGTAAGTCTGACTCTCAGAACTGGTTCATGGTGGCAAGAAACTTGCTCGTACAGAAAAATGGAAAGATTAAGGTTGTGATATCACGTCGCATGATTTATCTCGTTCTTGAAACATCCTGTAGAATAAAATGAAACGATATCAAAAAAAAAAACGTAGCGTTCATCAACAGAAAGTACGGAGATGCTTGGCCGAATTTCCGTGATGATGTGACAATATATGGTTCCGTCACGTTAACTTAATATCTGTTTCATTCGTTTCTAATTCTGTTGCAATCGAAAGCATTACGTGTGACATTCCATTTCTGGTCGAGAGAATTATTCTTTTTTTGTTGTTGTCATTAAGTAAGAGATGGAAATACCGGTGCAATTGTGACGACGAACATCCATTTCAGCTGACAGCCAAGTGAAACAAATGACAGAATGGTCGCTGGTTGGAATAATATTGAAAATTTGACAAGATCGTGACTGGGGATTTCCTACTAACTTAAAGTAAAAAAAATTATTAACACAATAATTACATAGAAGCTTATTATTTATTCTATGTTCAATAAATATTTTCATAAAAATATCCATTCGATTCTAGTCTGTTAGTTATATCCAATTACACACCTATTTCCTCAAGAACACGTTGATGTCTTCCTGCTGCCTGTTATTTGGGTGTTACTGTACGTTGTGGTTAAGTGGTTAGTATATATTCCTCATACTCTGGAGGTTCTTGGTTCAAATCTCGACCCGGAGACCTTTTATACTTATTAAAGTATTTTCTGGTTTAGCTTGGTCCGTCCACGAAAACTGTCGATATAGCACTTAAAACTAGACCACTGTCCTTTCCTTTCAAATCTTTAATATTCATTAATAATCGTGTTTTTCGATGCTACTGTCAGCGAAGTGCTGAGTTATGAAGGGACCATCTCTCATAGAAACAAAATTCATTTAAAAATTTATGCAATAAAAATATAATGATATTAGTTAATTTCTTTCGAAACATTCCCTAAGTGAAACACGCTACTGTTTCAATATTAAACTACTCTACAGAGAGCTCAAATATTACAATTTGTTATTTAATTCTTCTGCATTTAGTCAGAAGGACCACTTTTTCTTGTTACCCAATGTAACGTGAAAGTACATAAATTTCCTAAGCCGTTTTACACATCTTACCACACGAAAACCTTCCCCTTTCCCTTTCCACACCGCAAAACCTCTCTCATTCCATACCACTAATTGTAGCTAATTCAGTGACGATAGTCGATTATTTTTCTCCCTTCGTTAGCATTTCGTTGCTAGAGCCTGGAAGCCAACGCGGGATAAAATATTGTAGTAGTCGAAATTTCGCTGGTGCCTTTTTTTTTTATCCTTTACGTCTGTAAGGAAGGGATGGAGGACGCTGTGAACTTACTGTAGGCAGAGTGTTTGTAAATTATTGCAGAATCTAAATTTGCTGTATTTATTTAGAATCCATTGTGGGTTGAAACTTCACCTGATTTATACTGTTTCCTCTTAAACGACAAAGTAAGGGTTTCCACTCCTATTTCAGAGATCCTGGCTTGGAAAGAGATTTCATTGATGCTAATCAGGAGTCTTAACATAAACCTAAAAGTTTTGTTCTATTATGAAAACATAGCTGCTATTTTAGTCCTGTTTGAGATGTGAATTTCTCACTGCGAGGGTAAATATGTCGATTATAATTCTCTCAATTGTGTCGCCAAGTAGCCTTATAGGTGGTTGGGTGGTGTCGAAGGTAGGAGAAACAGGGGTAGTTTGCAACAAATATCAGACTTGATTTTTTATCATTAATACAGCGTGTTTCTTATTTAATGAGAACTAATTATTAGGAACGTTAATAAGTTACCTACTTTGCCTATGTGTATATTATTAATTGGTTTCACTTTTAAAAAAATCATTCTTTATTTAGCGATTATACTAAAACTCTTGAATTAAAATATAACATATGCTTTGTGAACATATTTTATTACGTTTTAAAAGGATTAAAATAATAATATCTTAAGAAAATTGTGTATCTGTTGCAAAGTGCCTCATTAATGGGCCATACTGAGCTTTATAAATATGAAATTTGATCGACAATTTTTCATACAGACTCCCGGTACCAAATTTGGTAGATAAATGTATAAATAGCTTTGATATGGAACGTACGTGCTGCCAGACGGACACACGAACAATCTATATATTATGCTGTGAACTTTTTAAAAAGAAAGCATATAATTTAATAATAATTTGTACTGCAGACATGGATGAAAAATCTTGTTATTTTCTACCGCGCGTCACAGGTGAACTGGGCTGCGCATTGTATACTCGAGCCAGAGAGTGCAGAAATCTCCATTAACGATTCAGTAGTCTGTGACACCAGGTGTCGGTCGCTGGTTCAGGTAGCTGATGCAAATAAAATGACGCTTCGTATGCAGCCATTTCTACTTTCACGTCAAAGAAAAATCTTACTCCAAACAGCGCACAACAGAGATCTGCCTAAATGAGACAAGCTATACATGATAAAGATGACGTAACCCTTCCGCCCAGAACATGCCATAAACATGAGATGTATTCCAGTCCCGAAGTTGACCTGGCTTTTGCAACAAGCAGGTCGTCGGGTTGCGTCCAGTGCTACCGTTTTCCTGCTGTGTCGAAACCTTGAACAATTGCGTGCCCTGTCGTAAGGACACGCATTCTTATGCGTATTCATCTCTTGCTGCAGAACTTAAATTTTAGTTCATTTTTGTCCATCATCAGGGCGAATTGCCCCGATTATGGAGGCAGCAAGGACTTCTACCAGATTACTCGGCGATACAAACCAGAAGGCAGCCATATTTGGTCTCACAGCTGTGAAAACGTCAAAGCTTACGTAATTTTAGATATTCTTATCGTAATAGTTTCAAGGTTTTGAATTGCGTGATGTTTTATTTAAACTATTTTATGCGTAACAGAGACGCGTAGTATCGTCGTCATCAGTATATTGTAAACATGGGAGATATCGTACTTTTGAGTGCATCGATCTACTTTCTTGCTTTATTGTCGGAGGTCCAGTATTCGATTGTCTGTTTGATTGTATTCCGACTATACGACTGAGATTTCTCATGGATTACCTTGGTCCATTTAGACAGGTATTGATATCTATTAAAGATGTTATCAGTAATTCAGACAGAGCGTTGAATGATAAGATTATTAATGAATAATTAATTTGAAATTATATAAAACGGAGTCATCATGGCTTAATTTGAGACAGTAATCCGCGTTCCCCTAAAGGGACGGAGGAAGACCACGGCAAACCATAGACAGGATAGTCGATCTTCTGGCAGATATTAGAGCGCAGGTCCTCCAGACTATTAAGTAGGTGTACTAACCACTGGCTACGTAAATGTTCTTGATGGATGAGAGAGAAGGGTGTTGAGCTAAAATATATTTTACGGAACACCGTAGTGTGTATTATTATTACAGTATGTGTGTGTTCGTGCGTGCGTGAATAGACCTACAGAGTTTATGCGTTAATGTGTTTATGGTATAGTTTATTATGATTTTCAACCTTATTATTTTATTTTATTATGCATTAGAGTTCATAGAAAAATATAACACATTAGCAAAGTGTTATGCAGTTGTAATAAATTGCCAATGTTTCAGACAAATACGATTCGAAATTATACTCGTAAATGGATATTATATAACGTTGTGTATAAAAATATAAATTTGTGAAAAATATTAAGGCAGCAAAATTTAAACAAGAGCTGAACAAGTTGTATGAAAAGGTATTCTGTGGCGGAACACATTTTGAGGAAATGATACAAACTGAAGTCTTCTTATTCTTATAAGCAGAAGGATAGGAAATGTGGACTCCATGTTAGATTTGTAAATATATTCACACAGAAAGATACATTAATAATTCACAATCTAGATCTAGGCAACACGGAGTTTTCCTCCGGGGGCTTCCCCGGTTTCTCCGTGGCATCCAAACAATTACTCCATTCACACACAGAAGAAGGCAATGGCAAACCACTTCTGGATCAACTGCCAAGAACGTATATGAACAGGTCCCAGTCCGAGAAAAGGATGGAAGGATCCTGTTCATATGGACCTGTCGTCAGACAGAACACTAAATAATAATAATCTACAGGCAACATGAACCTCATAACATTATGAAATGTTAACGTGTTATTTTATTTAAATTTGCTTTGCTTTGCAGGGTATAACAGATTGCTTCCCAATTAGAAAACAGATAGACTGATTGACAGGGAATAAATAAAGAATCTTAGAACGTCAGCCATGCTAACCTTCGGGGACGGTGGAGTGCATTAAAGCTCCTCTTACTTAAGTTGTAATTAAGTATTTTACATATGTGAGCCTCGAACTGAATTAAACTAAATGAAACTCACATACACAGTACTAAAGGAATAATTCGTACAATTTTCCTTCATTACCACATTTTGTCGTAATCTGTAAAACATGCAAACCACCAAATGTTTCTTGGGCCCTTATGTAAAATGGAGCTTAAATAGAACTAAACTAACCAAAATAAAATTGACTCGACAAAATTTAATGCGGGAATATGTCTTATCATGCAGAGTTTCGTCGAAATCTGCCCTGATATTATCGGACAGAATGACATACATGCTTAAACTAATGGGTTGATAACTGCATTAAATTTCGCTTAAACAGTTATTCGATTAAACGTGACAAAACATGAATAATTAACCGCTTAAGCTATAAAATTTCCTGGACGTTATATACCATAAAATTTACGTGGGCTTAATGTGCGGGCCCATCTATACCTTAACATATAAATAGGCACTATCCATAAGTTGGTAAGGGTAAAATTTCTGAATCTAAAATATGTGAATTTTATATTTCATTTGAGGCATTTGCCGACCTCAGTGGCCACGCGGTCTGAGGCATGGACCTCGTGCGCTGGGACCGTGAGTTTGGGTCCCACTCAAAGCGTGGATGTCTGTCCGAGTCTTTCTGTGTTTGTATAAGTAGAGGCCTTGCGTCGGGCTGATCACTCATCCAAGGAGCCCTACCATTGTCCAAATAGATCAAAAAACGAATACATAAAAACCTCGACACCTACGAATAAAAGAAGATGAGAGAAACAAGGAAAGAAAAATTTCAGGCATTTAATGACATCGTTCTGATTATGCAATGAGTTCAATTTTATTTTTTCCACGACTGTACGTTATTACTGAAAAAATTAATGGAGTGCCGTGACAAATTTGGTATTTTAACACTCTGTAATTAGTTAAATGAGTATGTTTTTTTTCCCTCTGCAACAGAAAACGTGTAGCTACTGCTCTCAGAGAAAGAAATATAAGCTGCTGTTAATAATACTCAAACAAAGATATATATCAACACATTCGCCAATTACTTTTGCCTCACTGTGAGCTAGTGGGTTGGTATACAATAATTACCTCTGAAATTGTATCATTGTGTCAGTACTGTACAAGACTGAATTACGAATAAATACGGATAAAATCGGTAATCCACAACACCTGAGCCTGTCAAGAAATTAAATGCCATTGTGTGTTTTTCATAACGCTTACTAATATTGGTGGTAAATACAGCTTTCTTACAAAGTCTAAAATTGATCATATTGGTTCTTTGTATTTCACGTGTACTTAACTTTGATATTTTGACAACACGTTCTTCAAGTGCCTGAGCACTGAGGGTCCCAACTTTTCGTTGGCTTTGATCTATAGACATTCGGTAGGACTCCTTGGACGAGGGATCGGCCCGTCGCAAGGCCTGTACCTGTACACAGGACAGCACAACACAGAAAAACGCAGACAAACATCCATGGCTTGAGTGGGATTCGAACCCACGGTCCCAGCGACCAAGCGGCACAAGGCCCACGTAAGCGAGGCTGAAACCTAGGACATGGATAACTGGAAATGTGCGCGTTTAATTACTTAGCAAATAAAAGTATTCTACAACTGTTATAATTCGGAAATAGTCTTCTAAAGAGAAGTTACCTATCTGATCCGATATTCTTCTCAGGCTATTGTAATATCATCTGGTTATTTAAGAGTCAAGACAAAAGTATAAACATATTCATCTTTTATTCAGCTACATATGTAAGCATAAATGAAGCCTTCTGTAATATATTGGTTGTTCTGTATATTATCGATTGAAGTTCAAGATTGTGAGGAAGGATTAAACAGGAGGTAGCCATGTTCTATTTGAATGTCTTAACTAACCTATCATTTGTCTCAGAACTCACACGAAGAACCTCATTCGAGATAGCTTGTTAGCCCTTCTGAGATATGAACCGGGTACCTCTTACACAGGCGCTCTTGGGCTGTGGACCGAGTCTGCTGGGTTACATCGTGCCTTCATTGTGACGAACATGTACAACCGTTACACGGTCTGTGAAGGGAGGTGGTCTTGTGTAACAAGTTTAACGGCATAAACTATACAGTGCTACTTCATGTAATTAGGTTTGGTGATTAATTTGTGGATTAACAAGACCGGCTAACGCTCGTTCCACGGTTCAACCACACAAAAAAATAAAAAAGTATAAAAAAGCAAGCGACGTTGTATGAAGAGAGTGTGGGGAAAAATCCCGTGGATTATTCATTACTAATTATCATGAGAGTGCAGAATATAATACCGTAATAATGCAAACTTATGATAATTTATACAGGGTTCTTTATTGCGTGTTGTAGAACTGTGCTTATATGTACACATACTAGGTGCTTAACCGGGTTCTCACTTTCGTTAGCTTCTGTAACACGCCGCTGATGATACGTGTTAGCACAGTGGTTAGTGCTCTGTTCATTTTCTCGTATGAGCTAAGCGTCCTTTTGCGCGTAGCTTTTGAAACGAATTCACACGGGGCACGTATTGAAACACGTCGATATTTCCCTACGATTCCACCTTCAGAACTCGATAATTGTCCATTGAACTTAGTACTGAATGTCTGTGTTTTAAAAATTGTGGATCGAATATCATTTTATCGATGTTGATCTTGTGAGATGTAACTCCGTGTGGACTCGTACGCATTTTTTTTATAGTGTTCTGTCTGACGACAGGTCCAAATGAACAGGATCCTTCCATCCTTTTCTCGGACTGGGACCTGTTCATATACGTTCTTGGCAGATGATCCAGAAGTGGTTTGCCATTGCCTTCTTCTGTGTGTGAATAGAGTAATTGTTGGGATGCCACGGAGGAAAACTCCGTCTTGCCTAGACCACGGCCTTGCCCAACACAAGTTATAAATTCGGGCACCGCCGGGAATCGAACCCGAGGCACCAGGATTACAAGGCCAGCGTTCTAACCGCTAGACCACCTCATCTTATTATTATTTAGTGTTCTGTCTGACGACAGGTCCATATGAACAGGATCCTTCCATCCTTTTCTCGGACTGGGACCTGTTCATATACGTTCTTGGCAGATGATCCAGAAGTGGTTTGCCATTGCCTTCTTCTGTGTGTGAATGGAGTAATTGTTGGGATGCCACGGAGAAACCGGGGAAGCCCCCGGAGGAAAACTCCGTGTTGCCTAGACCACGGCCTTGCCCAACACAAGTTACGCATACTGGACACAAAATATCTTCGACCCAAAGTTGCGTCACAGTAAGAGGGGAGGTAAAATAGGAAGATCAAGGGGGGGATAAGTCACATTACTGCATTGTTTCTTCTCCTACCTTCCCGTTTCTAGGCTGGCTGGCCATAGACGTGTGTTTCAAATGGTCATCGAAGCTCCTACGTATTTTGCTACGATGACATACCAACATTTCGGAAGAATTTTCTGCCTCCATATTCAAAAATTTTAATTTTGTCCGTCTTTCTAACTTAATGTACATGGATATTACACTGAGCTTCACTTAGATTGTGGTCGTTTGGTTTTTCGAGCCTTGTGCACTCCTGGTTCTATACCAACTTTTTTAAGATAACGTTGGAAATTGAGGCGGCATGTTCCTCCGAAACGTTTGTTCAGCCTATACAAGCAGAAAACCACAGGGTAACAACCGAGAAAACAAAGTCTAAAGTCATACTACCTCGCAAACCTGACATTTTTTACGGAGTTTAAGAAATTTCTTATAAAGGATTTATCGCGGACATCGGCCTACGTAAGTTATAAAAGCCTATACATAAAGAGAAAGTTTCTGCTTTTATGTAAATCGAAATTCCATCACCGGGTTCACAACAGCCCGCCACTGTACTCTATCCTGAGCCAGCTGAACCCAATTCACACGCAATTTCCATTTAATTTCCAGTTTTAAATAATCCTTTCTGGCGGTCTGTCCCTTTCGGGTTTCCAGACAAAAATTTTAATTCTGAAACATTTAATTAATACTGTGAACTAAGAATCGAGGCAAACATAAAACAATAAAGAACTTAACATGTAAGGAATATTTTGAGGTTCACACTTCAGACAATTGCTGTCTGTAGGTCATAGGAATTTTGAGGTAGAATAAAATCCGTACTCTGATAACTGCTTGATGAGAGTCACTGAAAAAATAATATTAAAATGTAGCCTACATTTTGAAGGTAATTACCTCTCTCTCAGTCTCTCTCTCCCAGTTCCAAATGTTTACCATAGCATTTCATTTTAAGTTACTCCCATCTTATATTTTCTCTTCAAAGTACAGGATTATGCCTCGAAATAATGCAAAACAGTGGATAAAATTGTTTAAAATCCTTAACTGTCATCGTGTTCATAGAAGACAGGATCAACACAGTTTTAACAACGACTTCTGGAATGTGTTCGTATTTAAATTGAATTTTACTCCTCGTTTCTGTCAGTTATTTACATCGTAATTTGTAGCGAATTTTAAATTTGTGAGTTATTTCAAACGTAGATGTGTTTCTATATATTTCTAGGTAATTCTGTTCGAAGCCTTGGAGTATAAGAGCTGCTACTTATTAGAAAATGTTATTTCTTCGTTTATTTTTTTATTTATACGCTGTTAAATTCTTGGTTGAAGTTGGTTTCATTTGACTTATTCAAGTAGTCTTCTAAAATTCTCTATCGAACTTTAAGATGTCCATGGTAGTTCATTTCGGAAAGAAAATATTATCCCGAATATAAACAAAATAATTTAAAACATTATTTTAACGTTAGTCTTAATTGTAGGTTTTTTTTAAATAATTTGTTATTTCAACTGAACCAAATCTAAAAACATGCTCATATTAAACATTTTCTTACTTGATATGAGAAATATCTCCATTTACCCACCTTCTACCTTCATGGGGCTAGTTGCTTGTACAAGAAGTTTCAATTTACCGAGGTTACTTGCTATTTTTTTATAACTAAAGTCTCCCTCTAAAGGAACAACAGTGAATAGACGGGTTTTAGAACTCCATAGGGACACATTGTACTTTGCGTAAGACAATTTCCATAGCTTACAACTCTGACCTCATCTCCCTTGCCTCTTGCCTCTCTCAGTTTGCCTCGAAACCGTTCCTCTTTTAAAAAAATTCTAATTAACATTCTAAAGTAAATAGCATTGTATTGTTCTGTATTTGTACGTGGCGTAGGCAACAATAATTACACCATAACTCGATCTCCTTGAAGACCAGCATTGTCCATTCTGACTGAATCCAGAGCGAAGTGAGGAGAGGGGTAGAACGCGGGGTTGACCAAAAACATAAATAACTTAATCGTAGCGAGCTGAAATACTACTGTAATGTGGCGGCAGAGGGCGCGGAGAAAGGGGAGTTAGTTAAATTAAGTTTCGGTTTAAACTTAAAGTTGGTATAGTGCATAAAACTATTGTGTGTGTGTGTGTGTTCCCCCGCGGCATGACGGACATTCCACTCGCTACTGTGCTGCTTTCTGGAGAGAACTGGAACTAAAGTGGTCAGTTATATAACTGTCTGACCATTGTTTGAGGTTACCTCATTCTGTTGCTGGTTGCTTTAATAATGGGAGTTGTAATGTCTGAATAATAGATCAGTCTTGAAATCATTTATTGTGTTATTATTGGATGATGATTTGTGTAATTAACGACAAGAAAACGTATTTAATGTACCCTAAAATATGTCCGTAATTTTACTATTATGAAGGAGAACATTTTCGGAAATAATATGATAAATGATAATCGATATTTATCAGAAATATCGAGTTCAAAGTGGGTATTTAAATTCGATGAAAATTGTTGATAAATTCATGTTTTATGTAGATCTGATTGTGTCGTAAATATCTGTACCCCGTTCACCAAATAAATTACAAATTGCCAGTCTGTAACTAACGTTCACAGTAGTAATATTTGTAGAGAAATTTTTTTTTCGAGAGTTTATTGTAATGTTAAAGCAGACAGAGCGTGAAACACGCTACTCCACCCTCCCCCTTACGATACCGTTAATTAAAAGTGCGTACGTTCAACCATAAGTCTTCATGGCGTGTTGCGTAATTAAGTATAATAATTCACCTATACCTATGTTAATAGGCTCTATGTATTTCTGGAAAGAATATACCGTGGTCAATGTTCCTGCTTTGATATTAAACTTGCAAATAATCAGGTATGCCAGAAGGAATTCAAGTGCTGTGTTTGTTTAGCTTTTTCTACACTCACTTAACATTTACACGTAAGTGACTTGTTATATCTGACCCTTGACATATTATGGTGTTGGTGGCACTGTACACGGCAGCTCAACATGAAGTGTCTTTCGTCAATATCATCAATCTTTTCCATATTCGTTTATTTTCTTTGTAAAGCTAGACGTATTTAGGAAGAGCTTCTAATAATACAGGGTGTTCGAGAAAGAGCTCGTACATTTTAAACATTTTTTTTGAGAAAATAAACAGAGTTAGGAGAGCACAGTTTTCACCACATGAAACAGCAACTCAGAAAGTATCCTCCCCACCTTTCTCCATTTCACTACACGTCGACCTGAGCTCTCTTTACCATCCAGTATTCAAATGTAGAATGTGAAGGTGTCCACACGATTCAACTGCATCAAGTCACAGTCCGGTGATGAACATTCGGGTTCCTTAAAAGGCTCTTAATTTATTAGCCATATTAACTACTATCAGCTTATGAAGAAGGAATTAGTATCCTATTCCATCCAATTCTGAATATAAAGTTCCTCTGATATGATTCATCTTCTACATTTGGTACAACGTCTTTAAATACGAACGTGTTGTGTGTGATGCTCTGCACAAAACTTGAAGTCGCGGGGTTAAATATGGAATTTTACACAATGCGCGTGTGTAGTACCGAGAGACAAAGAGAGATAGCGCTCTGTGTTGGTAATGCCACGCATTCCGATGGCCGTACGCGTTCACCCCGCCCAATCGGTCTTTCTTCAATTAAAGTTCCATTTCGCATGAACTTGAACAGTTGGTTGGATGAAGAGGCATGGCGGGACTGCATCACAATGCGTGATACTGCTGGGTAATTCTATATTTCTGGCGCAGTGTGCGGTGTGTGACGCAAATTCCACACGTGTAATTTACGTCTTTTGTCATCAGCGGAGGGGAGGACTGGGTTCAACAGTCGGACGCATTATTCTTAAATAAGTCCACGTACGAAATTAATGGGTTTAGAGACCTCAGAACAAATAAATTATTTTAAATGTTTACTACATTACTCCTTCAAGCGCAAAGTTCATCTAAATAATTTCTGAAATTCAGTTTTTGTTTCTAAACACAAGGAGTCTTGATTAAAATCATCAGTTGGATATCTTTAGAGAATTAATCACTGTATATTCTGATAATTATACTATCCCCCTCAAAAAAATCTTATATTAAAGTCCAGAGTTGCTAAATTTGAAGTAGGAATTACGTATTGTTAACGCTGTGATATTTAAATGATTTTGACTTTGCTAATTTCTAATAAGATATTTAGCGGATTTAATGTATATTAAGAAAATTGAAATATGTGGGACTAATTCTGCACCGAATTAAATTTTAATATATTACTGAAACACTCAGGGAGCTTTACCTACACTTCAGAGAGTATCTTCAAGTTGTTGTGCTTCAGAATATGGAAAGATTTCCTTTTTTTATCTGCCTGAGAATTTATCAGCAATCTGATAACATCATTGAACATTTACACGTACGACAATACAGTACCTATTATAAACGTAATAAATTATTTGTAAGAATTTAATACTATTAATATATAGTGCTTAATTCTGATATCTGAAAATATTTAAATCAAATTTCATACATGGAATTAACAAAAAAAGTTTTCTATTAAAGTTTATTTGAATCGGTTTATTAGAACCTCCAGTTTATATGAAACTCTTGTGGAGCTTTATGTAATTTCTCGAAATATTTTTATTTCATTAAAGACGCTGTCAGTGGCAAAGACTCTATGTCGCCGAATGAAACAATGATTTGTTTCATTGGAAATAATATGGAAGGAATTTGTTGTGATCCAGTTTGAAGTACTATCCAAAAATGTGCTTGGAGAGATTAATAAAACCACTAAAAATTTGTATATTTTGATGGTCTTTGTACTGTGATATGAACGCGGGAACTCCTGAATACGAAGCAGAAATTGGTTTAATGTACGATAAAGAAATGAATTCTGTAACTTTCTGTATTGTTTAGCCTATTTTAAACTGTATCAGTTGAACTGTGTATCCAGTGAATGGAAATCAGGATCAAGTATGTAATAGCAGGAAAAGTTATTTTGAAAAATTCTTCCTTTTGGCCTCCGACTGTTCAATTTCCATAATTCGGTGTGTAACTTCGGATTTCTGGGATAAATCACGTCTCTTTGATAACAAAAATGTAATTTCATTATTTCTGTCCTACGTTTTCGATCAACTATATTTGTAAGCGCAGAATACATTCGTAATATTTGTCTCGTTAAGCACGATACATAAAAATAATGAATTGTTTCGTATTTCAAGAAATTTCTAGGTGAATTAAGTGTCGCTCTGTTACTGTTTAGTAATCGAGCACTAATAGAATAAATTAGTTGTGATGTTCTTTGTTATTAAGCGTAGTAGACATCAAGGTAGTGGCGGTGACGTAACGCAGACTTAACGGAAATAGTCAATCATGTCAACTTCGGGATTCCCCGCAGCTAATTTATAAAATAAACGTAATGAAGAGGAATTATGATGTGTTTTCATCTGTCACTATTACAGCCAAATATGAACGCGCACGATTTATTTCCTTGTGTTCAGTATTATTTCAAACTTTGATAATGTAATGCCGAACCATGTAATGGTGAAGTGAACACCTTGTAAGACTTTTCTTCAATGAATTTCAAACGCCCTAAATCCGAGTTCATGGTCTCTTGCTCCTTTTAATTCTTTGTTCTCTCCTTGTCTAGGAGTTTTACCCAATTCGTAATGAAGATTACTTCTAGCTGCCTCCTCGTCACCTGCGTCTCTCATTACTTCTTTGTTCCTTTCGTTTTCCTTCTCTTTCTTTTATGATCATTTCCTAAATCTTCCTTTTTCTATGTTTCTATTCTCCATTTAACACTTCCCTTCTTTAGTTTCTCTCCCTACCTCTCTTTCTTGCGTTCACTACGATATTTAAAAAAATGTCCGTTTTAGTTCACCATATCTGTTCGGAGACCGGCTATCCTGACTGAGAATTTTCGTGATTTTCGTCAGTCACATCAGGCAAATTCCGGAATCGTGTTTTAAAGAAGGAGACGACATTTTCCTTGCACATCCTTTCCAATTCATTATTCGCTATCATCCTCTGAATTACTGAAAAACGTCGTTAAATAAACTGTAAATGAATAAATTTAATACGCTAAATAAATTTTTAAGTAGTTAGATGCTAGTATTTTTTTTTCCTTAATGTGTCAAATTGATTGAGATACCATTCTGCTTTTAAAGAAGTAATCTTTTCGCGTATTCTTGGACGTTTCAGAGGCAGCATTTAACATTAAATCTCTCCCCGTTTAATGGGACATTCTAAGCAACTGATTGCCTGTTTTTGTAGGAAACCTCACGGACCTACGTTTGGTAACACGAACTATGGCATTCAAGACAGAATTTATTGATTTTGAATATGTTTCAGGTGTCATTTATTTTCATTGGTGTTCTGCATTATCATCTGAGCAGAAATCGGTTAATAGTTTCGTGGGTTTTTATACTGACGCAAACAGCGAAAGGTGAAGTTTGCAGGAAGACCCACGGAATAGTCACTTCCCATGTCGTTAAATCATTCCCTCGAGCAAAGAAATCTTCATCTTTCAATGCCAATCTGTTGCCAAGAATAGTTCGTCCGAGATCACATGTGCACGGATTATCCAAGAAGATACGCGGAAGAAATAAGGTGAGAAATTTGTTATGGATTTCAAACGCATGAATTAACAACGCTTTCTGATATGTGACTAGTTAAACACACTTTTGTTGAGAGTGTTTTTTGCATATACGCGGGTTTTATTTAATATCTTATACACGGCCAGATCTTAAAACCTGATATATTTTAAATCGTAACGTCAATTTTGGCACAATTTTAACATCATAATAGAGTCAAAACGTTGGGGCTTGTAGCATTGGGAAATGAGAAATGCGCACAAGATTTTAGTCTGAAAACCTGAAGGGAAGTTATACAACTCAGACCAGTTTTATGTAGAACAGACTTTAGGAATAAATCTATAATGAGTTGCTGTTGAATGGTACACAAGGACGTCCACAGGGAAGACCCACATACAGCAAAGTGACTTACCTACGGGACATACCGAGAACGTGATGTCATCATTGGAACACTCCTTAGCGTTCGCATAATTGATACGAAATATACGTCGCGTGGCAATGTTACGTACGAAGCTAGTCACAGAGCCTCACATGCAATGTTTTCCGCTATTTAATTATAATGGAAGTGTTAATGATTGAATTATTGTTAATATTTGATGACGAGTGGAGTGGCCCTCCTAAGGTTGCGTGGTTATTGTCGCGGAAAAGGATTGTCGTGTTGCTGTCCCAAAAATCTGTTCGTTTCAAATCCTAAAACTGGCAGATCAAATATATAGCATATATCGTTAATACAGTGTCGTTAAATAAACACAAATTAGTGTTGTTCCATTTATCTATATTTTGAGCCTTGTTCTGTGTGGGTATGAAAATGTTTTCACTGCTAAGTGAAGAACAGAGGAGGCTGGACCAAATGATTAGAAAGTAAAGGAACGGGGACACGTTCATAATGAGGAGCTCTGCAACGCTGCGAGTTACGAGTTGTCTTCATTCGTCTTATCTTTGCCGTTCATGTCGCAACGTTTTAGAATTTTCCTGTGACCTTGAAACATGTAATTTGTCAGCGAATACATTGATGTTACCACAATAAAAGATCATGTTTCATGAAGATTTCTGTCTTCTGGGTTGTTGCGCTGTGTAGTCTGGTCGATGTTTACCAACGTTTCGGAGGTCATACTGCCTCCGTCATCAGGGCGATGAAGATTTCTGTCTTCTGGGTTATTGCGCCGTGTAGTCTGGTCGATGTAAACCAACGTTTCAGAGGTCATACTGCCTCTGTCATCAGAGTATGAAGATTTCTGTCTTCTGGGTTGTTGCGCTGTGTAGTCTGGTTGATGTTAACCAACGTTTCAGAGGTCATACTGCCTCTGTCATCAGAGTATGAAGATTTCTGTCTTCTGGGTTTTTGCGCTGTGTAGTCTGGTAGAAGTTTACCGACGTTTCAGAGGTCATACTGCCTCCGTCATCAGGGCGATGAGTATGAAGATATCCGTCTTCTGGGTTGTTGCGCTGTGTAGTCTGGTTGATGTTAACCAACGTTTCAGAGGTCATACTGCCTCTGTCATCAGAGTATGAAGATTTCTGTCTTCTGGGTTATTGCCCTGTGTAGTCTGGTCGATGTTAACCAACGTTTCAGAGGTCATACTGCCTCCGTCATCAGAGTATGAAGATTTCTGTCTTCTGGGTTGTTGCGCTGTGTAGTCTGGTCGATGTTTACCAACGTTTCAGAGGTCATACTGCCTCCGTCATCAGAGTATGAAGATTTCTGTCTTCTGGGTTGTTGCGCTGTGTAGTCTGGTCGATGTTAACCAACGTTTCAGAGGTAATACTGCCTCCATCATCAGGGCGATGAGTATGAAGATATCCGTCTTCTGGGTTATTGCGCTGTGTAGTCTGGTAGATGTTTACCAACGTTTCAGAGGTCTTACTGCCTCCATCATCAGGGCGATGAGTATGAAGATTTCTGTCTTCTGGGTTGTTGCGCTGTGAAGTCTGGTAGATGTTTACCAACGTTTCGGAGGTCATACTGCCTCCGTCATCAGGGCGATGATGGCTGCTATCCGGGTTTGTTGCGCCGTGTAGTTAGAGGTTCTTGCTGCTTCCATCATCAGGGCGTATTTAATGTTCTTGCACCCAATACGTAGTTTATGTCAGGTGATATTTCAAAGTGGCTGTGTTCGATTTTCAAACCCGACTGGCAGCTCCTACTAACAGCAGTCTGTTACAAGTTGCCTGTTTATTTTTGTTATTTGTGAGCTGCTTATGTTACATAAACTTCACTTCTGATGATAAGTTACTTTCAGTCGCTGGATGAACTGGTGAGCACATGGTCACATTCAGTTCTGAACCAAATAAGAATTATTTCTAAATTAGAATCGAACAGAAGGTTGCGTCACTGATTACCACTTACGATCATGTGTTTGGGACGGACTACGTATTTTCAAGGTCTTTTGCCCCACACCTTGCGAGCGAATGCTACATTCATTATTTAAAACAAACTACGGTTCCCTCGACCTTGAAGTCCTATATTTGGTTCTTCATAATCTCGCCAGTCAATATTAACTCCATGGAGCAATTTTTCTTTTTAGAAACTAATAGTCTCTCACTTGGTACAGAAATTTCTCGCCTATGGGAGCCAGATGTTGATTAAGTGTACACTACAGCCCACCAATGGGCAAAATCTTGAACGATTTTAATTCATTATATACCTCGTTTCCTTAGGTATCTCTCTTAATCCACGATGAGATATTTCAAGTGGTATCTTCCAAATTAAAATTTTGTACGTATTTCCCGTCTTCTATATGTCTTCCCGAAAGTCTTTAATTATATATGCAGTCGTATTAATGTTTGAGGATAATATATTACAAATTATGAAGACGTTCATTATGCGATAATTTATATTATTTTGTAAGTGTCCTTCCTCTTCAGTCTATTATCTTATTCCTTCAGGGCTAAATGCCTCATTAAATATGAAACGTAAAATTATTATTTAATTTGTACTTTAACCTTACAGTTTTCTTTTTTCGCAGACGAGAGGACAGAATATTCTGAAGTTCATGGAACAAATTAGAATCAGAATTTAATTTGCTCTTAATTTTTATGTGAATGTAATTTTAGTTTGTTGTTCTGGTTTTACGTGTTTGTACTTCATCATACCTTCGAATAACTTACCTTATATAATTATTTTATAATTTTGTCTCTAATTTTGCTGAAAAGGTATGAACAAACACGCCTATATTATTTTTTCTGTTTTTGTCCTCATAAACCAATCTTACTTGCGTCTAATAAAAGTAGTCTATCTTGGTTTTTAATTTATATTATTTATCAGTGCAGCGTCCTTAAACAAGATGACGCAAGTCGGACTTCATCACATGATATCACATACGCTAATATTCTTTTCCTGTTGTAGATATTCAGAATTGTGCGTTGTCCTCATACAGAAATTAATTTCTCTAAGGACGTTTTGCCCACTTCAATATGTAGTTTGATATTTCCTGCAGTGCTGAGGAAGGATATTTATTGTCTTTAAAACTGAGTCAAATGAACGTCTCAGCTCTTAGAGGCGACACTTGTGAAATAAATTGACCTATTTTCTGTCACGCCCACCTCCTTACGTATCACATTGCAACAACAGCCTTTTCACCAAACCATGCAAAATTAAGCTATTTGATCTCATGTTTTGATATGAAGCTTCTTAGGCGTGGTACTGTTCTCATCACAATACGTTACTTGTTTGAATCATTAGCGTGTATCTGTCGATATTTTTTCTTAATGAACGGCTTGTGAAGAAACCATTGAGCTACTTTATTTGCTAATAATGTATTGAACAACTGATTTAAGTTTCTTTATGATTATTAATAAAAATAACATAAAATAATTTGTCAATCTTTTCTTATGGCCCTATGATATCGCTGAGCTAGGCGAGTTATGAGAAGTGGATGAAACTGGCACAGGATCTTGTCCAGTGGCGGACGTTTTATAATTTATATAGAATCTATGGCTTCTATTGACACTACTTTAGTGTTTGCCAAGTTTCCTGAGATTTGACATGTTTTTTCGAGATTTAAGGTTTCCTCAGGTGTCAAAATGTGTATCGAGACATTTTCGTTTGTAATTCCTCGTGGTGTTATAGGCGGTTACAAGAGTTTTAAAGAAATACATCGCCTTTAACTTCCTTAACGTATACCCTAAAGATGAAGGCCGTACGTTCTTTAGAACTACTAATAACCATACAGAAGCCTAAACGATATTAGAGCCCACAAAGCCACAATACACATTGCGTTTTGTTTCATTTTTCTTTGATTATTTTACGATGACTGAAAGGATTATCTTTCGCCAAGACTTGAGGTCTTGAACGAATTACTTTAGTGTTCGGACGATCAGAAGAAGCTTGTTAACGTTACTTATCTTAAGCAGCTAAATTCGGCTATTTTTGCAGAATGTAAGGAAACATTCACGCTGATGATGATGAATTCATCGTCCTGATGACGGAAACAGTATGACCCCTGAAACGTTGGTAAACATCTACCATACTACACAGCGCAACGACCCAAAAGATAGAAATCTTCATAATAATAGTAGTCTGTAACGTATATATAATTTCAAACAGAAGTATTCCGAAGTAGAACTATTCAAAATGACGACAATTTACGTATTATCCCGAATGAATAAACTATAAGGTAAATTGAAGTTTATAAAATTATTGCATTACCAAAATACATTAGTCGTCAACTATTTGTAGATAGTGTATTTTATGAGATCTGCGCGAATATCATATTTTATTATAAAAGACAATTTCGAAATCTGTGTGTTATAACACGTAGAATCGCTGAAACATCCAATGACAGACCGTTTTTACAGTGTATTTTACAACAGAATGTTTGAAGCAGTGTGGTGATAAAGAAAGATAAACTTAAATATACAAGTCACAAATAAAGTTTCTTAAAAATTTCGCGATGCTGAATGAGTTCATTATTATCGGAATAAGGGAGTCTTAATGTTTAGTTAAAATACATTGTTAACTCCTATAAGATCTGCAAATACAAAATTGATAATTACCTTTAATAAACACCGACGCACAATGACGAACGAAATAAATAATCTCAAAAGTATTGAAACATCAAAATAAACTAAAACAAATTGAATTCAATGCTTCAGTCTCTGATGGTCTTTTTCAAAATCAAACGTTACTTAATCATAGCAAATGGTGATGGCTGCCGTTTCGTTCCAGAAAATCGCCCCAGAAATTTGTTTGATCGTTCCTGTAAACGCTTTAGCCACGCGTCACTGCGTCCCATTGCAGAGATGAACTCAAGCGAAAACCACAATGTTTACTAACACGGCTCGCGTCCTTATTCAGTTGCATTTATAAATAAATCTCTTGTTTTCAATAAAAATTTGTGTTTCAAAAACACATTTCGTTATGAGTGATATCGATTCTAATTCGCTGTGGTTCTCAATTTGCGAATATGGCGGGAATATATCCAAGGAATTTGCCAATATAAATAAATAATAACTCTTTATTGGTCGGATATTTTTAAGCAAGTTAAAGAACTTATACTGACGGTGTTGTTGATTTTTTAATGTTATTTATTCTTATCTGTTTCAAATGTAAATACATGTTTCGCATTTACACTATTTCCATGTAACAAAGTTTATTTTGAGCAATTGAAAATCGCTCAGCCAGTGAACAAATTCCATCACCGCGTTCATAAAACTGTACTATTAAACCATATCCTGAGAAACTTGAAACCGATTCAGAATTTTACACCAAATTTCAAGATATACTTTAATATTATCCTTCAATCTAAATCTAGGTCTGCCAAACAGTGTGCTCTATTCAAGTTTTCCCACCAAAGCTTTGTATGCATTTGTTACCTCTGTCGTGAGTGCTGCATGCTCCGTCCATCTTATCCTTCTTAATTTCAACATCCTATCAATAAGAAGATGGATTTCTTCTGGATTGTAGCGCCGTGTAGTCTGGTAGAATTTGTCCGACGTTTCAGTGGTATTTGCCGTCTCTATCATGTGGTCTTGTTGATTGAGTCTACGAGACTACACGGCGCTACATCAAGAACACAAGACATTTCCAAATTAGTCTCTCATGAAACCTCAGATCCTACAAATAATGAATCTATGCTTTTCCTTAACATACGACATAAGAGTCCACACCTGTACGATATAATATCCAATATAATAATTCTGTATTAAAATAATAATTTTAGTTTTGTTATAGAATTTATATTTTGTGAACCACCGTTTGTTTAACTAATGCAAATGTCCTTTGACGGTGAAGTATCTGGCATTTAAATAAACACCACGACATGCAGACGTATGGGGGAGTGACGGTATAACTCCACGCATTCTTAAACTCGGCATTAGATGGAAGAGAGTGGCTAGCTTCGTGCCTACTTTTCGCTCTCATAATTTCTATTGTTTACCGCCGTGATTCTACACAGTTATTTTTTTATGAATTAAACGGTTGGCAGGCAATGGAAGTGTTGTGTGTTGATAATTTTAAGAACTGTAAGGAACAGGTTATTTGTTGTTGTTCAGCAACCAGAGCAGAGACTGGGAACCTGAGGAAAATTTAGTCACAGACTTATTTTATATCGTGGTGCTCGGTAAAGAGGGCTGAAGTCTTTTTTTGGTCGAAGTCTTTCTTACCGAGAACTAAATATTGGGCCTATATTGGACAAAGACGACTTTATGAATGGTTTTGTCACAATTCGTTAGGGCTTGAAACCTTCCATACCGTGCAGTGTATTGATATATAGAATCATGCTTTCTAACAAAACTGTTTACACTTGAAAATACACTTATCACCAAGAGTTTTTCTTTTTTCAAGTGTAAACAGTCTCGTCTGAATGCATGATTTTATATATTGTTAGGACTGTTTTAGTGGACAGCATTACAGTGTTCTCAATAAAAATACTGTCTCAACATGGGATTATCAGCAAGTTTGTCATTTTTGCAATTAAAGTTCAAATTCAGTGGATTTACTTACGAAATATAAATCATAAATGCACAAAGTATTAAGAAAACATCTAGTATTACTACCACCATTACTCTGTGGCACTATAGCCCTTTGTAGGGCTTTGACTTATTTAGGTTTATGTACAATTAATATACCGCCACGGTGGTCTAGCGGTTAGAACGCTGGCCTTGTAATCCTGGGGTCTCGGGTTCAATTCCCGGTGGTGCTCAGATTTATAACTTGTGTTGGGCAAGGCCGTGGTCTAGGCAACACGGAGTTTTCCTCCGTGGCATCCCAACAATTACTCCATTGACACACAGAAGAAGGCAATGGCAAACCACTTCTGGATCATCTGCCAAGAACGTATATGAACAGGTCCCAGTCCGAGAAAAGGATGGAAGGATCCTGTTCATGTGGACCTGTCGTCAGACAGAACACTAATAATAAAAAAATGTACAATTAGTTGGGTTTTTTTTGGAATAGGGCTGTAAACCCCATGCCCAACCCCCAACCTGGATAACCAGGCCTCCAAATTTCTATCCCCCGGGATCGCCGCTTCCTATACCCACTAATGAGAGCACCTGAGGGTATTAATAAAACGTAGTCTTAAATATTCGTCTATAATTTTAAATTAAGATCAGTTAAAACCCCGGCCAATACGGACTTGGTCAGCGGAAAGATGCATCCATTAAAATGCTGTGTATGCGAACATGCCTGTAAATGAGTTTAATTTACGTTGGCAGATTAATGAATTCTAGTCAGCCGGATGAAGTTCTCAGGCCACAGGTGTGAAATCACGGATTCTCCCCCCCCTCCCCCGCACAGACGTACTTTTGAACTAATTTCCGAGAAATTTGTCTTACCGCGTCTGACTTTGAGAATTTCCAGTTCAAACACAAACGACAATACATATTTTGTGTGCTTAACGAGTTTTGTGTTCAAGAAACAGGATGTGAGTCTTGAATCCTGTATCATTTTAATGGAGATTTTCTTATTATTATTATTATTATTATTATTATTATTATGGTGATTTGAGTCTTTACAGACGAGAGTCGGTCTACCGTATCATGAAACTGTAAGATAAAATAAGCAGTGAAGGAAACAAATCACCACTGGTGACATTTTAACTGATTCATTTTTAAGTTAATTATGCTAAGATTATTCTTTTTTATAAATTGAGAATTGGGGAATTGTGCCGAATTTTTAGGTTTATTCATAAATAAATAAATTATTAAATGCGTGGTTTTACTTTGCAGATAACGCAATTTTTTTAGAGCGTTATATTATATTTACGTGGTTGTGTATTTTACCGCAGATAGAAACAATTACAATTTTGAAAACAGATAATTTTTCGTTTAAGGTTTGTGTTAAATAATTAGGCCGGTATTACTTTATTTTCTTCTATGAAGCCTTTAGTGTGCGATAGGCCAAGTTGTGATGGAAAAGATTTGCTGATTTTATTTCAGTCTTTCAACCTCTCTATTTTACCTTTATGTATGTGTGTGGGTTAACGTTTAATCTCTGACAGTAAGGGATGAGTATATTGAAGGATATTACTAAAATTGATCTCAGACAAATATGGTGTGAGCTAGTGGATGAGATTTTTCTCACTTGACACGAGGACATCAGTGGTGGGATATTCTGAATAAGATAACTTTCGGATTCTGTAGAAGACGGGAAATTTATTGACTGTTGGTATGACTGTCACCTTCTCAAGCAAGGCTCTGCTCCGTGGAGTTACTCAGTCCATTCAGTGTTTCCGTCAGAAATTTGGAGGTCGAGATACTACAGACGTTGAAAGAAGAATTCTAAGAGTAGAAATGTTCATTGTGTGTTATCCTTTATAATGACAACTAAAGTTGCTGTATTATGAATATACCTGTTCATACGAACAAGTAATAGGCCCGGTTATATTTTGACATTACTTTCTGTAACCATTTGTGGGGGAGATTTGCCTTTTGTCGGTCCGTCTTTGTACTCTGCAGTTTCCACGTGGTATAAATACAAGAACAAAAGTGTAACTGTAAATGTTAGAAGAACGAAACTTTAGCCAAACCTTTATGAACCTCATCAAAACAACTACGAACTAAGGAATTTGCAAGGAACATTTTATCCAAGCCATTTAGAAGAGTGTCTGAAGGTTTCAAAGAGACAGTGTTTATAATTACTATGGCCACTGCTGTACCTCGTGATATTAGATGCTGAAAGTTGATATGACGGCAACAATTAACTAGAGAGAGACATACGAGGGTTCTAAAGTGATGAGGAGAATTCGCTCTTGGTGTGAAGAGAGAAACAAAGACACACTCTGGCTACATTAGCTAATGCAAGTTAAAGGAAGTGATGTGATGTGGATGACCTTGTTGGTTTCCTGCTGTTCGTGATGTCATTTTAGCGATCATTGAAGTCAGGCTAACATCTGCCCGTTCCTACTAGATTAACCAGCCCTCTGGAAGTCCCGTAATGATAACAACACATTAATACTGAAGACGAAAGTGGCTAGAATTTGTATCGGCTGAGTTGTGTCAGATGGAAGAAACCGAGAATAACACGAAGATGACATTTTTGTCAATTGTTTTCTTTTTTTTAAAACAAACTGAGCTTGAGAATCGTGTCTCTTTTATTTTTTTTTTTACGTTTATTGGCGTAATTAAAATGGAGTCACAACCGCTGTCTGCTGTGGTAATGATATACAGTTTGAACCTCGGCTGCAATAAGGATTTCCTGTTACATCACAGTAATTGAAACGAAATTGTACATGAAAATTAAAAATTATCTTTTGAGAGAAATATTTCGTATTGTTCTTAAGTTCTGTTTCTACGAATCAGTTTTGAGAGTTTCGGTAAGGTGGCTGAATGTTCGTGTGACAGAAAGTGTTTAACAGCCACTACTGTAAGTCCGTGGAGGATCGTCGGTCTCCAGAAGCTCATATTCTGTCAGCGACTTGGGAAATTCTAAATCTTTCAAGGGACTTGAAGGTTCGTTTGCCGTGTTCAAATTACCAGCCAGTGGACACCGTCATGACCTCCTACCTCTCCCAAGGTCTCCCGAATTGTCTCTTCCCTCCTGGTTTCCCGATTAAAATTTTGTATGCATCTTGTCAGTTTTGGTGTTTCAAGATCCCGATTGGAACCAGTAAATTTCCCGTACTTTTACAGGTGCGTCTTTGGATTTATTGTAATATTCCTGTGGTTCAAATAAATTCTAAGATACATGATTTACCAAACAGGAATAATTAATCGACGAAGAACTTAACAAAATTATAATCCTTGCCAACCATTGCTATGATGGTTGCATTAAGGAGAGTGTGATTGGCGGTGCATACAGCACGTGTAGGATAGAACAGAAATACATAAGTCTACAACATTCCAGAAAGAACCCTTCAGAGGAAGAGAATGTTGGTTTTATATGGCCCTGGACTCCAGGATAATAGTAAAATGTATCACATAAAATACTATATGAATATGTGGATTGGATTCAACTGGCTCAGTAGCGGGTTTTTTTTCTCCGTTACACGGTAATCAAATTTTGGGTTCTGTAAGAGGCGGGGAATTTAACAGGAATCTGAGAACTCTGTAGATTGTCGAGAAGGGTCATGCATTATGGAGTCGCTTACTGACTTGTGGCAACGCTGACTTTTTTCCCGTAAACTACGTCATTAAGATGTGTGGGGAAATGGAGGTAAAGTTACAAGCGGTAATAGATTGAGTCGGAGGAAAGGAAACTTACTGTTCCTGTCGGGAATCGAACTCTGTCACTCTGTGCCCAGTCACTTTACCGACTGAGCTATTCTCTTTGATGTAAATCACTTCGGTGCGTTAGTTATTCTGTGTTAAACGTGGCGAACTTTACGGATAAAGCCTTGTTTTCTCCGACATATAAACATGACGATCCTCAGAGACGTGTTCTGACGTCACACAACTAATTACTCCATCACGTCGACTGATTCAAGGCTCTTTGCCATGCCTGCGTTTGCTGGTTTCATGAAAGAAATATATTGAGCGAGATTACACACTTAACATATGTAACATTACAGGGAATGGTGTAATAAAATTCAAATATATTTCGCTTCCCTACTTGAACGGTTTAGTGGAACTGTAGCGATAAGACGGAATGTGTACAGAAGAAAATAGCACTAACAGAGATATAGTTACTTTAGTGCTGTGGTTCGTAAATCCTGGTGTTAAGGCAGAGACAGTCGAGTCTCGATTTCGAACCCAAGTTCTTCCTCCTTCTTCTCCTATGATAATAACTAGTAACTGGCTTTTACTTCTATTGATAAGTTATCGCCACTTTCATACATCATGTATTGCTTAACACCCACCTTTAACACAGATTCTAAGTGTCCTCTGAAGTACATATTTCGATTGTGGATTTCGATTATTATCAAGTTTATTATTTTTACCTGAGTCACTGCGCAACCAACTTAAATAATTGGAATTGTGTGTAGTGTTCATCAGAATCTTTAATATATTATATTATATTAATTATTATGTTAATAGATATTTATTAGATAGAATCTAAGCGTTGTAATATTTCAATTATCTGTCGTATGTTGTGTTTTTTATGTGTTAGGACGTGTTTGCTACTGGGTGTTCTAGTGAATCTTATGATGATTAGTTTCTAATCGAAACATACAGTTCAAATACAAACATTGACATGTGTTTAAGCTTCAAAACTTTTGTGAGAAGTGGGACCTAACCTTTTTTTGGTACGTGGAAGTGATGTTGACTGAACACACCAGAATGTGGTACAGCAGAATCATAACTGGCTTTTGTCGTGATGTTATATTACAGATAATATGAATTGTTTTTATTGAAGGACATTATTGATATTAGACATGGTCATTAAACCGTTTCTTTGGAACTTTGGGTCATTATTTGGGAACCTCATTGTCTGACTTGTAGCTTATGTGCGTTGTAAAAACTGGATTCCTACCGCAATCAAAAGTAGATGAAACAGCGATGTGGCCCTACGTCAGCTGACATGGGCTGCCTGATGGAATTTCCCGTTGCGTGTTTTTCCCAAGTCACGGATACTAGGTCTAGTCTTTCATTACGAAACAAATATAACACCATATTTCGAGTTTATTGCAAAAGGATGTCAGTTTGATTACTGATGATTACTATTATAATTTCTTTGGAACTAGTTGTGGGTTAAGACAACTCCAGGGCTACATTATAGCCTATATTAATTTTACGAAATGCAACTTCTAAAGAGTTAATTTGTCCTTGAAAGTAAGTCGTATGAAAATGCCACTAATTAATTATTTGAGCGGGTGTACATTTTTTTTGATATATATTTTCAGTCTGAATGGTGGAAATACAATTTGTAAATTACGCTTACCAACCTTCTTGGTTGATAAATGAAGATTACTATATTACTATATTAGTACTAAGCTGGTATACATAAATGCGTATAGAATTCTTCTCTGTACATCTCGTGTTAAAATAATTTTCTCTCCGATTTGTTATATTAAAAAAAAAGGCAAATTCGATTGGTTGCTGTGTCAACTTACATACAGTTTATACAATTCCTAGTATCAAAGAAAATCTACCTTGCCAAATCCCATGTAGGGCTGCATTGTAACACATAAGGATTATTCTACGTTGACAATAATTCAGGAAAAATAATGGCATTATTTTCACTGAGAACTCAGACATAGTAGTCGAATACTTTAAACCTGGACGCCGTTTGACACCGTTTCAGATCATTCCATTCCATTACGGTTTTTACAACATCCATATTAATGTTATCTTAATTTTGCCTTAACTTTCAAGGTACTGCAATCAATATTTCGTGTTTCTTATTTAAAAGTCCGATCTTTACGTTCTATTTAACAGAAATGTATTTATGATAACATTCATAAAATATAATAGTCTGGTTGGCCTTTACTGTTAACTGTGCAGCGTTATAATAATAACGCACCACGTCTAAAATCATTATATATAAAATGAATTAGAAAACCGAAGAAGCTGGAGTTATATTTCGTGTCTGAATGTGATCGGTGAATCGCATTTGAATAAGATTCACATTTAGGTCATAGCAGTAAACTCCAGACAGTTACCAGGTTACTTATGTCTCACATTTACCAGGTATGATCTTTATTTCGAGAAGAAGTGAATATACCGTTATGAAACTGCTTCCTTGTTACATTAATTTTAATTAATTTTATAGGCTATTATGAACGTCCTCATTTCTTTTAAATAAATTTATCTGATTATTTAGACTTTTTATTGTCTTCTTTCCTCGGTATTACATTTGGTGGTCCTCACTCCTAGGGCAGAATCTCATACGTGTTACTTATTGTCGGCAAGAATCTTGTGCTTTGTTTGTTAATTGAGTACAGTGTTACTTTAAGGACAAAGAGGTCATCGGTTCCATTGTCTCGGTTCAAGTGAGAGCAGCGAGTGCTTTGAGGGACGATGCAATGACACAATGAGTGCCTAACTAGGAATGCGGCTGCTTCCTGAAATTATTATCTACGTCTTCTTAAATTTTCATAGAATCAGAAATTAAACTTATAACTGTAATGATTAATTACCCTTTAACTTCGAGTAATAAAAGTTGTGTTCAAAATTTAGTAATTGATTAATTATATTAGCCTTAAATATATCATTTGATTAATTAATTAGCTGTATGACGTATTGTGAATCAATTTTAAATATATTAATCTCGGTGACTTAGTCTACGAGGTAATATAAAATGTCAATAGCATTTTTCTTATAAGTACTTGCCACTTCAGGGTGACTAAAATTGTCTGAAATAAGCAGTATTTCTTGTTATAGGTCAGAGCCCACGTTTTAAATTAGTTGAATTGACCGTTTACTCACTTCTCTGTGTAGACAGAGTATAACCTAGATTTAATATTGCACTTTTATGATTAAGGCGAGCTCACACACATGTAAACTATAGCCTCTTTATTTCCAGGTGATTAAACAAAGAAAAAATAACACTTAATAATAATGTTGTTGAAGCGTCTCTAAATCCACTAATAAGTAACTAGCCGACTAATTACATCAAATATAACCATCTTTACATAGACATACAACAATAACGATGGTTTACACAATATTAAAATACAATTTACGACGTTATTACGGACATAAGACATAACAATTATTTGCACTAACAGAATGGCAGAATATTTGTCATCACATCCTGTCATAATGTTATTTACATAATGGGGTGGTTAATATCCACCTATAATTTTGTCTGTGTAACAGAGATGGACAGTTATCCAGTTGTTAAATATGAATATGTATATTAATGGTCAAAATTTGAAATGTAACAGATACTAAACCACATGACAAGTCGCTGCCCTCCTACAAGATTATTACTACATTACGTACCAGGTAAATAATCAGAGAAATGACATAAAATGTCTATAATTATAAAATTAAAACGTAAAGAATTTGTATAGAAGAAAGAGACAATTTGAATGCTTTGCTTCAGTGACCATCCGCCAGGTGGCTAAGAATATTTTTTAATTAAAAATGCTTGTATATACTTGCATAATAATTACTAGTGGCATTCTTCATGTGTCGTAATCTTTCCTTCCCCTTCTTTATAAAGGCATTTGTACGAAAAATATATGACAGAAATACATAATCAAGAATGGATAATATATTCGCGTGTGAAACAATAATTGTGGGAGAAGGAGAGAGTGAGGCGATATGGTTTACCGAACAGCCAAATAGTTGTGCTGTCTAGCGATGTTTCATGACAATGAAGATTATGATTGCTATCGATAGAAGTTGTAATTAGACAGAAATTTGAGGTCTCATTTAGAACACACTTCTAACTTAGACAGCCTCTATAATAGCGGAACAGAATTGGACTGTTTGTACACAAAGAATAAATATTGTGTTTATAGTACAGTCATACAGAATATGAGTGGTCTCTTTGTGAATTTTGCAGAGACGCCGATTATAAACATTTTTTTTCAGATTTAACTTTTATTTATATTGGTATTTTGTATTGGAACTATATTTTTAATGCATAAAAGTTGTTTATCCCCAGTAAATATCTTTAAAGAAAATCTAAATTTTACGTCACTTTTCAAACGTACTTCTTAGCATATACACGCTGTAAAGCATATTATAACATTTTTAAAATTAAAATTTTTTGCAAACATTTCTTATTTTCTGCAATATACATGCGATAATCCATGACTGACAAATTCTCCACACGTTAGAATTAGCAGCTATCACTTCCTTCCATATCCTTTCTAAATTGTTGTTCATTATTCATCCTATTATCAGACGCCTCATAGTATATGCATCACTTCTGCTGGTATAAATTGTGACTATGTTGAATTTTTAAGATTTATTTAATTAAAATGAAAACATTAAAATAATACCTAAGTTTGTAACCGAATCTACCTGTAACGAAAGCAGAGCGGCTGATTAATCAGTTCACATCTATCAAGACAGGAAGTGATATTTCGGAAATTCTGTGATATTACGTTTAAGAAAGTATTATTCTGCTTACTTTCCGACTATAAAAGATGTTAATACAACTTTTACAAACAGTGATTTTTACGAAACATTTTTATTATTTTTTTATGTAAAGGCTAAATTGCATGTATTTGGACACAAATGATTTTGAACGAAAATGGGTGGAACGTGGAAAGTTAAGGCTAAACTGCATAGCTGATAAATACCTCAGAAGAGCGTGGCAAGGTATAAAAATGTACATCAAATCTAAAACTTCTTGACGATGGTGAAGAGTCAATTGAATAAAAATTTCCTTGGATATTATCCATCGTCTAGTAAATATAAAACGTAAAACGACGTTTCGGAGATGGGACTCTATCTCCGTCTTCAGGTTCAGCTCTATCTAGTGGGCCCAACTGTGTAGGAACCTGAAGACGGAGATAGAGTCCCATCTCCGAAACGTCGTTTTACGTTTTATATTTACTAGACGATGTATAAAAATATGTGCAAAATTTTGGTGGGGAAACTGTTTGGAAATCGGTTAATTGACAGACCTGGAAAGAAAATTGGGAGATAATATTCAGATGAACTTTAGGGAAACAGGTCTTTGGGATAGGAGGAGAATGGTACAGGCTCAAAATCTTGTCCAATGGCTGGCTTTCGTATCAGCAATATTAAACTTTCTTCTCCTGCTTTGAAGGAGTCGGTCCTGCGTTGTGCTTATGCTTATGGTGGTCTGTCGTGTTGCAAGCAGATGGAGATGCTGGCTGGAACGAGTAGCTGGTCCCATTTAAGGTCAGCGATTCCAG
This sequence comes from Zootermopsis nevadensis, assembly GCF_977971745.1. NCBI lineage: Eukaryota > Metazoa > Arthropoda > Insecta > Blattodea > Termopsidae > Zootermopsis > Zootermopsis nevadensis. Next base: position 2,462,200 of record NW_028259134.1, on the reverse strand, counting down.
TTGCTGGGTGACCTCTTGACAGGGTCAAACCACTTGCTTGATATTTCAAACCAGAAAGGTACAAAACGAGGAATAACATTAAATAAAATTTCTTTTAGGATAAATGAATAATTGTGAATGTAAGAAGGTTCTATGTCAAAGATGATGTTCCCAAATAAGGTACCTGTTAGGTTCGTGTATAAATCAGGAAAGTGGAGTCAATAGAGGAGGTAAGGAGTTGATACAGAATTTTGGTAGGGAATCCTTCTGGAAAACGACCACTGGGCAGACCAAGAAGGAGATGGGAAGATAAATCAATATGAATGTTAGGGAGATGATTTGTGAGGATGACAAATGGATGGAGTTGGCTCAGGATCGTGTCCGGTGGCGGGCTTTTGGTATTAGAGCTGAGGGTTCTGCTACCAGGGAGTTAGTTTTGTCATGGTACATGATTTATTGTTTAACTGTTGCATTACAATTACAGCCTTAATTCAAGTTATAAACAAATGTGGTAAGAAATATAATTAAACTTTAAGCAGCAAGTATCAATTGATACCACATGTATCTTTCGTGAACTAAGAAACACAAGAATTCACAAAAAATAGGATTTGAGGTGTTATAAAGTTTACTTCAACAGTCAAACAATTCAGAATACTAATGTTTATTTACTATAAGTGATAGAGGTAATTAAATCAGTATTTAACAACTGGTGCGTCTTTGTATATTTATATATTTTATATTTGCACGTTATAGTTAGAAAAAGACAGTTTGTTATATTTCTTAACCAACATGTGTTATGTTTTGTTCTCATATGTCTGCATTCTTATAGGGCAAGGGTGTACATTTAGATAAGACATTTATGACTGGATATAGTTTCGTACGAACTTTCCGTTAGGGAAAATTTTGTTGTGTGCCGTCATGAAGTAGGGTGTGCCACGGTAAAATAAGCTTCAGAACACTGGTCTAAATAGTACCTTGGAATATAAATATCAAAAAGTTTTTTAAACTAAATACTTGCTGACATAGTAACGTGGCTTCATAATCACATATTTACGGCAATATGTGACTTAGCCTGCTTAAAATCGACTAATTTATGCCAAAATCATTAGATACATCTATTGTCTTATATTTAATTTCAGATCTCCTCCATAATTTCAAAATGATTAAAGTCTATGCGTCTAACTAAGTAGAAATGTTGGCCTGTAACTTTCATCCATTTTTAGAAATAACGTATCAGACAAGAATTTTCAGGAATTTACTGAAATTACTAGATAACCAACTAACTAACTCCATGAAACCGGGTAAACCTTTAGAAACTGATAGTTGCTCAGGTGACTGAAGAATTCCCCACCTCTTACCTGACACGAAGATCATAATAACCCGCTTATATTCCTGTCTCGATATCGTCCAGTCAACACTCTTATACACTACACTTTAAGATTAATTTATAATTTTCTCATCTACAACTAGATCTTGAAAGTATCTCTTTCTTTCAGTTTTTCCGACTGCAATTTTGTCTGCACGTACTACATGCCCATCCAATCTCACCCTCCATCACATGCATAATACATGAGGAAAAGTACATATATTGATGCTACCCATTATGTAATTTTCTCACTTCCCTTGTTATATTCTCTTTCCTTGGCGTAAATATCCTCAGTTTAAACACTACACTTAGATGCTGTTATTTCATATTAGAAAAACAAGCTTTCAGGCATGGTGGAACTAGTTTAGAAAGGTGTAGTTTGTAAACACACGCGTTGTATGCAAATTTTGAATTATTAATAAAAAGTTACGTCACTTATCTCATTTACGAAACTTTAGTTTAAGACTATACAAATAGCCTTCCCTTAAACTGCCTCAAATCAATAGTGACTTGTCATAAGGTGCTTTAGTTATGTCGTAGGGTACTGGACTCATACGCACCTGGTCGTAGGTTCGAATTCTGATAGTCAATTTTTTTCTTTCCTGAATTACGTGGCCCTTTTGCAGGTAGCGTTAGTGTCTATCCCACCTCACAAGTTTGTCCGTCCCCTGTTTTGGTATTACCGATTGTGTGAACTTGAACAATATGATTTTAGGGCAGCACTCGATGGCATAACGTCCATATTAAATTTAACCTAAATCCGTCCAGCGGTATTCGAATCATTCGGACACAAAAACATGTCCAGTCTTCTATGCGTTCATTTCATGCACATCTGGCAAAGTACGCATAAAAATTATGAGTAATTTACAACTAGCAGTTTTTAAGTAACTATCGTCTGCATTTCAAAGTTGTGGAGCAAAACGCAGTTTCATTACTGAACTTTGATAGGCCTGTTCTTTGCTTAAGTCATTGATGAAACTTTAATCTCGTCATCACCATCTTTATGATCCGTCCCGATACCATTGTCCTCTTGATCTCCCTTACAGAACAGAAAGATACGTAGGTTTATTTGTCGAGGTCTTGGTCATTATTTTATCTTCTTGAAGGGAATTTATCAAAGATTTTAAATTAGACATGTTCTTCTCATGTTGTTCTATCGACGTATTGTATGCAAATGTTCCGAACTTTCATAACAGACGCACAATTAAGCCTCAGTCATCTCATCGCTGTTCATAAATGTATGAAACTGCTTGCAGCTCAACATTACTAAGAGTGTAGTATTTATCAAATGTGACCATGTTCATGCTTTCATATTTATACCTCATAAAAATAGATAAAATCTAGTCACAGTATCAGTCATAACGAGAAAGTGTATGAAGTATCCCACTTATAAAATTTTCAATCTTCTCACTTATCTCCGCTAAAGGATTAACAAATTGTTACCTGAGATCGCAGCTACAGGGCACATCTCAGTTCACTCCACACACCAACACGACAGTTTTCAGTACATAAATCACGTTTTGGCAGATTTTCTAATGTGTGTAGAAAGTGTTTGTTCTAATGAGGAAGTTAAGGTAATATTCAAATTTATTTTATACTCTCGCAATATTTTATTTTGATTTTGTTTTGTTTGTTGTGCTAACAACAGCGAATAAATATTACAGTTGATCAATTATTAATCCTGAAATCATTCACCATGCGTCTTAAACTCCGCTAAAACAACATTATTAGTCATTCTGTCCCCTGCGGGAATTATTTTACGAAACAAAATCTATAACACGAAAGAACAAATTCCTTGTTGTTTGAGTACAATCGTCTTCAGCCGATTTACACTTAAATAATTTTGAAGCATGAGCCTAAGTAGTACGTAATACACTTTTGTCGTGAAGACGGAAGGGCCATATGACATTCCTGCCCTGCATATGAAATAATACAGCATTCAGACTGCTTCCTGAGAGCAAAAATTGTTGCAATTCAGGTTGTAAATATAAATAGTTGCCATAGTAACATCACTAGCTGTACGTAAGAACGTAACCTGATCTTAAAAAACCTGTCATCAAGATTTATTTTAAGAAGTTTTAAAAATATTACATTTCTGTATTTCCTTTGTTGTCTGCCTATTATTGCGATAAGCCAGATATCTCGTACTTGACGATTTCATCAGTTTCAGCCAGCAAAGAAACAAGTTTTGGGAGTAAAAGCAACTTAAGGTAATATTTCATCTCGTTTCATCACAACAATATTTGGTAAGATGGCAGCACAGTTCAATGTTATTAAAAAAAAGAGACTTGAATTTCAAGTTGACTCTACACGATGCCTTGGGTTCAATATCCGGACAGGTCATTGCCTTTTAACGTAACACCAATTTAGGTTTCAGTCCTGAGATAGTCAAGCATCAGACTAGATATTATCCATCACAACATTAAAAATGTTTCTATAGTAGTTGAAATCCGCGTAAATAATCGAAGAATAAATTTAAAATAGACCTTAAGGGGTGGCCATTAAATCATTCTCATAGCGTCTTTATTTCCTTGTGGGTTATGACAACTTATTAAATGATCACCACAAGAAAATATCCAATCCATCAATCACGCATCGGTAACATTATCCTTCGAGACAACAAACTGTGTTGGATATCATTAGCTATGCTTACATATTATCATTAACCTGTACTCGTGTACTGAATCTTGTTTTAGCTGCGTAAGGAATTATCTGGCATTCAATGTTCCTCCTACACTCGAGACGTGTTACAGAAATGATAAGATGGACTTTTGTTATAGAATCGAAATATTTATAATGGTTATCAATATTGGTTAATGTTTGCAATGAATCAGTTGAGTTACTTAGAGTCTTAATGTCACCTTAGCTTCCAATATGGCTTCAAATCAAAATTTTGTATGTATTTCCTCTTTCACATATTACGCCTTTTTTTAAAAAAATCGTTGTTAAAGCAATGAACGAAGTGTACAAATTATGAGACGACATATTATGTTTTTCATCGCCCTGCAGCATCCTTTTTCGTATTCATCCTCGCTTTGTTCTGTCATCAGAGTAAAAGTCGAATTTTTACACCCATACAAAACAGAACGCTTAATTATAAATTAATCTGTGGTATTTTTAATCGCTTGTTCAAGTGACGACGACTCACTGACAGAAGTAGCAGTCGATTAAGATCGCTATTGTCAGATATTTTGCAAGAAAAAATATTATCTTTCTAAACATGTTATTTTCGAGGAAGATGTTTTTACAAAATATAACACACCCTAATCATTTACTCCAACGCTGACCCACGGAGGTCACCCGCAAGTCCCACACATTCCTTCGCTGGTCGCGACCGATAACTTGAAATCGCTGGCTTAATAAATATCCTATATGTATTTATTATCTTCAGGTTATTAGGTAGGAGAGGGACTGTGTGACTTTCCAACTGTATTCGCTGTAAACTCGTAATACAAGCTTGTTTGCCGTAAGAGGTGATGATGTATTCACATTTGGACATCGGTCCCAACAGGCTTCGATGCTTAGGGTCAATGAAGTGTGTCCACAGCTGACCGTCGCCTTGTGACCCGTGCTCTTGCAGGTGAATGTGTCAAGGCACCGCTACTACAAATATATCGCACGGTTACAGCAAGAGCGGACTAAGGCTTCTCGCGAACCTCGGCCTTATACAAACAAGCTAAAATTGTGGTAATTTTGTTTGATTGGGTTTTACCCTGAAGGCTGAGGGTTATTTTCGAAAACTTTTGGATTTTATACACTGTGGAAACATAATATAAAATTTTATAAGATAAATGTGACGTAGGATTTGATGTTCTTACGGAAGTGATTACGAAAATTGCTGTCTTTTAGGTTGTAGTTCCGTGTAATCTTGTAGAAGTTTAACAACGTTTAGTGAAAAAAAATACTCTCTACGTATTATGAATACATGAAGCTAATTTATTAACGTTACCATGGAAACATATGAACAAAATAAGTTTCTTTGAAAGAAAAATTACGTGGGAAGGGTTAAGGGGTAAAAGTGAGCAGATAATGGACGTAAAACTGATAATTTGAATCGATTTGTTATTTGTAAATGTATTTTAAACCCTTGCTGTCGAAGGACGTCAGTCAAGACGACCGGCTTAAAACCAGGTTTGACCCGGAAGTTTCTGTAAGCTAGGACAGCACATGGAGGACCAGTGTCCATTAGACTGTCTGTATGCGCGAGAGATTTCAGACTTGCTCAGTGATTTCACGCGAATGCTTGACATTTTATTCAGTGATCCTCGTCAACGCGAAACTACATTTCCAAAACTAGCATCGTGGGTGGTTTTACCCCATCGTCTTATCATACTCTTAGAGTAAAACTGCCCAGTAGTTCGTTCAATAAACGACAGATGGTAACAGATAGAGATTGTGTGTGATTTGTGCGGACTGAGAGTTCTCGATAGATGAAATTTTAAGAGAAGGAATCAGAAAGGAAGAAGGAAATCAAAATAATGAAATTAGGAGATATAAAATGCGGATAGTAAGAGACCAGTTAATGAGGCTTAGACGGTAGACGAACACTCCTTTTAAGAAAGCTGAGGACATTCTGAGGCCCTGCAGAACAGTGGATGTTGTCCGTCTCGCTCTGTTGGAGGAGGTGTATTTATGTTGCCACCTGTCGGTCAAGTTTGACATAGAACATCCATCACTTTGGACACTCATCTTAGCTGGCGAGCCTATGGGGTAAGTTTACCTGTTATGGTGTACAGTTCTGCTCAATGTCAGTGGTACCTTTGCCATCACACATGTAAACACACTGATTCATGTGGTGGTGGTCTATGTAACACGTTTAGAAATACTAATGTTATCACATACAAAAATAAATTCTGTTTAAGAGAACAGGGACACTATTTAAGTGAACAATTTCATGAAATCGAATCCTTCTTTAGAAGATTATAGTCGTTCTACTGGTCAGGAAATTCCCCCTTTTATTATAAAACCGAAAAGTTAAGAAACGAAGTAGAATTTGGGGTTATCGAGGAGGTGAGTCTGAAGATGGGATGTCTTCTGGGTTGTAGCTCCGTGTAGTCTGCTACAAGTTTACCTACGTTTCAGAGGTCGGCATCTACGTAGTATGAAGGTATCATCTTCAACTTCTTTTCTTAGTCTTGGCTGTTAATGCTTCCAGTATTCCTTCTTTTTTGCAAGTAATAATTTGTCTAATTCTTTATGTTTCGTAGGTGCAACACGGCGCGTTCTGCTTCCAAAGACAATTCGTGTTCGATTAATTGATCGATCTATCGTTTTTTATCGATGTTATCGAAGATTTATGTGCTGATTCTACAATTCTAGTCCCTCATTTATCACTGCGGAAGACAATTCGTATACCAACCGGTTTTTCTTCTCTTTGTTTTCCTCTTTGTGTCCTTCCGTCTGTAACTGAATAAAACGTGGTACAAATTTTTCTTACGTGATTGTTCAAAAGCAGATTTTTAACTCGCGGCAATAATATATGTCTTTGGCGGATTCTTCCAACTCCAAAGGCTCTTTAAAAAATTGACTTATCAATATAATTAACAGTGAAATTCCATTCCTGTTGAGTCAGAAGATGTTTCCACTCCTGCTTTTCAATTAGGGGATGTCTGACGCGAAACTCGGCCGGGACACAAGTATGCTTTTCTTCAATCACTCTAAATTTAATAGTAATTTGAAACAGATCACGACTGTTCCTTCCAATTCCTCGTTTTTGTAAATAATTCGGCGTTAAATGGTTTCAAAATTGTTTTGTTTCTGTAGATTCTGTACCAGTGTTTCCATAATTTTTCTGACGTGTCAAATTCCTTACAAGTGCCACTTTGTAACCTGTTTCTTTTAAGAATAACTTCACAGCGTACTGAATTTATTGAAAAATTCTGGTTGCCCAAGAAATTTCGAGTATCTTTGCCTTGTTCACACGAGATCGCCACCGCATCCTATTCTGAGTCACATGACTCAAGTCCAAATCAGAGGACTCCGTCTCCTTAGTAACCATTTTAATAATATATTGGCTCTTCACATAAAGACATTTCTCCCTTAAGGTTTAGTGCACTATATGGGCCACCCGTCACATCTTCCTTGATTAACCTCGAAACAGAAATGAAATTGTTCCATTACCGATCGCATGTAAATACGTAAATGTTGAGCTAACGCTAACCACTGTGGAGCGCCACTGTACAGATTTCTGAGCCATTTTGAATCCAGCCCGACCGTAACACCCTAATTCTTTAACACCATATGTATCCAGAATGGTCGCTTGAATTTAGGTTTCCTGGCCAAAATTTTGTATGCATTTTTGTATCAAATGTGTGCTTCTTCGTCGTTTTGCCTAAATCATCCGGCTGCATCTTTCTGTTTGGCTTTGTAGTGGGTTACTGTGATAGGCACTTCATTTCAAGCGAATTTATTTTCCGCTAAAAGTCTCCCCTTGGTTTTTTTAAATTACATCACAAGAATTCCTTTGGTTCAACCACACCCAACGATGCAAGACGTGGTATGTACTGTCCTCAAACAATATGGCTGCTCAGGCTATTGCTACATTCCCCCCTCACTCTCTTAACACCCACCCTCTTTGCACCCCCCTGTCTGTGCTCTTAATTTTAACCCTTTTTTTACTCGTTCCCTCCATTGCCTTGCCGCACCCTTGTATTACCTCTTTAAGCTCCCCGAGAGCCACCCCATTTCTTCCATTCTCCCACCCTCTACATCTCTTTACTCCATCCTTCCAATAATATGTACTTACAGGCTATAACCAAAAGGCATTACTTTATCCGGATCTGTAATTGTGTTTAAAGTGTTTTGCAGACTAACCTGGGGAAGAAAGAAAGTATTCTGGGTTTGAGGTAATTATGTGATTAGTGAGAAAAATGTGGAGGATGGACAGACCAGTTACTAGAAAATATTTATTCAGATAAATACGATGGCCTTTATATTCAGATCCACAAGGCCCCAGATATTCAAAGCATATTGTTACAGTTCAAATGGTGATTATTTGTAGGGGTCCATAAAAGGTTTTTGCCAGCATGAGGCATAACAATTGTACATGCAGAGAAAAAGAAGAGAGAAGAAGAATAAATTGAAGCAGAAAGATGTATAAAGACAGAACTGAGAAAAGAGTAAAGTTGGGAGAAGGGTGACGGAAAACGAGGAATAAATCGTAGAGACTTTGCTTCGTATTCGGGAGCTAACCGGTTTACGTATCTGATGCCTCCTAATCGCTCCTGACAAATTCTGACGTAATGACTTGAACCTTCCTTCCACCGAAAACGTCTTCAGCCGCCGGTATCAAACCACTACCGTTGATAAAGCGTTGTTAAATAAATCAAAAAGCGGGCTAATTATGAACAAATATGACAGTCGGCGAATTACGCACGCATTGAATTCATCGCCCTGATGATGCAGGCGGCAAGGTCCTCTGAAACGTTGGTGGACATCTACCAGACGGCTCAACAACCCAGAAGACAGAAATCTGCATACTCACCGCTGTGAAAACCTCAAATTTTACGATAAATAATTAGTTATGTAGTTAGATAGATGATTGGTTAGTCAGTAGGTAGTTTTACATTCCCCCTGAAGCTCATTTTAAAAATTTCAGTTTTTTATTTAATCACTTTCTCTTCTCAACCTTAAAACACTTTGGTTCATTTTGATATATTCAAAAGTTAAATTTCATTCACGAGACTACAGCTGAAAAATAATTGTAATCGTAGGTTGAGGCATACAAAATGTAGACATTCATACATCATTACATTCAGCAAAACGTGGGAAGCTACCAGCCTATGTTCATAAATCACATCACTTCTTCTCTACATTACCGTTAGGTTGGTAATGTTAATTATATTAATAGAAGTCAAGGCGACAATTTTTCTGCCAACTACACGCGTCTTACAGCGCAAATAGTTTAGCGTGTCCCTACACCTAATGTTTATTACAATAAGATCGGTAAAGCAACACTCGGCAAGTGATCAATTTCAGTTTGTTTGTTCATGCATTTCAGTAATTCAGTTCCTTATATTGTTTTAATCCTGAGTCCTGATTAAAACAGCTATATATTTAGTAAGCCTATGCTATACGTACCAATTAAGATACTTTATGAAAAGGAAGTCAAAATTTCTTTTTCATATAACTTCAAGATTCTAATCTTGAGAAACTGACAGTTGACAATTTGGTTCATATATCCCCCCAATTTTTAAAAAACTTAATTATTTATTTACATTTTCACATTAAACTATCACTTGACTCTGTCTTTAGTTAGTTTAATCCAATCCTTGTACTTGTTTATTTTATGAAATAAACTTCGCATCTATAAACAACAAAATTTAGTACACTTAATATTTATTTTGGTTCCTGTAAAATAAGAAACATGAAGCTGATAAGAGAAAATGTTGGGTACTTGAAACGTAAAAAATTGCTGCTGTGAACAATGAATTAGAATTGCCCATGTTTGATGATTATATTTCCTACATGCTTTTTTCCCCGTCTACAGTCAAAGTCATCCACTTCCTTAATTTAAGTTGGATTTGACGTCTTCAAAGATAGCTATCTTAACTGATGGAGGCAATAAAGACACCTGAAACTTCTACCAGTCCACACGATGCTTCAAACCATAAGACAGCCGTCTTCCTTAATTTAAACCTACAAAGTGATTTCATTACCGCGATCTGTTACTGTCTCAACATTTTTAAATCTTGAAGACAAACTTTTAGGAACGTAAGCACTTTGAAAAGTGTTTATTCCGTCAAAACATGATCTCCGCAAATGCAACCAGTGACGTCAGAGTTTTCTGGGGTCAGAGACCTTTGCGTAGATGGATTTCCTGGCAAGGTAATGACGCCATCACGCAGGATTCCCTCGGGGACTCCCCACTTCCGCACGCAGAGTGTCCGTTGGCCAATTTCAGTGGAAGTTTCGACAAATTACAGCTTTACTATATCAAATTGTATTAAAATACGTCTAATGGGTCCTGGACATGTTAAATGCGGACAGACATAGTGTCTAATGTAGTGGGCGCATTTTGCAATGTTAGATGCATACACGTCTAGAAATAAGTTGAATATGATATACTACACATTTCAAGACCCAGTAAAAGTATTTTAATATCTTACTCTAATAATCGGTTATGTAACAGGTATCCTAACAGTGATGATGGGCTAATATACCTCATAACCATGAAGGTTTGACGTTATTAGAAGTCTTGAGAGAAAAGCAGGGTATATGGAAAAAAGTATAGTATTTTATATTAATTATCGTGTTTTCATAAGAATTAATATATTCCTGAGTATTATGATCAGTTTAAGTTGGCAAATTCTTCTATTTGGTGAACTTATTTTTCTCTTCAACTTTGTTGATATTCCAAGCTGCTATCGTTTTGATAGTCTTGTAGGGATGAACCTCATGGTATACCCTGGTCCTCTCAAGAATCATCCATCTTACAGAGAAATCTTCCGATCACGAGGACGCCGTGGTTCCTGAATTGTCGAATGACGTATCAGAGCACCGTCATGAACTTTAAACATTTGGTCCGGACCGCAGTGAGAACCCCAAATGAACTTGGTCCCATTTCCAATGCGGAACGTAAGCTAAGGACTGTGTTTCTAAGCAATCGAGAACAAGTTGCCAGTGACTCAGTAGAAGATGTCACTGGATTTAAATACAGAGGTGTTGAAGCACGGAAATCCTGTCGCGAGTCCTTCGTTCTCAACACAAGTCAGTCAAACTAGCAGTTGTTATAACTGGCTAGTGTTTGCATTAATGTTGTCGAACCTTAAAGTTCCAATACCAGAAAAACGTTAAGTCAACTTATAGTTCAGTCGTATATTCGGTTATCCCGGTCATTCGCTACTTGAACTTTGAGTTCTGGGCTCGTCTCTTTTCCAATCCAGAAGTAGAGCCTAAAATTATGCGGTCCCACCACTATAAGGTGAGGGTCGACATGGAGGTAGGAGAGGTTTTACGTTGTGAATCCTGCACTTCACATCACAACCATTTCTTTGTAACAAACATTTAGAGAATCACCCGGTTCGAATCTCGGACGAGTTAATATATTATTCTTTTTCAAGTTTTCTTTGTTTTCCTGTCTTACCAGGCGGAGACGAGATCTTAAAATAGACACCAACTGTCTCCTTCAGAATCCTTTCCTAATTAAAATGTATGATCAAATACAATTAAATGGGATTTAAAAGTATTCTTAAAAAACTAAAGTTTAGGAATTGTACGCACAACACAATAATTCTGGCCGGCGCAAATGTGCATGCATAGAGTGCGTTACTACTGTCCGGTATGAACTAAGATTGTAATGTCCTTCCGATACCAAATTTCATGAAAATACGTTCAGCAAGTTTACCTTTCTTCCAGGCGGACACAACGATGGACAGACAGATAAAAGTATATACAGACATTTAAAAACTAATAGACACAATTTGAAACGTTTGTTTTCTAATTGGCCTAAAAACTATTTAGACGGAAAAGTAAACCTATCACAGTTTAATGTCTGTAATTGAAAAATATCTATTCACGTATGTAATTCCCCATTCTTAATGTAGAATATATGTAAAGATAAGCATTCGACGTGAACGTCTTGGAATTACATCTCATTTCTGGGTACAGTAATTAATTCTGCGGAGTGGATTATTTTTAAGTGGGCAATATTTGTTCAATTACTCAATAAATGCCCTATCCTTTGTGTAAAATCGAATTTCTGTTATCCAGTGACGGAATATCAACTTTTATTTTTTTTTTTGTTGCTAAACGAAGGGTTGATCCTAACACATCGTCAGGTAACGCGTACCGACATGTGACATTCGTACGTAAAGCAGCAGATGAGATTAGAATCACAATTATTTTTTAAAAATCCTTGAGAGTGAAGAAAATATATGGGTTTGTACCAACTAGTAACAAATTAACAAATATTTTCGCGGGCCGGATTACAAGTTGGCACGGGCCGCCAGTTGTACTACCCTGGCTTAAAGAATTTACCTATTAATTTCTTTATGAACGTAGTGTTTGTTGAGTTATCTTATGGTTTAGATTTTAATTCCTAATGACAATACATGAATTGAGTGTGCGTATAATTTAACTTCTTACTGGAATCTATTGATTTTCTGCGTTTATTTGTCATTATGTGGAAGTTATGTTCAATGAATCTTCATTGTTTACACAGACAAGAACGTTGTATACTTGCAATGCGTAAATATTGTACTCGAAACATTTGAATGTTCTAAGTGTTTGACTTTAACACTCTAACAGAAAAAACGTTGATACTTTTTATGCAAACTATTGATTACAATACGTCGTTTTAAAATATCTTCTGTCCTTCTATCTTAGCACTGAAATCTCTGAATGAAATTATTTTTATACTTGTTATTGCGATGGGATGAGATTGTCTTCGTGGAAATGTTCATACTCACCAACCCCCACGTTGTGTACGAGACAATACGGAGCTGCTAGCCGCCTGAGCTTTGGAACTGCCCACGCCGTACTTGATAAATGTATTGAAAACAACGATCTAGATCCTCGTAAAAGCTGTCGTCACTTTTGTCCTTAGTTTGTGGATGCACGTTCAGGAAAATATAATAGTGTTATCTCTATAACCCCAAACGCTGATGTGATTTACCTTCGGTACGAAAAAGGCTAACCCTAAGTGGTGATCAGCACTTCTCTTTCTATAGAATAGTGTATAATATGGTATAATATTTATAATGTAGTCTGCTAGTTCTGTGTCTCCTTTATATCATCTCCTGTACTCCCACTAAATCCAAATTTCGATCAAATTAAATTAATTATTAACTTAACCGTTAGAAGTATTGACTTCTTTGTTGTTTTGTGGACAACAGAGGTTTCTCCGAGGTCCGTGGCCCTTTCTAGCATTTCGAGACCTTATTTGTTTACTGCGAAGAGGTAATACTATACTCGACCTCAAACTGGAATATCATCCCTTGCCGTTACTAAACATATCGTCTTTATCTGGGACTGCCTTGTAGCTCAGGACTCACCGTGTCGTCAGAACTAACACCTGCAGGCCTGTAATTTACATGGCTCCTTCTTGCGTCAGAATATTTTTTACAAGATACGAGGCTCCTACTGGCACATGTGCTAATCTCCTAACCCATAACGTAGGCAAGATTTTGTATTTCGTGAAATTTCCGTCAATTTTTTTTTTGTCGTTCATGTGATAATACGACTGAATTGTCCTCACGTGACTAAGAGTGGCTTAGTATTTTTAAGGGATGAACACCGTAAGAATCAAGATACGCTGTAAAACGCTATGACTGAACAACTACAAGAGCGCACCCTTTCTTGTAATTTAGAGAAATAAACATTAACGCAGCTATGGAGTAATAAAATAAATCAAGTTGGGGAAAACATTATGGGAGCAGGAGAGGGGTGTGTATCGAGGGGCGGGGGCGGAAAGGAGGGGAGGTTGCTAAGAGAGAGCTTGTTCAAGTAAAAGGGTTCGCATTTTCAGCCACATTATGTCGGATACTAAAAAAAATGAGAATCGCAATGCGATAGTAAGTGGAATTTGTTGACAGTCGATGTAGAAGAAATATGATGAAAGAGGAAAACGAAGAAACAGTATTAAAAGATTAAGAAACTGGAATAAAAGTGAGATGATAATGTTGCGTCATATTGTGTTGAATATATACTTGTTCAATTTTATCAGTCTAATCACAATAAAATATTATTATTAAATATTAAAATATTAAAATATTACAATTAACATTTAAATATTTAAAATATATTAAAATGATGCTCTCTATCGAAATGTTCGATTTTCATTAGAGCATCATCTTTTATACATACATGTTTCGGTTCTAAATGAACCATCTTCAGGTGTATAATCCATATAAACTCAAATGTAATATCCTATATGCAATCCTTCGTCAGATGTCCATCAAATATCAGAAAGTTTTCCTCTTCCAGACCTATTGTATTTTAATATCGTATTCAAGGTCGTTTCGTAATGAATGTCGCGCTTAACATGATCTTGTGTGGGTGAAACGTTTTGCAGTGGTTTTTGTATCGGTCTGTAAATTATGTGATTAGACTGATAAAATTGAACAAGTGGAATAAAAGTGTTGTATTGTATTCTTACGCAAAATTCTCTGATGTAGGCTAAATTTTTGTGTGGTCCTTTGCTCTAGAAATTTTAGCCATCATAATGCGGACAAAATTGTATGTCATTTCTATTTGTCGGTTTGGAGCATAAGACGTGCGTGATTTGAAACAGCATAAATGAACCCAAATAATGTATTTTATGATATTAATAAATTATGATTTTATTGTTTCAAAGACAGTGTGGGATACTTATAAATTTAAATATGTCATATTAATTCAAATACCGTGTTTTTATTAAGTTAACTCGAAATATCGAGAGATAATTTACAACTGTTCTTTACACCTGACGGTGAAAGTGATATAAATGTATATAATAGATACCTGCATATTTTTCAAAATAACACATGTCCGAATTTTTGCCTTGAGTTTGTAATTCTTTTTCACTTCACGTATTTAATGACGTAGAGGCCTTTGCCTGTGCTTATAGAGCTAAATTATATCAGTGAAGCGCGATTTTATAATAAATCAAGCACTAATATATTTAATTTGTTTTATTTTATTATTCGAAAGTAACCCTGTTCAACTTTACAAAAATTAAATTTTAATGTAGACTCGTGATTTGAGATGGCGTCTGTACTGGGTAACATCGTTGTGGGCTCGTGGCTGGTTAAATTATATTTTCAGTTGTCACTAAAATATGACAGGAAAATCTTGTTCACTAAACGCACTCTCTTGTGGATTTGATGATAATATATAATTTCTATTTGTCGTAAGAGTGATGAGTAATTGACATTTTAAATAGTTATCGCTACATCCCTCTCATTGTGCGGATTTTTTAACTGGCCACTTCAGGCAGAGTCTTTTAAATTAATTTGGGTCGCAGGTGCTTAAATATCTACATAAGGGACAATACAGTCACGTGACAGACTTCTGTGTAGATACCAGACCAGCTTTGATGACGTTGTTAGCTGCTTCAGTTCTCCGTTGTTGTTTTTTAATTCGTAGAATTCCCCCCTGATCTGTTCTGTAGCAGAAATAATTTGATAGTGCGTGACGGACATAAAATGTTTCTTTTCTTTTGCTGTTGTGATTGGAAAAAAGGAGGAAGATTTTATTGCCAACTAATTGCTGGTCTCATGGATCGTATATTTCAAATAGATAGACATTCTTATGGAGCTGGATTTTCAGAAACGTGTTTTCAAGTTCCGTAGAATATTTGAGTTTTGTCTACACAAGAATCGACTGCCTTTTTAAGTCGACATAAAAATGTCCATATTTAATAAATAAGCTCATTTTAAAAACTCGCCTCAGTCCTTTGATCTGTTTCTATACATGTGATACGGTAATTTCAAAAAAGAAACTTTTATGTTTGAAGATGGCCGTCTTCTGGAGTGTTGCGCCGTATAGTCTGGTAGAAGTTTACAGGCGTTTAACTCGTTACGTCTCCTGTGTTATCCAGAATCTTCAGCATTTGTGATAAGCTGAAAACCAAGTGAAATAATCCGAGCTGAATTCAGCAGTGTAGAGATTTATATGTGACTCCACTACACTTTAACGCGTAATGTATTTAGATAAGAATCAAATCTTTGCCGATGCACCAATTCCAATTGGAACTAGACTGCACCTTGATACACGTTACACAATTGCACTATTTGTATCGTGAATTGTTCTTTGGGTAATACTTACCTGTTACTGCAACAGGAATTATTGTTACGTTCTATAACAACTTAAAATTTAAATTATTTTATGAGCGGATAAATTCTACTGCATCCTGTAAATCAGTAAAGAAATTGATCCTAATGTCCATGAAACGAAAATAAAATCAATTATAAAGTTGTTATAACTGTATATAGCATTAATTTAAATTTTTTTAATATTTAAATATGTGGAAACGACACTAAGAAGTAAGTAAGAAATATTCAGTTCGAAATGTTGATGAAGCTATATATATAATGCACATCGTCTACTCAGAAAAATAATTAATTACGTAAAAAATTTCTCATGGGTGTTCATGGTTTTTTTTCTTTCCTGTACTTACATGAATAATTCTGGTTATCTTTTATCAACATTCGGTCCTACCGACGGTTCTGGTACAGGTTAGATTCCCTCAGTGCTTAAATATGGTTCTGACTGTGCATCAGTAAATAAGGTAAAGCTTTGAATTAGCTTATTGCATTTATTTTATGGAAACACAAAGAAACAGACGGAACATAAATGAACGTTTGTTGTTCTAAAGTTCCCATCATTCCTTTCATTTCTCATCCCAAAAATTAAAAGTCTTATTCAGTGAGAGAAAAACCACTGGCAGATAGACATTTACGGATTAACTGACACGATACTAAACGCGTGTGGTACCGTGAAGGGAAGTTCTTTTCAGCTCCCCAGTTCCACGACGAACAAAATTCCAATGGAATGCGCCGAAGTATTTTATCACAAAACTTCTAAGAGTTTAGCGGAGCTCATACATTCCAGAAGTATCGGTCCACATACACATAATCAGGATTCTCTTTTACGTTATACATTATATCCCCGGAGTCAAAACTTGAAATATTATGAGTTGCAACTTTTCCTCCTCCTCCTCCCGTATCCCTACCCCAGTCTCTCAAACTTAAAACCATTCTATCCAGTGATTTAGGTACGCACTTAAAGAACGAGAGTTCCTGCCTCTCTGACAGCAAGAAGGAAATGGATGGAAGGCTTAAACTTTTCACAGTTCAGATACACTCGAACTAGCTATCGCATCCATACTGGCTTCTAAGGCGAACGAGGGCTAGGTCTGTAAAAATTTTCAAACAGTTTCCATGCTTCGTAGACACCTTATAGAAAACTGCGACTAGTGAACATCGATCCATCGATATTTGGATCTAAGCGAGATGAAATAATAAGATATTAGAGGAAAAATGTATAACATGGCGCCTTGTAACTTGGAATTTGAATCGATAGTGATAAGAAGAGGATATTTAGTGAGGATAAAGAAATAGCACGATGGCAGAAAACCGATAATTAGGAAATTGTTGCAGAGCTAATCATTGAAAGACGTAAATAAAAGGAAATTGTCAAAATTAATATTCGATGTGTAAATTATTAAAATGTGAAACGTTGTTAGCGTGCTGATGTTAGCATCGAATTTTGAACCATTGCGAAAGGCAACAGGACATTTTCATCAAATAAATCTTTACTAAATGGTATATAATATGGAGTTATTTTGTGTTTTTGTGTCTTTAACGTTAACTTCAGCATGCCACTTTTAGGCATGTATTTTTTCGGATATTTTTCATTTTGGAAACCAGTAAACAAGAAAGGATTTTGTTGTGAAAGTTCCACCACTCCTATTTTGTCTTTTCACATATAAGAAAGTAACAGTTCTTGTGTAACACACTTCTATCCTGAGGGACTATGCACGTCTCTTCTAAAAGAAGTCGTTGGGAGGTGTGAGTTGACCCCATGGAAGTAGGCTGGTTACACGCAGGTCACTCAGTGGCGACCCCAAATGGCCTTTACCTTGTCTGCAAAGTGGTCATTGCCGCCACCAATCGTTCCTCTGATGAGCATGTCGTGTGAACGCGTTCGTTTGACACAAAGCTCTCCCACGCGGTGTTGACAGAAGGTCGTGGGTTCAATCAGCTTTGGTTTTTTTTCTCTCATCAGAAATATTATTAACATATTAGTTAGTGATTCAATTTTGATCCCTTGTTTCAAGTAGGTACTGAGTGTAGGATTTGAGGTTTTCACGGCGGGGTCCGAAGGTGGCTGTCTTCGGGGTGGTTCCGCCGCGTAATCTGGTAGAAGTTTTAACAGCGTTTCAGAGGTCCTTGCTACCTCCATTGTCAGGGAGCAACTACCCGGAAGACAGCCATCCTAGGTAATATGTTTGCTTTACAAGCTATAACTATACGTGCAACAGTGGTATTTGTGCAAAGTTTTAGTGGAGCATCGTCATTTGGAAATGAGCGCTCGATCGAGCGGTATTTATCGATTCAGTGCACAAAGAAACTGGTCACTTTATAGGGTATTAATATCTGTGTACCCGAGACAGACCTTGCCTCTGAGGTACATAGTGCAGAAGCTATTTCCGAAATAAATTTTGTTTTTAATATGTGTTACATGTATTATATAGTTTTATTGTGAGAGATGGCTATATATTTTACGACAGCGTCTTTCGAATGATGTATGAAGATCCTAAAATGGCAGTTTTCTGCAGTTCCCTGATGTCGTGTTCGCCCGGGATGTTGGCCAAATATTTTCTGAGTGACTTGGAGACAGTTCCAGTTACTCCTATAATTATTGGGATTACTTTTGCTTTCATTTTCCACATTCGCTATAATTGGTACTGTTATTATTATTCTGACATCATTATTATTATTAATGTTATTATTAGTATTATTGAGGATGGAAACCAAGGATCTGGTAGACATATTGGAAAGAGTTAGGCGTACACCATCACGAAAACGATAGTGGGGAAGGGAAATTTTTGTAGTTAAACGAAGTTTGTGTACGTAACCACCTTGTTTGTGATGTTATTCTAGTGGATAATGCGAAATTAAAAATTCCCTCTTCTCATCAGAACCCATCCCCTCTGCATATCCTATTCCAGCCAGTATTACCAACCTCACCTCATTTCAAACCCTGTGACGTAAAAAAATATAAAACGATATTGGCTGCCTTTCTTTCTTTATTACCCCATCCCTTTACCCCCCCCCCTCTTCGACGGTGGGTGGTGGGATTGCATAACATTCTGCCATCGGCCCTGTTTCATCGTCATGGCGGTACCAAAATGCTGAAGCCACTCGCCTTGTTCCTCTAACAAACCTCCACATGTTCCTTGAGTAAAAAGTAAAGTAAAGCAGATTATCGGTCATAAAGTAAGCCGTCGCACAGTCAGTGAGGCTGCTACATGGACGTCGTATGACTTCAGAACTTGTTTCATAACAGCCTTTTCAGTGGTGCCAAGTAAAACAGAGCGCAGGGATGATCTCGGAGATTTGACTGGAACTCGGTTAAGAGACAAATGTTGATACAGTTTATAAAGACAAGCTTAAGAATGACGTCATGAGGGCGTATAGGAGCTTGGAGATAAAGTTCCATGCATTTTAAACAATACCGCGTTAATATGGTTCTTGGGATCCCCCTCGGCCCGTTGGATGGGTCTTAGAATTGCGCTTACTGCCGGGAATGTGAACTCTGTTGTATGTTGTGGATGTTTAAAAACAGAATCTCCTTATCTTTGCACTAATATTTTAAAAATGTTTCCCAAATTCCTTCTCTAGTGCTTTAATTTAACACAACTGTTACTGTTAATAATTATATATTAATTAATTATTTACAAATAATTTATATAATTATAGTTAACCACGGTGGTCTAGCTGTTAGAACGCTGGCCTTGTAATCCTGGGGGTCTTGGGTTCGATTCCCGGCGGTGCCCGAATTTATAACTTGTGTTGGGCAAGGCCGTGGTCTAGGCAACATGGAGTTTTCCTCCGTGGCATCCCAACAATTACTCCATTCACACACAGAAGAAGGCAATGGCAAACCACTTCTGGATCATCTGCCAAGAACGTATATGAACAGGTCCCAGTCCGAGAAAAGGATGGAAGGATCCTGTTCATATGGACCTGCCGTCAGACAGAACACTAAATAATAATAAGATGAGGTGGTCTAGCGGATAGAACGCTGGCCTTGTAATCCTGGGGTCTCGGGTTCGATTCCGGGCGGTGCCCGAATTTATAACTTGTGTTGGGCAAGGCCGTGGTCTAGGCAGCACGGAGTTTTCCTCCGTGGCATCCCAACAATTACTCCATTCACACACAGAAGAAGGCAATGGCAAACCACTTCTGGATCATCTGCCAAGAACGTATATGAACAGGTCCCAGTCCGAGAAAAGGATGGAAGGATCCTGTTCATATGGACCTGTCGTCAGACAGAACACTAAATAAAATAATAATAAATATAATTATATATTATATAACGATATTTTACATTTGTGAGACAATAAAAACAGTGAAAATCTCAAGATGCATTTGTGTTTGCAATAAATTAGCATTAGTGCCGAAGAGGTTGTGTGGAAAATAATTAATAATATCTTCGATTAGATGCAATTTATGTGGGTGGAAACATGCAAACTACTGAGATGTTTTGGCCACATAATAACAAATTACTGTACACCTGCTGCGTTTATAGATGGATGTATAACTACGGTTTTTGATGATAATCCTCGTCTAATGTTGACGAATTTGTGATGTTTCGATCAAACACATCAGTTCCAACTTCCAAGGTGAATCTCCTGTCTCTCCCACTCTTATGTCTCTCTAATAAATTCTTCCTCATTTTACATCGCTGTCTCATTCTGAAAATACTAACCAGAGAGGTGTGTGGTTATTATGATGGGGACGGATTTGAAGTGTGAAAAGTTAGGGTACTATTAAAAGAAGGAAATGATGATGAAATTATTTTTAGAAGAGATGAGAGCGCTTAAAACAGTCGTGCATACATCTCCGAGGCGAGCTGGATGTTAAGGCAGTGTAGAATTGATGGGCATTGACCGGAACAGACAACAATGTGGGGTACATATCCTCTCCTTGCCTGCTTGGGCTGAAAGAGGAACAATTGCTTTATGTAGGACCTCAACAGAAGAGGGTGAGACAGGATAAGGGGTTGAAAGAAGTGAGGGGAAGTTAGGTATTGTTGTGGACATTGTGAATTTGTTAAAATATAACAGTAGAACATCATCGGATGGGTGAACAATTACTATTCTTTTTCTGTTATGTTTTTTAATTCAAAAAAAAAACATTTTTTCTCCCTCTTTTTCACGGGAACTCACTTCTGCATTTACAAACAAACAAAAATAATGACAAAACAGAAATGAGTTGAAGGGATGTGCTTTTGTATGCAAAACAATTGGAAGCCGCTGTCCTTATATGGACGAACTTCCCTGTTAAAAATAGGACTGTTAATTTAAACCTCCTATTCAGTTCTAGCTCCCTAATGAATGCAGACACGTTCTAAATGGACTAAGCTAAAAGATTAGCCAAAACATCGCTCGCCATCATTACATACGTCTCCAGCCTCCTCAGACAAACATCTCAGGGGTATATTCGGTCGCAGCTTTGGTCTGCATTGTCTCGCAGTTTCGTAAAAATATCTGGCATTTTCATTCACATCTCAAGCGAACAGAATTTAATAATAGGAATTGAATGTTTTTTTCAGTAGGTGGCGACACTGTGAGTTGACATGTGGTAGGTCACGTGCCAGTGATATTTGGGATTTAGTTTGTTTTAAGGGTGTATTACGTGTTTTATTGATGATGTTGGTTTATTTATTTCTTGATTATTTACAGTTTAGAGGAGTCTGTATTTATAATTGAGTTCGAGACAGCAGAGGTCTGCTCAGTTTAGGAACGAACGAGAGCACTGTAAAAAACCAAAGTACTCTCAGGAGCGGAGAAGGAAGATGTAATGTACAGAATCAAAGCCGGCATATTCATACCTCGTGGAAAACATTTAGTTAATATGCTGGTGAAAAGTAAAGCTTGCAGTAGAATTGAAAATCTTGATTTTGAACACATTAGGGGACATCACACGAGACTGTTACATAATTTGTAACGAAAATACACTGAACTAATGACCTCCTAAAATAAAAACTGCTCGTCTTAGGAGTGAACGATATATTCTTGGTTTTACTTGAATCAAATCTCATGCCAGTATCAAAACAACAATAATAATTCAATTGTATAAAAATTTACTTGGATATTATCCATCTTCTAGTAAATATAAAACGTAAAACGACGTTTCGGAGATAGGGATTAGCTCTATCTAGTGGGCCCAACTGTGTAGGAACCTGAAGACGGAGATAGAGTCCCATCTCCGAAACATCGTTTTACGTTTTATATTTACTAGACGATGGATAATATCCAAGTAAATTTTTATTCAATTGACTCTTCACCATCGTCAAGAAGTTTTAGATTAAATAATAATTCAGTTGAATTTTTTATCATCATCGTGCTGTATCAACAATTTTATTATCAGAGTACTTTATATGGCGAATACACGTAATTTACAGATCACACCTTAATATAATACCAGATTCCTTATTTATAAATGTCGGAGTTTAATATCACCAAAAATATCTGTGGACATATTCTACTCTTTCATTCATAGTTCACAAATATAGTATTCTGGGTCTTACCTTTCAGTCTGCTGTGTGTATTTAGCATTTCCATTGATCCTGCCCGCCAAAGCGTTCCCCTCTTCTTTTAGAAAGGGCGTACCTGACAAGTGTTGAAGGTTCTAAAAGCTTCGACCTCAGAACAAGGGCAGTATCAACCCCCTCTGAGGCGTCCGGCCTGTGCATGCGAAGTAACTGATACTTTTGCTCGGATTTGACCGCACGTATTGACGTTTTGCTGCATAAAGATCAGAAATACAACTGACCCCTTCTAAACTTGCGTTAGGGAGAGGAGAAATATAAGGGAGAAGACGAGGTTAACTTTTTTATCTCTTTCTGTAGAAAGGGAGAAAGAGCTTTCCTTTGATGTGTTTTTGCCGCACGTGTTTCCCCATCGTTTAGTTCTATCAATAGAGGTCAGAATTCATCCCTTGCATGAATAAAGAACTACGCCTCCGTAAAAATGGGAGAAATATTGTACAGAAAAGTGGGGAAGGAACAGATTTGCTTCTAAACTTCTGAGATTATGTACCCCTCTCCACCCCCCCTAGGCCACTTACATAAAAATTGACATTACCCAGGAAAACATCGGGCTTTAGGGTTGTCACATCCACCTGTTGATGGCTATGTTCAGTTGCGTGGCACGTCCAAGGGCGTATAGAAAAGGGATGGAAAGTAGAAAGGAGGTTGTGAATTTTAGATCATAATTCTTTGGCACAAGTACGAGGTTTAAAACAGTGTCATGTCCTGGGGGACATGAGAAATGCTTACCCAGATTTAGTTGATAAAACTTTTAGAAAAAGTTGTTACTCGGGAGATCTAGGAGTAGGTGGGAGGATTATATTAAATTAAAATGTTAATGAAATTGAGCGTAATTGTGTGAAGGAAGAACTTATCTTACGCTATTAAATTATTATATTTTTAATTGTGATTACATGCATAGTGGCGGAGGAAATGTTTAAATTTGTAGTTTCTCAAAAACACTTTACTGTATCATTTATATAATTCAATCACCTTTTAGAGCATTCAAAAGCTTCGTGAAGGCAAACGTGTTCAAAGAGATCTTCATCATGATCTTGTCACGATGTGAACTTACTGAAGGTATGAAGATTTTGTAGATTTTCTGCAAAGTTTGTCCATAAAATTGTACATTGAAGATTTACAGCCTCCTGGATTGTTGATCGTGTAGTCTGGTATGTTTCAGAGGTGCTTATTGCCACTGTCATCGGTGCCATGTCCGTGAAACGTCAGTAAACTTCTACCTTGCGAACATACCAGAAGCATACCTGAAGTTCAGATGCCAGTAATTATTCATATTTATAGAAACATAAATTCGAAAATTTCAAGGCTGGCTGCAAAACTCATACGTGGTGTTCGGTGGAATCGAAAATGTCACGTGTGTGTGTTGGCTTTATACAAAGTTCTTCCAGATTCTTAGCTTACTCATCACTGGACCTTATCCTGTACCAGACTAATCTAGTTCGCGCTCTCATATCCTATGTCATTAATACCCAATTTGTAATCAGCTACCCTTCTAAGTATTCTAAATGCATAGACCTGTAATGACACAAATGTCATGAATCCTAAAAACAAAGTCTTAATTTGTTGTATATCTGCCTCAAGCGACTGGAACGTGTAGATTGGGCTTAGGCAGTATTGCCTGATTAGGCAGTAGAGACGCTCTCGAGGGTTTACCAATTGTTCAGGTGTCCTTTGAATTATTGCTCTGAGCTTGAGACAGACAATGGATGCATTGGAGAGACAAACGAGATACATTTTGCACTTTCCACAACTTCGGGCCTGTTTCATCTCCGCCCCTTTATTCGTGTCTTTTATTTCATATTCCTTTATTTCTTTTTCCAATTCTGCAGCATACACACGTTCATTTGTACGAAAGGCATGGACCTGCTATTTGTATACACGATTAATGGCTTGATTGTCTAAATAGCTTAAGTTTTTGTCGTTACAGAAAAGACTAACTCTGTGTCTCCACGAGGTGTGAAAAGTCCCAGACGATTCTAGGACGCCAGTGGTCCCCATTTCGCTATTTATTTAACAGCCATTTTAATATTATCCTCGAATCTGAATATGTCTCCGAAATGATCTCTTTACTTTAGTATTTCCGAATAACATTTTAGACGTCATATGCCCCGCCAATCACATTCTCCTTGGTTTTATCACACTAATAACAAGTCTGTTTTGTGTGATATTAAATTTAGCATCTCGTAAACACTGAAAAGCTGATTAGTGCAATTCACATGTGGATATTAGAATATTATTTTCATTTAATCCGTCTTTTGAACGACCACTATGTCAGCGTTCTATGTTTTTTTAAGCCTTTTCTCGTTGGTAGGCTTGTATTGTGTTAGCTGAGACAGTTAAATGATCCATAGTAATCTAACTTTTTATATAATTTTATAAACATAAGTTATGTGGTTAGGTACAACCATTAATTATTTTATGAATTTAAGGGAAAGCCCACTATGATGTACCGTTAGGACATGAAGCGAAGATTGAGGGGTCCTGTCAGTAGTCTATATAAAAGGATAATAATGCTGTTCGCATGAAATGGACAAATGTCGAATGCCAAATGTGAAGAGAAAGTTGTTGTGTTTTGTTATACTTTAATGCGCCTTGTTCTATAAATAACCGAATTTAAAATATTATTAAGGAATTTATGAGCGGTGTACTCGAAGTTTATTGATGTCTTGCAGATATCCTGAAATTTGGTCGACGGTATGGTACGCCTTCTCATGAGTTTATTAGAATGAAGACATGACTCTGTCGATATTACAGCAACCGCGGAAGTGGACTTCAATTAAATTGTACATTAAATTAGATTTTTGTGCATTGTAGTATGCTATTGTCCTCGTTCTTGAATGCAGTTACATTAGTCTAGAAACTGGGGGCACATGACGAGGGGAGGGTCTATGAGCCCTTGCGTGAGCTATACACAAAAGAGTTATTATCATTTGAACACACTTCACTTCGAGACACATTCCAAATTTAAATCAGAAATTTAACTAGGCATAAATCTTAAGTTGCCAAGTCTTTGCTGATTCCATCATCATCGCCAGTCTAGCAGACAACTCGGAGTAACATCTCAGAATAGTCACCTTCGTCTACACGTATGCCCGAATCGAAACACGCCGATGTCTTAAGCAGAGCTACCGTGGCCTTCTCCCTGACTCACAGCTGATGGAGAGCTCGTCTCTGGCCATTGCCTAAGAGTTTGACATCACATCTGTGAAAACCTACTGAGGCCCCACGTCACATGTGTTGTGTGTGAACTTTAAGTTGGGGGCTTGATAGAACATTCCCTCGTTTTCCTACGTGCCACAGAACTTTCAAGTATGCAATTACAGAATAAAAGAAGAAATATTGGTATGTGCATGATACGAAAACAATTACATCTATAATTTACTAGCAGAAATTATAATAATGTAACCGGACGTAAGAATAATCAAAATTATATTTTATTTCAAAGTAGAAATACACACGATTCTTGAGAGGTTTAGACTTCTATTTGTGTACACTTAAAAAACATATGACTACTCATTTCCATGACCCCACAAGAAACAGTCATAGATCCATTTGTATTCATAAATTCTGGAGAATATTAAATATTACAAACTTAACTTTCTCGATTTTTACACATACAAATATGTCTTTATTCATGTTGTAAAATAATGCTAATTGTATCTTGTTTTTAAATTAAAATCAGTTAAGATTAAAAATGTTTCTTAACCTGTTCACGTAATCAAGGAAACAATTTCCCTCCGCTAGGCGGCAACAGCAGTCATCGTGAAAGACAAATGAATGTATTGTTGCGAAAAATTCAGTTGCGCGGATCACGTAATGCTTTCTCGAACATTGTGAAAATGGAAACAGTACAGTCACAGTGTAAGTAAGTGCCTCATATTCTGGCATGTCCAGACCTTTTACCATTCCATCAATCTCTGTTTCAAGTCATTGAACACAATATGATAGCTTGCATTTTGCATTAAGGTTGAGTGGGGAAAACGGTAAAACCAAGAAATCTGAGGTCGAGTGTAACACTTGGTTTATACTGATTAATTTTTGTAACGTCTCGTCTTACCAATTTTATCTGCACTCCTTTCAAAAGGCAATATAAGTGATGACTTCGGTATTTGTGTCAATAATTTCCTGTTTTATCTTCTTATTATATATTGCATAGATAAATGTGGTTTTCCAATCAGACGGAAATTATTTTTTATTTTATTTAAGTAGACTTTTAAAACTTCAAATTCCATCACTTTAAAACTGAAAAATTTACAAGCCTCAACTGGTAGGTCATTATATCTTATGTTTCATATTCATGATGAATTTTTAACCACCTGTTTTGTGAAGTTTACGTCCAGTTAATTGATGGTTTAATTTCTGTAGTTTCCCAAGAAATAAATTTCAACAAACCCCACTTAGTTCGTTTCGCAGACGACACATTTGGATGAACAGACATTGATCACTATAATCATTTGTCCCATTACAGTTACTCGGGGTCTCATTGAAGTCATTGTAAACCGGAAGTGAGAGGACTGGTGGTGTTAACTTTGGAGAGACGTGTACTCCATTATCTGTGCGTGTCACGAGTAAGACTACACACACTCGGAGCGCGACCAAGCCGAGCTATTATCTTCAGCCCCGATCACAAAGTAGTAATTAACAATGCAATATGCTAACAGCTGGGGGGCAGTCAAGATGGCTGACATCTTAGCGTTCGGTGCAAGGCGGTGTAAGGCGAGGAGACATCAGTTTTCGTGACAAACCAAGCGAGATTCCTCATGTCCAGTGTTTTGCCAACCGAACAACTGGGGTACACTGTAAAATTATTACCTTGTAAGAAATCGATTCAGAAATTCATGTGAGAACCTCATTGTTTCAGTAGAGGCAGTAGTTATTGACATCCGGTGAGGACAGAAGCATGCAACAAATTGATTGCTGTTTTCAGTCATATTTCCTAAGATTTGCTGTTTTCAGTCATACTTCCTAAGATTTGCTGTTTTCAGTCATACTTCCTAAGATTTGCTGTTTTCAGTCATACTTCCTAAGATTTGCTGTTTTCAGTCATACTTCCTAAGATTTTCTGTTTTCAATCATACTTCCTAAGATTTGCTGTTTTCAGTCATACTTCCTAGGATTTGCTGTTGAGGTCATACTTCCTAAGATTTGCTGTTTTCAGTCATACTTCCTAAGATTTGCTGTTTTCAGTCATACTTCCTAAGATTTGCTGTTTTCAGTCATACTTCCTAAGATTTGCTGTTTTCAGTCATACTTCCTAAGATTTGCTGTTTTCAGTCATATTTCCTAAGATTTGCTGTTTTCAGTCATACTTCCTAAGATTTGCTGTTTTCAATCATACTTTCTAAGATTTGCTGTTTTCAGTCATACTTCCTAAGATTTGCTGTTTTCAGTCATACTTCCTAAGATTTGCTGTTTTCAGTCATACTTCCTAAGATTTGCTGTTTTCAGTCATACTTCCTAAGATTTGCTGTTTTCAGTCATACTTCCTAAGATTTGCTGTTTTCAATCATACTTTCTAAGATTTGCTGTTTTCAATCATACTTCCTAAGATTTGCTGTTTTCAGTCATATTTCTTAAGATTTTCTGTTTTAAGTCATACTTCCTAAGATTTGCTGTTGAGGTCATAGTGACCGTGCCGGATTTGAAACCCAAAGTCCTAAGTAGAGAGACTCTTTAGATTGGTTCTAGAGCAGGGGCGTTAAAATTCTGAAACCGGAGATCGCATTTTTATTTTTTATCATACTCGCTGGCTGACGGATTACAAATGAGGATAGTTTTGTCAAAAAGTCGTGGTAATTTATTGAAAATACTACTGACTGTCCGCAAACATTTTCACACATCATTCAATAATATTCTTTAACAGATACAGCGGTTTGTTATTTGTAAGAACAATTCACTAAAAATTGAAAATGAAACTTAGGCATTAGGTACCTTTTTGTTGCACAGGATCCTACGAGTATTAAAAAATGTTTTCGGTTCGCACAAAAGAATTTGGTGGACTGAGAATCCATCCTACGCTTTTCTGTGACCCAGTATTAATCAAGGACTTTATCTGTGGACCTAGAATTCGGTCGTCCAGAGACGCCGTTTCCTGAGGTATAAGGCAGAGTTGTTCAATCTCATGAAGTAAATTATATGATAGTAACCTATCTTAAAACAAGTAATTACTTCCTCCTACATACCTTAGGTTAAATATCAAACGTTACGCTGACAGTCCGTGTACAAAACAATTCTTGATTATAGTTTCAATAGAAAATAGAATCCATTGCAGGTCTCAGCCTTAATTGGTCGACTTCAAATGGATTCCTTCAAGTGATCGAAACTAACACATACGACTGCTAATTTGAATACACATTTCCTGTTTTTGGCTTTTCAACGTAAGGTTGCATGGTGAAGTCAACAACAATTAGTCTCGAACACTTAAAAAATCTCCTGAAGATGATTTTTTAAAGTCGAAACAAGTAGTGGATTCTTAAACACATTGAAATTATAATGAAGAATCATTCTGCAACGCGCAACATGATTCGTCCCTTAAAATTTGTATGTCAAATGTTTATAATCGCAGCGACTCGACTGAAAGTAAATAGATTTTACATAACTTCGTCACTGAGAGAATGATTCATCCCTCCATCGCCAGATGGCTTTCATTCTCCGTATTAGAGATGTTTCGGGATCGAAGCAAGGGCGTGAGGGCATTTATCCTGCTTGTCTGTGATACTCCTTAGCGTCTTCAGAAGCATCCTGGAATAGACTAAGAAACGAACAACAAAAAACTATCTTTCTTTAGGTATTTGTCAGAAATCACTTTGTTTCGCTGCGATGGAATTTTTGTTTTAAGGTTATTTTCTTACCTTTATTTTTGTTCTGAAAGACTGGGCCTCAAACCAACGCTTATTACTGAGTTCCTTTATTAATCCACTCGATTGGTTGGTCGGAGAGGTCGACCCTGAAGAGATTTCTGTTTTATTCTAGCAAATTCCACACTCAGTTACACTGACCCTCCTATAACATTGAACGCTGCAACCAAATAATTCATGTTTCTGTTTTTAACGTTTTGACCTTTGTGAAGTGGAGTCAGTGGGATTCGAAACGACATATCTGTGGCTGGTTCTGGCAGGTGTTGACAAACTATGCTAAGAGTACCCCTGACGGATCGCAATAACAAAATTTTTGCGCCCTGGATAGGGGGAGAAGTGGAATTGTTAAAGCCATGAAACGTTTCCTACTGAAATGTAATAGATTTGACGCGGATTATAGTTCTTACACGTTCGTTACAAGGAATGTATAAAATGAACGCATGAGGGCGGTCGTGATTCCTGAGTTGCTGTTTCGTACATGAGATGGTAAAGTTGCGTCATATTGTGATATAATAAATATATATTATTTAAATCTTGTCCGTCTAATCACAATAAATTCTTATTAAATATTAAAATATTACAATAATTAACATTTAAAATATTTAAAATATTAAATGATGTTCTTTATCGAAATATTCGATTTACATTAGACCATCAGACTTTTCTGCGTGAGCCTGCAATTGTAAGGTAACACACTGTATTATAAATTAGAACACAAAAAATAATTATATTAATTCTATTCAAAAGCGACGTTTCGGAGATCGGAATTTGTCTTCTTCCTCTAGGTAAAATGTAGCTACTCACTTTTTGGGCCCAAGAGCGTAGATTTTACCGGAAGACGGAGACAGATTTAAGTGCCCGAAACGTCGTTTTTAATTATGACTATGGATAATTTGTCATTGTAATAATACACCGTCTTCAGAAACCTTAATATTTAATTTTAGTCTCATCGAGGGAGATTAGTGTTTGAAAACACTTTTGCCTCTGCTACGCTCATGTGACGTCTCTGTATAGTAACACAAGCTTTTGTTGTTGTTGTTTAAGGAAGAAGACGAGATGGAAGTGATTTGTCACTGTGCCACAGCTACTGGTGGGAAGCTCTGTCTTGAGCAGTCCTTCCGTGACCCCTAGCGTCGGTTCTCCACCAATCAATCACAAGCAAAGGGGAGCCCTTGTTTCCCAGCTGACTAACTCACGGACAGACCAAGCAAGGTGTGTATCTGCTGCTTAGATTGATAGGAATTTACTCTGAACAGCTCAATCAATGTCTTTAGGTTTGTGGACGGACCCTACTGCCTCCATATCCTGCCCTGGAACAGTCATCACCTCTCTATGGAGTTCGTCCTTTTGTTCGCAATTTCATGGACATGAAGCGTGAGGTGTTTTGTGTCTGGTCCTTCCTTTGTAACTCGGTCACACATCACTCGCCCTACCCTAGGCTGTCCCCTGGTTAGCTTAAATATCTTTATATATATTTTTACATTCCTAAGTCTATGTGTGTCGCAAGAACGATTGAATATTCTGTCATGAAACATACAACACTTTTAAAATATAGTAATGAATCATATATAGAGTTATAGAAAAAATTTTGTTCTGACTACAGGGGATTCTGTCCCACGAGCATGTTTTCCACTGAGCCCACAAATCTCCAGAATATTTCAAACGTACGAAGTGAATTGGACTACTGAATGATTTTAATGGTACAAAATTATTGTTTCAGGATAATAGGCTATGAATAGAATAGGAAAACCAACTGGGGTTAGAACAAAGACGCAGAACAGTAACATATTTTTGATTTTATTTCGGACGGTGAAGAACTTGTTTATAAAAAGCTATGTAATATTATAGATCCATCAGTCAGCTATGTTGGATATAAATGTTAGTTCGTGCCTTACAGATTTTATCTTTTCATAACTACATTTTTGAGAAAACAATGTTAGAGGTAAATTCTATTAAACAGACGTTTCATAGCCCAGTCTTCGGGCATCTAACCAAGGTGATGTCGAACACAAATGACGTACTACAAACTGACTCAGTGTATGTGACGCTGATTAATATCGTACTCAGATGTTCACGTAGTCCACAATACAATAGGTCCTTAGAGTTTTCACATAACTGAATGTGTGAGAACTCATTTGGCCTCGGTCTCAATTCGAGTGCTGGTTGTCGTGTGTTCCGTTCGTTTGAGTGAACAGCGTGGTACAAAATTATGGCAATTTTCAAGTTGCAATAGATAATTCAAAACGGGATTATTGCAATAATAAAACAGCTGCAGAAGAATTTTTAAATAACGTCTCTGTTCAAATTCCCAAGAGCCCTAAAATGACAGCTTCTCGTACGTAGTATTTCTCATGACCTTTTATTATTCACCTCATGACCTCTTCAGTAAACAAAGGTCATTCTTCAATCACATTCATTACCCCCGCAGAGGTAATCAAAAGACTGAGATGTCCGTGGAGTCAGGATCTGCAGAAGCATTGTCGCAAATAGGATTAGTGACTTTTACAAAAGGGAAATTTTCCCTTTGCTGTTGTAATTTACTGATCCAAATTTAAGATCTACTTCTATCCATTTGGGTCACAAACCGAAAAACGTGTGGCGGAGAGCTGAGGAAAATATAAAAAAACCCGAGATATTTTTATTTAAGATATTTAAGAGTAATATTACCTGTTTCAAGAATTAAAAGACGTAACTCTTTGCAGATTTTATGATTTTATTGGGTTGTTTATGAATTTGAGCAAAATAATGTTGATGACATTGCTGATTGCCCAAGCCGTGTGTCCGATGTCGCCACTGAAGGTTACTTTTTAACACTGTAGGTGAAGGAGAGGTCTCGAGATATTTAGAGTAGCAACAAATATATTAAATACGTAGTAGCGGCCAGCCGACGAAGGTGAACGTGTCCTCAAACTTTGGGCCTTGGTCTCTGTCCGCAATCTTACACAGGACCACGGACTGTGGCCGATTTCTTTGAAACGACCTAATCTACGTAAACTGTACATGTGATTTGTAACTCGGAATGCCAGGAGGTTCTTTCAAAGTATATTCAAGAGAATGAAAAGAAAATGAAATTTTGAGAAGGTTAGATGGAAGGAATGAACAGGCGATTATACACTAATCTCTGGAAACACCTTTTTCCGCCGCGTAGGAACCGTGTAGAGTGGAGGGTAGAATTTGTTAGTAACTGGACGTCGTAAGGGGAATTTGTTGTGGTATTACTATTTTGAATATGCACGTCAATGCATCAACTGAGGATAAATGTGATGGAACACAGGATAACTTTTATGACAAATTTAATTATGTATCATTTTTATACAGGGATTCTTGGTTTGTCGGTTGGAACCCCTGCGCTATGTTATTGGGGTTCCGGCTTCAAATCTTGACCCAGAGACAGGGTGTCCTCACCGATGTTCATCGTGGGTTTTCTAAGTCCCTCTTGACAGGAATAGTACTTTATCGTACCATGATGCTTCGTTCCGCGAAATTTCAGCTTCGTTATTAAGGCTTTGACCGGGATGTTAAATCTTATGTGGTACCGCCTGATTCGACTTCTAATGTTTAAGTGAAGTGTTTTCTTCGCGGTACGGTCTGGATTCGTAAATATTATGAAGACGAGCTTCGGCTTCAAAGGGTAATTGGGTAACCTATCGTTCCACGCTAAACACACTTAAATATACCATAAATACAATAATTCTCTTTGAAAACTGATTTCCAGTTTTTAGGCAGTATTTTTAGGATCGCCATAAGGAATTACATGTAACAATATGTAACCCTAATTGTACATTAGTTAGAGCCATCAAGCCGATAATTACATGTAAAGTCGCTCGGCTGCAGTGTTCGTTTATGCAATTATGCAAAGACTTTAATTTAAAAAAATTGCATATTTTTTTAGAATGTCTGTTACCAGTAAAGTTTCAGTTAAGTGACACATCTCAGAATATCGCGTGGTTTCTGTGGTGTGATGTTCTGTACAGGATTCATAAATAATTGAATATTGAATAATTAATGTGTTGAAATGTTTCAAGGGAGGAAGACGGTAGAAAACCAAACTTTCGTTACAGAATGAGGAATGTGGGCCAGAAACTGAAATTGCTTTATGTAAAGCTCAGTGACACGCATGTAAATACACACACCTTTAGTAGGTGTTTGGATGTTAAAACACCGCTGCATATTATCGTATTTTACTTGTATTGTCACAAAAAAACATTTGTCGTGATCCCTAACAACAAATTTGTGACAAACATTTGTTTCGATCTCTAGACTAATGTTTTATTTTGCGGGCTGTAGAGTGCAGCAGGATTGCAACATCTGCCTTAGTAATAACTTCGAAGTAATCATTTAAGTGAGTATATTTGTAACTTTAGTTGATGTTCCAGTTGTCTGTGAGGGTGACAGTACCTAAAATTGCCCTTCAGTTGTTATTTATATAAATTTATACGTAACTTTTGCTTATAGTTGTAATTTATATACGTGTTTGTAGCTTATGTTGAAAATATCAAAGAAGTGAAACAAGATATTCATATATTATAACAGCTTGGCGTGTGTGTATCCGACCTCCTATCCGGAAAATTTAGGTTCGAACCTAAGCTGTAGTTACTGGATGGAGTATATGATTTTTATTGTCTCTTTTAAAGTTCTGGGCTAAATTCAAATAGGCCAAGGAGCTTATTTTATTTGTACAATTAACCAAACAGCAAATTTTATGATTTGCAACCTATGAATTTTATACAGTATTATAAAATGAACTACAAAACAAACGAAAATTTATGAATGTGAATCCTCGATATATTTTTGTATCACAATTTAATTGAATGAAATAATCCAAGATCAATTACTAAATCTATGCGCTGGTACTCAGTCGTGATATATCCCAAGCTTACCAATGAGAGGAATGATGGAGCCACATCGTTAAGCCAGCCACGAGATCCTTTTATGCCCCACGTTACGGAATTTAATAACCACTTGCTACAGAGTAGGTAGCTCATAATAATATATACGTAGTCTCCACTCAGAATTCTCGGCTGGTCAATAAATTCCGCGCTTTTACGTAATTCGAAGCCACTCCCAGACTTCTAAACATATTTTTCCAAAATCCACTTTAATATTATCCTCCGAACTTAACCTAGGTATTTACCGTGAACAAAAAATATCGTCTTTGAAGCCTGTACTGAGCCAATCAAATCCAGTACACAGACTCGTACATTAGACCTGTTTCTGTGAGATCCATTTCTTTTTTAAAATCCATCTACATAGGGGTCTCCCGAAAGGTCTCTCCTCTACAAGTGCTCCGAGAAATAGGTTTCTCATTTGTTCCAAGTTCGTACTGTCGATTTCATACTCTTTGATTTAATCGCCCTACTAATTTTAGGCTAAGCGATACTATCGAATTGTGAAGCTCATCATTGTGTGATGTTCTCACATAAAACGAAACTTCATTAAGAAATTAATGAAGATATTAGCAATACCGGGACCGACTTGTTAAGAATGTTCTGATGTAAATAAAACGAACGTGTTTGATCAGTCATCTTACAGGATTTTATATATAATCTATACCTCATGACGATTATATTGGTTGGTATGATAGTCTCTCATGTTAGTGTCCAGATTCCCACTGCCTCCGTTATTTGAAAATAAAACCACTTTTCTTTAAACCTGTAACATCGCTATAACAAAGGAACCTGCAATATTGTCAAATCCTTACGTCCACGTCTCTAGAAAAAAAAATTGTGAGGAAGGTAATTTACGTAAATTTAGTGAATTATGAGCTAGTTCTGGTCCTTTAAGTCACATGTTTTGAATCAATTAAGGTGAAGTTGGTATTGTGCGTCTCGGCATGGAGTTTACCCCAACCTACAAAAGGAAAAATGTATTATTTCATTGTTTGGATCATTGTGTGTAACTGTCTTGCTACATATGATTATGGCTATTTGCTCGTTTTTCTTCATTCTTCTATTCAATTGATGGAAACTGAACAAAAAAAAAAAATAAGTGACTGACATCCTGATGATATACATGTAACTATGTAACAACGATCCTAAATTGTGAGACAATTGAAGCACAACAACCCCATATCCGCTTCAAGCCTACGTAATTTTCATTTCGTACAAACGTTATCTTTTTTTTTGTGTGTGGATGACTGTTTATTATTCGCATCAGCGACTAGAACCATTGAAATGTTATGGAAGGGGGGGGGGACAGGTGGGGTATTGCTTGCGTCATAAGGCAAAATTGGTGATCTTTATTACGGGTCTGTGGTATTTCTTTTTTGAGGTCTTATACACAACGGTATTCTTTTTCACTTGCATCGTTGCGTATATTAATTCCCTTTGAAAAGAAGGCAGTTTCCTGAAACTTTCCACAGAGATGAGCTGTTTTATCACAGTTCTGACAATACGATCAGGAGATCTTTTGAGATTTGCTCATCATTCTGTGTCCTGAGTGAACCAAGATCGAAGTCCAGTCAATGAATGTTTGTATTTATTGTAAAGGAGTGTTAATGCAAAAATGTTCTTCGTTGTTCATTCCCACCCGTTATTATCAACGCCAAATAACTTATGTGGTTATAAGACTTAAGTAACTGAACATAAGAGACAATTAGAATAAAATATTGTCGTGTATCATAATCCTGGACGTGAAGGGGGGGTTAAAATTCGGCCAGACACCTGTTACTTTGACCAGGGGTTCTCAGAATATGTGTCCCATATCCCGAATGAAGCCAAAGGAAAAGAATTATCTTACCCCATGGAAAAGAAACTTGAACAACACAACAAACATTTGTAATTTTAATGGAAGATATTTTATTTTTATTATTTTTAAATGGTGGACGTACGTGAATTAATTTTAAAATGACTCGTGGCACAGAATTGCTCAAACCTCCCGTGTAATTAATGCAGTTAGTATGTAAATGAATGAAAAAAATATTATACCTGTAGAAAGAATCTGTGTTACCCTGTTCTCTTGTAGAGGTCTTCTTAACTGAATAACACTAGTCTTGGGGTTCAGCAGACGGTGATCACGGAAATATGAGGACCGGGATTCGAGCCCACTACGCTGTTATTTGTAGACCGAAGACAGCGAGGAAATTAGAAGCCTAATATAAATGCAGTACAGAGGTGGACATTAAATTTAACAAAAACAAAATATCGATTAATCCGTAAACATAGACAATTCATCACTCGAAGGAAATGTCACCACAAGACATTGATAATTATAAAATAATTAGCTACGAAATTTAGTGATGATACAGAACATTATTCGAGACATCTAGTGGCCGATCGAAATTTATTATAATATAAATTTAATAATTATGGTTGTGTAAACATACCGTATCGGCATTACACAAAAAGATATTTTATTTTAAGATTTACAAGGATAAATTTTTAGGTTTACAGCTGGTAACAGAAATGTCCTATATTTTACGAAACATGACAGCCAGACACTAGATATTACCGTGCGCCAGCTGAATCCAATTCACAATCTCACCCGCAAATTGTTTAAAAACAATTTTAATATTATCCTCCGAATTACACCTACGTCGTTCCAGCGTGTTTTTCCTTTCATATATTTTAATTAATATTTTGCAAAAACTTCTGATCTGCTCCATGTGTTGTTAAAGAGATCAATTTATAAAACTATTAATTACGCAATTTTTCTTTTCTACATTTGTAAGAAGTTGAAGATATGTCAACCTTACGGCGGGAGACAAAATTTTACACCCATATAAAACAAAAAGTAATATAATAATTTTCTGTATTTTAATTTTTACTTTTCTGAAATAGGATACCGAATATTTCAAGCATTTCCCTGATACTAACGCGTTCATAATTTTCGGTGAATGTTATTTTGGTTTGTTACTGCCATTGAGGAAAATCTCAAACACAGGTTCTAGTTAAATTACACCTGCGCTGGGATATCATAGCATTAATTAACGACGCACGTGGTCACTTGATAGATTTATTGCGCCAGATTTAGTCTGCTGAAGAGAAGGAATTGTCACTGATGTCAGAGAGAGAGGCAGCTTATGCCACTATCGCTGATTCGTCACGGGCAAGAAGACAAGTTAATTGCTAACAGACTGACCGACTGTACAAAGCATGCATCATCGTCTGCGTACAAGACGGGTGTAACTCTCTAAATTAAAGCAACAGGCCACACTCTCCCCCTTGAGCTCTGTCTTAACGACAGAATAATTTTCTGGTAATCCGTAAGATGCCCTTAATTGAAACGTAATTTGCATTGACTTAAGCCCTTATTGTAGTAAACAGGAGATTTTAGAGTCGTGTTTCCTTGCACAGAATTCGAACTTTTAACGCACAAATAATTTTAACCTTCAGGTAGTTGATTAATTAGTGAAATACATTACTATATTTGCATAATACATTTACACAAATTAATCTGTAAATTTTTTTAAGTTATTTTAAGAATATGTAATGTAATGTAACATATTTTTTGGTCCAGAAACATGCTGGCTGAAAGTAAGAGGAAGGCAGAAATTAATTAAGCAATTTTGCATCACAGATTTTGAAACCGATATAATATTTCTCTTTTATGCACGAATGAAGCCTTGAACTCCACTCTGGAAAGAGACTGCAGATTGAGGCGTGTTTCAGAACAAAGACACAGAGTGAGTAGAATGTTTAACGAAGACAGAAGAAATAACATACGCATAAATAAAATTAAATAATAATAACTTACGCAATATTACATATTTAACAACTCTTGTTTGTGAGGTGATTAAATTGAGGATAACAGGGTGGTCAAAAAGTGTGGCACGCATGATTTAAATGCGAAAATCATTTAATAAGTTTATTCTGGACTCCGCAAAGTCTTCCAGCTTCTGGAAGTAGTAGATGGACGATAAAAGTTAAATTGACGTGAGAGGAATGGGATTTGAGGATGTGAACTCAATTGGACCGACTCGAGTTGTGATACAATACCAGGACATTGTGGCGAAGTTAGTAAATCTTGGGGTTCCATAAAATTGGGTAATTTCTTGGCTAGACAGACATCTATTAATTTTAAAGGGGGCCCGGAACTGTACAATCAGTTTCATTGCTTTAGTCTTATGTGCTGTGACAAGTTTTATATATATTTGTCACTTTATTACAAAGGTTTTTATATGTTTAACATTGGTGTATCAGCTTTATAGGTTATATAACTCTGAATGAGGAATAGTAAGGTTGTTATGGTTGCTTGTGAGAGATGTTGATGTTGATGGTTGATTCTTAATTATTTAACTTCTGTCGGAAAATGTTTTATGACATAAAATATGCTGCAGATGGCAGGATTACATTAAAATGTATCTTAGATAAATACTGTACGTGACTGTTAAGTAAATGCCTTCGACGCAGGCTGCCTTGTAGGCAGGTGACGTTGGGCGCATGCATTTATTACAAAGGGATTTCTTACGTGTCTGTGATTCTTTACGATTCTCCGCTGTTCGTGATATTGTTATTAATTTATTTGATATAATAACTTCCAGTGTTATAAAGTATTGCCAATTAAGTTCACATCAAATTACAACGAGCACGACATTTTTCGGTCAGCTTGTATTAGAACACGTGACTTCTCAGGCAGCATACGTCACAGGGATATTCGTAACTCTTGCGTACTGTGGGACTGTGTGGGGAAGACCCATTGGGGGAATCGTTTGGACATGGCAAATGCCCTTGTTTCATAAACGATCTTAAATTCCTTGACTAGCTGAGCTACCATCATCTTCCTAATAGACCCACTCTTCTCCATTTTTGTAAAAGTTGTAATGTTCAGTTTGCAGGGTTTAATACAGACGCTGGATAAAGCCGATAACAACAAATTCAGTTATTATTATTATTATTATTATTATTTAAGTGACACAAATATTTGGTGTGAGTGGGACGCATATGAATTTTCCTTGTTTTGAAGTCAGACAAATTTTTTTCCCCTCTAACTTCACGAAACAGAATATTCCTTCAGCAGTTGGTACTTGCTTGTGAGCTGAAAAGATGAAAAATGTCCTCCAATTCGTTGTCTGCGTTGAACTTGCGTTCTTTGTAACGTGCACTTTGGGGTGTTATTAAGAGTGTGCAGTTGTATTTATTATTATTTTTAAAGATCCTTTTTTTTTAAAATTCGACAGTACAGCGTCTATGATGTGAATAGTTAATTATGGATTGAAAATGATTTGAAAGGAAGCGGTTATGGATTAATTAAGGTTCTATACCAGTATTTACGTGTAGAGACTGAGAAAAGCTAGAGGAAAACTCAGGATGAACGGTGTTCGGGGCCGAGATTTTAAATACAGACCTCTCGAATATGATACAGTAACGCTCAAGTTTCGATTATTAAGTTGAAGAATCGAATTTTAGTACACGAAGTTACGAAAGCGGCGTTAAATAAATGAAGGATCACATAAAACACATTTGCTCGGCGGTAACACATCTAGAAGTACTTGGTTACGTTAACCGTTTAACCAAATCTTTCTAGAAATTTTCCTCCCTTTCTCTAGAAAAATTCTAGGAAATTGAAAGAGGCAGACTGGCGGACGTTTTAAGAATACAGTATCAAGTGAGATTTCTCGTAAAAACCCATCGGTGCCAGAGCACAATCTCATTGCATGGGCGATCTAAAATCCACTGTTGTAGAAGAATTGTGTACATACGTCACTTTTGGTTCGAAGTAGTGCAGCCGATCGTCTCGATAGCTGCGCACGCCCTCTCACGACATGTAATAGTCCGCCTACTGCCTCTACAATTAGCTTCCGTTCGGTCATTACCTAATTACAGCAAACCATACTGGCAAGGCCGCTACCACTCGAAATAAAAATGGAAGACAATGGCAAGATTCATGCTTAATGTAACTACAATAATAAAAATTAATATTCCTTTTGTAATGTAAGAAAGATACTAAGGGCGAGTCGAAGCGGGCGGTAGAATTAATATAAAAAGCATAACGAAAACGAAGACGTAGATCTATATAATAGAAGCCCATAGCATAACTTAATTAATAGCCGGCCCGCTTCTGAGAGACTAATTACTAATTAAAATGACTGGTTTCATGTTCCAACTTCTATGTCCATTAACTTTGAATCGTCAATCAAAATTCGACAGACTAGTTGGAACGAAATTCGTTATTACGAGCTTCGTGTGTGTGTGTGTGCATTAGTAGTTCGAACTAAGTGAGCCTATCTGTGTTTTAATGGCTTAATAGATCAGAGCAATTCAGGCAAGACGTGCACTTCTGCGTGGCTCAGCCCTAGAACGCTTTGATCTTCCGTCCGAATGCAACTCATTATGCGAATGTTTGTCGTTGCTGATGGTCTGACCATCAATCAAGCAGGTTTCACCGCCGTCCTTGCTGAATATTTAAAATATATCTAAATCGCGATTGCTTTAACAGCGGAGGAACTACTTTGGGGCCGATCTGTCAGCCTCAGAGCGTGTCTGTCTGTGGCAGTGAGAATATAATTCATATCTTTCCCGGGAATTGAACCCGGTTCGTCCATCCACAACAGCTTCCTCCCACATCTAACATGATTATTCACTTAATGCGAAATAATTTAATAATACGTAAATTATATGCAACGAACAAGATTTGAATCTTCATTCGAGTTACAGTGTGTCGGTTGTGAGAAAAGAAAGGGTTTACATGTGTTATTCCACGGTGTCCTAGATTCCGATTTCACATTTCACATATCCGCTTCTCTTCTCACTTAAACCCAGTAAATTATTTTATATCTTAATTGCGTCATGTTTGTGTTTTATTGATACAATATTTTTATTTTCCGTCTATACACAAACTTAAAATAATGTTGTTTAAAATTACTTAAAATTATAACATTCTCAGTAGATACTGCATCTTGTTACATTTTTTGTATCGACGACATGTTTCAATGTGTATACATCATCATCAGGTCGATCAATTTTAAAAACTGTTGTACATCTTGCGTTGCGTATATTGCTTTGTTTGATTTTAAGTTTTTGTCTCTTCCTTTAAGTTTGGAGGTTGTGCTTGGATGTTTTATATCTGTAAAATTAATTTTCAAATCGTGATTTTGGATATTGACATAGGAAGTTTTTAAAATTTATTACAATTGATCGACCTGATGATGATGATGTAATACACATTGAAACATGTCGTCGATACAAAAAATGTAACAAGATGCAGTATCTACTGAGAATGTTATAATTTTAAGTAATTTTAAACAACATTAT
The DNA here is from genome assembly GCF_977971745.1 of Zootermopsis nevadensis. Classification (NCBI taxonomy): domain Eukaryota; kingdom Metazoa; phylum Arthropoda; class Insecta; order Blattodea; family Termopsidae; genus Zootermopsis; species Zootermopsis nevadensis. The sequence continues at coordinate 2,420,546 of NW_028259134.1, read as the reverse complement.
TTTAAGTTTGTGTATAGACGGAAAATAAAATATTGTACCAGTAAATTATATCGCTGATGATTTATGAGTACATTTTTCTGTCAAAATGTGGATAGGTTTACAGATTAGAATGAATTTGAGGTATACAATAAACAAAACAATTCAAGATATAGTATTTTCATAGACTTTCACAAGATATTTAGACACCAAACATGTTTTATTATTTGGTAGTCTAAAGCCTGGATAATTAGACGGACGGATGTTCGCGATTAAACGTTATTTAGATTAAAACACGTTCTTCTACTTTTCTAATAATAGAAATCTACAAAGTGTATGTAACACGTAAATGTTTCGCTCTGTAGATTTGTGTAGGGGTGTTGCAAGTAACGTTCAATGAATTCTTAAGTTACTCACTATATAGGAGTGAATGACTAGGTTCAAGCTCCACTCGCTTCACCTCAGTAAAAGATCCTCAGGACCCAATGGACATGACATGTTTAAAGTCAAGCCATTCCAGCAAGTGATAAGTCGAAATACATTTCCGGTGCGATCCTCTCAATAACAAATTTCAGCTTCTTCTCCTGTGTTTTATAGTCTTTAGGTAAGTGATAGAACGTCATTGTTATAGTTCAAATATCTTGTTTTTTTACGAGTTGTTCCTGTCCAAATTATTTATTTTATTACAGTTTTTTTGTAAAAGTAACGTGTCTTAGAAACGAGTCTGAGGGTTAATGTCACTCGTAAGTAAAGTAAAGTTTGTCCCACTATACGCCATGTAGGCGTTTGGGGGGAGTGGAGGTATAGATCCTCTCTTCCTTGACCTCGGCACTAGATGGGGGTGAGTGGTCAGCATCACGCCCCGGCCGGCTTTACCCCCGGGAAAGGACCCCCGGTCACTCGTACCGTTCGGATTTGTTACAACACGCTTCTGTCGATCATTTATATTGTGATGCAATCTCGTTTATAATTTGTATAAGGGACTTTTCACATAATTTTGTCGCCTCATTGATTGAATTGCTGGTTTATTCACGTTATTATGAACTGTAAGTTAGTTACGTGTGCTTATATAATAGTAATGATATGTAGTAGTCAATTGGATTTGGCTAAGCGTATGAAATTTAAATTTTCATGGTGTTGAAAATTTGTATTATGGTCCTCTGGTTTTGACGTCTTGTAATGTAAAACTATTAAACCTGGCAATGTATAGAATGCCTAAAGTCAGTAGGCAAAATATGAAATTCAGGCATTCTGTGGAATGCCCAGGGCATTTTATAAAATAAAAATTAACAGTTTATTTTATACTTTACCTAGGTATTCTACAGAATACCTAGGAATTTTATAAAATGCCCCAGATTCTTTAAGTAAATTATATAACAAAGAAGTTTCTATAACACGATTTATAAATTCTTATTTTATCTTTTATATTTTCGAAAACTTAATATTAGACATTTTTTTATTCTCAAAAGTTTTATTAGGTTAGGTTAGTATTGTTAAACACATAGTTAATTAACAAGGCAGTTAATTATTTGACCCACATTTCACAAGAATATCCTGATTTTTGAGACGTCACGATATAGAATAGATGGCCACAGCTTTCAAAACTATCTTCATTCTGATAAAATCCATTCAATTAAAAGCAAGCTTGCGGTATGAAAATGTGCCGGTCGTTATGGATAATAGCATTTCAGTATAAAAATGAAAAATTATTCTTTCTGCTTATTATTACAAGTAATTAAATGTTATCATTTAACCCAAGTTGTAATGTTAACGAAAAAAGATGTTATTGCACTTTGTACATCCTTTAGCGGAAATGACTTGTGTATTGGCACGGAAATGGACTGTGATTTTAACTTTGCTGCCTAGAGTATGACCATATTTCTATATCCCAGTGATAGTCAACTTAACAGAGTAATCTTTGGGGCTATTGAAATACCCGTGAAAGCACAATGTCTTCTGCTTCTGGTTTGTGGTTGGGTAATGGACGACCTAAATCCCATCCGAAACAAATGTAAAATTGTCCTTGGGTACGGACGAATGGTCAGCGTCACGCTCCGTCCACTTTATCCACAGAAAGAGCCTCAGTATCTATTGTAATTTAGACTGATAGTAGGATATTTTGCTAGCGGGAATAGAACCCCGGTTGTTCAGCCTGGACACTGTCAAACTAAATATTGAGTTTATGCTGGATCAACGTCTCCAGGTAGAGGCTAAGAAATTTTAAAAATAGATAGCTTACTAGACCTAGATAGAGATGGTAGGATGACGTTAAATTGGTCATAGAAACATGGGGGGTGGAGATTGAGTGTAAATTAATGTGGCCAAAGATCTGGTGGGACGACGGTGTTAATGAATATATTAATTAAATTTAAGGTTTACATGCGTCGTGTTTGTGTTTTTTGATTAAAATATATAATAAAATTCAGGTCAATACACAAAACAATACTTTATTTAGATGTTAAAATTTAAATGTTAACATCTAAATAAAGTATTGTTTTGTGTATTGACCTGAATTTTATTATATATTTTAATATTAATTAAACTTTGGGGTTTTAAAAGCTGGGGATTCTGTTTACATATTTAATATTATTTTTTTTAAAAAAAAGGTCCTGCACCACTGATAAGAACCATCGTTTATAGCGTCGATTCCTACATAATTGACAAACACACTCCATTGCAGAAGGGTCCTTGTGTGACCAGCAGGTCTAAAAAAACTCTAAGTAATTGCAAAAATGTCTAGAAATAACTGTAATTGTTCCAACACGAGTCCGGTCTGGAATATGAACATGTTTGCATGTTTACTTTGGGCGTGTAGAGTACAGCCTGGCTTTTAACCGCAATTTCGTGGCATTGCAATATAATAATTACATGAAACTGGAAGGAATTTTTGTTTCCCTCGAATAAAAACCAAATACAACCGTTCAACAAAACTTTTATTTCTTCTAATGTTACAATCATACTCCTTAGATGAGAACATTAGTCACAGTAAATATATTGTTCTTCTGGTTTATGACGTCGTGCGGACTCGTAAGCAGATAATCCTTCTTCAGCCCTGAAGATGAAGACAGCATGTTTCTCCTAAACATTTGTGTCTACCTGTGATTCATAACCCTGATGACCTCAATTTAACATTAGTTACTGTATTTCAGTAACTGTACCTGGCTTATATTTCAGACTTGCTTATTTATTACGGTTCTTGTGCTAATGACAGGATAGTATTTGATACCCGACCAACATTCACGTCATATGTTAGTATGAAGCTGATAATACATCCCAAGCTACTGTTTTAAATATTATGTTTGGTGTGAAATTTATTGTATTAATATTCACTATTTTTCATTCCGATTTAAGAACATACTGCCACCGGGTAAAAACCCATTTACAGTTAATAATAAATAAATAAATAAATAATTTAACTTTCTCTATGTGAAACAAGATAACCCTGAGCTTCGATTTTGTGAAGACAAACTTAAATCAACGTTTATCAGAACTGTAGTCACGTATATTAGCGGACAGACAGATTGACAGAAGCAATCCGAGACACTAGTTATTCGGTAATAAGTTTCCAAATAATATTCGGTACTCTGAACCCTAAAGATGGACACATCTCTCTGACAGTTAATTACATCTCTGATTAGAAGAAGTCTGACGAAAGTAGGTCAGTGTAATAAATAATTCGATGCATAAATTGCAGAACGTTGCCTTCTAATAAATTTATGTTCTCATGCAGAAAATTATTATAAATTAAATCAGTTTGTTTGAGAAGACGACAGTTAACACTCATCCGAGTTAAATGAAGTTGAGAGTTATAACGCTTCAGAAGATGAGTATTTCTGTGAAACATAATGAATCTTCACCGCCGTTTCTCCTAAAATAAACACAATAAGAACATTAGGGCTAAATGTGCTTCATGACATAAATGAAGCTTAACGTAATAATAATTATATATCCTCATCTCATCTTCCAGAGGAAGGCACCCTTGAGCCCGAATACATTTCGTGAAGAATTTACCCATTAGGAATGGTATGTCACGTATGTAGGCTCGCCACACGGAATCAAGTGATTACATAACACAGAAAGATACTATTTGTGTCTAGCTATCCTCTCCCTTCTTCTACAAAATGGTTCGCATAATTCGTTTCGTAGAATATGTTTATGCGATTAAAAGTCGACGTAAACTTTCACAGTCTCGTGACATTTTTGAATCTTACTCCCAGTGAAATAAATGCCGAGGAGATTATTTGGTTGCAAGCTGCAATAACAGATTCGTAATACTTAACTCGCTCTTTAGCAGATATTAATACTGACCGCCGTGACGCAACATTCCAGAAGGCAGACATCCTGATAATCTCTGCCGTGATAACCTGAAATTTTACCGAAATATATAATTTTATCAGAAAACCCCAAAAAATTTAGCTGGCCCAGAATTGGGTTCAGTGGTGACATTTTTAGAACGCTGTAAAAAATATATCTTTCGGTTTAATTTTCTAGAATTTATACATGAAAACTTTATAAAATGTATAGTAAGTTTTTTTATTCTTAGCTTATCGGTAACGTTATTTTTAATTAATTACTCTGCACATACGTTTTTTGTATAATATTTTCCACCAAATTTAGTTTTACTTTGGAATTCAGAGGCTGGCCAATCTCGTTTCTGAAATATTAGAGTTTTTTATATATATACTAATCTTCAGAGAATAAGAATGGCCTAATGGCACCATGCAGTTCTTTATCCGTTGACGAAGTTAGCTAATATTTGACAATTGTATATAAAATAATTTACTTGGTATTAAATGTGCTTGACTCTTTAAAACCTAGCGATAAGAATCTACTACCTGTTGTGTCATTCAGTATCTCTGTATTTTACCTACAGAGTATATTTATGAATTTCGTATGATTCTTAGACTAAACAGAGATTATTTTTCCAAACAGTATTAACCATTTGAGCTGTGTAATGGAGAGGCGTTTGGATTTCTTTGCTGTGATAGCTGAAATATTTAGCTCCGGAGTAAAAACATAGTTTTATTTAAATAAATTTCGAGCTTCAAAGGAATGAATTATAATATATCGTTCGATCTTCGTGTGTTCTGTCTTTCGCCATCTTGCCCTGTCGCAGATAATCAACAGTAGAAAAAAATGAGCTCATCACGATAAGATTTCCCTCACGCTGTCCTTTTACTGTGATGAATGTGTTTGTGTGTGTGAGTGCGTGCGACAATTAATGCTCCGTGTCCCATCATGCATTGCTATTGTTACTGCCTGCCATGGTCAGATTGCCATGACTTTATAATGATTCCTGGTACGTACAGGCATCTTGTCAGCTATCGCTCGCCTTAAACGTGGGATAAGAGTGAACCATGGGCGAGTTACTCAATAAACACTAGGTTTTAAAACAGCTGTTGCAGCAGACACATGCTAAGTAATTAAGGCTGTATCCAAAAGAAACAAATGGTGCAATGGTGTGCTCCAATACACACATTTTCCAGATGCACCATTTTCTTCTCTCGAAGAGTTTTTAGTGTTTCCCCTTTGTTTGTTTCTTGTTTATTTAAAACAGCTTTCAGTGACTGACACGTCGAATGATGTGATGATTAATGAATTGGAAAGAATGTGGAATTAAGCGGTCAGGGCATAATTTTCGGTTCTTCCCCGGACGCCAACAGAAAACCTTTGCCAAGATGGACGGTCTCCGGGATAAGATTTCAGCCCGGAACATCTCGAATAAGAAGAAATTTTTGCTAATAACGTGACGTCGATGTTAGTTTGTCGTAGGTATTCAATACTACACACTACATTGCGTAACATCTGGGTACCTAGTCTTATATATTTATTTTATTTTATTTGTTTGTTCAGCTCAATACTTTATAGGACTTTGAGAAAGCAAACATTCGTAAAGGACTGTATTATTAACAGCATCTAGGTTTCATCGCGGACCATGTTTTGCCATCCCATAAAGTAAAATATTATAGTACTTCTGTGTAGTCCGAAAACACCAGATCATTGGCGATATTCAGGACACCTTTTTAATCTACTCGTCTGACGGCTGACGTATTCTGTCTCAGCACGGATTAGGTCTACGTAAAATGAATGAAAATGTTTCGTCTCTCGCGTCACTTGGAACGTTTCAATAATACGAGTTCTAAATTAAAATTTGTTTGATGAATTTACACGATTTTCAAACCTATGCCTAATTAGAATTTAATTCTGGAGTAAAATATTCATTATCAAACACAAATGTGGGATACAATACGAAATATTATGGAAGTTCATACCCATTTAGAAGGAGGTTAGAAAACGCATGCAATTATTGTACGATTTGAACCGATAAAATGGGTTATTGCTTTCGGAAACTTAAGTCACGAAAGATTCCATTGAGATTTAAAAAAATAATAGCTCTACTAACATTTATGTATGCATCTGAAACCTAGAAACTGATAAATAAATATATGAATGGACTGGAAACCCAAGAAATTACATTTCTCAGGCCACTCGTGGGTGCGTCAAGATGGGGAAGATGACACGATGAAGTAATTAAGGAACAACTATACTAGACCATGTTGTAATGAAGGATACTGAGAAATGAAGATTACAATGCAAAAACCAGTCAGATGTAAAATTTTTGAATATCGAATTTTATTACAAGCGTAGAAAAAGAGGAATTGGAAGACCTGAGAAAAGATGGTCACGATTAATTTTGAGTATTGAAATAAGTCCAAGTGGCAATTTTATTTTGCAAAGTAAAAGGAAGATTACTTTTTTTAAATCGAGAGAGGAAATTCGTTCGAAAGTCAATGACGGGGTGAGAAATTGGTACAAGTCGAAAGCCAAATATAAATCCGAATTCTAAGATAAATTCTGTTTAGATACCTACTATTTGTCTGATTTAATGTTTAGCTTATCATGAACTACCAAGAACGGATGTTACAACCTAATCTCCTCTCCAGTGGTTATCCGTTTTCTTATATGAAAGTGTTCACTGTGTCAGGAACATGCTTACTTCCTACATAGACGAATGGCGTCGAACCATGAAAGTAGCATTTGACATGTGCCAGTGATGCATTTGAACAGCGGTTTGCTTATTGCGATAACTATGATGGCGTTTCCATAGTGATTAAGTGAGTCACAGCCCCGGAACAGTGCACGGAATGGATCAGCACGGAGTCGTGTTCTTAAACGAGTGAGTGACGTAAGTGACATTCGAAAATTAGCATCGCAGTGAAAACTTAGTCTTCGTTACTCCGTTGAAAGAATCAGGAATTAATTTCAGATTATGTTTAACCCACGGCTGATTCGGTGGAAAAGTTGCGAGATCGAATGGATTTAAACTGTGGAAAATATTGTACATAAGAACAGCGAAGTCAGTGAGTGACTGGCTGTGGGTTTGGTTGGACGTGGTTCTATTCCCGGATGGTGAAGGGAGGAAGGGACGTTTTCTGCAGACTCTGACAGTAAATCGACCGCGGCTTGAGGCTGTCCAGTTACCACCAACGTAATAATATTACGTCTTTATGTAATGGGATAAACTTCAGCTTTTGATTTAACGTTTGTACGGACGTTGTATGAAAATGTGGAAAAGCAAGACCTTAAAGTAGATGGTAAGTACAACTAAGATGCACGAATAACAAAACGTGATTGTTAGAATAAATTTATAAAGCGACGGGATAAATTTCAGTTGCGAAACATTAGAACAAGGAACGAATAAATGCGAGAGATCCCGAATAATACGCTGAAGAAATCGATTTACGTGATCTGAGTTTCTCACTCCGGTAATGATATCGATATTGGTCGTCTGGGTCGTTTCGATATGTTGACTTGTAAGTAAATTTTAACGTTTCTGGAGAAAAAAACAACATAATCCCTCCACCGTCGGAGCGTTTAGAAACTGTGCTTCGTTTTAACAGCCGAATGTTTGATTCAGATCTGTAACCATGAGGATGTTCCAGAAATCGAACTGTCTTCCGGTTGTCACTAACTTACTGAGCTCATATTCATACATTTTTGGAGTTGCTTGTAAGTTATTCAGACAAAACTCAGTCCCCATTAGGCGTCGTGGACCCACATTTAAGAAAATATCTAAAAGTATGGAACACTCATTTAACCACTTGTTGGATGTTTTCCATCGTCTAGTAAAACAATAAAATATAAAACGACGTTTCGGAGATGGGGCTCTATCTCCGTCTTCAGGTACCTACTCTGTTGGGCCCAATAGATAGGGCTAATTCCTATCTCCGGAGAAAGTAAATAGTGAAAGTCCCTGAATATAAGATCACCACACCATCCATCCGTGGGGATAGAGCCTCATCTCCGAAACGTCGTCTTCTATTTTATTGTTTTACTAGACGATGGAAAATACCCAATGAAATTTTTATTCAAATAACTCACCATCGTCACGAACTTTTAGATTTGATTTAATATTCTTTAACATTTCTTAATGCAAACAAATTGAAGAGATCCAGAATTGTGCTTTGTGTCAGCAAAGGTTAATAATAAAGCAGGGCTGAGATAGAGAACGATGGACCACGACGGTGGTACAAGGTAGCAATGCGGTAAATGTTGTTCACTTGTTTAGCTTTTGGGGACTTATTGATCCGAAGCCACAGCGCAGGCAAGCATCTTCTGTTGCCCTTCCTCATTCCATTCCTCTGTCCGACCACTTCCCCTCGTTTCCTTATAGCCACGACAAAACACTGTCAGGTCTGTCGGCTTCCTGGCAGCGATAATCCGCTCCGGTTCATAAGGTCAGTCTAGGGACACATACCCCTCCCCCACCTCCAGACGGTATTTTTCAGATTCGGTTTTGTAAGACAATTAATATTCCGCTTGTCAGGGTGTAGCACTTCGGACCTTGATTTGTATTCAGTGGATCTCCTGTTCGAATCTCGCCTGAATTCTGAGGTCCCTTACCAATTTTTCCTCAGTATCTTCAAGCGAAAAGAAAATACTTTCTTACGTCACTAAATTTCAGTGCATGAAACAGCCTTTCTTCTGGGAGCCAATAGTCGTTCATTACCTTCGACACAAAACCCCTCCGTGTTCTGAACTTACTACTTCACTATGATCCTTTCTTAACATTGTCCTTCTATCTTCGCGTTTGTCTTCCAAGTGGTCCCTTTCCTTCAGGGTTTCAAAAAAAAATTGCATGCGTCTCGGGTTCGATTCCCGGCGGTGCCCGAATTTATAACTTGTGTTGGGCAAGGCCGTGGTCTAGGCAACACGGAGTTTTCCTCCGGGGGCTTCCCCGGTTTCTCCGTGGCATCCCAACAATTACTCCATTCACACACAGAAGAAGGCAATGGCAAACCACTTCTGGATCATCTGCCAAGAAAGTATATGAACATGTCCCAGTCCGAGAAAAGGATGGAAGGATCCTGTTCATATGGACCTGTCGTCAGACAGAACACTAAATAATAATAAGATGAGGTGGTCTAGCGGTTAGAACGCTGGCCTTGTAATCCTGGGGTCTCGGTTTCGATTCCCGGCGGTGCCCGAATTTATAACTTGTGTTGGGCAAGGCCGTGGTCTAGGCAACACGGAGTTTTCCTCCGTGGCATCCCAACAATTACTCCATTCACACAGAAGAAGGCAATGGCAAACCACTTCTGGATCATCTGCCAAGAACGTATATGAACAGGTCCCAGTCCGAGAAAAGGATGGAAGGATCCTGTTCATATGGACCTGTCGTCAGACAGAACACTAAAAAAATGCGTTTCTCACCTGTCTCACGAGTGAATTTAGACCTCACATGTCAATATGTTACGCACGGCAGGTTCGCAGACAGCATTTTAGTATCTCTACTGCTGGTTAACATGCAACGCATGAACATAAAGACCAGAGGGAATTAATTTTGAACGTATCCGTTCTTCAGACTGGAGTAATCCTTTCCCTTCAGCCCTGATATTAGGATATTCAACGACGCCGTATTAACTGCAGTGGTTGATTGGCGACGAAGTATGTCAGAATGAGCTTGGAATAGGATAAACCACCCTGGCAATCACCGTCGACGCCCGATACCTCCCGAATAGTAGTTAGATGCGTTACCGACTGAGCCAGCTTGCTCGTTGGAAATCAAGGGCTGGCCGTGGTGTTTTCTTTGCGGCAGTGACGCGACTTTGCTGAGTGGGTGTGAAAGTCTAGAATGTTGGCGGTGCTCCGCGCAAGTCTCAACATTCTAGAGTCTAGACTCTTCAGCGGAATAAGGAACGCGGTTCTTTCAAATCGTCGGTGTCTCTGAGAACAAAAGAGTGAGACACAGTGAACTGGCGACTTCGTATCGTCGGGTGAAACGAGGTTAATTTATAGACAAGTTTTAATCATTTCGTGGAAATATCATTGCACGATTGTTATATGGTATTTCCTGTTTGATTTAGCCGACGACAGAACTAGGCCTGTATTTTATGACACGTGTGGGCGAATCACTAGAGATCAAGTAGAATTAACTCGAAGATGTGTAATCGCATTTGTCTCTTTTATAAAAGCATCTTTTTGTGTTTATTAGTAACCAGCGCGTTGTGTATTAGTGTTCTAATAGGCGATAGCAATGATATAAAATTTCAGGATTCAAACCTCATTGCATTTAATTGGATTCGGAATGTAACTCTCAGAAACTATTATTTATCTAATTCAATTGAACAATGTGTTAATTATTATTATTTTCATATTGATATTAATTGATTCGGTTAGTATAAAACATAGATACCTCATCGTTCCTCATTTCTCAGTCTACAGAGTGACTGTTTCACCACCAAAATTCTGTATGCATTTATTGTCTAATCCACCTCAACCCACATTATTATTATTCCATATATCTACCACTTTATAGGGTATTTACTTCCATGTACCCGAGACAAACCTTGCCCCCGAAGAACATAGTGCAGCAGCTATTTCCGAAATACATTTTGTTTTTAATATGTATTGTGAGGGATGACTATATATTTTACGACAGCGTCTTTCGAATGATCTATGAAAATTCTAAAATGGAAATTTTCTGAAGTTCCCTGATGTCGTGTTCGCCTGGGATGTAGACCAAATATGTTTTGAGTGACTTATTATTATTATTATTATTATTATTATTGAATTATTATATGTTATAATTTATTTAAGAAATTTTTTTCAATTAAACCCGAATTAAATTATGCGTACAATTTTCCTACAGCATTTAATTCCAAGTTCCTGAAAAGTTTGCTGAAGTAGTCTCGTTTTACGTCAGGTACTACAGTGAAGAGAATCTTTAGTCAGATCTACTTCAATTTGTTTCAATTTATTGAATGATTCATTGTAACAACCCCATTGACGGCATCAAGACAAATCTATGATCCATCAAACCCGAAGAATTACGAGCTGGTTCTTGTCTCGACCAGGACAACAGCTGGTCACTCTCATTCATTCATTTTGTACGCCGACGTAACACGTCAAATCAGGCCACGGCCGCTTACTTAATATTCACAGTAACACAACTCAATCATTCCCTTCGTGTTATCCAATACTAAATAACATTCGCAGTTTATATAACGTCGTTAAAAATCCCACAATTCGTCCGAAACCAAATAAGTGTAAGCTGTAGGTCTGTGTTTGGTTCCAATCTCGACAACGCATTCCTCACCCACGTTTTCCAAAATCTATACAGGGTCACGGCTACGCGTTATATATTCACGAGGGTCATCGTTGAAAATTATATGAGTCGGTCTTAAAGTAAGGTCTGACCTTTTATCTGAAACTTGGTCATGTTACGCGGTTGTTCAGGGCAGGGATGCAGCCACCACCTGTCGATGCAGTTCTTTAGTACAAGGAGAAGACAACCCGTGGCCCGTCTTGGATCAAAAGTTTGTAACAGCTGCTTTAAAGTTACGCCGAGTAAGCAGCAAGGAGCACATAGTGTCATAAGGGACCAAGCATTGACCTCTACGAGGTCAGAGTCACAGGTAGAGAGCGGCGACCACACCCTAACCTCTGCTGCCTTGAATGTAAGGGGTGTGAGGGTTTTGCGAGGGTGAGTGAGGGGTGAGGGGGTGAAGGCGTTTGTTTTTCGTCGGCGAGCGAGAATGGGTCGTCTTTTTAACTTCTAGCCGTCTTGGGGAAGATCACGCTATAAACTTTTATTCTAGGTCTCTTTTTTTTCCTATCTCTTCGTACTCTTTCCTGGAGTATCTTACCTTCTCTCTCTCTCTCTCTTCCTTACTTTCGTTCTCTGGATCATCGCCTCTCCCTTGGCCTCACATGACTGTGAGGGGGGAGGGGGTTTCAGACACCCTTAAACCTACGCACGTCCATCCCTTCACTGCTGAAATGCAGTTGCGCTGTACAAACCTACTATTCCGTTTAACCTGTTATTAAATTAATGATTTGGAGTAAACGGTGTGTTGGTTCCTTTTAAAGTTTTTATTCTGTCAGCTGATCAATGAATTCTCTCCTTTAATGGAACCCGAATGTTCATTATCGAGTTTACAAAAGCAAACTATTGCGCCTTTATCCTGAGATATTTAATTTCAATCCATCACCTCAGTTCGTATTGCTTTAGAATTTGTTTTAATATTATCCTCTCATCAAAGCCTGCCTTTGAATCAGTCTCTTCTGTTTAGGTTTTCCGACTTGTCTCATTTCCCATCTCTGGTCATGCTGTACGTATTCCGCCAAACTTCTTCACTGGTTCCCGTATCATGACGTAATATTACGTCTTACATTAACACTGGTATTGAAGTTCATTTTATTTGACAACCGGTTCTCTAAAACAATAGTAAAATTTCACCTTAAAGGAAAGTTATGGGTTCCTCCTAGCTTCTATTCTTTATCAATAATCTGATCATATTGGCCTCGATATTAAAATCATGGTTTTTGATCGGTTGTACTTTGGAATCGCATATTCGAATCCAACTGAAGGCAGAGATGTGTGTCGTCTTCCTTCTCTGCTGTTTTATTCTTTGTAGGTAAAGGCCTTACGAGGGCTGATTCCCGTCTAATAAGTTTAAAAACGTATTTGAGAGCCAGCGATATGCCCTGTAGTAGACCAAGGCTTTTCTGTTGTAGCTCCGATGATGATGATGATAATAATGATGATACCTACCTCACGATCATGGGACAGAGTGGCCGAAGCGTGATACAGACCACTGGTTTTAATCTCCTGCCGTGGTCTAAACCCTTACAATTTTACCACACAAACCGCATTCTTATTCAGGTATAATCTCAGACCCAGATCCCACTTTTTCTTCTCGGATGTCTGTAACGCGTTGCTGCAGTATAAAGGGGAACATTCTTTGCCCTATTCGCTGAGTCTTAGAAATGACCCAAGTCTTTAAATCATTGAATACGTCTTCTGCACTACTGGGCCGGGTTTGCAGGTCACTGTGCTATGCCACAGTATAAAATTATCAGTGATAATATCCAAGACTTTCCCGATAAACAATTTAAAGCTGACAGTAGGTCCCAGTTTAGAAGCTGACAGCGAAGAATTCGATCAAGGCCATGTATTTAATGGTTCCGTTCTCCGTACCCAGGAAGGAAGGTAACTCGGAGAAATAAGTTGGCCGTTCACCATCAACCACTTTACGTATGTCTGTCGCTTGTTTGCCACATTGAGGACACGGGGGCCATCTTTTAAAACGGAAGCTGTTTCCTTGTACGATCGATATGTAGGCTAAGTCGAACACGATTAAGCCACTCTATGCGTCGAATCACATGGATGTCGCCTGGACGCTACTTAGCTCGCCACATTATTCCATTTTCACGTCTTTTATCGGGTTATTTTCTTTCCAGCTTTACGTGCTTCGTAATTCTAGGATTCTCTCATGATTTATCCTTTCAGAATGTTCTGCTCCTTTCTTTTATAAGTATTTATTTTATATCTTTTAAAATAAGCGTTTCTTGTTTTGTGAAATATCATCAGGTTTATTCTTATTCGAGGATTCCAAATCGGCTGAAGGTTCCTTTCTATGGGGTGTTTAATTCGCTACATTAACTATCGCATCCATTCTGATGTATGCCTACCATTTATACAAAGGATCGCTTTCATGTAAAGTACCCTATACATTTTCTCAAAGTCTCTAATTGTCAGAATGTATCGCTATCATGCGGACGAAAGTAATTAACGAATTACAGATTAATTCGTTATGATAAATACAACAACAAAACAAACTCCATCTGTGGAAGGATTCTGTACATCTCCGTAAGTAAAATTAATTTTAAACTCGTCGTGACTCTATGATTCTGTCCGACATTGAACCGGAAGGAAATAGACATTTATCCACCTGGTGATACTCGCATGTTTTATGGCGAACCTTTGTTGTTATCTACGCCAGTGTTAACAGGCGGCCAGAGGTTTGTAGGCACACAGTTTACTCAATTTGGCGGCTTAAGAATTAGATGAACGTGCTTAGCGCCTGACCAACAGATCGATACCTTCTGCACTACATTTTCATCATACTAAATCGGATATCAAGACGGCACGCGTTTTCTCTCTGTGACTAGGTTGCCAGAACAGGTTTTGTTTGTCATTCTGTCAGGATTTACCATCATCAGAAGTAACTTGTCGTTTGTTGTTAGAGAAAGTTTAATAGCCTCTGAGTCTCGGTATTTTTTTATTCTTTCCATCTGTATCTTTCTTTACTCCTTTCTCCTTCGTCTATTTCTCCCACAGACCACTTCTTTGTCCATATAGTTACTTCCGAATCAACTATCCAGTTTCCATTGTGTATATAGCCAACTTTTAAAACTTGAGGATCATAGCGAAGTGCGTAAAATATCTTACCGAAAAGCGAACATATGATTGATCTGAATAGTGGGTCAGATTTTTCAAAAGTGACAACACACGGACCCCGTGTTCTATCTTCAGAATAGCCAATGCATTTTAATTCGTATTTTTTTTAGAAAAAAAAAATAGGTGTGTTCTCGCTCGTTAACCCCATTGCACCCCACCCGGACGCCCCAGTAGCTAGCCTATCAGTGATCGAACGCATCGACGCTGTCTCCACCCGCCCAGGACGCCAGGCGCCCTCTATTGGTCGTTGCTGCGCCGATCCAACTCCCAGTATTGGCGATCACCGATTTGATGAGAGAGAGAGAGAGTAAAAAACCGATCCTGCCGTTCATTCGGTTTCGTCCGTTCTCCCTTTTTGTGCAGTCCCGCTATCAGTCCGCCCTTTTTTTATTCCTTCCTTTTGCGTTCGCTCTCTCATTCTCTATACGTTCGATTTTTCTGGTGGTCGACGCCCGTCACGACGCCTCGGTCCGGCGCCGTGGCGTCAAGATACGCCCCCTACCCCTCTCCACTACCCTTGGCACCCTTGCCCGATCAACTCACCCCATCCACACACCCAACGCGCTCTCTCCTAGATTGGTTCCGTCCTAATATCGAATAGCTTCTTTACGAAACACAGGGATCCCCAGCCATCGTACGCAAGGAACTAAAATTCGTTTGTCCGGTTAATTGGGACACATCGGGACTAGAACACTTTGACCCTAATTAAGCTGCTGCCACAATTATGAGAAAGTTCCGCGTAAAAGAGTTAAAAAAGGTTTGTTCTTTAAGATTTGTCCCAAATAAACTGCTACCCCGACTAACCGATGGCCCGGTTAACCGGAATCTACTGAATCTCCTTATGCAGTTCAAGTCAAGAAAGATTAGGTTTTCCAAAACCGTTTCTAGAGGCCGCGTCATCTCACGTCAGACGATCGAGTGTTCGAGTCCCGCCTGTGCCATGTACGTTTGTGTAGTTTGGTGTCGCGTTTGGTGCTGATGTCTATTTCTTTGTTGGCTCAACATCGATTTATCTCGCATCTCGACCTGAAGACGGACTGTCGTACCACAAAAACCAAACCTTAGTTACTACCTTAAATTAGGCTGCTACCGTTTCCTTCCATATCCTTGCCTATTCAATACTTATCAATCATCTTATCATTCGACGCCATACTCTGAGCTGCTCACATTATAGCCACAGAAAATCTGTAAATAAGTAGCAATGATTTGTTAACTGCGTAACTGAGAACTATAGACTTATACTTTGTCGTCGTATCCAAATATTTACTAGAAGAATTGAGCGAGATTACAGGAATCGTCTAACAGGATAATCGGTCTCCCCTCCAAGATCTAAACCAATGACTTTTGGAATACGAAGCAATATTAACATCGACCAAGACGTTGAGATCTTGAGTCTTATGAATCTTGTCAAACATTTTCCAAGATTTGACTATTCCTGATCTATATAAGAGAAATAGACACTCTGAGATGAAAATAAAATCAAAGGAGATTATTACTCGTATTCTGTAAGTCACGTGGCTTGTTCCGTTGCTGCACGGTTCACAGTTTTCGGTGGTTCCTCCTGAGACAGATGACGTATCATTATGAAGATGGTGCGATGTAGGGACTATCCTGGAATGGCCGATTTAGAAACATCCCTCCTGCATCCTGATTGGAAAATCGATCTCGGAATATCTGCAATCATAAATAGGCGTAATGATTATTTAGACTCAGTACTAATTTTGTTTCTTGTTGATGTGTGGCATTTTTTATAGACGTAACTGTCTCTCTCTTCAAAATCTCAG
Source organism: Zootermopsis nevadensis (assembly GCF_977971745.1). Lineage (NCBI taxonomy): Eukaryota > Metazoa > Arthropoda > Insecta > Blattodea > Termopsidae > Zootermopsis > Zootermopsis nevadensis. Next base: position 2,404,040 of record NW_028259134.1, on the reverse strand, counting down.
ACACAGCAAATCGATTGCATTTTATTTCAGATTTAAGGTAATCCAAGTAAATGTAAAAATTATACTTTTAAAATTGATACTCTACATTCCAGTTTCATGTATGCTGTATTTTCAACAAGTGTTCAATGATTTCTGTAGGCCAATAACCATCAAAATCGTCTCTAGGATTTAAACCTTCACCTCAGTGGAAAATCGTGCTATATTCAAGTCTCTTCGAAGCTTATAACAGCTGAACTGGTGAAGATATTCCTGGCATTTAACGAAAATCAGATTTCTATCGCCGCATTTATAAAGTTCGCCACTGGACAATACCTTTTGCCAGTGTAATCCAGTTTACACTATTTCAGTTTAATATTATCCTCACATCTGTTCTCTCAATTGGTCTAATTGGTCGAAGGTTTTCCACTGAAACTTTATATGAATTTCTCAAAACGTAATTTATACATTAATAAGTAATTTCGACCGCCACGATGGTCTAGCGGTTAGAACGCTGGCATTTTAATCCTGGGGTCTCGGGTTCGATTCCCGGCGGTGCCCGAATTTATAACTTGTGTTGGGCAAGGCCGTGGTCTAGGCAACACGGAGTTTTCCTCCGTGGCATCCCAACAATTACTCCATTCACACACAGAAGAAGGCAATGGCAAACCACTTCTGGATCATCTGCCAAGAACGTATATGAACAGGTCCCAGTCCGAGAAAAGGATGGAAGGATCCCGTTCATATGGACCTGTCGTCAGACAGAACACTAAATAAATAAATAATAAGTAATTTCGGCTAATTAAGTACAAACACACGATTAAGATAAAGTTGGAGCGCAAAGTTGGGAAACTAAAATCTTGAAATCTGTAATAGAAACATCAATTTCCTTTTTTTACGTAAATGTCGTTTTGTGTCTTGTACTTGCATATCAGGCACATATTTCTTCGTCTTTTGTTCAACCTTCCCTTAAAAATAAAGGCACCCCTTTCGTAGTCTCCTCGACTCGTTGCTACTCTCGATGTTAAATCTTTACGCCAATTTTCACCAAACATTTCCCTTAAGCTGTGTGCTTACTTGACGCAAACTCTCCACAGCACACACATCGCACGCATTTATTCTACTTTTCCTCTGCCCCAAACGTCACCTCCCCCAACCACCCCCCCCCCCCTTTCCTAACGATATTTCTTCCAAAAGAAAAAGCTCTCCAAAAACACTTTTTAAAATTTTTCTCCCGTTGTCTTTTGTATGTTTAGAACGAAGAGCATCACGATAATTTATTCGTGCAGAAAAATAAAGAAAATACAAAAATAGGACAAAGAAAATGAATGTCATCTTTCCATTTCGTCCCAGAAGAAGCACATGTACAAATCTATGGGAACTTTTCCCACGATGGGCTTTCCTTGCAGAATAAGTCCATATCTCTTCGACTGCCTTCCTCTTCTTATACGAAGAACAGAAGAAGGGGGTTTATTCCGCCATTTCTCGCTACAGAAATATATATTACTACACTACTGTTTCCCATTTTAACATTATTTCCACCCCCCACTCCCCTATCTTGTACTCTCTTCAGACATAAGACGTTATAATTTACATCTTTTATCTTGCTTTCTCTTCTATTTATTTATTATATCTCTTGTGTCTTTTTCGCGCCTATTTCGTTTCACCCCACAACCCCCAGACTCCACCCTCTTTACATACACACACTTAGTTGTAAGCCTAAATTCCAACAAAGTGTTGAAAAACAACCAATAATCATTAAGCTTAATGGTAGACTTAAAAAAACCGAGATGTTTTTTTTTTTTTTTTTGTTAGGGGTTGACGAAAGTGGAATTGAAAAGATTTCAGTAACGTGCAGTTAGTTGGGGGGCGAGATATAATGTCACAGAGAAGTAACAGACAATACAGACATTTATGTTTTCTGTCATACGCAGAAGAAATATTGATGACACATAAATGTGCAAATATTTCTCCTGGGACGTTGAAGTCGTTATAAGTAGAGTGAAAATATTCTGGTGATAAAATTAAGCTGGTAATATTTTGTATTTTTCTCTCGATATACTTTTGGTTCAATTTATAGTCTGTCATCCTCCCCCCCCCCCCCCACCCTCTCCCAAAAAAGAATTCTTCATATTGGTCGTGTCCTACTAACTTCAGAACCATTGCACTAATTTTATTCATATTTACGTATGTCAGCAAAGATTTCTTTCAGGGAAATATTTTCCATCTCCTTCACTTTTGCGATGGTCTATTGAATACAATTCAGCTGAATTCAATTTAAACTTATAATCAGAAGTTTAATATTGAATAAAAATATTTTTTTGATTTTACGGTTCATGATAGTAACGGGTGAAATTTTGTTTACTAGAGACTAAGATTACCTCAAGATGGACGATTAAAAAGTACACTAAAAATTTTATACAATGCATACACCGATGATGATGTCTTTTATCCATCTTTCGTGCCGTCTCACGTCTGTCTAAAAGCCTCCTTTAATTCTATCTGTTGTTTTGTATCGGTTTTAAACTTCGTCTCTTACATTACAAAACAGCATTGATTAATGTGTTCGAAAGGAGATAGGAGAATGGAAGATATGACATAATAAAGTTCTTCATTTTTCTTTCGATCAAATGTTGTTCGAATATTATAATTAAGAAGATTGAGAGGTGTAGGACGTGTAGCATGCATGATTTCCATTAAGAAATAAGTGTACAGTTTTAGTTGGAAGACCCTGAGGTCAGATACGTTGTAGTTAACCTAGACGCAGATGGGAAGATAATATTAAAATAAATCTTAAAGAAATGGATTATGACGTTGCAGACTGGATTCATATAGCTCAGGATATGGGCCAGTGGCGGTCTCTTGTGGACAAGGTAATAAACATTCGAATTTCGTCAAAAACGAGAAATTTCTTAACCTTCTAAGCGATTATCAGCTCCCAAAGAATGGGGAATCAGTTATTATATTATTCCATGACTCAAAATAGTTTAGAATGAGGTTTTTGGCTACAGGTTGGGCGACCTGGGTTTGATTTCCGAAAGAGACAGATACTACTATGACGCTACTGTATTCAGATGGTAAAGAGGCTAGAATATGAAATCTACCACTGACGGAAAACTAAGTGAACAGTTTAATAATGCGTGAAGCCTTATCACCATTCAGCTATGGTGTATTTCCATGGTGTGGTATAAAGGAATGGTTTTATCCTATTTAAATAATGGTTATGATATAGGAACACATTAAGCCCGCCTTCGTGGGAACACTTCCGACAATATTTTTTTCGAATTTTGATATCCAACTGTTTCAAAGAAAGTATGAAAATTTTCATTCTCCGGTTAAATTGTTTTACGCTGAACGGATTTCTGGCTGTCAGAAAACGAATTACGCGTTTTCGAGGTGATAATTTCGTGGACTACATAGTTCGTTTCAGCAGAACTCTGTCGCTATAAAGTTTCAGATTAGTTTTAAGATGACACGAATAGTAAATATTATTTACGATTTTGAATTGGAACTTGTGCTATTATGTAGGTATGTGGATTATAAGAGCCAGCATAAAGTGAGAAAGGAGTCTACTGTATGGCAGTTATCAGACAGTGGTCTACTAACTCGTATTTACTTTAAACTACAAGTGTATCGTATAAAATATGGTATTAGACACAGATTCAACCCTTCCCTGATAGTAATAATTCATAAATAAATTGGATAGAATAAGAGTCTTTGCTGTAAGCCCGATAAGGTCACAGCTGTGTAAAAATTGTCCAACCGTTTCACCTACTCAAGTCTGTTTCGTTGTCTTATATCGACTAAACACTTTTATCGCGGTTTTTAAACCCTGCTCGAGGCATAGAATTTTTCAACATCTGTTCATGTTGTCCTAACAGTCGTCTAAGGAATTCACTTTGGATAAGATTAAGAAACGTTTAACGTTTAATGGAAGTCAAACCATTAGAAAAAACTGACGATCAGATTAAATTAACATTGGTAGAGGATGAATTTACACTTCTGTGGCTAAATATCGGATACAGCATACTTAAAACCGAAGCTTGCTCTGAAGATGGAGGTGGTATGTTTCTCAGAATCGTCAAGACCAACGTGGACATGAAGATGGCTGTCTTCTGGGTTGTAGTGGCTTGTAGTCTGGTAGAAATTTACAAACGTTTCAGAGGTCTTTGCTGCCTCCATCATCAGGACGATGAGTAACCAGTCTACACGGCGCTGTGCAAACCAGAAGACAGCCATCTTCGAACTCACCGCCGTGAAAACCACAAAATCCCACATTATCTGCATCTTCACCGCCGCGAAAATTTCATTTGTCAAAATATGGCGACTTCTCTCTATGTGTGTGTGTGTACCAAATTCATTTCAGAAGTTGATAATGGGCACTGGGGAGTGGATATGGAATCTGCGAGTTATATCATTGGGAAGATGAAAAGGGAGCCAGCCGCACGGTAGGAATAAGAGGACATTTTACACTTCGAGGAAAAGGAATTAGGAAAATATGGATGATAGGGATTTTCGTACGAGAGAGACAAGGGGGAGAGTTCTACATATTTCCATTCCCTCCCCATCCCCACTCAGAAATAGGCAACCCGCCACAACTATGACGTAAAAGCTACGGGTGTTAAAAGTAATTAAACATTAAAAGAGAAAACATAGATTCTATATGCGGAATTGCTAGCCATTTTTCTTATGTACGTATATCCAGGGCTGTACAATGTTGGTGGCACAATTCTTGAAATATTTTAAAGATCTTGAAGGAGAATTTGTTCCCAAGACAGAATTCATTCCTCTTTGTCTCGCAAGTGATCTGTTTGTTATTCAAGAATCCTTATTAGACCGAATGATTACTCATGCATTGTACATACATGGTCCTGGGATTGTTTCTCGGCCCCAGGACAAGGGGTCAGGTGTGTTACGAGTTCTTCTGTCTCTCCAGACAAATGCTTAAGTCTTGGGAAAGTCCTCTATAGCAGTGGAATTCAATCTTTTTTGTTCGCGTACCCCCAGATATAATTTCTCTTCAACTTTGTACCCCCAAAGTTGTTGGTGTATAATTAAAGTTATACATAGTATATAATCTACATCTAAAATAAATTGAATAAATTACATTACTGATTATTCAGTGTTTATCATAAAATAATATATTTTTTTTAAATTTCACGTACCCCCTAAGATGTCTTTTCGTACCCCAGGTTGAATACCACTGCTCTATAGCCTCCTTCCAGATACTTTCCTGTTGGTCATTCGTAATCATTCCCACAGAATGACACTTATTTAACTTTTACGGTTAAAATGGTATCATTCAATAACTTAAAATTGAGACAGTGAGTACCTATTTCCCTGTTATCCAAATCATGTTCCCCCATCTACTCCTATGTCTCGCAAATTGTCTTCTTCGATCATATTATTCTACTAGAATTTTGTACGCAGGCATGAATTTCGTCAATGTGGTGCATGCTACGTGCCTCGCCAATCTAATTATTTTTTTGTATTTGATGAGCCTAATGATATTTGGTGAAGTTAAACATTACGTATTTTTCTCCTACCCCCATTTCTTGTTCCCTCTTATCCGCAGATATTCTAGTCAGCCTTATAATGTGTACAGACAGATTACTTTGAGACGTAACGATGATACTAGAATATAAACATTGTAGAAGCCTCATTTTTATGGCCATCCCTGGCAGTAAATATATTTTTCTCGTTCTCTTTTCGTACTCCAGATGTGATATATGGTAATGGGTAGGAAGTATAAGGAGCTGCTTGGGGGTGGGGGGATGCACTTCAGGGGTATGAGTTCGTTTTAATTTGAGATAACGGCAATATGCATAGTACAGTACGGCAAAGTATTAATTTTCTGTGAGCACGGCGATGGTGCTATCTATTGGATGCAAGGCTGGTAGCCTACTGGAGCGTACACTCTCAATACTTGTTCTTCGTCGAGAGTATCGCTCTTACATTAACAAGGGCTTAAGTCCATTGGTTAAAGCTCTAATTCTTATTTGTACGTTACAAAAACGTATTAAATAAACTGTAATATGTCGGTCCTGTCTGTCTGTATATATAAACGTGTATCTTCAAATGAACACCAAGCAAATGTTTTAGTTTTCCTAAACAACTGACAGTCGACAATAAATCTCCCTTGTAGAATTAAACAAATTCACTTTAGCATGACTCGATTTTTTAACACCGATGGTGCTATGTTAGCCACTGGACTCAATCCTGAGAACTTCCATCCATATCTCAACCTAATTCCCTAGGACGTCACTCGGAAAAAGTAAAGATTCTTTTGCATTGTCTTTCAAACTTAGTACCAACAAATGCAGGAGCTCAACTACAACATCTTAAATTAAGATGACGATTTTTTTTTGGGTAATATTTGATCAGAGCGCCAATCCGGAGACGTGTCCACAAAAATAGACACTGAATTAAATCCCAAATTTACGCGATACACGAACATACGGAAGAAATTATTACCTTCCTTAACATTTAAATAATTTGGTCATAAAAGTTTAGTTACTGGTCTCTGCTTCTGTACGAGCTGAGAGACCCTAAGGAACACTCGTATCGAAGCAAATGGAAAAGGTCTTTCGGTTGATTGCGGCAGTCTGAGAAGCAACATGAACACTGCATCGCTTTGTTAAATGTTCTCACATGTTGGAAGGATGTTTACGAAAGAAAAGATGGTTACTGGATTCATAATTTCCTAGAAACGTATTGAAGTTCATCAGAAGAAACAAAACCATACACACCTAAAGGCTTTGGAAATGTCCAGAAGTTCTGTTCGGTATCAGTAGAAAATTCTTTATCTAGTCGTCACCCAATCAAACCTCGTTTTGAAGATTTCTGTCTACTAGGTTGTTGCGCTGTGTAGTCTGGTAGATGTTTACCAACGTTTCAGAGGTCATACTGCCTCCGTCATCAGACTATGAAGATTTCTGTCTTCTGGGTTGTTGCGCTGTGTAGTCTGGTAGATGTTTACCAACGTTTCAGAGGTCATACTGCCTCCGTCATCAGACTATGAAGATTTCTGTCTTCTGGGTTGTTGCGCTGTATAGTCTGGTCGATGTTAACCAACGTTTCAGAGGTCATACTGCCTCCGTCATCAGGGTGACGGAGGCAATATGACCTCTGAAACGTTGGTTAACATCAACTAGACTACACAGCGCAACAACCCAGAAGACGGAAATCTTCATACTCACCGCTGTGAGAACCTCAAGTCTTACAAACCTAGTTTTCTCAATAAACGCAACTTCCAACAAGGAAGACGTTCAAATAGAATTTCTTGTTCAATTTGTGTTTCTGGTTCGTTTTATTCCTTGAATTACATACATTTCTCTTTTGTTGTCGGTTAAACAGAGTATTGTGGGTTACATCAAAACCTAGCAACATTTATAACATTGTGACTATAGCGAATCGAGATCCCAGTTATGAACAGGACGCTTACAAACGATGTTTTGGTATGCAAACCCGTTCGTAACTTACGGAATTGTGTGTGTGTGTGCGTGTGTACGAATGTGTCACGTGAGGAACATATTTCGCTGTTGACGTCGTAGGGGTGATTATGATAGGTCGAATGGTATATCGGAGTAAAAACATTCATTCGCGAGACGTTTCTAACTTATGACTGCATGCTCTGAGTGTCTGTGATGGTAGAAGGACCTAACGGGGATTATTATTCTTCCTATAAGTACTCTCGTATTCCTTCTGGTGTGTTCCCCCCCCCCCCACAACCTCTCTCTCTCTCTCTCTCTCTGGTCTTGAACTTCTTGCAAGGAACATAACATATGTCACGAATAAGCTACAACCAAAGACGCAACACTAAATCTTAACAGTGATCTCATAGCCTTACGCGTATTTGCAAATTTATTTGCATTGCTCTCAGGACCGATGTGTTTAAACTTTGTCGCAGTAACATATTTTACATATTTGTTTTGAAATGTTTTGTGCTGCGATGTATAATCTTATAAACAGAAGTGTGTACACACACACACATATATATGGATGTTTAACAGTATGAATCGCTTGCCTTTCAAACTGCAGGATGACTCAAAAATAATACCCTTTAGTGGATCATTAAAACATCCGTGGAACACGGTTCTTCTTGAGAAGAAGATAGTAGCTTACCTGGTAAATTTACCGCCTATTATGGAATCAAAAGACTCATTACCGTTCTCACAACAGCCTTCTGTCGGTCCCTGCTTTACGCCAGATGTACTCCACATTATCATTTGACATTCATTTTAATATTATCCTCCCACATAGACCTAGGTCTTCTATGCAGTTTCTCAGCTTTTATGTTGCCAGACTAAGATTATTAATTCAGCATGTTTCTCATCTTTGTCATGCATGCTGTATGCCCAGACCATCACATTGTCCAGAAATGAATTCAACAATTTTCCTTTAGACATAATTGTTTTGACATCATTTATGAGTAGGTTATCCGATTCGAAATCTTGACTCCAGTGTTTTCGTGGTTTTCCTCAGTTCTCCATGGACGTTATGGCAGTGTACTCTACGCCGATTCCTAACCCACAATCTATGGCTAATTCTGACTTCGATTGTCTTTTCTCAAATTTCTCATTAACTGAAGTTCTTTATTTCTGTCATTACAATTTTCTTACTATAGCAAGCCATATTAATTAGGATTCACAACTATTTTCTATTATTTTCAACTGGAAAGAACCTCTCGTGGCCTATTTTAAGCAACGATATACCAAACTTTATCAAAATATCGGTAATCAAATACGTTTTTCTCCGCGTACGTATATCTGAAAATCAAGGAAAACACTAACACATTCATTCACTTTAAAATCTAGCAGGTTACATTAGCGGTAACACTTAAAACTTGTATTCTTGAGGTATCTGGCTCTAATCCTGACTGAGTTAAAAACTATCCTGGACACGATTTTCCTTAATTTAGCGAGTCTCTCCGGTCAAATACGGGAAGATTTCCTTAAAATAAACAGCAACCACGTCTTTCCAGATCCTAACCTGTCCACAGTCACGATAATCTTTTAACTGCAATTCGAATTACGAAACGTCTGCAGTTTAAAAAGCATCCTTAAGTATTCTAAGGATCAATTGGTCATTAAGAAACGTCGCTGGTGACAGATGAGTAGGTTACTCTTCTTTCAAACTCGGCGACGACGGTAAGGGTGAGATTTATCTCAAAGACTGGCTATCCTCAGTCCCTCCAGGTAAATGCCGGGATAATGCCTTAAAGTGGGCTCCGACCGCTTCCTTCAACATCCGTTCTAATTCCATATTTATTAATCCTTTCATTCGACGTTGTATATCTGAGTTACTGACAGCGTTGTTAAATAAACTGGAATAAAATATGTATTTTAGTTTACATTTATAACAGCCGTTTCCTTTTACTTAGGGCTGTGGAATCCTGACTATGTGGCAAGTTTTTTCACAACTTGTAGTATTTATTTTTTAATTTATATGCTTCTGAATAAATGTATAAATAACAGAAGAAGATATAAAATATTAATTACTACCAAAGGTTTTCTTAAAATGAAATTTTCTGGCCATACATTCTCCTTTTTATTACTTACCACAGTGGTGCCACGTAGTGATCGCTTCACGCGTTAAATATTTGCTAATAACGTCATAGCTGTGAACACTCCGCACTATCCGCTATAAAACCGGTTACTGGCGCCTAAGCGACACCTATTAAAAGCGAACGAAGAAATTATTAATTAAATAGTTCTTGGTCAGAGTACTCTGATGTTTCTGCTCGCTAATATTAGCTAAACTGAAGACATTCTTCTAACGTATACGCAGTTCATACCGTAGAATAACCACCATTGACCAGACCTCGTGTTTTAAACAAACGCCACTGACTATTACAAGGCAACAAATGTCTAATGACACTTCACGGGAAGTGGTTTATAAACAATTCTGCCGTCGACTACAACGTGATGTCCAGCGAAATTATTTACTTTGCGATTTACAGAAGCTTGGGTTAGATTCGGTTTGGGCATAATTGATAACAAATGGACTCTCCTAGAGTGTGCATTTTAGAAGTTTACCACCATTATCGCCTTGATGATGGAGGCAGCATCGGCCTCTGGAGCGTTGGTGGACATCTACCAGACTACAAGGCGCTGTTAACCAGAATACATCCATCTTCGGACTCACCGCCGTGAAAATATCAAATCATAACTTTTCTTATAATTCAACGTATGATTCTACTCTGTATGTACACAGACAACCAGAAAGTCTACAACATTTTTTTAAAATATTTTATTTTTTTATCTTCGGTTTGCGTGTGGAATGTTTTTGAATTCGTTCAGTGATCTAAGTACATGAATCGTTGTAGCACTCAACGACAGACAATTAGGAGAGGTTGTTTTTACGTCGTCTCACCGCTCTGAAGTCTATCTTTAAATACCGACCTCCCGCTGCTGATGCTTCTGTTTGAAAGGAGTGTTTGAGATGTTTTGAACATGAATGTACGGCAGTGCACGCTCCACTTTTAGATGGACCCAATTCCCAATCAAGCTCGTAGGCCTTCTATACTGCCAGGTGTGTGTGTGTGTGAAAAATCCTCTGGCTCGCAGCTTGGATGGGAACTATTTTAAAACAGAAAAATAACTCTTTGAAGATTCTTCGTCCGTCCATCCGTCTGTCCGTCTGTTTGTGCCTTGTCGTCTAACAGTCTTGGATGTGGGTGACGACAAAGCAGGGGTACAGCATTCCGATCGCTAATGTTCTGTTTATACTCCAAAACTTTGACTGAACCTGCCGACTAAGTAAGGACACGCCGGTCCATGTTCTTAAGCACTACTCCATGAAGACGTAACGAAAAGACTGAGTCAGCTTAGTCGGTGTTTTGGGGAAAGTTTGAATCTTGAACCTTCCGAATACGAAGAAGGGATGCTGAGTACTCCTTGTCTCTCAATCCCTACATCCATATGCTTCGTGTTAAGGTTCAAGCCCTTTCTTCATCACACCGAAGGTCACTGTGTCATGATCTGCATTCCAAAGATCTCGGTTTTGAAATAGGCCTCTTCCCTTCTACACTCTATAACGTATATAGTTGAACGTTCATCGTTAAATAAGACAAAACCGGCATATTCAGCCTCGCACAATACCATACGTCGACGTGTATTTCAGTTCCATGTATCGGAACGAATTTCTGCCTTCCAACGGGATGTTCTCAAAGTATCCCTACTGTACCAGGCTTCTTTTCTGGCAATGTTTTCAAAACTGCCTTCCATTGTATCTGAAGTTCTTAGGAAGTGAACGGTAAATGTCTGTAATGCAGGATTTCTTTGCCAACGCGAACATAAAATGTAATTTTGCTTTAAAATGACTATCCTCAAAAACTGATTTAATAACAAAACGTGGCCCAAATCCATCAAAGATCCAGTGTAAGAATGTGCAGAAGAGCAATTGCTAATTACTTTAAAAAAAAATATATATTATGTTTATGAAATCCGAAAATTTAACTGCTACTAGATGCAAAATAGTCATCAGGCTGGCCAACCCAGAAAATTTCATAGTGCTTATGTTTCTATTTATCTCGCATTCTTTATTTATCTCCCTTCACTCTTTATTTCTTTAGTTTATTATTATTTGGCTTTTATTTTAATTTTCATTTGAATATGAACTTGGGAAATGAAAAATGAAGTAGGCCTACAGAATAAATCCAGATTATAATTATATATTTCCGGCGTTTCATAAATATATATATTCCATTTTCGTTCATGACAATATTTTTATACATTACCCCCAGTGACGAACGGCGTCTCACACAGAAGAGCAAACTGTTTTTCTTCCGACGTTAATCTATTTCTTCCCTTCTGAGAAATTGTTCACTTCCAACTTGAGGGGAGGGGATGAGTCGGGAACTTTAAAAATCTGAGTGTCAACCGACGTCCAGCCCGTGTCACAGATTCCACATTAAAAGGTTCCCAACTTGTAGCTCGTGTGCCACGTTCTCTACGTCATGTGGTGATCGACGCATGCGCTGTGTCCCCGAGAATAGAGTCCTTAAAATTAGGTTCCCCTGCTTTTTATGTGCGTAAGAGGACATTGTTTACTCACGGAGGACTCTGTCTATTATTATTACGGTTATTAAACGACGCTATATTATTCTCTGACGACGATAACCAGGAAATTAAGAAATAAGCTTCAAAGTCGATTTTGTTGAACCACAATCACTACTGACTGAGCTAAGGTCCTCTGTCTTAGACAGTCCGACATCTTCAAATTGAAACAAACAAAAACACAAATAATCTTACTAAGGAAGAAGATGTATGTTGTCTGGGATGTTGTTATGTGTAATCTGGTAGAAGTGTACGGACGTTTCAGGGATGCTTGCTGCCTTCATCATCTGTGTTACGTATAGAGGCAGCAAGGACCTCCCATAAGTCTATAAACGTCTCCTTGGCTACACGGCGATACGCCCCAGCAAAAATTTCATCTTCATACTCGGCGCCTTTAGAACCTGAACTCTCACCCAAGAAAGAAATAAAGAAAGATTTGTGTAGATAGATTGATGCATACAAGCGTTGAAAGAAAATTATTAATAAATATTATCCTTGTAGATTATTATATGTTTAAAAAAATTGACTTGAAAATGGTTCCAGTGTCCGATTGAGTCTAACATTTTGAAAATATCGTTTCAGTGTAGCGAGCCACTGGAACTGTTTTAAAATTAAAAATAAATTGGATATGGTAAACTGTCATACGTGGATTATTGTGGTTTCTAAAGAGCTAGGAGATTTAGCTGGGCAGGTAACATGGCATGCACAGTGTAAACAATACAAGCATTGGTTAATGGAATTGTGACACTTTTAAGAGCGATTGTCATTATATTATTTAATAAGAGGATCCCGGAAAGAGATGTCGACAGGGTTACCGGTCTGTTGTGTCTGTTCGCCCATCAATTTACTTAACAGCATATCAACAGACTTAAGAGGCCGTGAAATGGTATTTAGATTGTTTACCCCATGTTTCGTATGGTATAAGACTCGGTATCCTACTTTTGGAATAGAAGTGTTGCACTGATTATATTTGTACAGTTACTTTAAAGTGGTAAACCACTTGTTCTGCAATCCTCTTGCCTTGGTTCGCGATACAAAGTTATGAAGAGTGGACCTGAATCTCCTTAGAATACAGCTGAAACAAACACAGGACCTCCCAACTTGAGGCGCCACACATCTCACGAAGCACACATGTCGGTATTGCAGTCTGTTTTAAAGCCACGGAGATCCGAACATCTGCACGTTTCATTCCACACACATGCATCGACGGGCATTGCTTGCTATTTTCAATCGACATCACACAGAAAGTATTTGGCGAGTATTTTACACACATCAGTCGTCACTGATGTGATGTTTGCAGAGACCTCGTCTGTGAAATTAAGTAAAAACGTGCAAGTTTTGCTTCTCAGATCTATAAAGAAGCCTCGTGAATTCTTTTACTTAAAATTTCTTAATTTTTAAATCAGTTCGACAATTTTCAAATTTAGAATCGTTTTTAAAATATTATGACTCTGGGATCGGTACAGATAACTTCTAAATTTTGGAATTGGTATAAAACTCTTATAATTTCAGAATCAGCACGAAAAACTGCAGATTTTGGAATTGTTCTAAAAGAATCTTCTGGATCTCTCTTCAGAATAAATACGACAATTTTATAACTTTAGAACATTTTCTACCCAAGGAATTAAGAATTAATTTTATCCCATTATAAACTAGAGTCAGACTCCCCAAAAGAGAGACGTGTGGTCATTACCTGTCCAGGTTGATCCCTCAAGCTGCCTTTCCCTTATGGCAAGACGCCACATAGATGTTAGTTAACAACACGGAAAAAAAATATAAGAGATTCTGAACTGAACGTTATTTGATAATCAAGTTTTTGAAAATAACCTGTTTCTCCTGTAAAAATAAACTCAAATAAATATATTCAACACTTTCAGTTTCTGTTGTTTGTGATTAGGCACTCTACACGTCTTTTCTTTTGCATCATGTCGTTACTACGGAGCAAAGTGCCGTGTCATATACAAGTCTATTAATAATATATACCCACCGCAATAGGGCGAGAGCCGCGGATCCCAATATAACCCTTGTGGGTTTATATTGGGATATGTGAACTTAACTGTGTATCATCTCATTCTCCTTTGCGCCTCGGTCTACTCAGCTGTTTTCTATTGCTGATGACTCAGTTTAAAATTGGACATGTTTGGAAGTCTGTGCCTTAAGAAGCAGTGTCTAGAAGTGTGAACTTTGTCGTATCTTCTTTGTTTTAGTAAATAACCTGGTTTTTTTCAAAGGAATTCGACTTCTCGTCAATAGAAGTTCGTTTAGCGGCTCTATATTATATTTAATTGTCCCTTGTGTTAACGATGGCGTATCATTTTGCGAGGAATATAACAAATAGGATTCGTTGAGGAATTTTAATAAGTATAAATACAAATAAATACACGTGTCTTCTATTTCAAAGGTGTGCCAAGTAAAAGCCACTAATAGCTTGATTATTATTTATATATATTTAGTGTTCTGTCTGACGACAGGTCCATATGAACAGGATCCTTCCATCCTTTTCTCGGACTGGGACCTGTTCATATACGTTCTTGGCAGATGTTCCAGAAGTGGTTTGCCATTGCCTTCTTCTGTGTGTGAATGGCGTAATTGTTGGGATGCCACGGAGAAACCGGGGAAGCCCCCGGGGGAAAACTCCGTGTTGCCTAGACCACGGCCTTACCCAACACAAGTTATAAATTCGGGCACCGCCGGGAATCGAACCCGAGACCCCAGGATTACAAGGCCAGCGAAATATTCGATTTACACCTAGAGCATCATCTTTTTCACGACATGTTTCGGTTTTCAATGAACCATCTTCATGTATATACTCGATATAAACTCAAATGCAATCCTTTGTCAGATGTCCATTAATTATCAGAAAGTTATCCTCTTCTAGATCAATTGTATTTTATTATCACATTCAATGTTTACTATCAGCACAAATGTTTATTACAAGGAGCTACACGTAATTAATATATGTTTCAAATATTTATTTACGTTGATGTAATAAAGCACTGACTCTCAGTGTATGTTCTGTTCGCCGAACTCTGAAACAGGCTTTAAAAATAGACGGGATTTTCATTGATATTTCCAGACATTTCATTATATTCCTGGAATAACTGAGAATCTCAGAATTTCTTTATGTTCAATTGCACCATCCTAACAGCTACCTATGTTGCCTAACTTTCGAGACAAAAGAATAAATCAAATAGAAGCTTTACATCTGCAAACATCCCGTGTAAGCAAATTCAAAAGACAAGCAGGAAATAGTCTAGCAACCACAGCTGATAACAGATGGAATTTTCTTTGAATCTCTCTGCGGTGTACAGTTCCAGGACACATATTACGAATCTAGCAGATTAATAGTGTTATAAATAATCATGTGGTATTATAGCAAGGCGACAAACCATACTATGTTGCACAAAAGAGACTTTACATCTGAACAATTACGTCTATAAATAATCCAGTGTAAAAATCTTTTTTTTTATAGAATGTTATGACGTGGGACATATAGTCACGACACATTAGATAGCAGCTGCTATTAAAAGGAATAATAATCATCTTTTGTTCGTGTCATTAGCTTCTAATTAGAAGTGCTGCCGTGTAGCTTGTTGCTAGGGGCATCGTAACATCGGAAGTGTAGTGGTTATAGCAGTCTGGCTACACAACAAATACTTTCTAGACATATTGTGTTTATGTGTGACCACAGCAAGGGCTATGTAGCACGAAATACGTTATCGAGATGTTAACTTCCTGTGATTTAACAGGATATCTAAAGTTAACTGCGTAAGACATTAGAAATTTATCTCTGATGAAATTAAGAACAGATTAAATTCAGAACTTCTGAACGTTCCGCTTTCTCACTCATATTTGGAAAACTTAAAAAAAGAAAATGAAACTTGTGAAACATGATCTGTTATTGTATTGAAAGAAAATGGACTGAGGGTATTTAAACAAAGCACAGAGTAGAATATTTGGACCTAACAGAGGTTTAAAGTAATACATTAATGTCGTTAGCATCAGTTCCACTTAATAAATTCGTTTCATAAGAATCCGTCACTTACCTTAAAAGTTTGTAAGGAAGACACATAAATAAATATTATGATAAGTTCTCAGAAGTCTTTTTTTTTCCGGGCGAATGCAATCTCTTGCTATGCTCCGGTTACGAGAATCCAAACTCTCTTGTGGCAGATGTCCCCGGAATTTTCTGCCCTCCTCCTTACTTTCGTACAGAATCGTCGATATTCGATTTTTAGACATTCGTATCAACTATTCTAGCTATTTCACTTGGTAATTCCTGCTTTTTTCTAGATACCTGCTATTCCTTGTCCTCAAATTTTTTTATTATTTATTTATTTATTTATCCATATCATACCCTACTCTGTGACTAGTCTGAGGAACAAATTTATATTGTCCATATTCTTATCACTTTTGTTCCTCGATGTCCAGCATTCGGATCCTTATAAAAACAAATATATGGTTGTTACTGTATAGAATTTTAGTGAGAATAAATAGCATAAAAGTAAAATTGTAGATTATATGAGGCAGAAATAAAGTCTGGGAACTATTACATTAGACTAATTATTTTCTGTCCGTAAACACAAGGCTTTATTTTTTGTAGCGTGGGTGTTCACCCTTCATGAATATAATATAGCTCTACAGACGTTTTAAACGAAACTATGCTGGCAGAGTTAAAAGAGACAATAAGGGGCAGAATGAAATGAGAAGTTCGGCTTTTAATTAGGGGTGGACACTCGCGGTGCTCAGACACCGCTGATGGTGGTCGTTGGACATTTTAGAAAATTACATTCGGAGCATTGTATTCAGCGAGCGTTGCTCAAATGTGCTTGGGAGCGGTCTACGTTTCCTCCCGACGAATTCACTTCTATTAGCGACCTGCATGTGTCAGTCTGTCCGTCCGTCCGTCCATCGGACGTGTCTGTTGCCCTCGCAAACGATACGAACACCAAGAACGTCGCCCCCTTTCGATACACTTTTAACACCATAAACTCTATGTGGTCGAAGGGATCACATTATACATCGCGGTTGTTGGCACTCCTGATAAAATTTCGGAAGGTACAGGATTCAAATCTCGACCCAGAGACAACCTATCCTGAATGAAGTTTTTTTTTATACTTTTTCCGGGCAAATTCCAGGTTTATATCTTAAAATAAACAACTCCCTCTTCGACTTCATTCCAGGTTTACCATTTTGCTGTCATCCTGACGTCGACGCTATGTAGTCTGATGTATTTAGTTGGCGTTTTAAATAAGCCAACATAGGGTTTTGAATAGATTACTCAGATGAGTCTGGTAATAGACTTATAAGGACATTTTGTCTTTAGAACATCGTAAAATATAAATGTGGTGACAGTGATAAATACTAAGCTGATGAATCATTCAAAGTTAATTTATAAAATTTATATAGTTAAATGGAAGGCTTTGGTTAAATCGTTGATGAACCTTCGAGTTCCTTAAACCATCTAGTTAGTTAGTTAGTTACATAGTTTAATGGCATAACATACCTCTTTAGCCTTCGTTAGTGTTTTAAGCTGTGACGTATTAGATTTGTATCAGTTTAGTGCTGTGCTATTTTGTGAGTGACACATACGTACGTTTATTAGCTCTAAATGATTAGTGTAACAGTAGCAAAACCTTCAAAAATCTCCATGTACTTTAACATTAGTAAGTGTGCCAAATGACTCGATTATACTATAATTCTCCCTTACGTTTAGTGAAAAATCCCTAAGGTTCCACGTTAAAAAATATGCGTATTTTTGACACAATAGTCCACCGATACTTTGTTATTAAGATGTATTAAATTAGACATTTTGAAATTAAATTACCAAAAAAATACGAGTATAACATAATTTTAAACGTCTCTGGATTTTGTGTCTTACACTGAAATTAAACAAACTTTCTAATCCTATGGAGCAGAGTCCTTTTTAAGAAGCTGATAGTTAGTAAACTGGTAGGGAAATCTCACGCCTTTTATGCTATTCGGAGACGCATTACTGTTTTCGCGAAAGGTCGCCACTGGTCACTGACCTGCAAGATGTTTCGAAACTAGTAGCTGTAATGTGACACTCCTGTAGCCGGTTCGAAAACACTTTTGTGACATAATTTCATTTTACAGAATTCCGTATATGATATAATTTCAACTGAGAGGTGGTTCAAATTTCCCTGAGTTTCAGTTCGCAATATTTATAACAAAATAATAAAAGACAGTCCTTCCATTTCGTTTAGATGAGACGACATCAAGACAGGCTTATCAATCCAAATAAAAACAATTACTTACTGGAATCACGTGTGAGTCTTTTTTATTTTATTTAAAAATTCTATTCATCTTTACCTCGTCCTGCGGAAATGTTTATTCCTTCGTCTGTATTTCTTCACAGTTATAAGTGCGTCTCTTCTGTCTAGAGATATTTCAGACCAAAATTCCAGACACACCCTGTCTCTTGGTGATGTCTATACTATTCTTTTTAAAAAACATAAATATACTCTCAAGTTGTATGAGCATGGACAGTTGAATCGGTAAACTCACTACTTACACGTAGTATCTGAGGTTTTGAGTCACTACCTACAGTCAGGACAACAGAAGTTGAATCCCGGGATGGACAGGGATATTTATCTTCGTCACATTCAGAACCCCTTCTTTAGCATGACCTCCCAGCCTCACGTCCAGGAAGTGTCAAGAGTAAAACGGCCACAGCGCGAAGCTGGCCTCATACTTTAAAATAGTATATGAGTTTATGTCGAGGTCTTTAAGCGCATGGTAATTTTACCTTAATTTATATTATTTTAGGGATGTATTTGACCATTCTTCAGTGCAAAACATTGTAAGAATTTAAACAAAATCTTCAGCTGTGGAATTTATACGTCACTACAGATACTCTTTACCGGGTTGCATAAAACACGGAAAGAGTGAGTGCTATTGTATCGCTGAACGAGGTGGAATTTTCCAACGTTTAATAAATATTATATTTTGACAAACAGAACATGTGTTAGGAATGTGTTACGTGACTCTTCGATCACCGTATGTTTTCCACGTGCTCGTATACCTGAGATTTTGCAGCTCTGCGTTCGCTCGCAATCAGAAGTTGATTTCTTTGAGGAACGAAACTGTTGTTGACAAAGCTAATCAGCATTACAGATTGTACATTGTGTATAATATAGTCATAAATTTTATTGTCGTCAAAGCTAATAATCAGCATTATAAAGATACCAGGCTTACACGCAATACCGACATAAATTATTCTTCCTTGTGTTTCATTAAATGTATTGAGCAGTGGCTTCAGTTTTGTAATCGGGTTGTCCTTGGTTTGGATCTCGGCTCAAAGACCTGCTGTCCCGACTGAAGTTTTGGCGCCTGCAAGATTTGTTCTGTTACGTCTCTGACTTGTACGACCTCATATTCGAGGTAGTTTAAAGTTACAGAATTGATGACACAATTCCCTGGTGATATCTTTTCACCTTTTTGTCCCAGATCATCAATAGGTGGTTTTTCGGCATGTTTCCCAACCAAAATTCTGTAATCAGTTCTTGTTACCCAGTCTATCATAGTTTTACATATATGCTGCTTGCTAGGGTACTCAGTTCAAGACATTTGCGGTGATTGAATGACGTAGTAAGAGAGAGAGATATATTGACAGTTACATGAACAATAAAAAGGCCTAAGATATTTTAATCGACAAACCTCAACGAAATAGAATATTTGGGAGGCCTAGGGAATGCTTTCAGGGAATGTGGACTGGATTCAGCTGGCTCAGAAAAGTACTCAATCACGAGCTCTTATGACAGTGGTAATGTACCATCGGGCTGGCTTTTCTTGAGCAGTTGAACGACTGTGACCTTCTAAGGTAGGACCCTGTCCTGTGCAGTTATTTACAAATGTTATATCTCAGAACGTATTGTCCTGCTTTTTGGAGTTCAAATCCCACAGTAAACTAAGTTGTTGTTGTTTTTTTTTGTAGTCTTTTGTTTTGAAAGCTTTAGTCCTGCTCCTGACTTCTGGACAGGCGACCACGCTTCGTAACCATACGTAACATCTTTCTAAAAGCAATCTAATAAATTAAATCTGGTGCAACTTGAGCGGAATTGTGCAAATTCTCCGTAGGATCGACATTTGTTGCTTTGCAGTAATAAGGTTTCCGCAGTGATGGTTGTTTCAAACACGTCGTGCTCTTGCAGACGAAGACAGAACATCGCATTCTGTTTCTCCGGCCACTGAGAGGACTCTCTGGGCCTTTTCCGCGGCGATGGCGGTCGTACTGCTTTGGTAATGAAATAATTAAAATTGCATTTTCTCGCATTGTGTAACGTCGTGACCACTTCCTCCACGCCTCTTTTTTATTTTTTTTTCTCTTGCATTTTCTCTTTACCTTTCGGTTGGTTATGTAAATTTCCCTCCCGCACAGTTGAGGGAAAATTATATACCTTACGTCGGTCTGTTTATATACGCATATGTACGTTTTTATTCCTTTATGACTGGGTTTGTCTTTTCTCTAATATTTTTGTAGAATGTTGTTTACAAATACGGCACTTCAAAGTCTCTAGAAATTTAAAATAAAAATAATAAATTGTCTTAACTATGTTAATCAGAAAGAAGGTGTGTTTTCTTCGGTGTTCTTTCCATTTTTATTTCAATTTTGTTGAGAGAACTGTCCACTCTACGCATACAAAGTAATTTATTACGTGCTTGTATTTCGTTGTTCGGTGTTCATTTTTAAATGAAATAAATAAAAATGGCAAGAATTTAATTAATGTTGTGTTTTTTTTTTATAATTACAGTATTTTCATTGAAATACGTAATTGAATAAGTAAACGAAACGTATCAGTTAAGGCCTGCTTATTACAAGCACCAAAAATTTTAAGTACAGTCTTCGAGGTCTCGGGTTTAACACTTTGAAGTCGGGCCAAAAGAAATTTTCCTGATTATAACAAATTAAATAAAATAATTTTAATCACAATTACGGTAGAACGTTGAGATGAGAAGAACACACAGAGCACGCGTGGGAGAAATAGATAACGAAGGAATGAAAGGCATATAAAATTAGATCGTGGGAAACAGAAGGTGAAATAACCTCGGGGAAAGATCAGAATGAAGGATGTGAAGGTACGGCCCGATTAAACTGGCTCTGAATGGTCAGTTGGCGAGGTTCTGTGAACGTGGTAAGGAACAATTGGATTTCAAGGACAAGGATTTCTTTTATCAGTTCTTCGAGGGGCAATCTACTTCGTGGAGTTAGTGCAGACTAGGAAATAATATATCGTGTCCAGTTCAAAATGTTAGAATGGAATCTTATTCTAGTCATATGGTTATTTCAGACTTGTAGGACGTAATTCTGGCACAAAAACCTGTGTATACAAACCCTTAATAAAGGACGCTAAAATGACTTTGAGTCACAGATCATGAGGACAAATGAGACGTTGTCACACATCGTCCATCCGTCTCCCTTCTGACGCCTTCCTGTGATGTAACTTGTATCAAGAAAGATTCCTCCCGAAGAATGTAATAGTTATTGAGCTAGCCAAGAAATGTCCCACTGTTTATAAAACAGTAATTTTCATAACATTTATCACAAAATTTTGCCACTGGACCATATCCTGAGACATTAAATTTAGTTCTCGACTACACACCGTGTTTAATATAAATTTTAATTTTAACTTCAAATCTGCAAGTGTATATCTCAAGTGTTCGGTGACGTTTTCACAAGATACCACCACCGGATCTTAATCCAGTTAAATCCAAATGGCATCCATACATCCTGTTTAACATCCATTTTAATATTATCCTCTTTTCTCAGCCTAGGTTTTCCTACAAAATATTGTACACCATTATCGTCTTCCCCACGTGTATTACATAACACAGTTGTCTTATCATACTTGATTGTAAGACCCCAGTTAATATATGGCGAAGAATAAAACCACGTAATTTTAAGCACATAATTGCCAATGCTTTCTCCTAATGACTGTGAGTACAGATGACGAGCTTTAAAATTGTCCACACGTTTAAACTCTGTGTTCGGAGCCTACGATGAATCCTTCTGCCACCCTATCAAGCACAACTGACCTTTTAGAAGATACTGTATTGCTTTTCTGACTCCTGTTCTGGGGGTGAAGACCGTGCCCTGGAGAACAGGTTTCAGCTCATGTCCAGCGGACGACATTTCCCCCTGCTGGATAACTGTAACTTTAAATGACCCAAAACGAATGATTCTTCCTTGGGATTTTGTTAAATGTCATGACTCTGATACGTCTCCTGCCCGAGGCGCAGGAGTTTTACCTTAGCACTCCTATAAGAGGTCGTGAAAAATGTTTCATTACCATAATTCGTAAGAATGGCATTGTAAATGTATATAATATCACCGTTCCTAAACATTTCTCAAGCAGCGTCCCCAGAAATGTCTCCGATGCTGGTCCACAAATTTTACATAGCATTTCGTTGTATATAAATATTAATACTTTTTAATAAAATATTTGTTTTGTTTCCTTTTAGTACTAGATAGTTTGTCCGCAATTAATCTGATTTTCTGCGTTCAATGGTGTGGCCGATCAAGTGGGGAAGGAGCACATAATATTGGGATCGGCCTCTAGATTTCTCAGACTTAACGAAGCCACTTTTGATATATTTTACTATTTTAATCACTTCGATACGAAGACGCTTTTAGAGGCGCTTATAATCACTAAAGTTTGACACTTAAGCTGTTCAATGTGAGGCGAACAGAGTACCGATCCTCTGAGAAAAAAAAATGCTGTATTCTTCCAGCTCGTGAATAATTGGTCTGCACGAAATTAGAATAAATAAAGATATCTTTCGTGGAGTGAAACGCGTGCCTTTTCCCAAAATAGCCTTTTCAGCGTAGAACGTAAACGAATGGCTTAGCTGAAGTGGTAATATTTCTGTCACTATCGTCAGAGCCCTGTTGATGGAGGGATCAAACACTTCTAAAGCATTGGTAAACTGTCAGACTACACGGCCCATCAACCCAGAAGACTGCCATTTTCTATTGAGACCTGTTTCAAGACACTCTCTGGCATTTGGATAGAAGAACTGATAAAAAAATACTAAATCCCTAGTTATTGTGGCTGGTCTCCTGACTGATAGACATATTGGTTCCGGGTCCTTCAGAATACAAAGTAAGATATAACTCGCTCAGCTGATATGCTCAAGACGTGTTTGGAGATAAACACGTTGTATTTAAATGTGGCGATAAAACAAGCGGATGCACATATTTGTCCATGCCTTCAGGCGGGATTGAATCAGCCAGTTTTATATGCCATCCTACTAATTTGCCGAAGTTTGGACAATAATTTTATCATATGAGTTCCAAGAGGAGACTGGAACAGACAGTTCTTAATTTAATGTAACTTAAATGAGTCTATCTGTATAGAGAAAGGAAATTAGCAACCTGTTGTTATATTTCTTTTTTACACAAAAAAATATAATTACCAATTTTCTAAGTGATTGATTGCATCATAGACATCAATGCTGTGCACGCCGAATACTGTCGAACGCCATAATTACAAAGTAGCTGCGTTGCTATACTACTCGTAGATTCATCTACGTCAGTTGAGACTCACCCTCCAGGGGTCCAATATAGATGGCCCCATTCTTTACTAATGACGGACAGCCTCGTAGAGACCCAGTCACGTTGTTTTGGTCTTGTGTCATCTATTTGTGTAATTGTCCATGCGCAAATACGTTTACCTCGGTACGAAAACGTGAAGGAAGTGAAATGTTTCAACGGCTTTGCCTTATTAATGTTGGACCCCAGATTTCTGATGGATTCAATTTACTACTCTGTAGAATGCCCTAACAAAACTGGCTCCCAAAATTGACCTTAAACACAGACTCTTAACAAATTAAGGTATAATTAAACTTTTTAACTGTTATATTATATTATATTAAATCTTGTCCGTCTAATCACAATAAATTCTTATTAAATATTAAAATATTACAATAATTAACATTTAAAATATTTAAAATATTAAATGATGTTCTTTATCGAAATATTCGATTTACATTAGACCATCATTTTTCATGTTTCACGACATGTTTCAGTTCCTAAAAGAATCATCCTCAGGTGTATATAATTATATAAAGCTTCAAAACGATAAATAATTCAAATACAATTTTCATATATTATGCTAGCGTACATTTTTATCAGATTTTTACCAGATATCAAACGATGTAGCAGATTTGAGGTGGGGGGCTGTTCAACCAGTTCCGGTAATTGTCATGCGTGTGGCATTCCACTGCTCCTGAAGAAGTTCAGAACATTGTGAAATGTACTAAAATTTGAAAACACGTGCCATTTTAGATAAATATCACTGTGTAAAGAAAAGAGATGATTTAAAGACGACGCCACGAAGAGGATTGACTGAAAATGGAGGTGAATTTTCGGAGATTTTTGTTCTCGATATTGCGCGGAATTAAGCAGCCAGTTTCACGCTAGGAACACTTTAATGGTCTTAATGAAATTCAGGGCCGATACCGAGGTCAAGAGGAAACTTCCTTGATTCAAACCCGGTACTTCGGTTAATAACCAGTCACTCCACAAGCAACTTACACAGACGACACAAAATATTACGTAGTCCGTGTATATTAATCATTTAAAATCCTGTGGGAACTAGATGTACCATCCGGTCTTTTAATAAATAAATAAATAAATAAATTTTGTATTTATGGATTTCGTATGATTATCACCGCAAACAGAAATTATTTCCTTAAACAATATTTATCAATTGATCATTTTAGTTGTGAAGCGTCGTGTTTTCTTTGCGGTACAGACTGGATTCTTAAATATTATTTAGACAGCTTCGTCCCTAAAGGTTTAAATTTGTTGAACACTTTTAGAACTTAAAACGTGGCTTTATGTGTTTCAAAATGTTTGTAACATTCTAGTGGAGATACTTCAGAGAGAAGTAAGGGGTACAAAGTTTTAATTAACCTGGGTCCACTGAATGAGTGTAGGACACTTACCTGTCACAGTCAAGCCATAAAAAATACTTTGGATAACCACTGGCACTATTTGCGGTGAACTTGAATCCTACTCGCCGGTAGGTTCGGGCCTCTTACGTCTGAAGGACATTACAACGCCATTAGCCGTGGTGATACTGATCGATTAATTGAACTCCTACTGTAACAGGAGAGAAGCGCTGTACTTGGAGCGAACGGGCGACCTTTCCTTGTCAAGAGTGTTTGTTAATGACGCTACGCTGATTTAACCCGGGGCGGTAGGGGGGAGAGAAAGACTCCCAGAGGAGCAGCCTCAACAGAAAGTCGTTGAAGAACTCTTCAACAGTGGCGTGGCATTGTAGTCCCTGCAGAACACGGATAGGATTCTACTGTTTCGCAATCTGAACGAACCTTTTGTTTTATATAATTACTATTTTTCATCGAAGCATTAAACCAGATTTTTCCTCTATGAAGCCGTCGTTTTGCAGTCCGTTTATTGGCTAATCTAACTTATAAAAATAGAACAAGGTTCTTTACGAGAAACTGATAGTTGTTCAGACGATCTATAGAGAAGAAAAGTAATTTAGTAAAGATACGGGGGAAAATCTATTAAGGTTTATTTAAAGTTACTTTCACGAAAATATAATTATAAGAAATGAACGAGGTAATATCAATGCGTGTCGTTTGCCAGGAAAAGGAAGACGTATTTCACGTATAGTTAATGCTTATCACTGTAAGCCTGTGTGGTTTCGGTAGAAACAAACAGTAGGCTGCATTACCGAAATATTACCGAACATCGGTGAAGCGTCTAAGTTATCAAGACCAGATGTACTGATTGAGTATCAGAATGTTGGGGTAAATTAATTGGTGATCAGGTTAGTCAAAGAGGACGGAGAAATATAATTTTTCTGCGAAAATATTATAATAGGCAAATGATACGTTATTGTGATGCGTGTGTGACTTTAGCTTCGTTTTTAATGGCGGCGTTCACATGATCTGAACTCCCCCCCCCCCCTCCCCTTTCCACATTCTCTCAATTCACCGCCCTCCCTCTTCGCCCCGAAAAGCAGTGTTCTTTTTTTGAAAATCCTGGACGAAATATGAGGGCTCATCAGTATGACACGGATGTGTACTCTGTGGTACCCCTCGCCCTTCGTCGGGTCCAGTCCGGGTCTCCTGCACTTGTCCGTTCAAAGCCTCCGCAGTTCTGAAACCACGACGAGAATTTAATGCAATATTTCTGTTTATACACGAGCCGGTGTGTTGCGGGCTGCCTGCCTTCTTTCGTGTCTCTGACACGCCGTCTGTCTGCCTAATCACTTATCAATCCATATCAACTGATGCGACTAGTCGAATCGCTGTATATGGCATCGGAAGCGCATTGATTTCTTTTATATATCCCCAGTTTATTCTTCGATGCTATATCAAATGCGCAGTTATACGTTGGACCTATAATCTCTCTTTCGTACACTTAAGTGTTGCTTTATTTCTAATTTGACGTGACCACCCTTCATCAGCCGTACGCCTTACGCAACGTTATAAATCAGGTTCCATGTGAATGACTCATTATAAAAGATGTTGAAGTAAGCTGTCGTGTCCCAGCCTAGCATTTGCGTGGAGTCACTGAGGAAAATCATAGAACCCGAGGGTCTAGAATCTACTCCGAATGCTCTGAAATAAAATATAGCAATTCTGAACATACAACACCGGCGTTTAATAGAGTTCTTTCAAACATTTTTCCATTTGAACTGAATGTCTGTAGGTGATCATAACCCTCATTATGTCTACACTCGCTACAACGGGCCAGTTTCTGTGGTGTAGTTCTATCTGAATTACGAATTGCAGACCCAGATTCGTGAAAATTCCTACTTGACGGCTTACGTTTGTAAATTTTGGCCCTTAGTTTACACGGATTTCTGTGAACACGGACACACAGACTAAGTTTACGCTGATGATATGACAGATAAAATCCGCGTACACTGATACTTTTCCATTGATACATCTACACGTATATCCTTGCTGAATGATTCCTTTTCAAGCTGTTAGTCTGCACCTGTCTTGGTGCTTTACTGCGGTGTAGATATCTTATTAATCAACTGAAAAGTAAATGCTGTATTTAAAACAGTCTGGAGGGGATCACGACAATTTGAAATCCTAACCTATGCGTCATATGGCCTCCGAAAGTAAGCACGACATGCTTTTTCAATTTTACCATTCCCGCATTTGCAACGATTTCTACACTTCGATCCTTAATAGTAACCTACTGCCTTACTTTGCCGTGAACTGAGCGATCTATTTACATTCCTCGAAGATAAAACAATTTGTACATTCTATCATTATGTAAGACTTGAGGTTCTCACAGCGGTGAGTATGAAGATTTCCGTCTTCTGGGTTGTTGCGCTGTGTAGTCTGGTCGATGTTAACCAACGTTTCAGAGGTCATACTGCCTCCGTCATCAGGGCGATGAGTACGAAGATTTCCGTCTTCTGGGTTGTTGCGCTGTGTAGTCTGGTCGATGTTTACCAAAGTTTCGGAGGTCATACTGCCTCCGTCATCAGGGCGATGAAGATTTATGTCTTCTGGGTTGTTGCGCTGTTGTACTCTGGTTGATGTTAACCAACGTTTCGGAGGTCATACTGCCTCCGTCATCAGGGCGATCATATTCATCGCCCTGATGACGGAGGCAGTATGACCTCTGAAACGTTGGTTAACATCGACCAGACTACACAGCGCAACAACCCAGAAGACAGAAATCTTCATACTCATCGCCCTGATGACGGAGGCAGTATGACCTCTGAAACGTTGGTTAACATCAACCAGACTACACAGCGCAACAACCCAGAAGACAGAAATCTTCATACTCATCGCCCTGATGACGGAGGCAGTATGACCTCTGAAACGTTGGTTAACATCGACCAGACTGCACAGCGCAACAACCCAGAAGACGGAAATCTTCATTCTATCATTAGTTTTACAGAACCGTATGTCGTTTTTGCATTATAATTACATATTGATTGTCTTTTTGCGTTTAAACTCTTTGGAATATCACAAATAAACCTAATCTACGTAACACTTCATGTTCTTATCGTTACGCCCTTTAAAGATAGTCCTAATTTTTATGTGTGTTATATCACGTTGTTTTGGTAATATTCAATTTTATTTATATTTGAAGCGTTTAATTTTCTCTTCTGTTATCTGTATTTTTTGGCTGTATCGTCTTGTAACCCGTGATGTAGTTAACAGAAATCCTGTGTGGCTCTTCAACTTGCACGTTTATGTATTAAATACCCCTGTTTACTGAAAATAAATGTCTTGATCAGTTGAGAAATCACGAGTTTATCGAAGAAGGTCCTCTGTCGTTGAGCTACATCTAACCAGAAGCCATTTAGTAACCTAGCTGGACACGAAATAAATTTATGTTAGTCATAAGAACATTTAGCCTTCTTTTCAGAGTTCCAATTCAGATCAAAGCAACGCTGTGTGTGAGTTCAAACTAAACTCTCGTCACACTGGTCTACTCTTACTGTTGTCCGTGTCAGCATTTCTGTAGCAGAGTGGCTTTTATATTCATAATTTCTACAAAGTTCTACTTCTCTTTCAGTTTTTGTTGTCTTCGGTGTAATCATCTTCAGAAAATATCCGTCCAGTCCATTCAACTCAGATTTTGGCCACTGGAGACTGCATGTTTTCGCATTATCCTTGGTGGAATCTTTGGAATGTTTAGGGAGATGAAAATTGTGATAAAATCTTGAAGGAACAGAAATTTTAGGGAATATTTAAAAGACCATCTGACAATAATATATGAGTCTTGGTTCATTCAGCACATGAGGCCATCGTGCAGTGAGGAGTACTCGGGGAGAGAACTTTTGGGCTAAAATCATGAAGCGATGAGGTACCTTGAGAAATCTAGGCTCTCATGAAATAATATCAAATTGTGCCTTAAACTTATGGGATTTAAGTTACGAACTAAATTCAGGTAGCTCAAGTCCGTAGATGATCCTTCTATTGAGAAAATAATAATCGATCGTAATTTTATGAACTTCTAAAGGGTTTATCAGATCTAAAACTTCTTGACGATGGTGAAGAGTCAGTTGAATAAAAATTTTCTTGGATATTATCCATCGTCTAGTAAATATAAAACGTAAAACGACGTTTCGGAGATGGGACTCTATCTCCGTCTTCAGGTTCCTACACAGTTGGGTCCACTAGATAGAGCTAATCCCTATCTCCAGACAAAGTAAAAAGTGAAAGTCTCACGGATGGATGGTGTGGTTATGCCTTTTTATTCTGGGACTTTCACTTTTTACTTTGTCCGGAGATAGGGATTAGCTCTATCTAGTGGGCCCAACTGTGTTAGAACCTGAAGACGGAGATAGAGTCCCATCTCCGAAACGTCGTTTTACGTTTTTTACGTTTTATATTTACTAGACGATGGATAATATCCAAGAAAATTTTTATTCAATTGATTCTAAAGGGTTTGTTTGTATATTCAAGGAATTAATAAGGTGCAGTTCAAGTCATCGTACTAAACAGCAGAAAAATAATGTCCAATTCAGCGCAGTGGAATACAGAAACAGTGCAAATACGGGATCGTTTTGATAGTAGAATGAGGTGAAATGTGGTCACTTGTTTTCAGCATATCAGATAGCCGGAGAATTCTTGCATTAAGATCGCAATTAATCTCCGAATTATTAGGCCCTAATAAATAATCATTTCTCTTCTTACGCTCAGACATACAGACTGAAGTGGCGGTGATGGAAATTCACGAGCCTGCAAGAAATTGATATTTGCTACTCTTATAAGTCGATTTTTTTATATTACGTATTCCTGTTACGAGTCTAGATGTTTCGTAAAATGAAGTTTTGTTTGTTATCAATTTGCGTAACATGTTATTTCATAAAAGTAGAAAACTCTTTTCTGTGAATAAAAGAAATCGGTGAATTTTCATCTTGAAGACAGCTGCAATTAATCACCACGATACAAAAGGCTGTACCATTCAATTGCAGTGGAGAGGCTCCATACTTATCACTGTCTCCTGTACTAATGATGGCTTGGGGCAACAAAAATACAAACCAGAAGAATGGACGTCAACTTAAAAAAAATTGAAGTGGACATCTTATGACCAAAGTGGTTGTGTGCCTGGATGCGGGGAGGAGTGTGCTCCCAAGCTGATGAGATATCGTTTCTCTCAGGGATGTGAAACTCGAGGTAGAAACGTGAGGGCACAATACAGTCATTTGTGATTTACAAAACAGTTTAAATTACTTCCTTACCAAATTCAAACAGTGCATCAGTTACAACGACGTAGAAGGTTTCACAGAAGTTAAATTTTTGTCTTAAATGGCAAGATGCCTCGGAGGCTGATGATATCAGCGGTGCAAGTCATTTAACGTTTTATCCTGCAGTCAGTGAGTCACGTGACGAAAGCAGAGTGAACATGATTTGGTTCCTCCGACTGTAAACAGTTAATTCATTTAAGTAACCGCGTAGATATGTCGTTTTATGAATTAATAATCGCTCAGGTGGTCAAGGAAATTCAAGCCTCTTCTGAGGCCCTAAGGTTCGTTTTACTGGTCACAGGATAATGCTGGCAGAATCTCTAATACCTTATGGCAAAGCTAAATCGCTAATGTTTAAAGAATGTATTCCACCCTCTCGAACTCAGGTCTGTTCGTGATATGTATTCGTGATAGGCGCGAGCCCGCCTGGAGCCGCCGCCGGTGCAGATCTTGGTGGTAGTAGGATGGCTATTAGAATTGTATTACACACATTTTATCCTCTCCGATGCTCCTTACGATATACGTCGACTTGACACTGCTTTTTCCCGCTATGTACATTTAAAATCTGTCCTGTCTTTGCCTTCAGATTTTAGACTAAGGATTAGTAACTTTATGGAAGTACGTAAACACGTAAAGTGTTAATGTTAATTAGAACAGGTTTTGTTTCGTAAAATGAAATCTGAAGTTACACGTTCGGTTTCACAATATTTTAAGCAGCTAACGAAATCATGTCTCTAATATTGTAATAGCAAACGATACAGTACAGAGCAAAGGTTACTAATACGAAATCGTGTTCTGATAAAAATCATTCTGCCTTCATATGTTCCAGCTGGCACAGAAACCGATTTATTATGAGAACTGGACACTCCACGAAGGATGTCTGTCGTGCACTGTCTCTTCCTCGAATTCTCGGCTTTCATTTTAAACGTGAGTAATAATGAATCAGTTCTATCTACCTTTAGTTGAACTAGTGTACAAGGATGACCACAACCCTTCTACTGGGAAGTAGACTGTAACTTACCCTATTCAGACAATTGTTAGAATGTCTGCTTCTAATTTAAAAATTGGAAGAATAACTCATAATCTGTAGGCCCTTCTTATTCGGAATTTAAGATGGAGGAAACACAAATTTCAGTTTTATTATAGCCGACATCTGTATATTAATTCTTGCGTCCTCACTCACATGACTACCGAAAATGAATTACGTCAGGACTACGAGTATATATTATTCTCTGTAATCACAGATATTCTATATACCACAGTTATTTCTTTTACCAAGTTACACTTTATTTTGCTTGTCCATGTGTATGTATCTCATAGTAAGTTTTTAACCAGTTAATAGATTTTCAAAGAACATAATATTAATATCATGCATTACCATAGCCCGAAACTTTGGTGTCACACCTGAGACACAGAACGCAATTGAAGTTGGTATGAATTATGCTCAAAAAATGTATGACTAGATTGTAAAAATTTTAGAAGGAAAATTGTTGTCATAAAGGTTTCTTACTTATTTATCGATATATGATTGATAACTGTTTAAAATACATCGACTTTACGTTTCTATGCTGTCTAAAATGTTCTTCCAGGGAGGAAAGTAAAGGATTTTGTCACCCCTAAAATACAATTTTGTCCCCCTCTCTTGTGCATGTCTGTACGTCTGTCTTCAGTAATGTCAAGGGTCATCACCTCTGCTCTAAACCAAAGACTGACTTGCTAGCTTCAGGGTGGAATGTCCTGTTATTGTTCAGTATCCAAGTGGCGTGGTCTTCTGCAGAACAAGAAGCTTTTTCTATGTATCTCAACTCTGACGCTCATCAAAATTGTATTTCTTTCTTTCATTTATTATTTCTTTGAAGATTCTCATCCTCTTTATTTTTTATATGTATTTTCGAAAGGAAATAGTGCATGAAAGAAAACGCCATCTTTTCATTGCCCCGAGTTCTGTAAACCTGAAATAAATAATATTCTACGTTAACAAACACTTGTCTTTGTTTACACACGCTTTGAAAGTAGTGCGTTGTCCCTTCACTCATCGATAGCATCCAAGAATAATTAGCGTAGGTACACCAACCTTGGCAAAAATAATTCAGTGTTTAAAAAACTGTTGTACTGCACGATTGCCAGTCTTGAGTACTTCCTCACTTGAGCACAAGACACGTGCTCCTCAGAGATGTCCGATCCGTCAGTTGATACAGCTGACATCGGGGCAGAAGCCAAATGTATCCGACACTATTCTTAAAAGCTGAAGAGAGGATGTCATTCGGGAGACATAAACGCAGACAGAGGATAATATTAGATGGATGTGGGTGTGAGTAGTTTCAACTGGCTCAAGATAGGGAGAAATGACAGTATCGAATGAACGCGGTAATGAACAATTTGGTTTCTTGAAAATCTGAGCAACTGTTAGCTTTCAAGACAAGCTGTTCTCTATGAAGTTACATAAACGGATACAATAGCGAAGGGATATGGGTGTGAAACTTGGTCTCTCATTGGAATATTAGAAAGAAGTTGATCACTTTTTGGTCCAGGGTGTATGAAGAAGGATGAGGTTAGAGTTATTTGTGGCACTACAGAACGCTTAGGAATAGAAATTCTTATGTTTAATGTATTTTTTAAGTCCTTATTAAGACGAACCGTGGAGTGGGTTCAGCTGGCGGACCAGTTCGATAACTTTTGAGCTCACGAAAAGACTTTTTTGAGAACTTGTACGAACGGTATGTCACTAAAGTTCACTCACTTCTTGATTTTCTCCCCTACTGACACTAATACTTCAGGATCCAGACAGCACTAGTGTCACTTCAAGAATCTACAGGTTTTTTTGTTAAACAGTAAAACTAGGCCATACAAAATGTTTCTGTTTGATGGCGGTGACTATAGAACTCATTTTGCTAGTCATCTGAAATTGAATATGAAGATAGATCTTTAACATAATTACAAATATAATTAAAATATTATTTGAGCCAATATGTTTACAGTTACAAACATAACGATGGTGCGAAACTTTGAGGTTATAACTGACAAGTACACGATAGTGCGAATATCATAGCGAGAATTATTTACAAAAATGTATCAATAAACCGTGACTGTGATTATTAATTTGTAATTCTTGCTAGCTTCATCGTATATGTTGACGCACGTGAATGAGGGCATAAAGACATTATATTTTCTTCCTAGAACGTTTTTTTTTACATGTTCAGTAAATATAACTTAATAATCTCCATGATTCAAAGACCTCGTTGTGAAGTTAATGGTCACTCTGATGATCAATAAATTCCTTGTAGCTCGAAAGTTTATTAACATTCATACGAGGCCCGCTACTGTTCCATACCCAGATCCATACAAATTCAGTCCACTGCCAATTTCCTATTTTATTTATTTAATGTTCTGTCTGAGGACAGGTCCATATGAACAGGATCCTTCCATCCTTTTCTCGGACTGGGAACTGTTCATATACGTTCTTGGCAGATGATCCAGAAGTGGTTTGTCATTGCCTTCTTCTGTGTGTGAATGGAGTAATTGTTGGGATGCCACGGAGGAAAACTCCGTGTTGCCTAGACCACGGCCTTGCCCAACACAAGTTATAAATTCGGGCAGGGCCGGGAATCGAACCCGAGACCCCCAGGATTACAAGGCCAGCGTTCTAGCCGCTAGACCACCGTGGCTTCAATTTCCTATAGATCCATTTTAATATTATACCCCAGTTTCCTTACGCGCTACGTGCACAGTTTTCAAAATTGTGTTTTCGAAGAAGATCTTCGATTCAGGAGAATAGTCTGCTATCATCCATTCTTTATTTGTCTGAACAACTAGACGCTGTTAAGGTAATAACATTTGTCTGTAGTTTTCCAAGACTTGAACGTCGGTACGTGTTAGGGACGATGGGATAAATTGGAAGTGGACGAAGGAATTGTGTGTGTGTGCTTCTTTTACTGGTGAGGTGCCAATGTGCCCAGGAGAGCTGGAAAAGAAGCTTTAGTTGTGAACGAGAAGGGAGAGTTTCCCGTTGAGTCTATCAGAAGTTACTGCTCATTGGATCCGTCTAAGGGTAATCCTGGTTTGTTGCCTGTGATTACTGTGAAGTTACTGTTGCTTTTCCCAAGGAAACTGAGTGTTTGGGAGAAACATCCACACACTGCAGTTAAACTTCAGACGAGCCAGGCCTCAGAACTGGCCAGTTCACGGATTTATTCTTAAACTATTCTTATGGCAAAATAATAACGTGGTTTTTAATAATGTAAGTTATTGCGGTTATAAAAGTTTATATTCTGGACAGTTTATTTATAAGAATATACAAAAAAAAACATAAAAGTTCTAATGTCTATACTTTCGACATAAAATTGTAAACTTGAATTCAGAAATTTTAAATTTAATTTCTTTCACTTAAAGAGATTATGATTAAAATAATATATAATTTTCTAATAGTAAAGTCGTAAATTGTCCGTGAATTCTTATTTATTTATTTTTATTTATTTCTTCTGGTATTTAAATACATTTTAAATTAATTTATAAAAAGAATAAAATATATTTTATCTTACGAAAATTTTTGTGATGTCTTACAAATCGCCTTTTTGTTTCTACATTTCTATCACATAATGAGAAATGGCATCAGAATAATTATGGTGATCTTGGTGGACGTTAAGATGTTATTATTGTGAAGTTTTCAGAATGACTGCTAGAGCAAACAAAGAGTAAGTTTAGTTACGTTTAGTTATCGTTAAAGATTGTGATTAATCAGAAAGATATTTTGTAGCTTATCACTGAAAATAATACATTGAGAATAATGATGATGATGATGATAATAATGAAGAAGAAATGTTGGTAATGAAGAAAGAGGAGTTGGTTATAATATTTACGATGGACAAAGTGATAATGAACATAAAGAGGGAGAATGTAATGGAGACAGTGGTTGTTTCTCTTGAAAAATACGAATAAAGTGGTAATGATGAAGAACTCTAAGAATACCTTAGAAACACATTAAACGTGTCTAACATGCGATCAGTAGACCCGTTCTGTCTACAGAACTTCCACGTTACAAGTCTCGTATTTGATCAGGCTGCTGGATATTCTAATAGACCCTCCCCTACCTTCTATTATGCATGGCTGACGAAGACAGTGCCTGCTAGTAGCGCCCCCTTATATAAGGCAGTAAAGTACGCTTTCCTTGAATAGCAAACATGTAAGTGAATGCTACATTGTTTGCCAATTAGCCCCTATTATAATAGATTCCAGGTTGTGTGAGTGTGTATTCTAACCTTTGAAATCGTCTTATTGTATCTTACAGAATCGGAATGGTAAATATCCGCTCCATTAGCTATATAGATGGAGGGAGGAGAGGTTTAGTAGGAGATTGGTAAGGGGTTGGGTGAGGTTATTGTTTTCAGCTGTGCTTTATGGATAGGGATGTGTTATCGTTCGAACTTTCACCCTTTCCTCCCTCCCCATTGGTAGTAATTTATCTAGCGCTAATATTCCACGCAGCAAAGGTTCGTACATTGTAGTGTGAACAATATAGTAAACCACTTACAAGTCAGAATCTAGGAACAAACTAAGTTATGTTATAACGGGGGTGAATACGTAGGTAATTATGTTTATTAAATATGTTTTCCTTCAACTATAGAAATCAGAGTTATGTTAAGGAAATAGCTTACGATTTTCTGCTCCTGAAACGTCGCGTATGTTTAAAAAATTATGCGTTGTATAACGGGAAGTGCTCAGCGGTGAAATAAACTACGCATTTTAAGATTTTGTATGTAGTCTGTCAGTCTGTTTCGTGTTTCATAAAGCGGTCTGGCTGTTTCTTGGAAATTTATCCCCGAAACGTCTTTGCCGTACTTGCAAGTTCCGCCACTGTACACTGTCATGAGTCAGGTAAATTATGTGTAATTCCTAACATTTTTCTTCCAAATCCGTTCTAATATTATCCTTCCATCTATGCTAAGTTCTCTCAAGTGTCATCTTCCATTCAGATATTCCGACTAATATACATTGTGAATTTATCGTCTCTCTCATTGGTCAGGTTTCATATATCTGTTACCCCCCTTTCTCTTATATCAACACGTTCTCAAAAACACTTCGTTTTCAAAGAAACTTGGTCAATCTCGAAGCTTTAATCGGGCCACGAATGTACCTCACTTCATTTCAGTAATTTGGACACATGCAAAGAACGCCTCACTTCACGCTGATCAATAATTGATTAATTTACCTGCATAAGTCACATAGCTCCGAATGAAAAGAGGCGATAACCCGAAAAATGTGATCAGTAAAGGACTCGAAAGGAGACGTTAATTGCCTGTTTAAAGGTACCGCCCCGAAATTTGTCTGGCAACACGGAGTTTTCCTCCGGGAGCTTCCCCGGTTTCTCCGTGGCATCCCAACAATTACTCCATTCACACACAGAAGAAGGCAATGGCAAACCACTTCTGGATCATCTGCCAAGAACGTATATGAACAGGTCCCAGTCCGAGAAAAGGATGGAAGGATCCTGTTCATATGGACCTGTCGTCAGACAGAACACTAAATAATAATAACCCAAATCACAATTGA
Source organism: Zootermopsis nevadensis (assembly GCF_977971745.1). Taxonomy (NCBI): domain Eukaryota; kingdom Metazoa; phylum Arthropoda; class Insecta; order Blattodea; family Termopsidae; genus Zootermopsis; species Zootermopsis nevadensis. Next base: position 2,367,235 of record NW_028259134.1, on the reverse strand, counting down.
TGTCTATTGAAATCATATGAATAAAAATGCAACCTTCAACATAAAAATATCTATATAATTTTCTTTCGTTCTTTAAAGTGTCCTGGTGTTTATAAATCAGCACGCGTGTTATAAAAGGGTGTTTACCCTTGCATTACACCTCGGGAGGTCATCACTCTAAGCACGCTTTGTCTATATACAGGGTGATACAAAAGTCTCCATATATAGGGAAATCACCTAAAGGAACGCATTCGAAAAGGAATCACGCGCATAACACGAGATTTGTTAAAGCGAGTTCACCATGAGTGTGTTTTCAAAGGAATGACAACCATGTTTTGAGAATAAAGTGACAGGCTGTTTAAAAAGTGACCATTTTCCCTATGTATGGAAACTTTTGAATCAGCCTGTAGAATAATAAGACTGTTAATGTGGTATTCCGTATAGTAGACACGCTAGTCGCCGAGCTGAAACGCTCCATACAAATAAAACGTTATCAAGAAACATGGGAACAGCACCTAGAAGTTGCCTCTGGCGGAGTAAGTTAAAACGTATTCATCATCCGTATGACAATCGGAAGTCACGCAAAATATCGCGTTCTGCTTCTCTGACGAAAGACGCACTCTGTGTCCCAGTTTCTGTATCAAATTCCTTATAATTAATAGCATTTGAGGATAAAGTATTATTGAAGAAAACTTAATTCGTGAGATTTCTTTAACTGCATCAGTGTGACAGGAGATTTGTAAATGAAACTAGGTCATGTCATTCGGTCGCATGTCTAAAAGCTGAACCGGTTTACTGTGATACAGAAGAGATTGATACAATGAGAGAAACAATGGAAATGTAATTGAAAGCCCAAGATGACGAAAGAATAGCCTTGGGTCATATTTAGAATGTTTGCATTCTGCGTAATTCTTAATTAAAAATGCGAGAGACGATATTATCTAAGAGTGTCATGACGTAAATTAACACCGTACTTATAACGAAGAAGCAATTGAACGAGTGAGTATTCAAGACTGATTCTCTGTCGTATTGGCTCTGTAAAAGTTCCTTAACAGCTACAGGAGGGGGGGGGACGTATTAGACGAATGAAGTAGACTACATAATAGGTAGTTTTATAATTTGATATTCTTAGGATGATTGAATTTCTGAGGAAAATATTTTGGCCAACGAGAGATATTTTAACATGACGTTTTATAAACGGCCTAACTAGGATACGTAGAAGTGTCTATAATTATACTCATCGCCAGGTATTATTAAGGAAATCTGGAGCAATGAGATGGATATAACACAGAGCAAGTATAAATGAGAACAGATACAATATTGTTACTAGTCTTACATAGTATGGGGAAGAAAACAGTCCAGAGACCAAGACACAGATGGATGGATGATCATGGCAATAATTATTCGTGTTTCACAAACAATGACAATTTTCTTTTGTTGAGACAAATTGTTTTAAATAGACTTAGTTTAGTGTGATTAAGCCAAGGCAGGTGGATGGACAGGGCGTGTAGAAGGAATTCTCATAGGAAAACAGGAAATGCGTAACAAATCTTGTTGCAGAACTAAGTGGGAATTGGTCTATCATGAAACCTATACGTCAGTTGGAAACACAACAATTTACGATAGTACTGTTTATTTTACATTCGCTTTTCTCTTACGTCTAGATTCTTAATTCGTGAATTATAACTCATGATGTTGTCTTATGCAGTCCGTAAAACAGGTCGGTCTGACGTGATAGTATTTCCAATAGGCTACATAATTTGACCAAAATCAGGCCAAAGATTGACGAGTTACGAGACGACACAGTATAATTGTCACTTCTGTTTTATTACGCCAAAACCTCAAAGACACGCGGAAAAATATTAGTGAACACAAAATCCATATTTCATTTCCTTATTATTCCTTTCGATCAAATAACTTTTCTTAAGGGGGGTTATACCCAACAGGTTTTCTGTTCAAATAGAAGATTTTCAGTAAGATTCACCAATACCAAATTTCATGAAAATCCGTGCAACGGTCTTCGAGTTCTTGTTACATGCTTACGGACGGATTGAGCTATTTTAGTAGGCAGTTCGCAGAGATTTTGATACGTCTAAATTTTAATAGACCTGTGAAAAATGTAGTCTCTTAAGGTTTGAAATGTTCTTAATGTTATGTTCAGTGACATGCTTCTGTGATAAAGGTGAATCCTCAGAATCTGTAGACCGCAATGTGAAATTTCATTTTCAACAAATTAAATTTAAGACACTTTACCATGGAGCTGTCAGATTATTAAACTCGTTTCGTTGTTATTTACAGTGTAAATTAACTAACCGATAACAAGATGAGACGGAGTAAACTTAATGTAAGCCAGCATTTTAATTTAGAAAATCTGATAGGTTTCTTTAGACATCTTTTTCCGCTGCGGTCCACACGCTACCAAACACAAGCATGGACAGATTGGGTGATTGGAAAAACCTGTACACTATATGACTCGTTAATACTGACGATCCACATTTCCTTAAGAGTATAACAACATCTGCTTGTAGAAAATAGAAGGGAGTCAACGTAAATACACCTTTAATATTATCACAAGTTATGCATCTTCATTTCTGTAACATGTAAATATTATTGTCTTAATATACGACAGGTTTCTGTTATGAAGTGACAAATTACTTCATACAAATACATGGATAATTTATCGAAAATTTCCCGAATAGTTCATTAATACACTATATTTGTATCTCTGGATTCTTGTTGGTGCACTAAAATTGTGTTTCATATAACCGTTTTTAATTCGGATCTATGAAAGCCTCGTTTGTTGTTCAGAATATTTTAACTTAAAACTTCGCGTACTTACCTGGGTTGTTTGTACGTATTTAATTGTTAAAATAATATTTGTGCCAGTGCAAATTCTCGTTTTTTAACTTAAGCTCTGAAGCTAACGTAAGGGGACAGGAGCTTAATACTTTCTATGTCATGATACCAAAATTGTTGCAACGTTGTTAGATATAAACATACAGGAAGTGTTGCATTTGGTTCTCGAGCCATAGATTGTATATCTCTGGTTCAGGCTTGCACCAGGCTCACAGATACGGTTGAAGCAATGTCTTCTGGTGAAAGGCAAATTGCAGGAACGACACAACACCTCCTGTTATAACCTACGTGAATAGATTACTTTACGTGAAACCACATAATTTATAGTTCCCTCTTACACGAACAACGAGATGTTAGAGGCGATAAACAGGTTTAAAATTATTCCATTGTGTGTAAATAGACATATATATGTAGCCCTGTTCTTTCCTACGAATCTGAACAGATATTTCTACACAGTATCTGCCTGTTTACATTAACAGTGTTTGTAGCAGACTTGTGTTCGATATTTGAAATATTATTGCAGACTATTTTAACCAGACCCAGTAAACATATTTTGCACTTCAAAGTTAACCTTGTTGTTTAGTAGATTATAGTTTATTCTGTTATATAAGCTGAAGGTTCATATGTGTCACCCCAAAATACTGACATTGAACCTTTGCCTCAGGTAAATTCAAACAGCTCATATCTTCAAAACTTGTTTCTGTAAGATTCATTCTGCTATTATTCTGTCAATGACTCATATTTCTCACGAATTTCTTTCCGCAAGTCCCCCCCCCCCCCCCCAAAAAAGGGTATTTTATATTATTCCTTCTTCCCTTGTCTACGATACCTACCGATTCTTGCAAGAATTTCTTGCACTCAGTCACTAAAGATAAGTAATAAATTCTGTATTGTAACAGGCATACCGAGATCGATCACTCACCAGTCGTTTGAAGTTTATCGATCATTATCGTCCACTATTTAATCTAACGTTAAATAACTTCTATATTTAAATAAAAAAGTAAAGTTTGTCCCACTACACGCCATGTAGGCGTTTGGGGTGAGTGGAGGTATAGCTCCTCTCTTCCTTGACCTCGGCACTAGATGGGGGTGAGTGGTCAGCATCACGCCCCGGCCGGCTTTGCCCCCGGGAAAGGTCCCCGGTACCCATTGTAGAGGAGGCTGGGTGGGCCCCAGAGCCGGTCTGGACGCAGAGGCTAGAGGAAAAATCCTCTGCCCCCGTCGGGGATCGAACCCCGGCCGTCCAGCCCGTAGCTAGTCACTATACTGACTGAGCTATCCCGGCTCTATATTTAAATAGAATCGTTAAATAATATATACTAACTTACCAATTAATAGTGGGGGAACTTATAAATAACTTGTAAAATACAATCAAATATTTCTCTGTTTCGTTACATAGGTTACAATAATAAAATATTTCGTTATAATCTGTACTTTACATAATAGCCTAGAACAAAAATCAAAGTGTTTCAGTCTCCATTTTATCCCGATTTTATAAGGAAAATTTTGGATATGAGTTCATCTTATCTGTGTCCGTGATACTCCGAGCAATTTTTTAAAGAAATTGAAGATTTTCTTATGAAGTCTTGACAGAAATCATGCCACTTTCATATATATTTATTTACTAACATGGCGGTCCTGAAAACTTCTGCGTTGCGAAAGGCACTAGAGCCGTTTAACACACCGAGTTATTCCTCAATTAGTATGGGATAACAAAGCTTGAAAAATACGCAGTCGTTGTTAATGTAATTTCTTCTGAAATTTATAAAAAACATGGCGGCTACTCGAAATCTGTTGTTTTAGTAATAACAATTAATGAGCCATTCGAGCAAGATATGTAATATAAGTTTTTGTGTCATTTTCATAGTTCATAAATTATTAATTTAGGTGGAGTGCGAAAAATTGAGGTTATAAGCCTGTAGATAATTTTACCATAGCCGAAATATGTATAAATATAAATAAAGTGCCTTTATTTCGAGACTATCTAAATGCCGGGTCGTAGAATAGCGAATATTGCACACAGAAATTAACAGCTACACTTAGAATTATTTATTTTTAATTATGTATGTTCTTACTTGTAGATCAACGCACTCAGAATTATCATCAGCGTCCTAATTTTTTCCTGGAATTACTTTTTTTCAATTAGACTAAGGTACCGTGGTTCTTTCTTTAACATTAAATGATAAATTACCTCTCTTTTTAAGATTAGCTGGCAGTAAGTCTTAAATGACGAATTCAGATATTTTGAAGTGTAAACTACATTTGCTTTTAAGCGGAGAAGGTCTTGAATTTATCTCATGATCAGCTCTGTACAGAGCTCATAGAATTGAATTTAATTACTTGCACGCAATGTAAATTACGTAATAGAAAATTACCGAGGTCGTGGGAGAATTTTCTTTTTAATTATTGATCAAGGTTTGGAGAGAAGGGGCACGGTGAAACAGAAGAGGGAATTTGCTGCCTGTGAAAATGATTACGTGTGCTCAAATGTCAGAATGATTTCGAAACTGACTACAGAATTATTGTTACGAGAACGGAACGCGGTAACAAATTCCTGTTTCTGTGACTCCTATCTGATGCTGATGATGATTGTTTTGGAACCTTTTTTTATAATTGCTGTTGTACTATTCTGAAGTTTGTATTCAAACTTGTTAAAATCTCATGTTCTCACGGTTTTATAGGATATTGCACCGTGTAGTCTAGTATAAATTGATTGATGTTTCAGAAGTGATTAAGGCTTTCATAATTAGAGCGATCTTCAGACTACACAAAACAACATCGTTAGACAGTTTTCTACGTGCGTTCTAACATGTAATACCTCTCCCCAGGTAGTTTGTTGACATGAGTGTATAAAGAATTTTTTATAATTATCGTATCTTTGTAGAGTTTGTTCAAATTGAGAAAGTTTACAAACGAGTTAAGACCTAATTATAGCCCTAAAAGGAGCATTACAGTGTTTTAATTTATATTGATAACGAATATTTAAAAGTCTTACTTAAATAATTTTCATTAAAGTCTTCTAACACCATAATTACACATGATAATTTCTGGACAGGTTTATTTTAGATAAGAACGAAATTGCCATTAGGGATTATGGTTAACTGATGTAGTGTTGAAAAACACGTGATTCCAAAATGGAATAAGGTACTTGGATATTTGTTGCTAAGCAACCGAGATTCGAACTAGGTGAAATCTAGAATGCGATTCGTGCACTATTTATGAAGTAACGTGCGTGTGGATCTATTAATTGTGGGGTAAGGAAATAAGTTTGGAAAATACTGAGAATGTAAAATGTTTTAAGGAATATGAAATGGAAGCATTTTGGCTATGAAATTTCGTCGGAATTGACGGATTGGTTGTAGATAATTTAACGACAATGAATCAGTTTCAGAGAAAACTTAATTTTGATATAAGTTTATGATCGTATTAGAAGAAATTAAAAGAATTTTGTAAAAAAACAATTTGGCCTGTCTGAGTATGTTATAGTGGAATTTATCTGGAATGACAGAGAAAAACCACGAAAATCTTTCAGATAAAGGCAGTTCTGCCTGTAATTCGTAGCATTTACCCCCCCCCCCCCCGGACAGGATTACAAAGCGTTAATATTTCAGCCAACGTTCGTGGTTGGCGGATTTTGAAAGAGTGTGCTTCAGATGATGATTGACTTCAAAAATGAATTCTTCCTGAGATCCTTCATCTTAGCAATTGTATGAAATACACTTTCTCTTCAAAGATGACTCTGCTCTTCGGAATGCGGTGTTTATGAACGTAATCCAATAACGTTCTGTTTCTCTGTATCATCGTAATTATTATTGGTCGGTACATGCAAATTCAGTGATACCAAACATCAAACCAATGGCCTCTTAGTATTCTCCTTCTTCTTAACTCCTGGTATCATCTCCTTATGTACAAAAGTCTTTCAATAAGTGATATTGAGCATTACCACAGATAAATAGATAATCGCCCCCTGGTTCAGTTCCAACTTTTTCCCATGTAATCTCCTGTACTCCCTCTAAATCTGACTTGTATTTTTCTAATTGTCTTGACACTATTTTTAAAGAACGTGACATATACGGAATCCTGACATTTATAAGTTTTTATAGCTTTCTTCTCATCATGAAACATCTAAAGGAAGTGTACAGACTCGTTTCATCTTTAAATCCAAATTCCCTTTCTGAGAACTGTTTCCATGTACTATTTTATGTCTTTTAGATCAAGGAAAGGAACTATAATGAATCTTAATTATAGGCTTTTAAAACATTTTTCTTATTTCTCTGTTCCTTCTACGTGTTCATCTTCTTCTTATCCTCCAACCTGTGACGCAATATTACTGGTAGAAACGAACGCCATATCTACTAGCTCAAGACGCGTGCAGTTCGGGATGGAAATTCATGGTTCTGGTGTATTCTGAGAGAATAAGTCTAAGATATGTAACCCAAAATCAGTTCCCACTAAGTAGAATAGTACTTGTTATTCACGTTGTATGTTACTTACTTGTATGGACCTAGGTATAAGTGACAGGATAATATTAAAACAGATCTGAGATAATTTTGATTTGACGGTGCGGACTACATTGGCTCTGGATATGATGTAGTGGCCTATTTTTCTAATCTCTATACCGAGCAGTTGAGTCTCGTAACAGGCTAGGGAATTTTTGACCAGATAAGCGACTATTAGCTTTTAAATAAAATTTCTAGTGTCTTAAATACATTTTATATCCTGCAGAAGGTCAATAATGATTCTAATATAAATTTTCTTACATCAAATAATCGTGTAAGTAATGGTCTCTCATAGACAATTGTTTTGTGCGTATATATGGATGTGTTTTTTTTCCAAAGCCAAGATCTGAAAATGTGCTTTGCTATTATAAATGTGAGACAATGCAATATTTATATTCACTTTGTGGAATTAGGTCCGAGATCCTCCCCCTCCCTTCACACCCTCGCCGTTCTAGCCGACACCCGTACAATACAATGCTAGTCAGGCTTTAGTGCAGTCACACTGAAAGAGATAAATAAAAAGGATGCTGGGAAGAAAAATGGGCGATATGTTATATCGTCTTATTTCTTCTTAAGATCCGAGAAAGAGAATAACCAAAGAATAAGAATAAAAAAGAAAATATTAAAATAATAAATGTAAGTTCCTTCAGAAAGGGTGTCCTTGGTTTTGTTTGTATGGGTTACATTACATGTAAAATTTCAGTTTGATGAATTGGTAGCTTAGAAATGTCATCTTGGGAATAATCTATAAGGCCGAATCTCGTGTATCGTTCTATTTTCTTGTAGCAAAGCCCATGAATTATATTGTCTTTAGGAGATGAAGGTTTTTAATCGTGTTAAAAGAGGCCTTTTTTGTTTTGTAAATGTGATAAAACATATTACTGTTTTGTAATAAGATCTCTTTAGAAAGTTTTCTTCTGAACGAGATTTCTTCAGTTCCCCCAGGATAGTGTTTTAAATTCTCTACTATCACATGTTCTTCGTTAATTGATATATAACCTTTGAATAAATAAGTAAACAAACACATCGTCAGCTTTGAAGTGAAAATTTTTATGTTTAATTGCATAAATAGAGTGTTCATTTTAAACTAATTACAATGTAACTATGTTAATAATATGTGCACTGCAGTTAAGTCCTTTCAGTCTCTGCCGTTAGTGATGGAATAATTCTTGTCATTGTGTTTGTGCGCGTCACAACAAGTGTTCGCTTGTTTTCTCCTGTCGCAGTAAAAGCACCGAGGTTTCCAGCCATCTGAAAAGAAAAGAAAGTAAACTTAAAATTTAGAACTTACGCACATCCAGTTGCACGGTTCATTACGGCAAGGTCGTATTTAATTAAGTGTCCAGGTTCTTCAGACTTACGGGGAATGTCTGCTGATGTAACGCGAGTCTGACATTTATTCTGGTTTACCTTGTATTAATCCCAGCTGGATCGTCGACTAACCTGAATGAGGTATTGATTATTTGTATCAGTATTACCACGTAAATGACTGTATTAGTTTAATATAATCCACGAATTTTTTTTTCTTATATAATTTGACGGTCAATAATTTATCGTTAAACAACACGAGAACTAACCATCGCTATATAAATAATCTACTTAATGTGTGAAAAAAATTAGACAAGATAATTTATAGATTCAAGGCTGAACCTTTGCGATGTATTTAAATGAAAAACGTTTGCGAAATATAAAGATGGCCGCCTGCTGAGTCCTTGCGCCGCGTGGCCTCGTAAAAGATTATCGACTTCTCAGATGTGCTTGCTACCGCCATCATCAGGGCGGAAAACGCAACCACCCAGATTAAAATCATAATCGTCTCCGTGACAACCTGAAAGCTTACCCCGAAATAAATTTTGAAAATGAGACTTTTTATGTGTTTGATTTATATGAAATGCAGTCTGAATTCAAGATCTGTCGTGACATTGTAATATCATCTTCTATTAAAGAATAGGGCTTCCCCTTTAAGGACGAAGGTCATATGGTCCACTTTGAGAAGATCGTTAGCATGTCTTCGAATAGAGCACCGCCATTTGCATTGAACGACGTCTTTATGGCGAGGATGCCCATCATCTTAAATCATTAACATTCTTCGCGGAAGTAGACCAGTGGGAAAAATATTCGATATTAAAGGGATATTTGGTACTTAAATGCCTATTTCGGGGGAAAGGGGAGATTCATATGATGATGTCGTCTTCCACTGTGTCGTAAGACATTTGGCACGGCCACTTCATGATTCTATCACTGGAGATGGTGGCTAAGGATTTTGGTAACCTGAATTAATTTCTTGCAGAAGAGTTGAGAATTCATATTAAACTATTTTACGTCAAGCGTATAAAATATACCCATGACCTAGACACATTTTATATCCCTTTTATTACCGAAGTAAATTAACGGAATGCTAAAACAGTTGGTGGTCCGCTAAAATTTTCTAAATAAAATTAATTTTTGTGTTGTTATTTTGTGGTTTGGCGCCAAGTGTATTCGTAGGTAGAAGCTAACGTTTCAGAGAAACATACTGTCTCCATCTTCAGGGCTACAGATGGAGAAAGTCTGATTTTCTAGCCCTGAAGATGGATAAAATATATTTCTTTGAAACTTTTATATCTACCGACAATTTTACAATGCGCAAAATCTCAATTGTAATTCTGATTCCACATGTAGGAAAATGTGGGCTTCAAAATATAAAATTTGGGCATAATATTAACCCTTCATGAAGAAATGCGATTGAAGTGTTGTAAGACTTATTACGTTTTTAGTCTCTGGTGTTGTTATACCAGTTATTTATTTATTTTTCTTAATTAGTCTAACAGACGGATTCATAAGATAGTATAATTGCGTCATATTGTGAATCAAATATTAAATTAATTATTCCGTTTTGTCCGTCTAATCACAATTATATTTAAAATTTACAAATAAGTTAATTAAAATATCATGTAATAAATGTAAATCGATTATTCGATGTGGAACATAAAATGATATTTTAATTATCTTATTTGTAAATTTTATATATAATTGTGATTAGACGGACAAAACCGAATAATTACTTTAATAAAGACGGATTCAATTAGCCGAAGCCACTGAGATGCCTTTGATCCATCCGAGGTTCGATTCTGAGGAAGGACATTGATTTTTCTCCTCATTGCCACTGCGTTTAAACAGACTCTGAGATACATAACAGATACAGGGGATAAAGCAGTCGGAGCATGAAGCTACCCACTTGCCTTGATTTAGTGCCGAACTTGAAGCTAATTAGATTTCTAGCTCCACCCTAATTTTTGTTTTATGGTTTTTCGTAGAGGCAACTTTACCTTCATGCAGATGATAATTTCACGATGATAAAAATTAGAATTGTGTTTTTCTGGGTTTTAACGCCCTGTGATTTTATGTCGAATGCTGTTCGTCCCTTCGAATATTGATAGCCATTTACAAGACACAATACGATCCAAAATTATCTTCGTTTGTTTTATCTGGAAAAAAACATCTTGTGACCACAACATTTTTTTCAAGACTTCGAATAGGAGTCAGCATTGATTTCATATTTATCTACTTCAGAACACATGAGTCTGATAAATTTACGTCGTAGCTGGATAATTCTTACTTTAACATCCCTGGAACGTAACATTGTGCAAAGAATATTCAATTTTCTTCAGTTTTCTCTCATTTTGTATTTCAGCTCCCATCTCCCCACACTGCACACTCTTTGCTACTAATGCAATTACTGGGAAGCCCGAAAGAAAATCATGCAAGAGCAGTTATCTTACCTTGCAACATTCATTCCCTTTATATCTAGCCACTGGCTCCCTTATAACGCTTCGGTAGCCTTAATTTCAACAATTAACCTAATGGAAATCATATAATTTGGAACTTGTGTTTATTGTATTTGCCCCGTTCCTGCAAACCCCCTACTCCTCCCCTAACTCAAACCCCCTACGACTCGAGCGTGGAGTCATGCGTGTTCGAGACATCAGGACTGACACAACTTGGGATGTTCAAGGTAGAACAGTGGTACGGATCTGACCATAAAAAAGTACACACCGGAATAATTGAGCTATCAGACTCTCGAACGACGGAGAGAGGCTGGTGGAATTGGGATGTAGGAGATCTGGAGGAAAACTTTGGATGCGGGAAAACAAGAAATTAATAGATATGGGCGAGTTTGGAAGTCTAATCTAAAGATGGGAATGATAATATTAAAATGGAGCCAAGGGATAAAAGAGATGTGAAGATGACTGATGCTCAGGTGTATGCCAATGAAGAAATTTTGGTACTTGCAATTATGAACCTAACCTCCGCGTATAACATCACAGCGTTAAATTAGTTCCTTTCTTTTTTTAGAATTTTAAGTTGTTCATTTACTGCAGATACAAATTAATGTATCTTTTCTTTCGTCCTATCTTATCTGTCTTGTGCTGAGAAATTGTAACGTAGAGGAAAAAATGATGACAGAAAAGCAAAGAGAACTACAACATTTACCATTAGTCCGTGTATTTCGTTCGGTTCACAAATGTAATCTGTTCAGAAAAGTGTAAATTCTTTTTCTTCATTCGAATTTGTCCCGCATTTGCAGTGTCTGCGTTTTCATCTCTCTTGGAGGTTTGTGATTGATCTATTTTTTTGGAAATTGATAAAACTCCTTGCATGAGTGATCAGCCCTATCTGCAAGGTTTCTACGTATACAAACACAGTTATGTTATCAATTTCCGTTTATACTTCTCTGTTAGATCAAAATATTCTCTTCTTCCGTTAGAGTGAGGGACCAACTTTGACGGAAACATGAAACAGCACGTAAAATTTCAGTTCCATAAGTTGTAACTTTTAAGTGATTAGACAGAAGAATGTTTTATCTGATCTATTTCCGTTCTTCAATAAGGTTCATTTTGCTGTTCTACAGCAGTTTCATTTCACCTAACGTAACTACAGGATATATATAAGTTGGACACGTCGCCAAATTAAATTAATTCTGTTTTATTTACCGTATTATTACATTGAGTGAGAGAGACCGAGTGATGTATATGTCTAACCCAACTACTTGAGAGGATGCCCGAGCGCCATTATTAGTCTACGCTCCAACTGTTCTCGTCTTGTTTGCTGACAATAGCCAGAAGGTTGTCGGGACACACGTACAGTTTTGTGCAAGGACATTGCAGCACTCTTTCCAAACCAAAGTGATGCATCACTAATTAACTATTAATATGTATAATGACCACTGGTGACGTCAGATTACTAATGGGATTTTTTTATAACTGCTTTCGGACTGGATCTGGGACCCTATGTATTCATTTATGCACTGAATTCCGGGGGTAAGGCCCAGGAAGATTTAATCTGACCATTCTCATACGAGGAGACCATGATCTCAGCGTCCCCTCCACTCCCCCATACGCCTTCATGGCGCAGTGCTTAGACACAGGAACAAATTTATACTTTGCCTTATACATACTGTTTATTCGAAGGTGCCCTAACTTGGTACCCCCGCAAGCCAAGAATATTTTCCCGTTTGACTCAAGAACCAGGAAAAACCTGGTACTATTCTTAAAACAAATAACAAGTTTTATCTTTTATTAACAATGTTTATTCATAAATACCAAATACATTTGTTTAAATGTGCAGAAATTACTTTAGAATTACGTATTATTTTATATTTGATCCCGAAATAACTTGTATCTGAAACATTTTTTTACCTGAAAAACTTGAAGTTTACTTTAAGGTTTTTAAGTAAATAGGTCGCACGTCCTTTGTACTTACAGCGACAGACGAGATATGAATCACAATTTTTTCAAGCCTTCGGAATAAAGAGAATTAATTAACTTGTAGTAATTAGTAACAAATTAAGAAATAGTTTCGTGGACCTGGTTGCATGTGGTCTCAGGTCGTATGAGGTTCACTAAAAAAATTATCAAAGAAGTTCCACTTTCAAATTCTACAACATTTAGAAGAATAGAGAACATTGGCTATAATATCGAATATTATTAAATTAAACGGATTAAAAAACTATCAGGGTCTTCTTATGCAAGTTTACTGATCCACTGACACCATTGGTCTTTGTTTTGTTTGCGTTTATGAGATATAAATTGTTCTAAAACAATCAAGTCGGAGATGAAATTCTTATGGCCAAACTCTTGTCTACTCATACGTTCATTCTCATTGGCTTGTATGTGACTCAAAACCCCCCTAGATTGGGATAGTGTGCTAATATTTATTTTTACATATGGAGTACGATGGATGGTTCGGAAAACAATTACTGCGTTTTTTTTAAAGATGTTGTACCTGAATTCATTGTTATACTTCACTTTATTATTTACCATGTAACTCTTGTTGTGAAAGTTTTTCCAAATGAATAAAAATTGTGTTAGAGACGACGTTGTGAAGTGTGTAATTTTTAAAAACATTAAGTAATTAATTAAAGAATTTCGAAGGCGGATTGCGACGGAATGAGTAGTACCTGCTGCTACCCGCAGATGTTTGACGAACGACATGAATAGAATTTTGTATTTATGTTTTCACACTGAGCTCAAAAATGTTGTTATTAAGTAATTACCATCCTTTCCAGCAATAATCACGTGGCTATATGTTACCCGAGAGTTTACCTTGCCCTGTATTCATTTTTAAATAAGATAAGTAAATTGATTATATTATTTCAAGGTACGATTATAACATTTATCTTGGCTTCTGAAAAAAATGTATTAAACAAAACAGGTCTTTCGGAGTGTCTGCGCTAAGAAGAGTTGCAAACTAAATGATTATATAATCTTTTGGACATAATTGAACATTTACGACACGAACATGTAACAGTGAAATTACTTTTTACTTGGGGTAGAAGATTTTAAATTGTTAATAAACTCTTATTATTAACAAAAAAATTGAGAGAAGTTAATTGACATTCAAAAGAAACTTGTGTTTAAATGTACAGTCACAAATGTTCCTGTAATTAGGTTTTAGACTGATCTCAAAGAAGAGTTTCCGCACATTTCTGGGGTAGCTTTTAAAGAGGTCTTTTGTTCACTTGTAGTGCACGTCTACGAAACACGCGAAGGTTTGTTACATATAGAAAGGGTAAATGTCTGAATCAACGTAATCCGGAACACGGCATTATTATATTGCTTTTCAAACTTATACCTGATGTGGTGTAATGTGTCTTCGAAAAATTTACAAATTATGTTGAATTTGGATGATATCAGACATCTTAGTGGCCGTAAGTATCTACATTCAAATTTCGTATTGATAACAATAACTAGATAAAAATTAGAGATAAATAATGAACTTTTGTGTCACAAAACACGAACAAATTCTGCATGAACAGTTATCTTGATGTTGACACTTAATAAAAATCATTGGTGTTATCTGGGTCGTATTCTAGGGATTTCAATTCTGACTAGGCATTTGACTGGTTTCTAAGTGAAGACAGTTTAGTTTAAAATCGACGTAGTTGAAATCCACAACAGACTAGTGAAAAATGTATACAGAAAAGTATTACAAAATGATTGTATCATTCCTAAAATGTTCATTATTTTCCACACCAGAAGGAAAATGGACGTTATAATTCCCTCTCTCCCCTCCCCTAACCCGAAAACATCCTGCCATTACTTAAATCGAAATAACGTATTGCGAGATGAGATCGAACAATCGGTCATGTCACCTGCTTTTTTAGAATATATTCATTAATAAATCATCAAACCGTCCACAGGAACTCGTTAGAAAGAGAGGGAAATTTTACACATGAGCAGTGGTACAATGACAGGGAAACGTTTCCTTCAGATATATATATACAGCTTTAATTTTCCTGCCCTTGATGGATTGGTAATAAAATGTATTCATGCGGGCAGGTGGAATAAATACACATACACACACAATAGATACCTTGAGGAACTATAGAGAGGGGAGGGGAAGGAGGAGTTCGCTTTTTGAAATACAGCGCACGAAGCAGGTGTCGACAGATGGAACTAGCCCGTATAATTTTATGTATGAAATATTTTATTTGTTTCTCTCTGTCTCTGGACGCATCTTATTTCATTGTTCTCACAGCCTTCGGTTTCCCTCCTCAAACACTACGTCAATGCTCAACTAAAGATCTGAACCTGAGAGACAGAGAGTCATTACTAAAATTCAAACAAGATTTTAAAACTAAACGTTAATTATAGGATATAATGATTTTTTTGAGTTGTCTTTTGTGTGCGTGAGTGCGTGTGTATGTGGGAAGTACCTAATTTTTTTGTCTGTGAAAATACTGCTTAGAAAAATTACATACCTCTAATCACTTAGCTTTTGATAATGTATAACGATACATTTCTCGATTTAAACTTATCACACACCTACTATTCTTACAGTAAAATGCACGCAGAGTTATGATGGGGAAGTCTATTGAAAAACGACCACTTTAAACATGAGGTGATAATGAGGTGACAACATTGCCATACAATTATTTCCTCATTTTATAACAACTGTATCTAATATATATTTATTATTCAAGTCTATACACAAACTTTTAAATGTTGATGTTAAAATTTAAAATTAATATTAATATTTTGCGCTATTCATCGTTATCTCGATGTTACAATATTGCGCTTTATTTTTATGACAATATCCAAACTCATTTTCATATAAATAATATTAATAACTCAAATGTTAATAAATTGTTTCACAGAATAATGAACAACTAACATAATATGCAAAATAATATGCAAAATAATAAGAAGATCAAAGGAACACCCACAACAGTAATCTACAATCTACAATCAATGAAAAGCTTGCATTAATAAATATAGAGTAGTTTTAAAGATAAAAACCCTGAAGATGATGCTATGACATTGAAACATGTAGTAGTATAAAGCGCAATATTGTAACATCGAGATAACGATGAATAGCGCAAAATATTAATATTAATTTTAAATTTTAACATCAACATTTAAAAGTTTGTGTATAGACTTGAATAATAAATATATATTTGAATTTTAAACACAAACATGACGCATCTAAACTATAAACTGTATCTAAGTAAAGATATTGTATTCAAGAATCAAAGGCATTGTAAACAAAATGATTTGTACAAAAATGACACTTCTTACATGCGTAGGCAGTAATTAAATCACCACAAAATACGAAAGTCTAGAAAACAAATGAATTTAAAAACTTTCTCTGTATATCTTATTTTTCTAATTTGCCATGTTTCGAGTTTGAATCACGTATGACGGATGGTAGATAGGCTGTAATATATTTATTCAAGACTATGGAGTCTTATTTACTCGAGGACTGCGGGTTTAATAAAGGAAACTCGAATTCCAAATATGATGCTTAAGTACAGACCAGTTACGAGGCAAAACGGAGGATGTAACATGGAGACAGAAGTTTGCATTGGAGCAGCAACGGTCCGAAACGTCTGAGCCATAAAGACTATATTGCAGGCTTAAACCCATGCCGGAGTATGTCTTATATATAAACAAATAGTTTACTGGAAAAAAGGTTAAATATATTATAGGTATCTTTGTCGAGAGTGTAGGTTTCTGAGTACAGACAATTCAACCAAAAATAATTACGCTCTCGTTGAACTCTGCACGCCCCCCCCCCCCCCGAAACGTCGCTACACAAAATTACACTTTTTTTAAACATTTTTGAAAATTTACTACTAGACAATAATAGTTAGAATTAACATTTTTCTCATTTGATCGCGCTGTATAAATTAGACCGTGGTTTGCATTTTAATAACCATTCTCTTGATAGTATCTTACAATGTTTACAGAGTGTGAAGCCAACTTTCTGTTTGTTCCGTCCTGGTGACGTCATGCCTCTTAAACTGCACCATGTTCTTTAAATTCTTTGTCTATGGTAGGGTTATTTGAGGAAGATTATAGATTATTGTGGAAGTGTAACTTCTTTTGTTTTGGAAGACTTTACATTACCATTAGCTGTTACGTTGTTCAAATGACACATAAAATTACCCGATACCTGCTTCACACTTCGAAAAAAATTGTTCATTCCCTGAATTTATTATATAATAGTTCCTATAGCCTATTTGTAGTCAATATACATTTGGTTTTACCAAAAATATTTCACCACATTCTTCCACTCATTTTTCAGTACACATAAAAATAACCATTTATTTATGAACCTACCTGATTCCGTGGAGATGTGTCCTTCTTCAAAAGCTAATGATCTCTCAGGTTATCAAGAAATTTCCCACCTTTTATGTAACCCGAAGGTTCATTACCGTGTTCACAACATTCTAGTCATTTGATATTTTCCTTGTCCCGTTAAATCCAGTCTAAATTCTCACAGTATATATTTAACATAAATGTAATATTATTATTCCATTTAAGCCTAGATATCTTTAGTTGTATTTTCCCATTAGATTTTCTGTCTAAAATTTCGTATCAATTTCCCTGTGCGTGCTACGTGTCCCACATGTCTCATCCTACTTGCTTTTATCATCGTGATGTATAATATTTTGTGAAGATTACAAATATTTCTAAACTCCTCGTTATGTAAAATTCTTCTCTCTCTTTGGTTCAAATTTTCACCTCATCAACTTTTTCTCACTCTTACTTTTAATAAGCAGTAAGTTTCTAAAAATATAATCACACTTCGTTTAATATTGACTCTGGGGTTTCCATGAGTTAACCAGTTTGAGTTGTGTCAATCAGACGAGGCTGAAACTTCCTTAGTAAGGAGACCTGATATCAGGAACAGACAGGTTCATGGACTTAAGTACTTATAAATACGAATTTTGGTTAAATTGTTTAAACATTACTTACAACACAAACTGAGGATTATGTTCTTGAAACAGAATTAAAAGTAACCGCGTCTCTCAGTGCCATATATTACTAGCGATTAGACACTAATCACCACATGTCTTTAATGTTATCACTGGCCCACCTTACGGTGCTGTATTTTTATGCCTTACTCGAAACACTGACATTGTATTCTGCTGGTATGTCTACAGGTTACAGCAGGCCACATCAAATGTAATTAGAGCAATTAAGAACAACAGTAATAAGTTCGTATGGGAAACGTTTTAATTTAACAGCTGGACAGATTGGACCAATTTTCAGTCACGAATTTTTAAGGACTGAGGAAGTGCTCAAGATGCTAATTTACTGTTATGTTTAGGATGAATACGAATTATCTGAAGTCTTTCAAATATTTGTTTATATAAAAGTAAACTGTGAGCAAAAATGGAACTTAATCTACCGGAAGAACTTCAAAAATGATTTAATGGCGCGTGGAATAAGTGAAGTAACTCCAATGACGGTCACTAGGAGTGCAAATGTTGCAGTAATAGCGTCTCAGCCTGTGATAGAAATACCATTCAACAAAATACGTACAACGTACCTCCCTCTGCAAATTCTTCAAAAACTAACTTTGTCCCAGCAGAATTCAGAGATTCAACATCGGTAACATCACAGATGATCACATATTACATTTCCAAAACATAGCTGCCTCATAGATTCCACGAGGCAAAGGAAATGAGGTGACCTGATCAAGACATGAACGTCTGTCTGTGTGTATTTGTTTAAAAATCTATATTTGAAAACAAAAGTTCTTGAGAAGCAGATGACTAACTGCTGCCTATTTCTAAAGGGGCCTTCACAAAACAGTTGTACCTCCCCACATTATTGTTTCTTTAGTAAAACATAAAGCAAATTTTCCGAAATGCCTTGAATTTCATTGTACGCTGACCTATGGGCGTTTCTGAATTCCAGGGTAAATTTCATTGTGTTAAATGGTACGAAAAACCACATGTTTGTGGACATGTTAGTAGACCACATGAATGAAGACAGGTTATATAGTACACGGCTTTCTAACATCTGCTGTTGTTTGGAAGTACAGCCATTGCTATAAAAGACTCTGTTTTCAATGCTGCTATAAAAGTCAAGGTTTTTAAAGTAAGGTTTTCAGCACTGCAGACAGAGCTGTAACACAACATTGCATGAAAGACCCCTTGCCCTCTGGTGTGACAGGTGGGCGCTCCGTAGTCAAAGGTTGGAAGGCATCTTCAGATTGGGAAACGCTGGCAATTGTGCGTTCGGATGATGAGTTCGGAGCTAGTCTGTAATGAGCACTGCAAATGCATTAGTTTATGTTATAAGGGTAGCGGAAACAAAACTCTGACAGTTATGTAATTTAGTCTTCTGATATTTCTGTAGTAATTTTCATTAGTATAAATTACTAACTAACTAACTAGATGGCTTACGGAACCCGAAGGTTCATCACCGAATTAACCAAAGCCCTCCACCAGTTCCTGTCCTGGGCCAACAAAATCCAATCCCCTTCAACTCCTATCTCCCATAAATCCCGCCTGAGATTATCCTCCCATCTACGTCTAGGTCTCCCCAGAGGTCTCTTCCCCTCAGGCTTCCCAAATAGTGGACCCAACCAACCAGATGGCTTACCGAACCCGAAGGTTCATCACCGAATTAACCAAAGCCCTCCACCGGACCCTGTCCTGGGCCAACAAAATCCAGTCTCCTTCAACTCCTATCTTCCGTAGATCCCGCCTGAGATTATCCTCCCATCTACGTCTAGGTCTCCCCAGAGGTCTCTTCCCCTCAGGCTTCCCAAATAGTGGACCCAACCAACCAGATGGCTTACCGAACCCGAAGGTTCATCACCGAATTAACCAAAGCCCTCCACCGGACCCTGTCCTGGGCCAACAAAATCCAGTCTCCTTCAACTCCTATCTCCCATAGATCCCGCCTGACATTATCCTCCCATCTACGTCTAGGTCTCCCTAGAAGTTTCTTCCCCTCAGGCTTCTTAACCGATACCCGGTGCACACCTCTTGCCCCATCCATGCGCGCTACATTCCCGGCCCATCTCATTCTTCTCGACTTAATCGCCCTGACAATACTGGAGTAGGAGTATAAATTATTACTGTTTAAATTGTCTAATATAATCCAACGCTTTCGCATCGTCGCCATATTTTAATCGATGATATATAAAAGCATGTTTATGTGAAGTGTTAAAGTATATTTACTGTCCTCACACCAACGTACAAATGGTTCATTATTTATTGCCATCAAATTTAAACTTAAGTAAAGTTTTCATGTGATCCGTCGTTGTCGTAGTCTAAGCTATATAAAAAAACGTTAACAAAATATAAAGGCTACTTATTAAAACACCGACACATTAATTAGTGTTCTTTTCCCCCTTCATTTGGCACTGCTGCTATTTTGATGCACCAGTTTTAAAGAATTGAAAAGTTCAGAGTTTGGTAACCTGGAGTGACGTGGTTAAAGAGAATATTTTAAGTCGTGAAAACTGAGTGGGATGGATCTACTTTTGGGACGTAATCGTAGGTGACAGGATAATATTAAAACTGATCTTAAGGAAATATGTTGTAAGATTTCGAATAAGGATAGCGTCTAGTGGCGCGCTTTTGTGTATACGGTAACGAACTTTCATGGGCTATAATATATTGAAAATTTCCTGATCGTTATAGCGATTACAAGTTTGCCGAATTGATTTCTTAGTTTTTGCGTCAGAGAATTGACTGCTGGGAAATTTAACATTGAATGTGATATGACAGGATGATATTTGAAGATAAATCTGTATAAGAGTTTCAGAAGAAGTGGCTGTGGCCAATTTTAAAGCACTTTCTACCTGTTTATCTTGAAGGAATAAGACCAATCAACCAGGATTGCAGTTCTACTACCCGAATTTGTACTGGGTAAGACTAGCTCACGTTGTAGCTGTGCCAAATCTTCCTGTAAAAATTAGTTTTGGTTGGATTTAGGTGGTATTTATTTTTTAAAGACTTCCGATTGCAGTACAGGTTTTAGAGGGAAACCAAGTGTGGAACCCAGATGCTTCGCTCTGATGATGATGGAATCAAACTCGAAGCAGGTCTGCACTCTAAATTTGAAGCGTTAATATAACCCGATTTGAAGCTTTCACTGCGACGTAACTCAATAAAAAATTTCTCGGGTTATCAGGCGCGTCAGATGGTTAGACGATGCAACCGACGGTTTAATCTGATGATGGGGACAGAGCTGGTCCCTGAATCGTCGGTTGCATCCTTTTACCACCTGACGCCCCTGATAACCCGAGAAAATTTTATTGAGTTTAAAATAACCTGTTGAAATTTTCTCTCTCTGCTGCACGTTTTAATAATAGTGGCGTTGTCTAGCGATACTATTGAATTTGATTCATAGGACTCTTATAACATGTATGAAATTACTTTCAGCTCCCCTCTGTTTGGATTTCATGATTCACACGTCTCTTACCACCCACTCGATCTTAGATTTGTTGTATGCAACATTTATTTGAATTCTTACACATTATGTAATATAATACAATATACCTCAGTTGGGAGTTTACTGTTTCCATACGTCTTCTTTCAGATTTTGTATTTTGCTTTTTAAAGAAAATGAGACATTACATTGCATTACAAGCTCTTGAAGACTGTACGTAGCTAAGTTAATTATGATTACTTGAATTTCAGTTACGTACAGGAGGAAAACTTCTATAACAGTTTGATTAATATCCGTGCCCTCGTTAATTGATTCTTAATGTATAACGTAGTGAATATGACGTGTCTTCTATTTCAACACCGCTTAAAGTTTTCAATATTGAAATAAACATGTATTAACTTGATAGTAATAGGCCTTGTTAGATTTAGGGGATATTGTATCTGTATAATAAATCTTGATGTCTAGTATTTATACACCTGAATGTACCTGGGAGCTCTGTGTATATCCTGTAGAAAGAAATTATGGCACTGTATCGGATTTAATTATAGTGCGTAACGGTACATTTGTATTGCCACATGTATTGGCAAAGAAGGCGCTTTACCGGGGGGACTCCCTTGTAATTTACCTCGGGAATTTCAGCATCCAGGCTTTCGTGGGCGCAATACGAGGGATCAGTACATACAAGAGCGCTATATCGGGGTTTGTCAACCCAGAAGATCATCATTGAGGATGTAAAATAGATTGAAAATGTATGTCCAATGGCTGGATGGTACCATCGGCCATGTTCCTTCAGAACAGAGGTAATCTTCGCTGACGAACCACTTCATTTACTCCTCAGGTCACTCGCTGCTAACTTCCCAAGAGAAAAGGAATGTCACTTGGCTTAGTCCGACGTCAGAGGTGAAGGCGACAGGTGGTCGCTGCCGATTAAGATGCCAGCCAGAAGTGCCGATTGCAGTGTCATGCCAGTACACATCCCTTCAGGATGTAGCCCGCATCCAACACGTGAGTTTCCTCTCTTTGTCATGTGTAGGAATGATCAACATTCGTATCAGGCCGGCCACATTGAAAGTTACAATTTGCGAAGAGGGTATTCTATTGTGTCTATAGAGTAGCCAACACAAACGGAAAAATACCATAAACTTCCCTGGAGATGTGAGACGTGGGCCTACCTCTGCTCCATAAGAGAATTAACATTTGATTCCAATCTTTTTCAAATGCAGGTTAACATCACATATAGTGTGAGACTTGTACGTAATTTCCGTTTGCTTTGTTTCATACGTGTACAATCCTATTTATGTGTTCTACCAAGCGCACCTTTCAAATTTCGGTCTAAGGTGCGTAACCCAGAAACCAGGACAATGGTAAAATAGCATAAGAGACAATTTGAGCTTCCTGCAAAACTGAGTCAAAGTGAAATCGAAACAATTCAAGTTTAAGTTTTTCTAGAACACTACTCACTTCAACCCAAAATTGGTTCAGACACCAAAGAAATCTAATCTCATTTTAAAATTCTCATACACGAAACTAATCATTGCTACTGCGTGGACACTTTGAAAGGGAAATCAGAGTGATCCAGACTTATTAAATAAATCACAGGAAGAAAAATGACGCAGGTTTTCATTATCCAACTGATTTGAAATTTGTTTTGGCTTCTGGAAATTTCTCACCCTCCAGTGTGCCATCAATGTCTTCGAAAGGCATTAAATGTAATTTCTACGTAAAGAAATATCGCCAATATTCTTCATTGCTTCATCACGTCTTACGACTATGACTGCTTGTAATTTTTCTAAGAATTAGATCAAATGTGTAAACTACTAGTTCATAGAATTTTACTTCAGGGTATAATCATTAGTCAGTTTCTTATTTGTCCACTTTTGACCTATTTTAATTTTTTGTTTG
This sequence comes from Zootermopsis nevadensis, assembly GCF_977971745.1. NCBI lineage: Eukaryota > Metazoa > Arthropoda > Insecta > Blattodea > Termopsidae > Zootermopsis > Zootermopsis nevadensis. Next base: position 2,343,819 of record NW_028259134.1, on the reverse strand, counting down.
CTGCTTTTATTAGACGCAGTCATAACCAATTTTTTCAAAACTCTTATTGTTACTCAGACAGTCCCTACAGTTTTAACAACAGAACTTATACAATATCTCTCGCTAATAAAGTCCTCATATATACGTACCTGCCAGAGGCCAGTACTCATTTTCTACAGACTGAAAATACCTCTTTTATATCGGAAATAATAGAGTAGGTGTATCGCCATTTTTACCTAAAGACGAAGGAATGTTCATCCGTCCAATCGCATAGACTTCTAAGGTTTTAAGATTTTTAATACTTCTAAGGCAGACTACGGATAATGTCCAAAAGAAACACCTTTGCCAAAGACATTCATTTCAAAAACTCTTGACAACCTCAAACTCAACACAATTCAGTTTCTTTTCTACCCTTTCAAGTTTGGCGTTTAAGTCATGGTGACTGACGTAGCAATGCGAAATACCAAAGCCACTTTTCATCACTAACGTCAGCCATACGTTTACCTTTCTCAGTCATAAACATTTGTGTTTTTAGCCTCAAAGCCAAAAATCATTTCAACACCGCTCCAAGCTCCACCCATCGGACTTACAAGACGTCCACATATTGAGTATCGATCTACGACTAAAAAAAATTTGAACTGACTATGATTAAAAGTCCATGAAGTCGGATGTAGTTCGCAATCGACAATACAAGTTTAATAACAGGTTTAAAATTCAAAGTGTTACCACAAAGTGGCTGGCTGTTGGTGGATGACGTAGTGAAGTTCTGTGTAAAATCTAGGATTTTTTCTGTCTGTTTCGCGCCGCCCCACCTCTGTTATCATCTTTTTAATTTTGTCCAGGGTACCTCAAGTTCCTTCATGGTTTCACACACACGTAAAAGTAAATCCTCCCTTGTTGCTGGGCCGTGCGAAATTTTAATCGTAGTTAATTCTTCGAACTCCTCTGAGGATTCTGTCATCCTCGAACGACGATTAATACCTGAGCTGTATTGCTTGTGACATTAATCTCAAGCACTTCCAAACAAAAGCCTTCCCGTTATTCTGATTTCTTTCTGTTACTGTGAGTATCATCAGATCTTCGCCCTAGTTGTTCAATAACGCATACATGAGTAACATGATAACTTGTCCTCGATGCAAAGGAGCTGTTTATCAGTGGACTCTGTTCGAAAGACATTCTTTTGTGATTCAGTGTCATTTTTTAAAGCTGGTACCTTTTATCTTCTCAGAGCATAACCACAAATTTTTACACTTTTTTGTGTTTCGAATTGTAATGTTTCTAGTGTTATGAACACAGCAGTACTTTCGCTATAACACAAAGCTTCCCCATTCATAAAAAAAATAACACTCGTATGTCCACTTCTCTCAAAGAATTCTACTTTTGGATTCCACTGTGTATAATGATACAGACATTATGTAAGGTGTTTTTGTCTAATGTGGCCGAGTTTTCTTCAATTACAGACGACCCTAAGCAAATAATATTGTAAAAATTTACTCATTACTTACAATTAGGACATTACACACAGAACAGAACTCAGATAACCTTTTCAAATAATAAAATTCCTCTCTGAGAAGGAACTGTCTCAATTCCATCCAAAAGAAAGCTAAAATGGGTAGGCTAAATTATATATTTTTTATATTTAAGTATTTATAAATTTAAAGAGAACACGAAAAACAAATGAATTTGAGTTGAATGGTGAAAAGCATTCTCTGACCGAATTTCGCGATCGAAAGTTTACCCCTTTTAAAAATTACTGTCTATTAGGATCTTGCGCCGTGTAGCCTAGTGCAACTTTACCGACGTTTCAGAGGTTTTTATTGCCTCCATCATCATGGTCGTAAACTTCTACCAGACTACACGTCGCAACATCCCAGACGATAGTCATCTTCATACACCCCTCCATACAGCAGTGAGGTCATGGAATCTCCTATTCTGTCCTACCCAGTTCGACTCTCGGTCTGGAGAACTACTATCAGGACTGGCACTCCTTCAGTAAGGCACAACTTCTTTCTCTCGCGTCATTTTCAATTCATTACCTAGTAATTAGTTTGTTTTTCGACTCTACATAATCTGATCTTCTGACAGCGTCGTTAAATAAGTCGCGTTGTCCTAAAAAGTAGCCAATGTCCTTCACGTTTGATTCGAAAAATGCGCCCTTGGAAAAATAATTGAAATTAAATATCTGACGTTGTCGACTGTGCTAGCGAGAAGTTAAACTGAGGACTTAGGTGGGGTCTGGCGGAGTCTGGAGTCAGGAGATCGGATTTTTGTCGGTGCGTTCAGCAGAAATCTTGCTTTAATCGTCGTGAAAATGTTTTCATATTTATTTTAGTTTATGGCGAAATTCGCAGTGGTTTACTTTCAGTGCGATTTTAAGCAATATTACTGCAATAAATTGTATTAATGTGAAACACAGAAAGTTTTATTTCCGTCAACTTTAACTGGTCATATATTACGCTAGTGTTGAAATAAAATAAATTACAGGAATTTCTTTTACTGTAATCTTCGTCACGTTCTAATTTGATAGTTTTGCTCCAAAATATTTTAATTTTGCCCTATTTTTGAAAGATTTCTTGTCTGCATTCTGTTAAAAAGTCGTTTTCTGTGTGTTAAGTGTTATACGGAAACGTCGGGAATCATGTCGACTTTATATGGGACGCGCGTGAGATTATATGCTGAAAAGGGCGTATAAGACTCATCCATAATTACAGTAACCTTGCTTTTAATTTCATATCTGCTTGTGTTAGAGATCTTACGCCCTGCACTCAAAACCGCCTCTGACAGAAAATATTTCTAAAAATGCTTACTTCTGATACACGCTATAGGAGTTCTGACGAGAATGTTAGTACCTACGAGAGAGGACATATTTTTTTTTTAAAATTCCGAAGTGAAAGTTCTTCTTCCGAAAATTACTTGTAAATCTACATGGGTTTGAACTAAACTCGTTGTGACGTTATGGTCTGGATACAGTTGACTTAGGACTGTGAATATTCGCGGATTCTTATGACCAAGTTACTGAACATTCTGTTTGCATAAACGGCTAAAAATATCTTTACCTTTTTAAGAAAGACGCTGGTCCATTGGATTACGTGGTTAGCTATTTGATTACTTGATTATTTACATTATTATTTAATTAAACAGTCAGTTACTTCGTTTTCAAGTTAAACTGTTAATTACTTACGTGATAAGTCATCTTCAATGAAGATCATTATCATCACAGGAAAACATTATATCATGTACAAACGCTCATTTCGTAACCAAGACTCAAACCGAGTACCTCCCCATAATTTATCCGTGTTTTTCGAAGACTTTGTTATGAAATGTTGTTTTCTTAGATAAAAAATGGACGTGCTGGAGGTATGACATTCTTGTCGTCCTTTCAGAGACTGATTACAATTAACTTACTCCATCTCTGTGATCCCAGTCGACGTCAGTAAGTTTTGATACAATAGAACAGACGCCCACGACACGTATTTTACTCTGACCGATATCGTCACATGCGCGTAACAATTTTCACGTTAGTTCTGGGGCCCTACATACTTTTTTGAATTGATAAATAAACCTAAAAGCATCTTATATTGAGTATCGGGTAGTATCATGCGCCATCGGCAATTATTAATAGAACTGTTACGTGATAATCTTAATTAGTATTGAAATTTTATAGGTGGTCATTAATAAAATATATTTAAATTTAAAAGCAGACATTAAACTAAAGTTATTTCTTTAAAAACACCACATATGTGGATTGTAGAATATTTTCACCATTTGCAACATGTTAATGTACCATTTATCGGTACTCTTCTGCCTGGATAATAATAATAATAATAATAATCGTCAGGATGTGCGGGAACATTTTAGGTGTCCCACCACTCCCTCGGCCACTTACTGGAGTCATTCAATTGTATCTGTAGTCATGTGGTGGCATTGAAGGAAAACAGGTACCATCTTTCAGATACCCTGGCGAAGTTTCCTGATGTAAAGTCGACTGTCTGTCTATAATACGTACAAGTTGGCATGTTTCTTTTTGCCTGACTGATTTTTTGAATAATTCTTGTAATTATCGTGAGGTGAAGGAACAGCTGCTAGGCGATTAGAACGACTACAGGCAGCTATAGATGGGCAATAGACTGGCCTTGCAATCTGTCTCTCTCTCTCTCACTCACTAATAGCAGAAGAGACGAGGCAAGTGTGAGAGCCAGTGTAAGAAGGAATGGAGGATGGAAGAAGAATAAGAAGAAGACAGGAAATTATTGTTATCCAGAACCCCGTACAAAGACAAAAGAAGGTGGGGATTAGAATTGCGAGGGGCTATTTCTTTACAAGACGTTAAGGCCAATTCGTGTACAGGAACTCGAAACACATGAAGGTCATACAATTTGCCACATAGTCATGGAATCGGGGTAAAATTTCTTTAATTTTTATGTATGAAAAGTTAAAAAACAGTATGATAATAACCTTTAATTATTCGTGTTTTTTTTTTGTCTAATCACAATTGTATATAAATAAAATTATACATAAGATATTAAAATATCATTTACATATTTGGTACATCTTTTTACTACATGGTTCAATGTAACCGAAACATGTAGTAAAAAGATGTACCAAATGTGTAAATGATATTTTAATATCTTATGTATAAATTTTATTTATATACAATTGTGATTAGACGGAAAAAACCACGAATAATTAAATTTTAATTCACAATATGACGCAATTATATCAACTTATGATAATAACCATGTATTCTCAGTAAGTTTTGTTATGTTTCGTACATTCATAGCATTTATTTATTTTAACGTATCATTATGTTATTAATATTATTATGAACTGAATTATTATTATTATGTTATCGTTACATATGGATTTCTTTCTTGAACTAGGGGTGTCCTAAGTACCTTACAATGAATAATTCCATGGACCAGAGTCCTTTTCGATAAACTGATAATCGCTTACCTAGTCATGAAACAACCCGCCTTCCATGGAACCCGAAAACTTATTACCGTGTTTAGAACACTCGGGCCACCGGCCCAAATTCTGAGCAACATCCTACTCTATTTCTTTAATAATTTTAATATTATCCTCAGATCTACAACTATACCTTCCGAGTGGTCTTCTCACTTCATGCTTCCCAGCCAAAATTCTATAAACATTTCTAATTTCCTTCATAACTCCTTCTTGCCCTAACATTCTCCTGAGCAACCTGTTTTCAGACACTTTAATAGGTGTTGTTCTATTAGGGTTACGTACCAAGTTTTGCACCCATACAAAACAAAACTTTACTGTTCTAGGCCTATATTTAGATGGGAAGACAGATACTTGGGTGGTATCAAATATTCCAGGATTTCACTTTTGGTTACTTATCTTAGTTCCCAAATATTTGAACTTCGCCATATTTTGAAGTATTTACTCGGAATCTTTTACCCATACAATAAATATTTCCAAATTTGCATATTGGATTAATTGTGTGTGAACAATTTGAATTTGTTTTGTGTATAATACAAGTAACTTCGTTGTAAAAGGACGCTGTCATTCAAAAATCTACGAGCAATAAAGCAGACGTTATTACAAAGATATTTTAAAATGCGTGTGTGGATGGTGTTGGACCGTAATCATATGTACGTCTTACTACTAATCTTTGCTGTCACTTGAATTCATACCTGGTCTTTGTTAGCTGTTTTACTCAGCGGTTAATAACTTCTGCACACTCGTTCCTTAGATTCTAGAAATCGCCAACCGTGGTGCTCTTATCTGTAAATAGCGGAAGTGTTTCAATGCTACGTAGCGGTTCTTTGATCAGGTACAACAGACTTACCATGCTGTAGATCTGATATATTTTAATTTTTTTAAACTATTTAATTAATTATATAAACAAAGAACGTTAGCGAAAAATGTATTTCTCCCTGAACAATATTTTATCAGTTCTTTATGTGTGATGTGTTTATGAATATACTTATTCAAGAGATATATATATATATATATATATATATATATATATATATATATTATAATCTCTGGCGATCATGGAGTAATTGTGCATCATACTTCAGATGATACCCACCAGGGCGTGCAAATTATTTATCGTAACGCTTGCTAGAATTTGCTCCTGATAATCTCATGATGATTATTGCAGGCCAAGAGTTTGTTACGCGTCTGTTTACTGATGATACCTCAGTAACAGTCACAGTTTTCGCGCACTCTCTTGTTAAACATTGTTCCGTTTAAGATATGATTTAGAAATAAAGGGTTACGAGAAGCTACTTTTTCGAGAATTCAATTCTTAGTAACATATTATCATCGTGGTATATTGGTTATTGAATCTCATTCCTGGAGATGTCAATTTAGAAGCTTGGCTTGGAAACTGTTTTTCTTTTAGAAATTACATTCCTGTCTTCAGTCCCTCCTGGAATAACACATCTTCGGTTTATTTTATTTGAGGTTGTTTATTAAGAAGAGAAGATTTTGACATGGAAGAGATAGATTTAGTTTTATTTCTATTAGTGGATGAAGAATTAATATCAGACTGGAACTGAAAAGAAATGGAATGTAACCTGGGTTGTTGTGCCATGTAATCTGGTAGACGTTTACCGACGTTTCAGTGGTACATACTGTCTCATATCAGAATACATCCATCTTGAAACTCAACGCCATAGGAACTCACCCTTCAACCTCTTTACTCTGTGAATTACCTGATGAAGACCTCATGTATTGTTATTATAACATATTAAAGAGTTCAAGGTCATTTATATGTTCTTTTGATATGACCGAAATTGCCATCGGAAATTATCCTGTCGTTTCTCATTCATTTCTGAATAATCTATGTGGATGATACAGAATGGTTAAATAGGCAGTCATGTATATTCAAAGGTACATAGGCCTATACGTAACATGTTCCATGTTAGTAGTGGTTGTTCATCACTTATGTTGTATACGTACATTTCTTATTGTCCGTATTGCTTGGCTGTTTCCATTCGTTTAATGTTACTTATCTATCATGCCTGTTACTTAATTGTAGCAAAAAGTAACCAGTCACTGACTCACCAACCGGCTGACTTATTAACCAACTATTTCAATGACCGACAGACTTCAGCTCCTCTGTATTAATGATAAAGAAATCACCAAATAGGTCCTATACTTGGTTGTAAGATATTATCGAAATATTATATTAAAAAATAGTCTTTAAATAAACAACCAACACAGAAAGAATAAAATTTCGTTATTAGTTTCGACTATTTTATTTTATCTTAACCTTTAGTTAATGGTTAACATCTATTATGAGGCAATATGACAAGTGTTAATAGTCACCGTGTAGCGTTATACTATAGGTTAAATATAAACAGAGCTGTAATAGTCTTTCATTAGTTCATTATCTAGAACTTTGTCCGCCATATTGGAGGCTAGCGTGTTATGGACGTGTTAATCTTCAGCGATCCGTGGTAATCAACACGTGGCCATCGTATGATGCCCATTGGTCGTAGCGAGGTACAGTCTTGTTAATTCATCATGGCTACATCCGGTTTCTTTTTTGTAAGCTATGATGCGGGGAGAATTAATCATTGTAAAGTGTTACAATTATTTCAGAGCTATCAAATCGTTGGATTTGGCGTATGTCTGTTTCCGTGCAAGGGAAATAATTGAATATCTGTGAACTACAGTTCGGATTTCATATGAAAAGTGTTCTTTAAGTGACTGTCATAGAAATCAAATTCGCTTACAAACACTTACAAAACGTAACTAGATTTGATCCAGCAGTTTTAAAGACGACATATGTTAACGCACACATACGACATCCCCCATCTTGTGTTCGCTGCAATCACTTTGTTGCAAAAACTGCGTATCGCTTAAGATTTCTTCATTTGTCATTCCAGATTTTAATATTTATCTTTTAAAATATATAATAAAATACAGGTCAATACACAAAACTTTATTAGGATGTTAGGAAAGACCAGCGGAACACATCTTACAATAATGAATTGTTGAAAGGCATGCATTGAAATATAAAATAGTTTTAAACAACAACACCTGAACATGATGTATTACATCGAAACATGTTGTGGAAAATGAATGAAAGCGCTCAAATGTAACATCCTTATAGAGATGAATAGCGCAAATTTAAAATTTAAAATTTTAACATTTAAATTTTAAATTTTTAACATCCTAATAAAGTTTTGTGTATTGACCTGTATTTTATTATATATTTTAATCAAAAACACAAACATGACGCATGTAAACCTTGAATTTATCTTTTAGTAGCATGATAATTGAAAATAAAAATGTAATGAAATGGATATTAAGGAAGAACTTAAGGAACTGTTTAACGTGGCGGTTTGTAAGTAAGTCTGCACTGCTCGAATATTGAATAGTCATAGGTTAAATGTGTTTTTCCTGTTTTATAAATTGCTTTTACCGACGATAGCAAAGCAGTTAAAAGAAATGTACAGAAATACAATTTTACTACACATGCATTAGCCTATGTGGGTTCATAAATCGTTCAAAGGCTGACAGAACAGTTACAAACTTTTAAAAACGTCAGGTAGCAATTAAGTCTGTCGGGTTATGTCGAAGTAACGTCATTATTTTTTTTACAAAATTGATTCTATTGATGGATGAGTTGTTTAACGGTGGTCATGTCACCTGCTGGTGTTATTTGTCATAGGCGGAACAAGTTAGACAAAGCAAAGAGCTGCTCGAAGCTAAAGTTTGGCCTACTTTCCTTTCATAAGGGGGGGAATAGGGTTGTGATATCAAGCTGTGTGTTTGTGTGTTCTCTTTTAAGTTTTGGACAAGTTGACTGATTATAACGAAACTCTGCGAAGACGTTGATCCGTCGGGGATCAGCTCAACCTGGCACTTTTTGATTCTCTGGAGCGTGTTTTAGGGTCAGTTCTGGCATGTTACTAATTTATTAGTTTAGTATTTTTGATACATCGACATTCCTTAAAAAATGCCTTTTCCACCTTGCACATTTTAGTTAATGTCAAATGTTTATCTTGTTGTTTGGACTAAGACCAGATGTTTCGGTTGCTGTCTAGCCATCATCAGGCCTGTACTGTATTGAACATATTTATTTGCAGAATAAAATATAATTCTGTTACAACGAAAAAGTTAAAGACTTACGAAATATACGTATGCACACACGTGGCTTGAAGCAGACGCCAAAAATAAATAAGAGGTTCCCAATTCATGCCATCTTACGCCGTGGTAAGCCAGAATTAGAACAACGCAGTGAGAAACTCTTGTTTTCAGGTCGAATTGCAGGCTGGATCGGACGTTCGTCTTCCCAGGCGACGTGCATTGCCTCCTTTCCACGGTCGTGTAGCTAGTTGGCCACCTATTCCTTAATAACGTACGGTTCAGTGAGCCCACTGCGATACTGTTATAGCCTACTGCCGACAGACGATGGAGCCACATCCGGTTGCAATTAATATTACCCTTATAATTAATTCTATTACTTACAGATCCGTGACGTAGCAAACAAAGCATGACCACCCGCTCTGAGACGTTTTATTTATTACATCGTCAATAAGAAAACATTCACAGTTCCCTCCTACAGTTTCCAGATACGTGTTTCCTTATGTGAGAACTCGGTTTAGAAGCTTTGCACCTGACATCTTAAACCCACATTTACTAAATGACAGTCAGAATTGAAGTAGGCGATGTAATTCCCAGTGTTGTTTTGGTTTATCTTGAGGTTCTACACCAGAATTACAGAGGAACATTCTATTTTCATCTTCAGGGTTGAAATAAAAAGGCGGCAACATGTTTCTCATGTCTTAGAAGACTGTGAGTGAAAGCCTGTCAGTAAATATCTTCTCTTCTGTTTTTATGAATTCCGAAAGTTTGTTATCGTGGTCGAAACAGCAAGTCATGTAGACGCATTTACGCCAGCTGAAACCAATCGCACCTCAACGCAAGCCTATTCCTCTGGGGTACATTTTAATGGGCCTGTTGTCTTATCACGTGTATTAAAGTGGTCTCGTCACTATAAGTTTGTTCAACAAATTTTTTCATAAATTTCTAATTTTTTTCATAAGCTCTACATTTTCTAAGTCTTGTTTCTTCAAGATTTACTTAAAAGTCGCTTGAATTTACTCCCAGGGCTCCCTAGTGTTCTCTATTCTTCAAGTTTTACGACAAGTTTCTCTATGCAGACCTCGTATTAGCCATGCGTGCTACATATCTCACAAAAACTTATTCTCCTTTATTTAATTATCCTAATAAATCGATGAATTTTAGAACTTTAAAGTGAATAAATGAAAACCAGATGAAGCAGGTTGTAGACGGAATGGTATTGAAGGAGCTAAACCATGAATTTTATATTTTCTCACTCCAAAGTCTGCTCCTCTATTTATGTTACTGCGTTGGTTTGTTAGAAGTTTCATTAAAGATTAAAAAGACGTGTAGCATGCAGAACTTACGTTGGATTGCTGCATGACACTCTTGTATGAAACTAAAATAAACCTATGGAAGTAACAATTCGTCAGACAGATGAAGGAACAAAATTAGACGTGAGGAAATATAAAATTCATGGTTTCGATCCTTTAGGAATGTTTGTCTCCAGTCTTGTTGTAATTAGTTGATTTTAGAATTCACAAATTTCCTAGTTTTACAAATGTTTAAGTAATTATATACGTACATGTTAACGTATTTCGTTTCTTATCTTCATAGTAAGCTTTCTTTCAATCAGTTAGTTAATATTAGTCACTCAGTATGTTGTAACAAGTGTTAAATTGTACGCTAATTCCTTAGTTACCTATTTAATCAGGCGGTTATTATTATTATTTATTTAGTGTTCTGTCTGACGACAGGTCCATATGAACAGGATCCTTCCATCCTTTTCTCGGACTGGGACCTGTTCATATACGTTCTTGGCAGATGATCCAGAAGTGGTTTGCCATTGCCTTCTTCTGTGTGTGAATGGAGTAATTGTTGGGATGCCACGGAGGAAAACTCCGTGTTGCCTAGACCACGGCCTTGCCCAACACAAGTTATAAATTCGGGCACCGCCGGGAATCGAACCCGAGACCCCAGGATTACAAGGCCAGCGTTCTAACCGCTAGACCACCTCATCTTATTATTATTTAGTGTTCTGTCTGACGACAGGTCCATATGAACAGGATCCTTCCATCCTTTTCTCGGACTGGGACCTGTTCATATACGTTCTTGACAGATGATCCAGAAGTGATTTGCCATTGCCTTCTTCTGTGTGTGAATGGAGTAATTGTTGGGATGCCACGGAGGAAAACTCCGTGTTGCCTAGACCACGGCCTTGCCCAACACAAGTTATAAATTCGGGCACCGCCGGGAATCGAACCCGAGACCCCAGGATTACAAGGCCAGCGTTCTAACCGCTAGACCACCTCATCTTATTATTATTTAGTGTTCTGTCTGACGACAGGTCCATATGAACAGGATCCTTCCATCCTTTTCTCGGACTGGGACCTGTTCATATACGTTCTTGGCAGATGATCCAGAAGTGATTTGCCATTGCCTTCTTCTGTGTGTGAATGGAGTAATTGTTGGGATGCCACGGAGGAAAACTCCGTGTTGCCTAGACCACGGCCTTGCCCAACACAAGTTATAAATTCGGGCACCGCCGGGAATCGAACCCGAGACCCCAGGATTACAAGGCCAGCGTTCTAACCGCTAGACCACCACCGTGGCAATCAGGCAGTTACTTTTTATTATTTCAATTACGTGATCATTTCCTCAGTTTGTTGGCCAATTGGAAGATAGACTACAGTCAGATGTGATCCTTCTTTTTATTAATCGAAATTCGTTTTGTAGATTTCAGTTGTGTCCTTCCATTTGCCGCAGCGACTAAGGGACCTCATAACTTAATTCTTTAATCACACTTTTAATCAGAGTAATTTATCCGTTAGCAGTTCAAGCTTAACAGCAGGAGAAGTTGCTAATGGGAATAACGTTGCATCTGCGTCATCTCACTACGTGTCGACTAGTATCGAGATACGGGCGAGTGTAGAAATGATTCTTCTCGTTTGGCAGTTCGTGGCTTCGGGTGGTGGTGTCTTACTTAAAATAGTTCCTCGTGTGTATAAATAAATAAATAAACAACTCCTTTCCCTCCCCTCTTCTCAACCCCCTCCTCTTCGCCATCGTCTTGTAAGTAACAGTTCAATGTAGCTTTAATTTTGTAGAACTCATTATGCTGTGAGTCTCCATTCACCACGCCTACTATACGCTAAATTAAATTCGACTGAAAGTCTTATCAGCTGTGTGTTGAAGTTGAGCTTCGTTTCTCTTTCGTCCTTATAAAAAGTATAATGAATTTCTGCCATGCAGATTATTCTATTTCTATCCTATCCAAAAACACGAAGATTAAAATTATCAAATAATTTTACGATTTGTTTCGTTCAGATGTTAAACTTCGTAGTAATTCACAATGAAGAAGGAACATAGCTCTTGGGTATACGAGAACAAAAACGCTGAAGATAGTATTTGGACCCAAGAGATAAGAATTAGAAAGATGATTAGTACCTTCATAACTTGTGATTTTCGTTAAATATTATTAGAGTGATCAGAGGTAACTCAGTGACAGGTCATGTAGAATGCATGACAGAACCGTGAGAAATTAAATAAAATATGGAAGGATGGAACATCTTGAGAGATCTAAGAGTAGAAAGCTACAGAACATAAAACATATTTTAAATAAATATTGTGTGAGAGGGTGTGAGCTGGATTCAACTGGCTCAGATTACGGTCTCATGGCGTGTTCGAACACAGTAAAGAGCCTTGGGTTTCAATAAAAAGTCTTGAAATATCTGGACTGTTTCAGTATCCTAAGAAGGCCTCTGCTCGATGGAATTAGTTAGGTAGTTAGTTAGCTACGCTCTTCAGCGCGTGATCTACTGTGCCAAGAGTCTCGGGCCGCTCTAGAGTTGCAGGCCCTTGTTTGAAACCCTTTGATGCGCATATGTTTTTGTTTTACGTTGTCATATTTATAAGGATATCTGTTTTGTTCTTATCTCCCATTCGATGGGTATTGCAGATTTATTTATAAGGGTCTCGAAGGCTTTTCCTCGAACGAGGCCATGCCCTCAGGTGGGTAATAACGTCAATGAACAAGTAACTCCATGGAGCCTAGTTCCTCTTGAGGAACTGATACTCACTCAGAAGTTTAAGACACCTTATGTAATTACAGAACCCTAATGTTCATTACCGTGTTTATAAAAGCCTGCTAATTAAGAAGAAGAATCATATAAAGTCACTCTAGACTATACACCAAGATCTTTAACCGTGTCCTAAGGAATAAATTATAGCCTGAAAGGTATTGAAATATAAATTCAGGTTCTCCTTTTACTAAATCCGTAGCATTCTCAACCTGTTACGTACTCCTGAATTCCTCAAGACCACAAAATGGAAAAGTATGTAGCCAATATTAAATCTGCAATACAAATTGAATTCTTCAGAGTTGAAAGTGGAACGGTTATTTATTAAACCTAGCGTTTCTTAGAGAACACTTCTCATAGACGTTTCATTCCTACTGAGGTCTGTACATTCTAATACGAATACGGAAGTAATTAATCCGGAATTTTATTGCAAGTCTTGTCACTTCACAATCTTTAAAGCAGGTTAAGGAACTGCACAGATCGTCATAAAGAGTAACACTTTAGCAGACGTTTACAGATGTGAAAGAAATAGACCACAGTAACTGCTAATTACAACCTAACGAAATTCGTTGTACGTAAAAGAACTATTAAGATATTAGCAGATCACCGGCGGTGTTACTGCGTGAACATTCGACAAATGCTCACATGTCATATCAGTGTTTATTGATCAAAAGGTTATCACGGTCCTGATACGTATCTTTGAATATTTCGGGAAGGAATTGGTCCTGATCTTCGCCGATATATGAGCACTGGGCAGGTTCCGGGTTTGTGATCCTTGCTCTTGTAACCTCATTACCAAAACAATCTCTTTTGTTTCCAGCGCCAGTCTTCTATCGTGATTAGTTCCCGAACTAGGAATGTGTTCTAACCGGGACTCGAACCCATGACAGTCTTTTGGTGTTGTGGCATTTGTTCATAATATCTCCCCGCTGGAATAGCTTCGTTTTATAATGCTTAGATACAGACCTACAGAAGCCATCCACACAGGCTGGATTATTAAATTTCTCTAATAATTCTAGACAGTAGGGAATTATAAATATTCCCATTACACAGTCTTCTGCAATATTTCTGTGCATCATCTAAAGTAAAAATAATATTCTTAGCATTCTGTAGAAACCAAAATCTCTCTACTCATGGAGTAAGAGATTAAATTTCGTAACCATACAAAACAAGAAATAACAGTGCAAAATTGCATCTTAAATGATCACCAGACATGGAGGCCAGCGGTGCAAGAATGACTTACAGATCAATAAACGTCGTTTCAGTATGATGGAATGGGGAAATTTTTGTCTCTGGAAAATATTCAATAACAAGAAGGGTGATTTTTTGGAAATTTACTACATATTTGTATGTACCCAACTCGTGTGGGTAATTATTTAGTCAGAAATTATAATAATATTTTCCTTATTTTCTACTTATCTTCTTACGTTAGAATTAAGTACTTGTAGAAATTTCGGATAAAAAGACTTTCATTATTTCTTAAAATTAATGAATATATATTTTAAATTTCTTTAATTGCAGAAAAGATACCGGAATTTTATTCAGAATAAGTCTGGAAAATAGGCAATTTTAATTAACTAACCTACTCAATAATGCAACTTATTTTACAGGCACACGTAACAGCCAGTCTGAAGCAAAGCTTTCGTAATATTCGTGTTCCTATACTAATATATTTAGCAGACAATTGAAAAATAAAATAGCTGTTGATTTCTATTTCCTTATCAAGGCTTTATAGTTGTCTACCAGTTAGCGATGTAGATTCAGTTGAAATATTTGTTTTAGAATGGAAACCAAACATCCTCCCCCGTTCTAACCACTACTAGAAATAAAAAGTGACTTGATGCATACGGAATTACAATATGAGAGGTGTGGTCCGGTTTTGTAGTAGCAGGTAAGAGCAAGTTTTCTGTATTGTGCGATATATGATTTCAGACTTTACCTACGCACACATCAGCTCAATATACTACAGCAGAAGAGGGCTGCCTACCTGCTACCCCTCCGCAGCGTACCTTTTCATTTAGATGTGGACCTAATATCATTTCTCATTTGTATTAACGTGGGCAGACTGTAGCTCTACCCATGTCCAGCGATGCATATTTGAAAACACAGCCATGCAGTTACATAGCATAATACTGGTAACTTCCCCCCTCCACAAACCCCGAAGTCTCTAACACAATACTAAATATTTCACTCTCTTCTGGAAGCAAAACAGGCTTATGTCACATCGGAGGATACCCAGCTGGACAATGGATTCCAACTCAGTCGTCATTTTGCCTTCACGGACGACAAAATCTTTGAATGACTTGAGATAACCTAACCTAACCTAACACATCGTAACCTCAACCGACTGAGCCTAACCTAACCTAACCTAACACATCGTAACCTTAGCCGACTGAGCCTAACCTAACCTAACACATCGTAACCTCAGCCGACTGAGCCTAACCTAACCTAACCTAACCTAACACAACACATCGTAACCTTAGCCGACTGAGCCTAACCTAACCTAACACATCGTAACCTCAGCCGACTGAGCCTAACCTAACCTAACCTAACTTAACACATCGTAACCTCAGCCGACTGAGCCTAACCTAACCTAACCTAACCTAACCTAACCTAACCTATCCTAACATAAAGCAGAGAAAAGAGATGTCTAGGCTACCATCACAGATGAATGCGAAAAATCACTTCTCTTGTGTTAAACATGATAAGGGTAATCGCGTTTGCACACTTCATTTCGAAATTTAAATACTTATCTTATTTTCTAGAAGAAAGATCTCTAAGTATTACTCTTAAAGCCTACTTCCCTATTGCGGGGATTTCCGTCCCTACAAATATTCTGTTATTAATGATGTTAAACCAATGCCAGCTTATAATCCAATACTAAAGTGCAATTTATCTTATGCTTAGCATTAATTTGAACTTGTAAGCAACCAATCATAGGACTGAATCCTACTCAGATATCCTTAATTTTTTTTTTTTGCAATTTCATGTTTCGCAGATTATTATTATCATCGTCGTAAATTCGTCGTCGTTGCGGGGAAGAACGAATTTCTGAAGTACAAATTTTTGCTAATTTAAGTGCGTCAGCTGTGACCTCCAACATTTGCACTATCACTCTGTGTATTGACTAGTTGTAGAGTTGACAGTCGCACATCATTTACAGTCACGTTTATTATCAGTCATAATATACAGTTTTGTACCCAGCAACCCATTAGTTACCGCCATGAAAGGAAACTTTAAGTATTAAATGTAGATTTTTTCCCATGACCACCTTAGTTGGTTTATGTTCAACAAAACAATTGCCCAAAATCAAACTGAGTAGCTCTCAAATCCCTGAATTAAATCGTGCAAATGCTGCTTTCATTTAACAAGTTCGTACCTGCGCCATATTGTTATTACTTATTGCACGAGGAATTAGTAACCACGTATATCATTACTCTCAAAAAACATTTATCAAAAAATAAGTCAGTTGCTTGAGAATTTGATTCCTTGCGACATTACGCTAAAAATCAGTAATGCCATTGGATTTCTCTGCTTTGATTTCTGAAAGATGGTAACAATGCTATGAGCTGATCTCCTATTTAGGGAATATATTGGTTATGCTACCATGTTCTTCGACTCTTATGGCTCAGTCTCAACAGACCGTACACGTTACTCTTTGAAGTATCAGAGTAAAACCCCGAACTTCCTTCATATAGCCCTAGGCTTGCTATTCATCGAACGCGAATCGCGGTGAAGTATATGATGAATTATTATTATTATTATTAGTGTTCTGTCTGACGACAGGTCCATATGAACAGGATCCTTCCATCCTTTTCTCGGACTGGGACCTGTTCATATACGTTCTTGGCAGATGATCCAGAAGTGGTTTGCCATTGCCTTCTTCTGTGTGTGAATGGAGTAATTGTTGGGATGCCACGGAGAAACCGGGGAAGCCCCCGGAGGAAAACTCCGTGTTGCCTAGACCACGGCCTTGCCCAACACAAGTTATAAATTCGGGCACCGCCGGGAATCGAACCCGAGACCCCAGGATTACAAGGCCAGCGTTCTAACCGCTAGACCACCTCATCTTATTATTATTTAGTGTTCTGTCTGACGACAGGTCCATATGAACAGGATCCTTCCATCCTTTTCTCGGACTGGGACCTGTTCATATACGTTCTTGGCAGATGATCCAGAAGTGGTTTGCCATTGCCTTCTTCTGTGTGTGAATGGAGTAATTGTTGGGATGCCACGGAGGAAAACTCCGTGTTGCCTAGACCACGACCTTGCCCAACACAAATTATGATGAATAGCGAAATTAAATATCATTATTAATAATAAAACTGGAAAGTCGTATTCCTTACAAATCCTGAATTATTAATAATATATTACGTCAATTATCTTCCTTACGCGACTTTAGTTTGAAACATTTTCACATTACGTGGTCTTAAAGTCTACTTTAAGTGCCGTAAAATGCCTTGAAGTGAAATTGAATAGGTTACGTAAGCATTGCAAAGTAACATAATCCAAAACAAATACGTTTTGAAGCATTTGGCGAGAATCCAAAACGTGTCTAGGATCAACAGGAACGAGTGATCAAGACGTCGAATTAGCAGAGTCACAACTAATATTAAGATTTACGCAAAGGCCCGCGAAAATAATTTTATCTGCTTTAAATCAGTGTTAATACTATTCGAGGTAACAGTGTAGTGACTGTTTTTAAAGTAAGTGTAGTTGTTTAAACTGATTATGATACATGTAGCTTAAAATAATGGCGGTGGTAGTCATGTTCTAAATAAAGCTTGATGTAACGGTTCAAGACGCGAGACGAACTGAAAATGGCTGGTGAGGTTACTGCAGTTGAACGAGAGAGAAAATTGGGTTCGTTATGAAATTACGAGAGGAAACAAATTATGGAAATGATTACTATCATTCGGCTCAAAGCTTTTTCATATCGCATGCCCCCCACAACAACAGAGATAAGGATGTGTCAAATATGGTCTCTACTTTGACGCGAGAACAAAAATTACACGTGTTTTTAGAACGAAGTGTTGAAGGACATATTTGACGCCATAAAAAGGACTAATCAGTTTAGGAACTTTGTGGTTTATTGGCTAAAGTTATCCTGGTGTTGTTAGCATACTAACCGCGGGGCTTCGGTTCTGGTTGTTGATAGACAGAGGGTGTAAGGAGAGCACACAAAATTTCGGCGAGGAAATCTTTTTGAAGACGAGTTTATGCAAGACCGAAAATGGAATGACATTTTTGCATTAATATGGATATTAATGACATAGGTTGTAAGAAATGGAGGTGAACGCAACTGGCTCAGGATTATATCTAAATGGCGAATTTAACATCAATGGCATTCTACATCCAAGAATAAAATTAATGAAATTAATTACTACCAAGATTATCAGCCTAATTAAAATAAGATGCTTCTCATAAAGACTCTTATTTTAATATAATCTTTACATGCATCAGACCGAAGGTAGTGGTCGAGTGGTTAGCTTCCTTCTTCGTATTTGGGAGTCCCCGGATTCAAATCTAGGTCCGGAGACCAGCTGTTCTGACTGAGGTTGTTAGTGATAGGCAAATGCATAGATACTACATTAAATTGGGTCAGTACCGATTCCTTCCATATCCTATCCAATTCATTGCCCGCTGTCGGCCTCTCATCTGACGCTGAGAACGTCGTTAAATAAATAAATAAATTTACGTGTACCAGAAGCTTGCTTTCAGGAAAGACCAACATTGGACAGAGTCAAAGCTCATAACAATTACTTATAGAACGGATAAAAATTTGAAACAAAATGTGGTTTGCTAATTTATGTTTACGCAAGTTTTCATTGGGTTCCTCGTCTGTTGGCTGTAAATTAGCAAAACAGATGAATTTAAGTTAATGTCATCAATATATCAGACTGACTTCATGAAGCAGAATACTTGAGAAGCCGGTGGTCTCTCATCTGGTTAACAAGTCACCCATATTATGTAGAACCCCGAAGGTTATTTTTATTTTAACACGATTTGACTACTGAAAATTGTCCTTGGGCAGTTGGATCGATTTCTACACGTCTACGTCGCATTTCTTCATAGTCCATTTTAGTATTATTTCTTACTTACTCCGAAACATTTCTAATTGTCTCTCACCTCCAAAGTTCCAAGATAAAATTTTACGTGAAATAAAAATATTTTATGAAATTAATGTTGGCTATAACCAACAGAAGATTATTTCAATCCGTAGAATAATCAAAGTATGTATTTGAAATCTCAAATATGTCACTTAGTAAGCAAAAAGTTCTCATCGCTGTCTAATGTCGTCACGACGTTTGGCGACAGGGGCTTCATATTTCATGGCATTCGGTAACTAAAATTACAGTGTTCGTGGCTTATTTTATGTTATGTAAATATTTGCCTGAAATGACTGAAGAAAACAATGGCAAAACGTGGATCTTCCTGAGAAGAAGTAGAAATGTTAAGTCATCAGCGATATTCGATTACGTGCATTCACGTAGGTCTCTTTTCAGTTTGCAGTGTTTATACACTACGTTCGGTTTCGTAGGGGGTACAAATTATTATGTTCTTAAGTTTGTTTTAAACTGCCTATAAGACATTTTAATACACGGCGTCGCAGTACAGAACACAATTCATCGCCTTCAAAAGTCTAGACCCGTTGTCCATATTTCTCTGAGACGCCTGTAAAGAACTGACAAAAGAGTTTCTTTTATTAGTCTTGAACTCTTTGAATTACGCAAGGTTTCATGAAATTAAAATGTTGAATGTCTGTAAAAGTTCTGTGATTCTTTGGATAATTACCATCGAATAAAACCGTGGGTAAACTGAGGACGTTTCTGGGCAGAGCGTGAGGACAGAAGGTCATTTGAATCTAAAGGCGAAGAACCAAGCTAAACAGGGAGATATTTGCACTTTGAGGAGTTTTATAATGTGTACTTTCCATATATAAATCAAGGAACATGAGATGGGCGGCGTATGTAGCATACATGGGAATTCGTTCAATATTTCAGTAATACGTCAGTAGCTTGGAAACCTGCGTATAGTTGGAAGGACAATGTTTAAAGATATGTGAAAAGAATGATATTTAAGGGGGCAGGCTGGATTAAACCGGCTAAGGACGGTTTATTTTAAACACGGTAATGAACTAAGCGATAATGGTCTAAATAATATTCTTGAGAAAGAAACTGCTGGTAGCCTACCTTCTTGAAACTATTGTCGTGTCGTGAAAATGCCACATGTGCCCTTCTTGCAATTGAGCGGTGTTAAATTGGACTGACCACTGAGGTTTCTTTCTCCCTGTTCTAAGTAGCGTTTATTTAAGCTTGTGGTGAATTGTTTGGATGGCGAAAAGAGTTGATACATAATAGAATTTTAGAGAAAGGGGGGGGGGGGGTGGAGCTTTTTAAGGAGGAGATGAAATGAAGAAAAGCAGGGGTTAAAAATACTGAAATGTAATTACTTCTATACTAAATATTTATTTTATGAGAACTCCACGTTCGTTGCATGAATAGACAAACAGACAGCTCGGTGATGCGTTCAATGCAAGAGGTCCTGAGATCAAATCTTCATTCTGGATGGGGATTTAGACTGTCACGACTGCGAATATGAAGCTGCCTGTGTACTGGGTTGCTCTACCGTGTTGTCTGAAAGAAGTTTACCGACGTTTCAGAGGTGCTTGCTGCCTCTATAATCATGGCGAGACCCTGGAGGGAAATATTTTCCCTTTCAAATCACAACTGTTATAATTCCTTGAAGCCGAATCAGAATAACACAGAAGAGATTTCAGTTTTACAGTTTACGAAGAACTTTGGAAATCCACGCAGACCGTAAAAGATCTGTCCCATTTCTTCTAAATTTCGAATTTGTGAAATGCAAGAAGATATTTGATTTGTCAAAAACGTGAATTTTTACTCTATGAGTGGCGATTGTGACACTTGAGTTGTCTGGGGACGATGACCTTGAAAAACTAAGATGTTTAGACGAACCAAGGACCAAAATAGCACTGACAAACGTTTTGGACCACAGGCAAAAAAATATGCTCGCCGCGTTGACAGAAGATTAAAGACCTCATAAATGAAATATGGCGATGAAAACTTATTGCGAAATGGGGGGGGGGGGACATGAGCGATTATTCAAGCGACTGAGGCCGAAACTGGTCGATGTACTTCCCACTTATTGGACATCTTGATGATGAACTTAAATATCGTGGACTATATTGAATGGTATTAATTTTGTATCCAGACTCAGATGTACAAGGTTGTATAGATGCTGAAACTAAGTTTCATTAAAATTACTAAATTTTGTCTATAATAAAAATTCATGCAACTGAATAAAGTGACTGACATTCACTAGTCGCTATGAGCGAGGGTCTGCAGGTATTATATATATGTTACCGGCAATGTATAGATTGCCTAAAGTCAGTAGGAAAAATATGGAATAATTCGTAATGTTAATATTGTTCGGTTGTGTAAATTAAAATTAATCAAAGTCGATTGGTTAAGATGTCAAGATGGAGGTTGTGCAAGATAGTCGCGAAAACGCCAAGTTACTGAATCTGAACATAACAAAAGTTTTGAGAATTAAAAAAAATTGTTTTATATTAAGTTTTTGCAAATATAAAAGATAAAATAAAACTGTATAAATCTAATTATAGAAACTTCTTTGTTATATGCTTTGCCTAAAGAATCTGAGGCATTTTATAAAATTCCTAGGTATTCTATAGAATACTTAGGCAAATTATAAAATAAACTGTTAATTTCATACATTGCGTAAAAGTTCTAGGCATTTTATAAAATGCCTGTGCATTCCATAGAATGCCTGAATTTCATACTTTTCCTACTGATTTTAGGTATTCTATACATTGCCGGATTTCATAGTTTGCCGGTAACACATACATTAATCTCTGAAACTGTTTAGACATATATCTGCGCAGTAATGTTAAATCCAGACAAAGTATGTCGTAACAGCTTAATTGAAAACTAACAAATCTGATATAAAGAAAGCACATACATTTTATGAGAAACACAGCAAGCTTTTCCCAAGAAAATTAGTAACAAACTAAGAAGATGGGTCAGTGCTAAGTGATGGGTGTCCAACCCTCTGTTTACAGCGGCCAAATCTGTTCAACAAAGAAACTAATGGAACGATAAAACGTTTGACCGACAGAATGCAGTAATATTCAACACGACTTTACCACAACTAAACGATAGAAAAATAGCCAGAGATCTCTTGTTTTAGTAAATAAACCTTAAGCAAACGGATGAAATGCTGGAAGGCTTTAAGGATTCAAGGTATGTAAGCCTGTATGTGAGTACTCCAGAGGCCAGTCGGCGGTGGCTTCAAGAAACAATAAGGATAGCATTAAGCAAACAATTTCCTTGTGTGTACATACCCAGGTACATTCAAAAGCTTTAAGTAATGAAATGAATAGGGGTTAGAACAGTGGTACATACAAAGTTAAACGCTGTAAAAACAAGACAATAATGCATGTGGATCTATGTTTCGGAAGTACATTGTGTGTCCATGTTCCTTTTACGTCCAACTTGTAATATGAAATTCGTACAGTAGAACTACTGTCAATTGCAGCTTCTGGGGATGTGATGCCACGTAGTTACCAGCGTTTTGGAGGAACGTATCGCCTCTACATTCAGGGTATAACAATCGTCTTGCTATCGTCGTGAGAACCTCAGATCTGAACAGAGTCTTTGATGTACGAAATACTTTATTTTGGGAGTTGCAGTTTGATATTTAAAGTAGTGTCTTGAGACGTCACTCACCCCGACTGAGAAATCGATTGGAGCAGAATTTGGGGGGTTCAACTCCACCCAAACGCCGCAACTCGCCACTGGACGCCAGTTTCTCAAACTTTCGTTTCTCATAAAACATTTACGCGAGGCCCGTTTTAATATAATCCTGTAGGACTTTCTTGATCTTAATAATGGCAGTTTTGACAGAGGTTTCCTCACCAAAATTCTTGTGTTTCTTCATCTTATCTGCTTTCCCAGCTCAGCATAGCCTCCTAGATGTCACCAGGACAAATAGGATGTGAAGATGAGATTGGATTCTTATGGCCCTAGTGTGTGATTCTGACTAATCAGCCTCTCAAAGCCTCGTCCATACTTTTACCAGCTTCACCTACCGTTTGCAAAAACGAGAGTTCGATAATCGAGTAACGATAGCTTTACAAATATCGTGTTTGGTCCTTTAGCAATGTCACCGCTTAAGTTTATATTAAATTACTTTACTTTTAATTGAGTTCTGGTATGAGTTATTTCATAAGTTGGCTTATGGGTCATAATCAGTTGTGGCTTTTTAAATAACTTATTCTCACCTATTACTTTCCATAAGTGTCGTACCAGGTCTAGTAATAGCATTGTGACACTTTTCAATTAGACTATATATATTTGCTGGTAACGCGATGTTTTGTTTCAAAAATAGAACATCACGCTCGCCTTTCTTGCAGACGTATGGTGTTACGTCGTCGTGTTTGTGTGTGATTGTATCTTATCATAAACTTTTAATATCATACAAGTGTTTCACCGCAACTGAATTATGAAAGTACATGTAGTCTATAAGGGCACCAACAAATTTAAGACTTGCCGTAATTATTTAGGTGAACCCTATGTATTATATAAAGCCAAGTTTAATGATTTTTTTATTTTGATGCATGCTTAATTGCACTCGTATGTGCCTGAAAATTCTATGTCATCACGCTACACGGCAAAATGTTGTTTAACAAATTTTGCTATCATCAGTTAGCTTTTGATTGTGTTTATAATTTGGTCGACAAAAAAATTTCGTGTTGTGGAAGTATTGTTAAAGTAAATTCAAGATAAAATTTTGTTACAGACGAAAGCTTATAATTTTTATTTGTATAGATATTATTAATACGGATATCTGGGTTTTCAAACCATTATTTCAGTTCAGCAACATTTCCTAAGTAACACTTGTAAGCACTGGCAGTCGTTCAGCTAGTCTAAAGTGTCTCTCCTTAATGAACTCCAAGGCTCATTACCGATTTCACAAAAGCCCACCATAGATCCCTACCCAGAACCGCCAATCTCTCTAACCCTATTTCCATAAGATTAATATTAAAATTAATTTTCCATCCACGCCTAGTTCTTCCGGGAGATCTCTTCCCTTCAGGTTTCCCAACCAAAATTTGGTAAGCATTTGTCATCTACCTGAAGAAGCAGACAGTATTTGTTAAATATTTTTATATAATAATTTCACCCCGTAGTATGGTGATAAAACATGAATATATATATTATAGAGCTACTTAATTTGTTCTACATTTACTGCTAGACATTTCGTACTAATATCTAATATATCTTCTGTGTCTTACTTTATAATTTTAAATTTTCACTTAATAAATTAACATCATCCCCTTAGACCAGAAGCTGAGTGTCCCATTAAAATCCAATCCTTTTACTTAAACCATCCTGATTGCATATCCTAAAGCAGAAATAAACACAGTGGTCACAAAACCATCTTGTAGCCCACACTGTCAATCTGCGCTTTCAAATAATTATTATTATTATTACTAACGACCCACGTGGTCTCTTCGCTTCACGTTATCTGAAAATAATTTTGCGTGCGTTTCTCATTTGAATTCACAATATATCTGTCGCCTGTGCCAGGAATTCAACACAGAAACATTCGAGCTTCGTGCCTCACGGCATTTTCATGGCCATCTAACTAGTGAGGATTTTATTGTATTTGATCAGCTGTCTTGGCGATAGAAGACCGCCCTATTATAAAACTATATTTCTATAGAGAAGGACTATCGTAATGTAAAAGGTTAAGAATAAACTGACTTTAAAATTCTTGAAATACCTTCAGGCATTTTTCTGAAGACGCTAAAAGTTTATGGGCCTATAAACGGTAACACAGAAAGAGTGGCATAAGTCACTATGGATATCTCCAGTGAATATTACAAAATTTCCTTTCAATTATGTGGATATTGTTTATTTAGCAATGGAATCGTCTTTTGTAATCTGTTAGCCACTCTTACATAATGGTTAAAGTTTGTACACCGACCCGGGCATTATGTGAATCTGCAATTTACTGTGTCATAAACTAATTGGCGTTACGACTAGAAGTTTTACGACGTCTTTAAGTAGGATAATGATATGGAAAATTTCTGCAATCAGAGGGTGAAGACAGTAAGTCAAGGAGACAAGGTTTGATCCTTGCTCATGGACAGGATACAATGGCATGTCGTTCCTAACATTGTCTTGGAAGTTTAAGTACATTCGAGCGTGAAAATATTCCCCGTTCGTTAAACTAATAGGAAGACAATGTGATATTTTGACTGAGTTCGATATTTGTCAATATAAAGAGAGCGATAAAAATGTTTTCTTAGTGATGAATAAAATAATTTTTAATTGAAATTTTCGTTTCTCGTCTTTTAGTTGTGTTCTGTCTAGTGTCTCTCCGTCTCTGTTTTGGTACTTTCGGTAATAGATTTATTAAAATATATCAGTTAACCGCCTTAATGTCTTAATGTCGGAGGTCAGCAATTAGAAAGACTGTGTCAGAGGTTGACGGTGACTCGTTGACCGCGATAAGGTGTTAGCAGAAATTTATTTGGTTTGAAGATATTTCTTATTTCATTTCTATCTTCTGGAAAGGCGTCCTGCAGTTAAGAAACAATATTTAAAATTGACTATTTACAGCTATGAATTCTCCCCTTACAAATTCTAGTGTATTCCAACAGTTACCTATTTAAGTGAAGCAACATGGCTTGATATTTCGAAAAATCTATTTAAAAATGTGTTACACTTTTAAGGGACTGACACATAATTACGAGCTCTATCAAAATTTATAAACACGTGAAGGAAACATTAGTGCCACATGTGCGTGACATAATTAAACTGTGTAGGCACATATCAGTGCATTAGTTTGTTTGTTTTTTTAAATATTTTGCAGCATGGTTTATACACATTCGTACCTAAATTACAATAACGAAACTACGCGTCTCTATACGGTATAATATCTCTGCTCTTGAAGATTTCCGTCTTCTGGGTTGTTGCGCTATGTAATCTGGTCGATGTCAACCAACGTTTCAGAGGTCATACTGCCTCTGTCATCAGAGTATGAAGATTTCCGTCTTCTGGGTTGTTGCGCTGTGTAGTCTGGTCGATGTTAACCAACGTTTCAGAGGTCATATTCATCGCCCTGATGACGGAGGCAGTATGACCTCTGAAACGTTGGTAAACATCGAACAGACTACACAGCGCAACAACCCAGAAGACGGAAATCTTCATACTCACCGCTGTGAGAACCTCAAGTCTTACATCTCTACTCTTGACAGGGGTAGCCCAAAATTCGGCACATTAGTCTAGTCACAGACAATTTATCAGTTCCTTGAACATCAAATTTGTATCTACAGTAAAGAAACATATAAACTAGTGATGGATGAAAAATACAAACGCGTTTGAAAATGGTCTTTACATCTAATAGGATTGCATCTGGCTTTGTTAATTGCTGTAACTCGTGCAGATAAACACCGAGACGTAAAATATATCCATGCGTCGATGTATTCCGAACCTTTCTATGTCCTGTTGTCCTCTGCAAACAAATGCGAGTAAGGCCTGTAGTTCTAAGTAACAGATGGAAAACAAGATATTCAACGAAGAGTCTATTTTAAGCTAGGAGATGAGGCTAGCAGGAACACAAAAATTAATATTGTAGTGATAAAACGATAAATTTATTTGTAAGTGTAAATTCCTTTAGGGCAGATTTCGAACAGGCTTCGTTGAATTTCTTCGATATAATATCGAACTCTCGAACTGCAGCCGTGTTTGTAATTATTTATCAGTAAAATAAGAATTATTTGTGTTTGTTATTTAACTCCGTATGAAATTTCACGTGGTTAATAACTTTTCGCTAAACTGTACAAGCCTGTATTTTACATGTGTCACGTATAAAGTTTATATAGGGTAGGGGAAATCAATCTCAGGTAGATATATCTCGTTCATGTCATGGAAAGTGTTGAGATATCATCATTGAGAGTGCCGGTCAGAAACTGCTTCAACGCGAAGTTCGGTGTGCCCGATTTCCATCCTGCCAGTCGTAAATATTTTTAACATGACGGAGACAGTAAACGCACTCATTTAAAGGCCACATGCAATAAACGAGCTCTTGGGAGCATTGTACCGTATCTCCAGGTCTGGGGCACAGACCCCTTCAAATGTTGCAAGCCTCATTGACTCACTCCATGTGGTTCCTACCATATCCACATAAAATCCATATTGTTTTACACATGACTGTCCACTAGGAACACATTTGTTTTGAATCTGAAAGCAGTTGGAATCAGACTAAAATGACATTTTACAAATATTGAACGGATACCGACCGAGGTCAACATCTGAGTTTCTCTTTTTTTAAAGTACGAGTGTCCTTTAGGACAATTTTTTTTTGAAATGGTTCTGTCAATGGTACGTTATATTCTGTATTGTAATTTTTCTGTATCTGGTCCATCATTCAGGGACTGGGATTAGCCCGTTCTATCGTACCCAATGGAATAGGTATTTTCATCTGAAGACGGGAGCAGAGACAGCTCCCGAAACACAGCCCAGAGGAAAAAATACAAAATTTTATTTATTTATTTTTCCTTTGTTGCAGTTGTCTTATCTCGGCCCAACATTGGTCCGGAACATAATTTTTGCTACTCCGGCAAAGGACTGAGAGACTTTAATAATCTGGATTTGAAAGATGATTTCTACTTTCCAATAGAGTATAAACAGTTTGTGAAAGTGTTATGTAAGTTTTGTATCCGTCATTTGTCTTCGTACATTCACAGCTGTTGATGTAAGATGCTCGTCTGCTCACTATGAGAAGCAACACTACATATTGTTTACGAAGCTCATGGAAAGTGAACAAAAATAAATTGAAAATTTCAGGAAAATATGTTATGAGGATGGTGGATGGAACTGCCTCAGGATCGATTACCGCGACTGGTTCTGGTATTAAAGTACTCGTCACTGAATTGCATGCTTCAAGGTCACGGAAGAACTGCGCGGTGTCGAGTCACCATTACAGCGTTGTTAGCTCTGCTACGCTGCGAGTTCTGAATTGTCTTCATTCGCGTGGACCCCCACTCTTTGTGTTGCAACATTGAAAGATTTTTCGGTGACCTTGAAGCTGTTTGGTGACTGAAGCTTTAGCGATGTTGACCCTTCGGATTCTCATCGGGAGTTCGGTACCTAGTTCGAGACATAAAATATTTCGTTGAAATAAATTACATTATACCGTCAAAATTTTCAATAAAATTTTCTGGTTCTTATTGGGTCTGTATTTATAACATACTACTGCGATAAAAAAAATAAAGTCCTTAAAGAGTTTCAGGCAATAAACATTTAGACAGACAGACAAAAAAAAAATTGTCTCCTGATTATACGTCAATTTTATGAACTTTGTAAAAATAATGTGGACGTATAACAGGAAGTGTGTAACTAGTGTTAACGCCTTGCGTGTGGATATGTTAACCAATCAGTCCGTATGGCGTCTCTGCTTTCCTCCTACTGTGCTCTTCATCTGCTGCTTTGTTATTCCTTGTAGCCTGATCAATCATCCCATAGCACTTTGACATAATTACATTGCCAGGTGTTGAATGTCACTTCGATTTATATTTCAAATAAAGTAAGAATCGGTGGGGGAGGGGAGAGGACAGGTAAGGAGCACGGTTTGTAGTGCACTTATAGGACCGTCAGTATGAATACCAACCGGAGAAATGGAATAAAGCCGTTGTCCCAGAACCTTGCATTAACAACAGTACTTATTTTTCATACCGTTAGCCTACAACCCTACTTTTTAACCAGTGGATTCGGTAGGGAGATAGCGACCTCATTTTGATAGCAACTTATCTCATTTGAATACAAAGTAGTGGTAACCCTTGAATTAAAACCCGAAACTTGTTTTAAGTCTCGACCTATTATTAATAATTATCATCAATGTCATTATCGACAGGTTAAACTTTCGACATTCCTATATGTTATACAATTATTAGGTATTCTCTACGTTCATCAGAAAATAGCGACTGGCTACGGGCTAGAAGATCTGGGTTCCATTCCTGACAGAGGCAAAACACTTTTGTCTCGACATCCGCGTACAGAAAGCGGCCACTCACTGTCGGTATTTAATGACGGACTTCGAGTGATGAGTTAATAATGAAGGGGAACTGTCGTGGCCTGTTGTAAGGTACTTTCCCTGGCATCAGTCAGGACAAGAGTTTCGAGTTCGTGATTCGAAACCGGAACTAACCGCTGAGTAAGCAAGAATACGGCTACTCGGTGCTCATTATTATCGCCAACTTTTATCATGTAATTGAGCTTATCAGACACCACGTTATTCAATCCTTCTGACAAGCATTTGTACTAAGAAGAACTTCTGTTTGGCTTCCATTACTGTGAGAGATGCTTCATCTAATTATGAACGCCACGGTCACACATCTCGACTAGCCGCGCTGGATGCTGTCAAAACATTAAACATCTACTAACAGTTAAAACAAAAAAAGTAACTTAAACTTGGTGGTACAATTTATTTTACTTACGCTATTAAGATTATATTGCTATGAATAACTCGACTGGATTATCGTATGATATGCCTTGTTTTTAACATTACCTCTTGGTTTCCGGAGACTCGTTTGTGACAGGTTATTTTGATACTAAGGTACTGAAATAGAGTTTTAAAGAGGCGCGTTATATGCTACTTAATATAATCATCGAATTTTCTTAAAGCGACTGACGTGTAGGAACCTAAAATGATGTAATGTAGTGTCTGAAATTTCTCATATTACAAATTATTCTTCTAATCTTCCCCGCGATGTTCTACAGCCAAAGTTAAAAAATATTTAACAGCGAAAGTCTGGCCTGAGAGTCATACAGCTTGCTTCCATGTTTAGTAATGAGTTCGGTGATACAAAATTATAAATTATTAGTCCTGCTGCGTGATATAATTTGTAATATTATGACACAGATCCGTTTCTTTGTTGTTGACTGAAATGTAGGCCTCAAGGACCATCGTCCCCAGTACTCGGATGTCGGCACAGAGCACGTTTTGTACCCTCCCCGTCTATTAAAGGAAAAGTCCGTTTCTTCTTACACACCGTACAAGTACGGATTTATATTAATATACTAAAGGGTTTCTAGGTGCCTCCAGGGAGCAGGGTTGCCCAAAAGTAACCATAACGACTCGCCCGTACACCTTTAGATGTTATTCTGAAACATTTTGGTCCACTTCACATCCTAGCGTTCGTTTTAATATTATCTTACCATTTTGGCCGTGTCCTAGATCTGGAGTTGCCGGATTCTCACCGCGGAGGTTATTATCCGAGAGTCGTTCCATTTTCGGCTGTCAGTATCATTCCACCGCTGATCCATATTTACTCTGTGTCATCTGGGAAATGGACACAGGGACACAGTCTCACCCCATCGTATAACAAATATTCCATTTCCGTACTCAACATGCGTTCTGTCTATACCCCGTACGATTCTTGAATAACATTAGTGAGGATTTTCCCTCAGTCTTTCCAAATCCTTGTCTGCTTCCCAGTAGATGCTGTTTAAACTCTTTAATTGAAAAAGCGTGGTTGAATAATCTAAATATCAATTCTCATCTCCCAGGCGGGCCACCTGCTAGAAGTTAACATATGAATGTCTCATTTTTCCCGTCGCATTTGTAACGGGGAGGCGTGTACGTGGGTCTCTGTTCTTCACGTGTTTAATAACTTTTCTAAGAAATTTATTATTAACACTTTGTTTCTTAATCACAGAAATTGACAACAAATAACTAGAAGCTTTTGCGACGTGGTAACTAAATAGAATCTTCTGGTTAAGAGAAGAAACTTACTTTTAATAAGTTGACGCGGTTGATATAAACTGCAAGATATTTTCTTGATAACATACTGATCACTCAGTTCGTCAATAAATTTCACTTAAGAGCTCGCAACAGGACTGTATTCTGATAATCATTCAAAGTAATTCGTAAAATATTGTTTTGTGTTACTTAAAACAGGATTGTCTGTCTTACCTGTCAGATAACAGTGCCTAAGAGTTCAAAAACCGCCTTGGACACTATCCTTACGCACTTAAATCCACCAAAAATCCTCATAACCCATTTATCTTAATGCTGTTTTCTCGCTTTCTTTCAAATTGTTGTTTTCCAAAATCTCTTATATATCTCCTGTTCTCCTGATCCTACTTATGTTGAGCTTATCACAGCCTTCTAGATGTCACAATTCTAAGTGGCTTGTTTTTAAACACAAAGTTCCTCGTCGTAATATTTATTTTCCAAGCGAAACAGTTATTAAAATAGAAGAACTTGAAATGAATGTCTGTTAGCCATTCGTCAAACCACAAGACGGGGAACCGCCCATTCTCAGTTGTCCCTAGCTGCTCATTTAGTATATTCGTATTCTCCGCATCTGAAAATTCCCCCAAGTCGTGCCATTTCGTAAGACATGGACACCCCTGCCATAAGGCCGGAAAGGGTGAATTCTTATTTTAATACGAGGAGCATAGTATCAGGTCACGTAGGAGACATCAAACGCGTTACTAGCGAGTTATTTTAACTGGTAAGGATAACTCTCTGCCAATACTTTGGCACAAAAGACGGATTGAAACGATTATGGTTTAACGGGCATTGTGTCTTGCGGTGAAAAGTAAACATTACTTCAAAAACTCATGCCCCTGCTAGAGTTTCGAAAAGATGGGAGAGTCACCACATTCGAACAGCAGTAAATTCACGTAAACAGCATATCAGGTTCGTCCCTCTGCATCTGGGTACCGGGGTTCGATTCAGTGGGGAGGCGACGTTTCTCTTAGCCACCGCAACCAGACCGACGTTGTGGTATACCCAGTCTCCTGTCCAGTGGGTAATACCGCTGTTTAACCGGTGGTAAACCTCTACGAACTAGGCATCTCGTACCAAAGTTAACAACTTCGCCAAATGTTTTCACGATGTATTGCTTAGACACAGGGACATCTTTATCTATCATATTCGAACATTCATTTGGACACATACTTAGTTTTAGTCTTAATGACGTTGCCCGTTTTGAAGAATAAGTGTTTCGATGAAAATGTGATTGCATTAGTTTTCGTTAGGTTACTAATTACATTCTTTATTTTTCAAGATTTCCCGTTGACACTCTATTACAGCAGTGATAACTAAAATTTACAATAAGCTACAGTTTATAAAACGTACTCTACAAGAATGGCTGTCTATTTACTAATAAATTTCTTATTTATAACGAATTTCGGTTGTTCTGGGTTTAAATCTGGGTAAACTTCGAGTTTATTTGAATTCAGTACTTCTTACGTTTGAACCACTTAAATTATTGCAGCAAGACTTTACATTAAGATGGAGATGAGGCATTCATGTAGCCACCCAGCCTCTTATCCAGTGATAAACAGCTGCTTTATCTGTAAAGTTAAAGCGGCCGGAGCTTGAAGATTTTAATTTATCTCTACCCAAAGCTACTCGGTAAACTTTAAATAGATGAGAGGTCAAACCTTATATTGAAATGCATGTTTGGGGGGGGGGGGGTGGCGGCAAATGTTCAAAACGGCTCAGAATCGTGTTCAATAGAGAGGCTTTGTTACTGTTAGTTCATAAATTTTTTTCAGTTAGATGTCAGCAAGGTGTGTGGATTTTTAATATTAAGAATAAATTAAACTCGGACTCCATGCACCTGTCAAGAATGGCCTATAATACAGTACAAGTGTTGCATAGTTACCGTCTACCCTGAATCAATACTATGGTGATGATGTCTACGCAAATTTTAGATTCTACTGCAAAATTTATGAACGTAAGCATAACATTTCTCCTACAGAAGCAATTTTCAGTAATGTCTACCCTAGAGTTCATCTTATGTATAAATTTCCAATCCCAAAACACGAAACTGTCTGCTAGTGAGTGTCTTCAAATCCTTATATTCGCATTTTTAGTCACAAAACTTTGTTTTGTTAGTGTACAAATGTAAGGCTGAGCGAGATACCTCGTGCATAGCATGCAAGCGATGAATAACACACAAAGAAATTTCCTGCGTTATTCATCCCCACATAGTGCTAAATATAACATGAGTCCATGTCTACAAACATTCGTCTCTCAACCACAGCAACGTAATTTCGGGCAGACGATGTGGAATGATTACACTACCCATGTGACAGGACACATCTCCCATTTCATCAGTCAAGGCATTGACGTTTGACATCGATATTTCCTGCATATCACAGT
The DNA here is from genome assembly GCF_977971745.1 of Zootermopsis nevadensis. Lineage (NCBI taxonomy): Eukaryota > Metazoa > Arthropoda > Insecta > Blattodea > Termopsidae > Zootermopsis > Zootermopsis nevadensis. Next base: position 2,310,481 of record NW_028259134.1, on the reverse strand, counting down.
CAACCAGAACAATTTTGATTTTATTTCAATTCCAAAATACCTAGACTCTCACGCTGGGCTAGAAATCGATTTTACACATGTTTGACTCAGTTCTACAGAGGCTTACTTACGAAACGCTAATAACATAAGTTAACAAAGTAGTGCACTGATCAACTTCGCCATGTCTGTTATCTGTTCACTTGCAACAACTAAAAAAAAACTTTTGTGGAGTTCTACTAAAATGTTCCCTCTTCTAATTACTCTACACTGTGAGTAATGAATCTACCATATGAGTGACCCCTACATTAGAAATAGATTGTACACTCTTGCTATGGGGAGGAGGGAGTCCAGGAAGGTCATTTTTGATCGTACCTGGAGGCATCAGATACAGACCAATTAAATTTTGTCGGCATATTCCAGGTTTGGTTAAAATCTGACAACACCTAACGATTTCCTGAAATCCACTCGTTTCTGCGCATGTGTCGAGCATAACTCACTAAATATTTGTCGATTCGAAAAGTATTCTGAAAATTAAAAGTAAATGTTAAATATAATTGCCACAATCGTAACAGATCATTCAAGTAAACTCATTCTTCAGAAGGAATTTGCATGTGAAGTAATTTGTAGGAACTAACAGAGCGAGCCCGCCATGCTATGCGTACATTTCCTAGCTTGTTCTAACGCACCAGGACCAAATATCTCTATCACCCTTTCCTTTCACTATTCCCATCTTTGCTTACTTTCTCTTCTTTCTTTCTTTCCTTCCTTCCTTCCTTTCTTCAGACTGTCCTCTTGTAATATTTACGTTGACCAACTTAGACGCAACTGAAATGCTGCTTAATTTCCGTAAAAGAACGGAGGGCCTGAAAGGGTTCAGACTCTCAAGGGAGTAAAAAGGAGTACCTCGGTGTTAGGGCAGAGTAGAATTCGACATGTAAATATATTCCTAGTTCGGGTACGTACGATAGACGAAACGGTTTATCGAGTTTACCTGTTAGACTGTCTATACCAAAAACATAGGCTGTTGAAGAAATATATAACAATTCTTGGACGGACGGACTGACGGATTTGCAAGGTCATCGAAATCGTAAAATATTTTAAACGAGAGACATAAACTATTTTCTTAAATTCTCAAACAGAGACAATTACATAATGAGGACCTTCATAATCTTTAGTTGCTCGTCTCGTAATGTGATTAGTGTCACAGTGGAACTGGGCAAACGTTGGGCTACGCATGGGCACAGATCTGAAGAACTTTTATCGAAAAATCTGAAGGGAATTGTTGGTGTCCTGGGTAACACGGAGTTTCTACCCGAAAGATGAACATCGAAATTTTCGCTACCGTGAAAACCTCAAATCTCATATATTGTAGTATGTGGTAGAATAATTTTAAAATGGACCTGAACTCCTTTTAAACCAAAGCTCGTCTGAATAATATTCGCCTTCAGTCCATCCCACAAGCAAGACAACACTTCTCTGTCGAAAAGCTGAATTGGTTAACGTTCTTTAAGAAAGAATAGTAAGAATCTTACGAAATTTGTTGCTACTGATTGTAAATCACCTAATGAGTTTAAAGGGTTAAAAATAGAATGTCTTAGTTGCGGATTGAATTCATCTGACACAGAATATTGTCCACTGACGAAATGTTGTCAACACTGTTACGAACATACAGATTTCTTGACTACATAAACTGCTATCGCCTTCTAAAAAAAAGGACCGTCTTGGAGCTAGTTCAGGTATCGTTTTGACCCACTAAATACAAAGCTGAGAAGTCACAGCGTCATAAAGACGTTGAGATGACGTATTAATAAGCTCCAAACATTTTTAATCTCGGCACCAAATAGATGTGAATGTTTAGTTTCACGATTTGACCGCCTTTATCGCAGGAAGAGTACGCTCCGTAGCCATGTTGGTGGGAGTCTGGATCGGACAGCAGCGCCTCTCTGAAGGGGACGAGAAATGTCAGAAATCCCATGTCGGGAATCGAGTCCTGGATGTCCTGTGTTCAGCCACTGATTTCTAATCTTCTAGAAATGAGACAGGACTTTTAAGAGTTATTTAAAAAGAAAACGTTGTAGACGTTTAAATACATTGAATGCCTACAGGATAAATGTTTTCAGGAAGAGTATATTGAAGTACTTGTGTACTGTACAGGTTTTTTTTTAAATAGAGGGGCGGGGGGGGATTGAAAAGGAAGGGGTTAAAATTTTAGGGTGTTTGAGAGGTATGGTTTGTTGGATAGTCTAAATACAGAAGGGCGCTGTAATGTATGGGAATTAGTAGGTGAGCGAGAGAAAGCAGAAGGGTTCGTTGAAAGAACTGGGGAGGTGCTGTGGCCAGCAAGATATGCAGAGCTCACAGTACGGAAGGGAAGTGTTCTCTCCTGTGAGCACCCCCAGGCTAATAGACGTATATACAACACAAAGACAGGGAAGATCTTAGTATTTCAGTTTTACTCACTGCACATGTGCGTACGTGCGTGTATTTGAGCGAAAGGGTTGAACATTTTCAGTGGATCATTCCCAGTGACCTGGAATTGTACTTGAAACTATCTCGATATGACACGTTCGATACATTTACTCGAGCGGTACTGAGAAAATTGAAGGAAATCATTCAATAATCATATTTACGACTTATGTCAGGGGACATATGGTTCAGTAGTGTTGGACTGATAACAGCAGACTTAATTCTAAGGAGTATTCCGAGCTTAAAATGGTAATTACTGTCAGTTGGCAAACGGTTAATCGCGTGTTCTTTGTTGTCTGCAGGGGTTGTAAGGAGTTCTTAACTACAATTCCCAGACATAAAGCAAGGTTTATCACCGCTGAGGAGGTTAAAGTATCCGCAGTGCGTCTCATTTTTGTTTCGAAGTCACTGTCTTCGATTTTAACAGGTTATAGTGTTCATTATTTTCCCCAGTCAATATAGACGAGCTTCATAAATACATTAAAATCGCTTCGTTTCAATTATCTCCAGTTAATTGATATACTCTCATCTCGTTTGACCACATATCTTTATTATATTTTTATATTAGCGTCGTTAAATAACCTAAAACAAATATGCCTGAATTAAGTAACACAGTTAAAAAAAATAACGCATAGAAAGTGTTTGAAATTCAACTATCGAATTCGACAAATTAATTTATTTTAATTTCATCTTCAGTCCTAAAACGTCCCTTGCCTACAATCCATCTTAATATTATCTTCATATTTTATTTTGGGTTTATCGGTTTTCCGTTACCTAAAAATTTCCTCGCCAAAATTCTGTAGGTCGCATGCATTCCCTTCTCACAGTCCTAGCTACATGCTCACCCCATCATAGTCATCTTGATTTAATTATCACAAGAATAAAAGTACTAGATACATAATCGTGAAATTCCTCGTTATGTAGTAACGTGTCACAAACTGCTTTGTAAGTCCACATGTTTTAGTGAGTATTTCGGCTTCATGTTATAGTAATTATGTTCTTCCAGTAAAGTAAGTAACCACGTCTTATGATACACAAAACATATGAAAAAATTATTGTTTTGTCTGTATATGCCGAAATAGAATTTTGTCCTTTCCAAAATCAGACAGAATTATACACAATTTTTAAACAAAATAATAAGCATTTTTTTAAATTTCATACTGACTTATCTTGGAACTAATAATTTGAAAAATAATAATAGTGATTTATCTGGGAGTGGAAATTATGTACTTTGTTGACTTAGTATTTATATATTAAATCTTGTCCGTCTAATCACAATAAATTCTTATTAAATATTAAAATATTACAATTAACATTTAAAATATTAAATGATGTTCTTTATCGAAATATTCGATTTACATTAGACCATCATTGAATATTTCGATAAAGAATATCATTTGATATTTTAAATATTTTAAATGTTAATTATTGTAATATTTTAATATTTAATAAGAATTTATTGTGATTAGACGGACAAGATTTAATATATATATATATTTATTATATCACAATATGACGCAACTTTACCATCTCATGACTTAGTATTTGTTAATATCCCCTTCACATTGAATGTGTTGATAAATATCGTGATACAAGTAAGGCGAAATCAGTGACAGCCTGTTGATTTTCTTACACGTACAAAATTATCCGTCCTATTATCAGGTCACGGCCAGTTGCATAGTTTCGTATTAAACACTACTGCAGCTGTTTCGAAATTCGCTGACTCAGCTGCATAGTGAGGCCTAGTAGTCATACAGAGTGCATTAGCGTTCAATCACATCAGTAAATGTGACTCAGTGGCCCATCTCACCGCCAGGCAGCTCTGCGACTCGAATCTTCGTCGAGTCTCCGTCTTCTAAACCTCAAGACAGAAACCAGTGACGGGCTCTTATGAACACGGCGTTGCTAATTTTGCTACGTTGCGAGTTCTGAGCTGTCTTCACTCCCCTGGGCTCCGATATTCGTGGTTTGACGTCGCACGATTCTGTTGTGACCATGAATGATACAATCTGATGACGGCTGCTGAAGGAACGGGCAGTCATATAATCGTCAAACTGGAACCAGGAGCTCTGGTTGTCCGCAAGGAACAGGTTCCCATGATTTGAATTAAATTTTTATTCTCCTACGAAGAAAATTCATCTGTTGATATCTTATACAACTTATGCTATCGGGCATATGTTTGAGATAAAAGTAAAAGTTAATTATCTGAGTTATTTCAGCAATTAAAATGTGGTATTATGTTAAAATTGGCATAAGCTAAGAGAATGTGCATCCGAAAATTATAATTTAACGATTTAGGCCTACGTAAAGACTGTATTTTGACTAGAGGACCTGCTTTAAAAGAGGGTAAAGTGTGTGTCTAGGTCGAAAATACATTTTAATAATATTAAATCTGTTAAAATATGGGATAAAATGTCGAGTCGTTGCTCTCCAATCTTTTATACATATCTCATACAATATCGTCTTCGGGCATTTACGGTAATGTCGATGTTCGTAGCGTAATTTAATCGTAAACCCATCTCGAACGCGCATTCTGAAGAACAGAAATCCAGAGTAAAGTTACAAAGACTTCGTATCCCATGCAGGACCCTTGTGGATACGGGGGGGGGGGGGGGGGGGGTGTGTGTGGAGATGGAGGATAACAAAGCTGAACTATATCAGCATTATTTTATATGACGCTGCGAAATAGCCATGTCGTGTTGACAGTTGTGCGCGTACCGTGTCATTTGATGGTTGCAACGTAGTGACAAAACACTGTCACTGAGCACGACAGCTTAACTGCGGGAATCACGAAAAGAAACCCCTTGACAGCTCAATTTTCTTGCATTCAGAGTAACGACGTATAGATCGACGTTCCAGGGTCTTACGCTCGTTTGTAAAACCAAAGATTCGAAGGGCCGTAAGACGAGAAAAGGGATACTTAAATGTCTTCAAATTGTTTTCATTTGCGATCTCGGCATCTCATGATTTAATATAATAGTTCTATTTTTTTTTTCAATTCTTACGTTTAACGAGGACACATGCTACAAAATTGTTATAATATATTCATTTATATAGATTGCTCCTGAAGGAACTGAGGAAAATTACAGAATATCTCGGTTAGAATAACACTCTCTGACTTGTCGCATTATCACATCAATAATTCAGCTGAATCTAGAAGTACACGGTTCTAATCCCGGCCGGTTACCTAATATTCTAACTGGGATTACTATTGATTCTTTCAATCCATCACAGTGCATTAGCATCCATTATGACTAATTTATATCACATTTATACCTTATTTATTATTCACAATAAGTCTACCATACCTCATTTGATATTCGATGGCTTCAGAAGTTGATACGACGTCGTAAACGAAGAGGGAAAAGTGTATAGGCATTGACGCTGTAAGACTGGCTATCAGTCATCACGGCATAACCTGAAGTTTTACATTAAATCTATTGCAGGAGACATAACTAAATGTGGGATTGATTACCTTACTGGTGTTCCTTTTTGTAATTAATTAATTAATAACACACTGACGGAATGTGGAGAATGTTACAAACATTTAAAGACTACTGGAAGTTAAGAAAAGAAAAACAATTACATGTCAGAAATTTCTGCCCGTTGTCGTAGGAAATGTACACGTTTCATAACACGAAGTCTATTACCAGGGGTACACAACAAGCGGATGGTGAAGGAGACATTTGCATGCCTATTGTGTTCTTTAGATCAGAATTTCTTTAATTTTGTGGGCCAGTAATAGAGCATTAAGTGCGTCGTACATCGTACTAGTCTACAAGATCTAATTATGTAATTGTTACTAGCAAGTTTTGATATATTTATGTACGTTGTAAGAACTGGTGCCTTTATGCGATATTAAATTGAACAGATGTCATGATTACAGTTAATCCACGTGCGAAATTAAAAAAAAATTGGGGTTTGTATCACCGTTCTGGGTCCCCACTACTGAGGACTGGTCCTACCCCAAAGCTGGGTCATCCTCCCGGCCACATTGTCAGTGACGTCATTAAACACGCAACGTCAAGGGAGGAGTACGGTGGTAATGTTCAGCACGAAACTAAGTGTAACTGTGATGTTCTGGTTAGTTACTGAACGGAGTCACTAGTTTTTAAGTTAGTTAACTACATCCTTATAGCTGTGGTAAAATGCTCTTTACGCGATGTAAAACGAGAATTCGTGAACCATCCACACAAGAAACATCACCTATAATATTATTAAAGTGTATTCTAAAGCAGAAGACGTGAAATACATTGACCTGGCTCTCGATGTCTTGTGATAATGACAATCGATTCGACCGTTTATTTTTAAACTTTGCAAGAAAGTTTAGGTTGTAACATTCCTCAGAGGTTTGCTTTTAAATTCGATAAGAATTGTTATCAGACTACAATAATGTTAGGAATTCCTTTGAAGAACCGAGACAATAAGATAGTTCTTTACTCTGCATCTCAGATACATCTGTTCTTTCTGTGGTATTCTTCGTATTAAAGTGGTGCACTGACTAAGATTTTTCGTGATTTTCTTCAGTTCTTCCAAGCACATGCAGGGATAGTACCTTAAATTAAGCCACGACCAATTCCTTCTACGTTTTTTAAATCTGTCATTCACTATTCGTACTATCATCTAATGCTATTAGGCTCATACTCACCGCTGTGAGAACCTCAAGTCTTACTAATGTAAGTTGTTTGAAGCGTTGTTAAATAACAATAAATGCGACTGGAATAGCTATGCTACTTCAGGTACAAGTATCGTAGACGTCTATTTCAATTGATAAACAACTGAAGGACCCAATCACGATGTATTTTTAAGGTTTTTATTCCATTAGGCTGTTGGTCTGGAAAGACGGAGAACATTCTCATAACTTACGATAGCCGGTAACCTATATGAGATTCAAACCTGGTACCTTCCGAATGAAATAAAGAGTGTTTCCATAACCTACTCTGTACGATGACGTGAAATCAGAATATTTAAATTATAAATTTTCTACCAATTATGAGCGCTTAGCACGCCTGTTTTGTACGTCTATTTAACATGAGGTTTTGAAAATACTGAGATGAATAAGAGACTTTCTGTATTAAACTTTATAACAGGCTTATATTTCAACATATGATTAATAATTTAGTGATTTTATTTTATTATTATTGGCCTATAATAATATCTCTCACTACAAAGGATCTTCAGCCTAACATAGCCTGCATTTATACTTTAATTTTCCGTATTGCGATTATTATGATATTACGATTATATACAGGCCTATTACGGTATGTGTAAACTATTGTATTACAGTATTATAGGCTACGTATTCGAAGTATTATAGACATTAACCATTTAAAACCGAAGCTCGTCTAAATAATATAGAATTCAGTCCGTACCGCAAAGAAAACAAATCACTTCACCGTTGCAAAGATAAAGTGGTTGATGATATTTAAGAAAGTAGTCGCTTTTTACAGCGAGAATAATTGAAAACATAAACACAGAAGGAGAAGTTATTGATTATAAAAGCAGATTAAAATATGGTTACCATTGGGCTTTAGAGGGTTAATATGCCACAAGATATGTTTATATCTCATGCCCAGTTTTATGCAAAATACGACTTTTATTGGAAGTGTAGAGACTTCTTAACTAAACTATTCTTTTGTTGTAATTTCCACCTTTTTAAATTAACACTTTACATGATATTTACGATATAACTCGTTTATACGACTGCCCCATGTGGTTCATTTGGTGTCTACATAAAAAGATACGCGAAAGAAAGTTCTTCAGTCACGTCTGAACATCAAAAGCTAGCTATTTGTGACTTTTCAGCAACAAAAATGTTGGCTATTCTACAAAGAAAATATATTAACACAAGGAGGTTTGTATACGGAAACCCGCATATGAAGGATTAAACACAATCCCGATTGTAAAAAGCAGTTTATTTAATTTTAATTACCTCGGTTTCTAGAGGCTAGTACTTTGTCCAATAAGTGCCGAACACAGGGACCATAACCTCTACATCCCATTTAATTACATATTAATTAATAAATTCCTTAAGAAATAGTGAATGGAAAGAATTCTGGTTTTGGTTGAGTGAAATATGGGTTAATTAATAGGAACAGATATTGATAATTTCAGTCATTATACCTCTCCGTGATATGAACGAAATATCTCGTTCTGAATTACAGTCTGTGATTGTCCGTTGTATCATTAATGACTGACTGTGTAAGCAAAGGGAGATTTCTCGTGATATTTCTTCATGTTAAAATTGTTTACGTCGTGGGTCTGTTGGTGTACATATAAGAAACTACATGAACCAGAAGCTGATAATCTCCCACCTGGTTAAGAAATTGTCTCCTTTTTTTACAAAACTCGAATTGTCATTGCCGTGTTCCCTAGATCGCGCCATTTAACCTTATCCTTAGCCAGTTTAGTCCACTCAGTAATCTGAAATATTTTCAAGATCCATTTTATTATTATTCTCTCACGTACGTCTAAATCTATTTTAGGTCTTTCGTCTAACATTTTGTATAGACACTTATCTCTCCCATTTGCGCTGAATAGAAATATACGAACATAAGAATATAAGAACAGCATTTCAGCTCAAAATAGAACAACACGACTTTATGGTTTTTGAAAGAATATTTTACGCGTTGTGGTTGAACTGCATGTTACTGGCAAACAGGTTGCACCAAGATATTCTGAGAGCTGTTTAAAGTACTTGCACCTGCATTGCCTGCTAGTTAACACCTTGCATATTCCAGCAGTACTCATTACAAGTTCTGCGAACATATGTAATTAGCATTAAAATGTTTCAGCTCATCACCAACATTTAACAACCGCTTTGATTATATATGAAGTTCTTTTAAATATTATCGCAAACGGAAATGTAGTGCAATGATTTGTTTTAATTAAAACAAATGAGTTCTGAGGATAAAATAGAAGAATGAAACCTGTTTCATTATTTTCTAGGTAACTTTAAGTAATGTTGCAAAAAGAAATTTGGAATTATTCAGGTTCTGATGTTTATATTTTCAACAGTAAGTGACATTTCTAACCGGAAACAAGACTATTAAAAGAATATCAAATCTAAAACTTCTTGACGATGGTGAAGAGTCAATTGAATAAAAATTTACTTGGATATTATCCATCGTCTAGTAAATATAAAACTTAAAAAACGACGTTTCGGAGATGGGAATTAATTCCGGAGATAGGGATTAGCTCTATCTAGTGGGCCCAACTGTGTAGGAACCTGAAGACGGAGATAGAGTCCCATCTCCGAAACGTCGTTTTTTACGTTTTATATTTACTAGACGCTGGATAATATCCAAGTAAATTTTTATTCAATATTAAAAGAATAAGTTGTGTGTCCGGACAGACAATGATTGGTAAGTCTATTCATATACATACGCGCTGTCTCAAGTTAAGCTGAGGCGAATTGATTTTGCGATCTGGCGAGTAGACATACAAAAAGTTTATTTGCATCAACTAACTTTGTTCAATTTTACTGCTTTCATTGGTGACAGCGGCTTGTAAACTATTTTCTGTTGTCGGCCTTTGAATGTCCATGTGAAGGAAAGTAAGAATGGTTTAAATGCGATAAATGAGCAGGATAAAGCAGACTGATAATAAAAGAATATTACTGCAATTTTCACATAGCTTTTATTTGGAGATCTAACGTCACTGATATTCAGTCGATGTTCCTAATTAATGTCGGGTTAAGTGTTAATAATCACAACAAAAACGATGTTTTTTAGACTTTCGGTTGGCGAATAAATCTTTATCGAGTGAGATTTGAGGTTCTCACGGCGACTAGAATGGAAAATGATGTCTTCTGGGTTGATGCTTGTCCTGATGATGGAGGTAGCAAGGACCTCTGAAACGTCGGTTAACTTCTACCAGTCTACACGGCGCTAAAACCCAGAAGATAGCCATCTTCAACAAATTATTTGTTTGTACGAGCTGGCTTTGTGTGCTTTTCCTGAGGTTTCGTAAAAGGCTGTGCCTTTCGCAAGGAGTTTGATCAGCTTTTACACAATTAAATAAAGTTACTGAAATGAGTGTCTCAGATATTCCACATCACTGAATCACATTTATATCCACGTTTCAAGCCTCACTATATGTTTCAGTAACATCCACCTTAATGTTATCTTACAGCTTCATTCTCTTTCGTGTAAGTGACCGTTTTACAAGATACTTTAACTGCATAATTCTGTTTGTATTCCATGTCATCCCCACAAGAAGTGTTCAGGTTATAAACTATTTTTGTTGTTAAATCACAATGACGTATTTACGGGTTAATCCACCCCCCTCCACCCACCCCCGAAACGTCGGAGATGGCATAGAAAACTAAGTGTTTTTAAACGTTAAAAATTCGAATTCTATCAACTAATTTTTTTAATTTTGTATATTAACTTAGGCATTTATCCCACTCTTACATTTTCCCCTACTGGAATTAGTCAAGAATTACGTAACTATGACCTGCAATCAGCGTAAAAACATCCGAGTATTGATCTCTCGATATTATTCCAAGAAAACCGTGGACCCTTGTGTAAAGATAAAAAAATCTTTTAACATTACGTAGATATATTAATAATGAGTTATCAGTTACGAATATTACTCAGAATTCATGTCAATGAAAGAAGAAACAAGCAGAGAATCTTCAGAAATCCCTCACGTTTTGGTTTCATTTATTTGAGAGATTCGAAGCCAGATTCTTGTTATGGACGCGAAGTTTTCTGATCGCTAAGCCCAATTTATTTTCTGCTTATAAATAGTGGCCAAGCCACTTGATAGACTAGAGCTAAAACCATCCTACATAACCACACACGCTATAAATTCATCAACTTCTCCAGAATTTTCAAAACCATAAACATTTTTGTGTCGTGTATTTTATACAATTCGAGTTAATAACACTTCTTCTCATTTCCCAAAACCTAACACTTTATATTTCGACGTGTTCATGTATTTTCTTAAATCTAGTCAGGATCGTTTATGGTTTCAAATCTTTCTGAAGAGCTTCTAGGAACTTAAATACGTAAATTCATAACGCAATTTAGGTACAAAAGAAACATTATTTGTTAAGGCAATCGTTTGAGGCATCTTCCTGGGCTATAACAGAGCTTTGTTGTATGTTAGAGCGCATTTATAAATTCAGAATAATCAGAGCTCTGTATCACACGCGTTCCGGTCTGAAAATCCCCCGAGAACATAATATATGTGTGATTTAAAACTAATTCTTCAGTGTAAGCAGAAACAGATCTAGAGAATGTACACATATTTGGTTTCCCTTCATCATGAATCTAATTTAAAGCTTCACTGAATATAATCCCTCAGAATGGATGTACTTGTTCTTATCCAGTTGAACGCGAAGACTTTGCAGCCCAATAGAGGCTCACAGTGACGTGGGTCGAACTGTAAATTGCCTTAAGTCACTGCGTTCTTTCTAGCAACACATGAGTGCCACCTGATGATGGCAGACGAAATGCTGGGTAACGTGTAGCAAAAGTGTCCTTCAGACCAGGGTCAAATTGAGAGGCATCGTGTGGTTAAAATGTCTCTTAAAATAGCTGCGATGCGTGACATATATCGCTTTTCATTCAAACAGTTTACTTTGAAAACACACTTTATATCGACGAGACTGGCTTAACATCAATCAGAAATCAGTTGATTTGAGAATTTGCTGTGTATAATACGATATAACTTTTCGTAATTACTTTTTCGAAACACCCTTTGCCGAAATGAAATCCTAGACGCGTTAAGGTCCTTTATATTCATGAATATAAAATTTAAACGTAGTTTTATGTTCTATCTGAATGTTACCACGTGATATTAATTCGTCATTATCTTCACGTATTTCAGAATGTTGTAATATCGAATAAGTACAAATAAGTATGATTAAAACAATTATTTTGTTGCGTGAATTAAGTTAGGGCGTAAAATCAGGACATGAGTCAATTTTAATCTGAACCCCCCTCCCCCAAACCCCCCAGCAGTTGGCTTCTGTTCAAGAGCATCTTTTCGTAATAATCGCGGGAAAGTGTTCTATGCAAGTTACATGACAGCAGATACTGATTGTAACTCACGTTAGGCTGTGGTGCACCGCGGGTGGTATTGAAGGCGCCTGCCCGCCTCCCAAGTCTCAGGTTCAGTCCAGCAGTCACCTCCGCCACGGCCACCCAACGTAGCACCTCGCGTCGATTGTTCATTGTTGTATAATTTGGTTTCTAGCCGCGCGCGCGGGGCGACGTAGAATCCTCGGCCGATGGGGCCCGCATCTACCGCGAACGTTCAGAGAGCCACGTCGGGGAGGGAAGTTGGTTGGTTTTGCCGGCTGGTAAGTTGCTCACCGCCCGCCAAAGCCGGCAGTCGGCGGTGGGGCCAGGCCATGCACACATACAACACACATGAGGTGGTCAACACTTTTCCCCCCCTGTTCCCTCCCACGCATCAATGCGCCTGCCCGACGAGAACGGCGGAGGGAGGAGGAGGAACGAGGTAGTGCCTTGTGTCGGAAAGAGAGAGTGAACTGAGAAAGGGGTATAAAAAGACATACAAGGGTTTTGGAGATTGAAGGGAACAGAAAAACTATGCGCGTAACATACAATACTGAAGTGGCCCTGCGCTATCGTTCGATTTTCTTCCTACTGTCCGTTGTGTGTCTCCCCTCCCTCTTACCTCTTTGATCTCTTCCCCACCTCTCACTTTCCCTCCTCCTCTCCCCTTTGATACCAGTCTGTCCTTTTTGGTAGGTTATTGGTTGGGTCCCGCGTGCGGCGTAGGCTTTGGGGTCTCCGACTGTGGTGGTAAGCTTCCTTTCTCGGCCGCAAGGTGGCAGCTCTGTACAGCAAGCCTCTTGGAAAAGGCGGAGCAGTGGCAAGGAGAGAGAGGAACTTGCCGCTTCTGCTGAAGGATTTGTCCCTTGAATACATTGGGGGGGCTCTCTGTCTTCTTCTTCTGTGTGCTGGCCTCTCTCGCGCCCCCCCCCTCACCGCTGGGTCCCCCCACGACTTGGTTGTGCGCGCCGTAGCTGGGAGACTACATGTCAGTCAGTCTGAGGGAGGGATTTGTGCTGAGCGGTCGTGGAGGACTGTACTCACGTTAGCACACGTGGGCGAGGATATATTTTTGACGTCACGTGTGTACAAGTGTAATATGGGATACTCGTCATGTTTGAATTAAGAGGCCCTTCTGTCACGGGGTACTCTGTATATCAGAATCGTAAACACAGGAGCTGTACCGAATTCTTTACCTTCAGAAACGTAGGGGTGAAGTGTATTATGTGTCTCTGCGGACAACTGCAGGCAACTACTTAGAAAACAAAACTGCGAAGGAAAGTGAAATGTCACTCTCGTGATAATGGCATCAGTGATTATTGTTTCTGAGGCTATTTTTGGTGACATCTGTACGCCTTCATCGTCGTCTGCAGGGAGATATGTCGCCGACGGGGAATATGATGTCGACTGCCGGGAGGTACGTAAGCTACGTGGAGTGTCAGGTGCTGTGGTGTTCTGATCCGACACAGAGCTGTCTGGACGGAATCTGAAGCGGCGATATACTTGTGACAAGGTGATAAGTGGACGTCACTAGCTGTGGGGAAAACATCCTCACGAAGTTCTCGCTTCTCGGTGCCAGATAACAGCAGAGTGGATGGTCGGATGTCGGGGTCCACTAACTCGTCAGCAAATTGCTTGCAGGATTTAAGACAGCTGATGTTGCAGATTTTGGAATTTGTAGCTCGAACAGATGTGATACGGTTAACTTATCCTACGTATCCGTTCAGATATTCTATGTAGGAATGCAATTATTGACAGTTCGATTGTTCGACTTCGAGATGTTTTCCGTGATGTGTTGAATTGTTTTAAAATTAAAAACAAAACAGAAACGAAGTGCTACTTGACGGGACGAACCGTCGAAGACAGTGTGACGTAGATATAAAGACGGTTTATTATTTTTCGTGACGATAATAGAAATGTTATTTTAAAATAAATCGAAATAATATCGATTTTTATCGCATCGACGAAGGTTTTGTTTTATGGAACATGAATTTTGTAGGGGGAAAAAAATGAAAATTGTATTCGTTGGAAGTGGATTCAGAGACTGAGACTGGGTTAGTTCTTTGATATTTTCCCGAACATTTTCCAGGAATCATTAAAGATCGTGGTGTAGTGTCTGTGGTGTAGATGAACGTCTGCCTGTCCGCGTGTGTCAATTTATAAATAGCGACTCTTAGTTGTCTGGTTTATGAGGGGAGACATCTTTCTTAAGAAATAACCCTTTAACGTTCTTATAGCCTGTGTAACCCCCCCCCCCCCCCCCACCAGGAACCGTAACAAAAGTTTTCAGAAAGTAGTCATTGTTGCAGACGTCATGTCGAAAACACATTTAGCGTTTTGGAAGTTACGCTGTACAGATTTGGCTAGCAAACAGCTTTGTTTTAAATCGAATTTCATTGTCGTTTAACAGAGACGCGTACAGAACAGAGAATTATCTCTTGTAAGAGAGACGAAGGATCCTGTCCTTTGCGTGTCTACGTCTCGTTCCGACAGCCGAACTACACACGTAATTCTCAGCACAAAAAGAGAAACGAGAATATTCTAAGAAAAATAATGGATTGAATGTTTTTACGTGGGGAGTGCGATGTGATCTGTTGTTTGTTTCGCGTTGTTCTGTGATCGGTTCCCTGAACGAAATAGTTTGTGGTTTCGCTGTAGAATCCTGAGGACGTTACACAAGAACAACTGAGAGTTTTGTCAGGGAACTCTTTCATCATCCTTTTATATTATTATAATAATTGTTTTATTCTACAAGACGACGAACATGTGAACGAACCTGAAACGATGGACTTGCCAAGAAGTGTTTGACACAGAACAAAAGAGAACTGTGATCCGATAAACCAACGAGAAGAATTAAAAGTGAAGATTATTGTTACGAAATTCAATATTTAATAATAGCCTGTTCATGTCTCGGGTATTATAGAGTTAAAATAGGGTTATATAGTGGCTAATTAATACGAAAATCAATTAATAATTATAAAATAATTGTTGTGAAAGTTTATAATATTTATTAGACGTAAAAGTTTTTTTTTTTCAAAACACAGTTTTTTACTCTGTTAATAGTCTCACTAAATTAGATACTGGGCTTTGTTGGTGGTTAGCGGTAATTCTGTGTGTGCTGTGTTGTTTGCCGTGTGGATGAAGCCCGTTGTTCGCCATTGCAGATGAAGTGGTGGCCGAGTTCCCGTTGATAGAAGTGTCGAGAGACAGTTTCTCCCGGTGGTCACATCGGCTTCGATTTCGAGGTCGTAGGAGCCGTGAAACATGGACATCCAAGCAATGCAATCCATGGACTGGCTTTTTAAGAAGGAAAGGATCTACTTATTGGCTCAATTCTGGCAGCAGGTAAGCCTTCGTTAATAAGGTTGATAATCCCGTGTCTTGACTCTTCAAAGTAAGCAATTTTTAGCCATTAGCGTATTTTGTGATGTCCTTTATTAAAATCGTGTTTCCTTCCACGCCGATTTGTGTTTATCGTCGTAATAACAGAGAGTATACGACTTTCAATTGTTAAGCAGTTATTTTACGTTCTTCAAGACGTCGTTTCGCCTTGAATTTCAAAGTTTCGGAGAAAAGTTTTACGTCGCTACGTCGTGTTAATTCAAATGGTAACGGTCTCTCAGTAAAAATTTTGCGATGTTTTAGAACAATGGAACTGAAATGGTAGTGGACTGAAGAATGTTTTCCTTGCATGCAGATTTCTATCAGTGATTAACTGTGTTTTTTTTTAAATGATGACTCATGCAAACGCTGGTAATTTCCGTTATTGATTGGTGGTGATGCTTAATACAATCCTCGCACAAAGGAGTTCGTCCATTGCCTCTCCCTCCGCGTCCGTCGTGTGTCGCAGAATGTTCTGGAATAGAAAAGGTTCTTAGGAGTCCCCTCGCTTGTCAATGTTTTCGTAAAACTTTATTATACCTCGATACTGCATATTTAATTTCATTAACTACTAGATTTTTGTGTGAGTCTAATTCGTGAAATGTAACACGCCATTACAGAATTCGTTTTCGACGTACGATGAGCGTGCGAGTAATTTTTATGGGTGATACAGGGAACTTGTAGAAATAATTTGATTATGCCTGAAAGTTTATAAGTTCGTGATGAAATAGTAAATTCATTACGTTTCATTGTTGGAAACTGTTCAGTTTTAAAAATGTCACTGTCTCGTCGATTTACCTAAAACGCTGAACGTCAGGATGTAGACAACAATGGATTTGTCATTTGTTTTCGCGGATTCTAAACATGGTTTCTTACTTTGAGGAAACGTAAATTATAAGTGTTTGAAAACAATTCTGAGGAAAATGTTACAGTGAACAATTGAGAATGCTATATGACAATGGGTTACGTGCTTTGATAATTCCGATGCAATTACCAGAAAGTTTGTTTTGTTTGTTTGTCAGTTATATGATTAGTATTTATGTCTCGTAATTTCACGTATTAAGAGCGGAATGGAGAAATGATTTTCATAGGAACACGAATCGTGATTTATAGTAGAACGTTTTCTAAGGCTTTAGTGTTGCAATAAATTATGCAGTATGAATAACAAATAAATTATTTCGGAACTGTACCTCGCTTGTTTTGGTATTGAGAAGATGGCTGTGCAAATGAATGTTTATTGTTTTGTGCATTCGTAGCAAGAAAGTCGAACAGCCGCGTAACATTTGTTGTACGTTTAGAATTCTGCGTAGTTACAAGTATCGATAACATTTCGTAAGTGTAATCAAGTTGCGACTGTTACGTCGATGTGAAACAATTCGACCCATCGATTTCGCAACCAGAGTTTATGCTAGAGACTTTACGTAAAGAATATTGATATAGTTCTGAAGACATTCTTGTCGTTGGCGTTTCGAAAAGAAAACAATAATGAGAGATTGAATGTTTAAAATTTAATCGTTGTTACTGTTTCATCTCAAATATTTGAAACTGTTTTATCGCATTTTACATAACCAAAGTACGTATTCTTACATTTACGGAATCAGAATTTATTTCTGAAGGTACGAATTGTTAACATATTTGCCAGAACTCCTTTGAAAAGCGTCGTGACCCATTGAAGTCCTCTGCACATAGCAACATACAGAAACTCAGGCATATTTCCGTGTCCCGAGCTGGATTCGATCCCACGATTCGTGCTAACAAGTTGTCAAATGTCTGAAGAATTTTGAACAGCTCGAGGAAAGCAAGGGTTGACGTCGGATTTAGTTACGTAAAACAGAAACGTGTGAAAGTGAAATTTAATTTTAAAAATTGTAAAAAAAAAAAATATTATTTAAATGCTGTGTTTGAAAAGAAGAAGAAGAGATTTTTGTATCATTTATGAAATATATTAACGTTTGAATTAGATGAAATCCAAAATTTATACCAAGAAGACAGTTCATTCCGTGAAACGCAGTGTTAATGCATCCATTTTTGAAACCATCTTCAGGATCGATTGTAATAGACGCGTACTTTTAATGATACAATTAAAATATTTTAACAGTGATTTCTCCACGTTACGTTACAGGGCGTACCATGAATTTGATTTTCTTCAGTAAATTACTAAGCTTCTTAAATATTAACGGGAATTAGTAGTATTTTAAAAATTTTGACGTTGCGAAAATTTCGCTTATTTGCTATGTAATTGTCATGGATTTATAAATTGGGTTCCGTTTATCATGACGAAACTACGCCAGGGGTCTTGTGGGAGTGTTATTTTGACGTCAGTTGTCAGTAAGCTTTCTTGATCGAAAGCTGAGTAGACTTTTATACGTTTACGAAATACAGAAGGTTTGTCGTTTCGTAATGTCGGAAATTACCACTCGCAATGCTTGTCCGTTCCTCCTTGTTGCGAACTTCGTTTCGTTTTTGTTTTTGTTTTAAACTTAACTGATACGCGGGTCGACGTAATATACAAAGTGATCAATACCGCGTGCCCTAATCACTGTTTTTTTTTACGTAATGTTACAAATGCATAGATACTTAAATACAAGATTATTTAAACTTAATAATGATATGATATTTGTATTTAAACGAAAATTACGAACATTGTGTAAGAAATCCGATGACTACATGTCGTGTCGAGGACAACACTGCCATTATTTTATAAATTTGACCTGAAAAATTGAAAACAATTACCATCATTTATGTTCCCACTGTTTTCAAGCTAATTATCATGCATTACGGGTTCAATTAGAAAATTACTTTTCTATTTTTCTTACTATAATAATGCGACTAGTTTCTTGGTGTAATATAATATTTTGTAATGTTAGCTAAACACGCTGAAGTTAGACATACTATATTTTTTTTCCCAGTTATCTCTACGAAATTCAGTTAATTATTAAGCAGTCTGAATTCTCAGGTTGACTTGTTATCTGTGTGAACACATTTTTTTTTAAATTAAAAATAAATTCTTTGCGTTTCCTGTTTTTCAAAATTCATTGTACTTTAAATTAATTAATTTTTTAAGATATATTTCGTAATTAGTAATTAATATCGTAAGGAAACGTAAAGAATATGGGATATTTAGGACATTTTACGTAATTTTTTTAGTTCATTGTACAGCCGCTCGCGTTGTGAACCACGGAACCGACAATCGACATTTGCCACAGCTGCAGCCAAGTGTCTGCGGGAAATATATATATTTTTACTTGTTTCCTTTGTTACATTAAGCCTGTACGTTATAGGTCATTAGACTTCTATTAGGGAATACTGTTTTTTCTACATGTCATCCAACACCATTGTCTGTTATTACAAAAATTAAGCTGGCAATCAAGACGAAACCTTCAACTTCACCAACAAGATTCCTTCGATGTCATAGAAGTAAATCAAAAACTTGTTTGACACATTATTTATTTCCAGGTGTCTTTCAGAATGAAATTATTACGTGTTTTTACAAGAAATGTAGAACAGAATACTGTCCATTGTTAACAATGGCAGGTTGTCATCTAGAATTCGAAAAAAATAAGTTTTTGACACGTTCAGAGGCCATGGCGAATGTAGTCGATATTTTTAACTAACAATCGAAACTCGTTGGTTGTAAACCAGTACGTGAAATTGTAATTTATAGAAATAATATTAATATATTACACTAAAAACGCTGTAAATTAAAAATGTTACGTTTAAACTTAAAACATTTACGTTCAGGACATGTCGTTACTAAAATTTATCGTTTGTTTGCATCGGTACGTATCTGAATACAGAATTAAGAATACGCTGTGAATATTTCTTTAAAATAGGCCACTGTGCCTTTACAAATGAAGTCAGATTATTACCTTATCCGCGGTGTACTGCAATAGGACGGGATGTTTCAGCTGGTTTATAATTTATTTTTAGATTGAGACATATTGTTAGAATATGGCGTTGTTTTAAGAGAATATACAGTCGATTCCCTGTTATGACGTGCATCGAGGTTACCGTCGAACTCTTTGCATTTACTATAAAGTTAGCGATGATATATTTAAATAAGTCTGTGTATTAATACGGAACTGTTGCGAGGCGTGGGACAAACACGAGAGAAGAATATTGCATGATTCTGTGCCAGCAACTTTTAAAAATACACAATTCTTAATTTAGGCCTATCTTCAATCCATAATATCGTAATTGAAAGCGCATTGGACGAACCATTTATAGGAGTACAGTCTATTAATTCATTAATAAATTATTTACCCTGTGTATTTGTTGTTGCAAAAAAAATGTTTGTATCAATTTGCTTATCAGTAGATCCGTAGTCATTAAAATGAGAATCTTAGTATAAGCTATGCAGTTATTAATAATTCACAAATTGTTAATCATTTTCCTGAGACTAAAAATGAAATGGAATGCAAATGATAAGACTTAAGTACTTGGTATTAGGTGTAGTTTCGTAATCAGTGTCACGTATAAACCACATCAAATTTATTAGACAGAAATATGAAAAGCAACAAAGTAGGACGGCAGATGGCAGAATTGTCACTGAAACTACCATTTTTGTCTTTACATGGAACAAGATTTGTTAAAACTTGTTTAATTCTGATACTTACGTATCAGAACGCGATGTCTAATTCCTCTTACGAATTCCTTTGTTTTAATTAGATTTATACACTTCGTAAACATTAAGTTCGGAATTTTCTACTAGTTTCGTCTGGTTTTCTTGTGACATTTCGTACGACAGAAGTTTTTCTAAGTTCTACCCCGTTTGGACAGAGTAAGTGAAAACAATTGCACATTAAAAATAAATGTAATGCTATTTGTTTCCCACAAATTATCGGTAGGTGGCAGTTCAATCAAGTTGTATTTTTCATTTGTTTTATGTATATAGGCCCGTACTTAAGATCTCCATGTCTATTACGAGGGAGCTCGTCGTGCGAGCGGTCCTGTGTTCAAAACCTTGCCGCTGTACCGTCAGCTGCTCTATTTTTATCGTCTTAAGTCTATTGATGGTGGTTAAATTGTAAGACGTTTAAAGACCACAAATGAGAAGGAATGAGATATTTTATCGTCTTTACTGTTCCTTCTGTGATGGCAGTGGCAAGTTACGATGTTTCAATTTTTAGGTTATGACACCGTATTATGATGGACTGATTTTCCAATGTCCTCCTCAGGTTATCTCATTAAGACACAGTCCATCACTTATTGAAGTCCGTAACAGAAAATATGTTTACGATTTAGCAGTCATATCCAGTAGCTTCAAAAACTTTTTTTTAAAAAAAAAAAGCCACCCGAAGATGACCAGTTAAGGTCGAAACATTGAGTCCGTAATAAAAAAAAATTGTTGTGCAGGCGGACTGCCAACCGAACTATATTATTTATTTTAGTTTCACAAACGTTTTCGTCGCGTTCTATAAAATATTTGAAAATGTCACGTAGCCTACGTAAGTTGACTTTGTTATAATAGCTTAAGTAGCATCCTTGAAATAACATTTTGTATCTGTCTGATGTTAAAAATAATACTTCTGTGAGTTATATTTCATATATTTTTTGCTACAAATTTAGTCTGATGTATTTATTATTCTTCTTCTTCTATCTGCGACTTCATTTGAAGTAGTCTTACCCGATGCTCTTTGCTTGGTTTAATTCTCTGTTAGTTTGTTACTTGATTTCTTAGTTCATTGGGTTTATTTCGTGGTTACTACGTTGGCTCGTCACTATATTGATTTCTGCATTACTTAATTAATGAGTTCGTCAGTTAAATTGTTGATTAATTGATTGATTGGTTCGTTAGTCGAATGCCTGTTTCATTACCAAATATTTTAATCAGTCATTAAATTAATTTCTCGGTTAAATAGTCGATTTAACTTCTATAATCTTTCACCAAGGTTAGTAGAGTTCTGTAATACCGACTGATGTATCCGTAATAAGAATTTCTTTTCCAATTTCATGGCTTAGGCGCCTTGGCCTGTCCAACATAATGAATCTAATATTTTCGACAAACGTTGGTACCCTTGGATGAAGGATCGGCCCATCACAGGACAACACAAAGCGTCACGGAAATTCCCTGGGCGGAATTCGAAAACACGACTCCTGTCTAAGATATTGCCCTATTTGAATGATCTGCCCACCAGAGGAGGAACGGTCTATGATGAAAATCACATTTTAGTGTAGTTCAAAATTATATACGGAGTATTTGCACCGTTGGAAATGATTTGTGTGTTTGTATGTCTCGGAATTCGATCCACGGACTTTGAGAATTGTGAGAGTCAGACGCGAAAGCTACTTTGCTTAACCAGAGAATGCATTTAAATGAGTGTTCTGGAGGGCGTGACGCGAAAATGTTAGGTTTGATCCGTGGCCATAATTATCAACGCGACGTGTTCTTTTCGTAACCCCCTACCACGATATTATTAAATAGTTAAATTATTTTAATTGAACTTGGTACGAAAATCATGCCCACTACAAGCCGCTCCACATTCCTGTGTCTTAATTTTCTACCATAAACGGTACCAACATGGCGACCGTGAGAACTTGTGAGGCGGTAACTTGACAGAGTAAATATTTTGGGAAATAGATCCTATATATATTATACATAATTATTTTACGCTGTGTTAACAATTACAGGCAAGTTGACGATATGAACAGTGATGTTAGGCCTTTTTGAATATTATATTTTCGTGATAATGGCATTTTTGCATTGAAATGGATCACAAATTTGTATAATTTCTGTCTTATAATGCTTGTTAGCTTAGACTGTAAACATTTGAAGGAAAAATAGAGTCATTGGCTTCTTCTCAGAACCTCTTACTGCGTCTATCAAATCTACTATACGCTTCTAAACAACACCACATAAAAATTATATCATTCTTTATTTAAAAAAATTAAAATTAACATGTAATTTGCTGTGGTTCATTTAATATAGGTTCTACTGTCCTCTGACGTAATTACAACCCGTGTCCAGTAACTTTGATCAGTACGATCCTACAAGATGGTTGTCCACCGTGTATTCTGATAGACTTACATCGGACCTCTGAAACGTCGTTTAACTTCTACAAGGACACATGGTACAACGACCCTTAAGTCAGTCATCGTCTTACTCACAGCCGTGAGGACCTGAAAATATCACTCGTGTATTGTTCTTAGACGACAAATTCGCACCGAACGCCATTTTCAACCATGTTTTCTTTCGATTATCGATATATTGACTTTAGGAATCGACGTATCTGTCAAAGGGAAGTTGTAATTTGTAATCGGCGTGGCTAGAGAAGTGTTTTGTCGTAAACTTAATATATACTGGGGCTCTAGGAATGGCTAGTGTGTGTTTGTGACACCTGTACACGCCTTCTAATGAATAGAAATGGATTGGAGGTTGTCCATTTCACTTTTTATTGTACATTTTCATTGTAATGAGTCAATATTCCGTTCGATGATGACTACAGTCATGTGTATAATGTGTATATGCGCGTTTATACACACGCCATCTGTACGTAGCTTTCAATGGGTGGCATTTGTTTCCTTCGTTGTCCTCCTGTAACTGCCTAATCTTGTTTAACTTTGTCCGTGTTTACAATCGCATACAGTGCGCACATTTCTGAATTCCGGGTTATAATGTCTCATTCCTATGGAAACAAAGCGGAATTTATAGCACGACGAATGTATTTATTGGCCCAGCAATTATTAGCTCATCAAGAGTTGTGATCCATAAGGCTAGATTAATACTTCGCTGTTGAAAGATGCGGTCGTGGTCTATTTTAAGTCACTACACCTGTATTTTCGCAGGAAAGGCGAAAGGAATCTCACAAATTATCTGTCGTAACTGCCGACCTGGCACTCACGTTGAAATTTCAACGTGTTTATGCTGTAGGGTAGGAGTACTGTTCACGTAATGATTATTGAAACACAGAATAGGCCTGTACAGCGTCACGTGTTTGCGTACCAATCAGTCCATTTCAGATCCAAATATGCTGTGTGTTAGCCTACACCAAGGAGTCATTCAAAATGAATCTCTGGTGGAACACTCCGAAGATCGAACACTTCAAATACCGAAATCCGCCACTGACAGAAATTTAAATAATTCGATATGTCCTTGGTTCTGTGTTGTGTCTGTAGACCGAAACGTTTTCCTGAACACGTTGTTTAAGAACACACGTAATTTGTGCTCTGTTTTCAGGGCAAGAAACCGCTTTTCAAACCTTACAAAGAAACTATCGAAATTATTTTTAAATGCTGATGATTTGAAGGGCAGACAGTGCGATAAGAATGTTTCAAACTAAGCAATGACAATCATTTCGAGATTTTAATCTCTTCAAATATCATCGATTTTCGTGTTATTGTTATTTTATACGATAATTGTCTGAAGACTGATTTTAAAATTAATTCATGTCGAATCAACTTTTAGTTTCCCCCCCCCTTATAGATTATACAACACAGCCACGTATTTTATCCTGTAATATAAATTCGAAAATAACATTAATAAAAATATTTGTACCTAAGAGACTATGCAAATGATGAATTTGAGAATCTTCCGAAATTAGAGCTTCGCCCTCAAAGTTAATGTCAAGGTAATTCAATGAAATATATATATATCTGCTTGTTAACTAAATAAAAAAACTTTCTTACACAAAAATTTCTGTGGTTAAAGTGTAACATAAAACATCGTCGTTTATTTGAGGAACACGATTTGGTGATGACAATTGGATTGAGATGAATCACAGGGAGACTGAATGTCAGTTAACTAGTCGGTTTTCAAGGAAGAGAGAGAGAGAGAGAGAGAGAGAAAGAGAGTTGGGGTCTGGTCTTGGTGTCACGATGACACGACCCTCAGACATTTGCGTTTATCGGTTCCTGAGAGGTTACAGCGTTGAACCACACTTCTTTCATTCGAGTGACATTACATAATTGTTATTAGAAACACCCGTTACTTAGCTGTAACTAACCCCATGGAGATATCTTCTTGAGAAGCTGACAGTTGCTGAGGTTGTTAAGAATTTTCCCTTCTTTTATCGAACTCGAAAGTTCATTGCCATGTTCACACTGTTCTCTTTCCCTATCCCGTTCAACCCAGACTATATCCTTACGTTGTTTTTAATATTGTTCTACCGTCTACATCTAGGTCTCACAAGTGGTCTCTTTCCTCCAAGTTTTTTTTTTTTTACTAAATTTTTGTGTGCATTTCTGATCGCTCCCATTTCTAAATGCTGATTTTTGAAACTTAAATATTTTTTTTTTAATTTGGAGTAAGAGAGCTATACTTCAGATTTAATTCTAAGGAGCCATTTTGTTTTGGTTATCTGATTTTAAGTGTCACCCTCGGCCTTTGTTGATAATTCTGAAGTTAATAATTAAGCACAGAGAAGAAGTTACTTTACGAATTTTCGAAGCGGTTACTTGTCTGTTTCCAAAAGATAAGACTCTTTGAAATAAATCGATTGTTGATATGATAACTCGATTTCAGCGATTATAGCTACCATTTTCCAGGGTTGCCATTTCATTCGATCAGTTGTTGGGACTGGGTTATTGACTTGTTTACGTCGATACTCGAAAGAACTGTTGAAGAATTTGTAACAAAATTAAGAAATATTGAGACACTGAGAAAAAAATATCCTCTTTTTTTTTAAAAAAAAAATTTATGTTTGACGAATGGAAAGAAATGTGGGAGAAATTTTGGTGCGAGAGAACTTCAGACAGAGACATCCTGTTCCTTGCTTCTTTATTAACGATTATCGAATCGAATAGGTATGGTGTGTGTGTGCATGCGTGTATAAAGGTTCGCCAAGTGTACATGTATGCTTTGAAAAATTGATGAGCTCTACATTCAGACCCCCTCCCCCCCCCCCCCCCACACACACACGCCTCCATTCCTCAACATAACGAAATTCTAATCGAATTACCGATAAAGATTAAAAGTCGAAAGAACGATGTTTGAGGAATAACGGTTGGTGGGCCCGTTAATTTGCCTCTCCCGTCATGCAACTACTCGGAAGTCCAGAATTTTGGAATTTATTACGCGGTTAAAATGTTTACTGCATATTTAAACGACGCTGAATAAGCTACAAATTGACAGGATGGATCTAATTATTGACTTGTTCACATGAGGAAGGAAACGAGCAGTCAGAACACATTTTAAGGTTCTGTTTCAGCGTTTGTCTGCGGGGAATGACGAAAATAATCTCTTCCACCCCCATCAGTCACGATAACCCGTTTCCGGACAGACAGACAGACAGACAGACCAGGAGCTGTCTGAATGTTAAACGAGAATGAAGATGGCTGGCTTCTAGGTTGTTGCCCGGAGTAGTCTCATAGAAGTTTATCGACGTTTCAGAGGTGCTCGCTCCTTTAATTATTAGAACGGCAGGAATATTCCTATTTTCCTGAAATCTTTCGTGAAAGAGGTTAGGTTGGCATCCGTTTTTCCATGTTCTTGCGATCATAAACACCTCGTACGGGGTTGCCCGTCTCTAATTTACGGTTCCAATGTCTGTGCCTTGTTGTTCTACTGGGTTTTGACGCCTTCTATCAATAAAATCTTCTCGGGCAATCAGCCGCGTCAACTGGATACCGTAGTAAACCGACGTTTCGGGAACCAAGTCTGTCCCCCATCATCAGGGTTCAGAACCTTGATGATGGGGACAGACTTGGTTCCCGAAACGTCGGTTTACTACGGTAACCAGTTGACGCGGCTGATTGCCCGAGAAGATTCTATTGATTGTACTCGCCGCGAAAGTCTCAAAGCCTGATATCAGCTTACAAAACCAAACGAACGCCTTTACCATCCTGCCAACCTCAGATCTCAAATAGTACCTTCTGCATTCCTGTGAAATACACAATATACCTGTAAATTGAGCCTGGATTAACTTATTTCGAGTTGTAGGTAATATTAACTCCAGTCATAGTATTTTAAAAAGTCTTTTCATGGGCTACTTTATTTTTCCGCCTTTAATGCATACTTCCTGTTCATATTTTTCTTTGTGTGTGTACGTTGGAAAGAATCGATTTCTCTTCGTCGAGATAAACAAACGATTACTCATCTATATAAGGCTGGATTCGTTGCCTGTCAACGACAGTTACCAATACATAACCTGGTCACGATATTATCCCTGTTGTTGTTGTTGTTATTATTATTATTATTATTGAAGAGAGAGAGAGAGAGAGAGTAGTTGTGGGTAGACTAAACCTTGTCCTCCACAATATTCACGCGCCATTCATTTTCACAATGTACATGGGCTATTGATTGTCCACAGTGATAAATACAAAAAAAGATAGGAAAATAAAAGATCTTTTTTGTGTTATTGGGTTATATTATTAGGAAGGGAAGGTCGGTTTATTATATTGATAAATGCACATTGGACATGATATAAATCAGTTTCCTCTTATTGTCTCACAGAATTTTTGTTTCCATGCAATATTACGTAAACTAGAATAGTTATTGAGAGGTCGGGGGTCATAATGTGGGCTGTGAATGCAATACGTATGTGGAAATGATAAATACACGCAAGAATTTAGTCGGGAAATCTTACTACGCGTAAGTGTTGGTATATTATTAAAAGAAAATCATAAATATGATAGCTTGGATCAGACTATTGTGGAAAGAGTAATGGATATTTGAGATACGTAATATGCATTGAGTAACTGCTTGATTTTCATTAAATATTCTGTTGCGTGCTGGTAACTTAAAACAGTCAGAGACTACGTACATGAAAATATGGCATTTTAAACTTTTCGTGCTATTTATGTAATTTTATTAATAACTTTATTAATATGCGAAGTAAAGTATATGAAGAAGTTATACATAATTTGTTTTGTTGTCTTTTAGTATCTGAATATATTTCAGCTGTTGGCCATCCAACGTTTTCTTCTAAGCAGGTAGTCAGTTTAAATATACGATATATAAGTAATGTTAATCAGGAAGACTTATCTTAATTTCGTTTTGTGCTATGGCTACAATTTTATATTGATTAACGTGTTAATAGGATTTTGAGTTAAATTTGTGTACAGGACGATTGTTTTAAAATTACGTTTCTTGGTGAACAATATTAAGTTATTTTTTTTATAATTTTCTTTGTTGGTGTCATCTGTTCTCCTTCGTGTCCCGTTCCATCTTTGCTGCTTTGTGAGATTTCCTTCGTAGAGTTTTTCTAGTCTGGTATTAAAAACGGAGATGTAAGTTACTATAATGTTATCTGTCGTTTTGTATGGATGTAAAACTCGGTCACTTTAAAAAAATAACACACGTTGGCGGTGTTAGAGAACAAAATGGTTATAATATTTTTGGATCTAAGGACACCGTTCTCCAGGTGTATCCAAGTCTTAAGTTTCTTAGGTCGGGACGTGACGTTGAGGAAATTTCAAAAGAAGGAATTATGACTCTTCCTTCGATTAAGTAATTTTATGCTAATCCAACTTCATTATTTAGGCTCTGAATCAAATGGAATCATGGTCTGTCAACTTTGGAATACGATCCTTTCTACTGATGTAAGATCAAAAATTCTGGCTTTTGTATTAACTACTCTACGTTTACTCTCAGTAAAAGTAGACAGCCTTAAAATAATATTGTTATTCGTGTATATTTATTTGAATTTAATCACATTTTAGTGATAAGAAAATTAAAATTTCAAGGGTTATGTTAGGTTAGGTTCATCTTTTTTACACACGACATCGTGTATTTGGAAACATACAGTTATTTGTTGTTTGTTGTCCCACTGTTATGTAGTCTTTTGTCGGCCAACGTACTGTACTAAATACAAGGCATTGCTTTTAAAATGGACGGACTCCTCATACAGGAGACTAGTTTACCAACCCTCCGTAAATCAAACAATTTGACGGTCATGCCAGAATGTGGATGGAATACTTACGTCTTATTGGATTTTAAGGTCACAAGTCTTGGACACAGAGTACAACAGAGGGGTAAATGTTGAAATGCATTTGTTCGTGCATGCGCTGTTTGGGTCAGAACGAGGTTATCTACATATTAGTGAAAGCTACACCGATTAATTTTATAATACTTGAAAGGCAGGGGAATGTTATTGAAAGGTGTGAAAATAGAAACATCGAAATATTTCATTATTCTAGTTGCATTAATTGTTATGCATCTCTCAAGTAATCGGAGACTGTTTTAAAATTACATCTGGTAACGTTGTTCCCGGAGTAATGAAACTGTTTTGTGGCCAATAACCTTTCTCTTATCTGAATTTTCTTTAAAAGTATGTACAGTATAATCCAGATTATCTGACCTTAGTTTATCCGATATACATTCAATTTTATCCGACGTGCGGTGTCGAAAAGCTCCTTGTTATCACCTCAGCACGCAGCGGAATGAATCACACTCCCCCCCCCCCCCAACACACATCCTGTATATTTTATCTACTTAGTTGCTTTAACATATTGAATTTTCTTCGTCATTTAATAATATTGTAAATTGAGTTATAAATTGATTTGATATTAACCCTTTTTATTATCCAATATTTTTGTTTTTCGCTCCCGCTTATTTGGGATAATTGATACTTTACTGTAGTTATTGTTTTGTGCATAGGCTTGTGTATAAAATTCAAAGACTTATAAGGAATGGTTTACAAGCTTTTCACGAAGAACATAAAAATTACGAAATTATTAACGACAGACGGAAGACTATCATATTTTTTGTATGTTTTTATAAGTTACACGAGTTTATATATTAGCATTCACTTAGATTTTATCTGATTTGTCTTAAGTTAGTCTATCCGTCTGTGCCAAGGTGATAATACAGAATCGGTTTTACTATCACTTAAGGTTGTCTGTACTGAAATCATTCTTTAAGTCTTATCTTAATTATTTATATATTTAAGTAATTAATTCCGTGAAAAATGCATAATCTTTCTCGAGAAACGGTAATCAAGATTTTTTCTTCTGGGTTGTTACGCCGTGTAATCTGTTAGAAGTTTACCAACGTTTCAGAGGTCCTTTCCTCCCACCTCTGAAACTTAGGTAAACGTCTACCAGACTACACTCTGCAACAACCCGGAAGACAGACATCTACGTACTCACCGCCCGGAAAACCTCAGATCTTACTACGATGTTGTTTATTACGAAACCCGTCAGTTCTTTACCGTTTTCACAAGATGTCACCACTGACCCGTGTCCTGAGACAGCTGAATTCAGTCCATACGTTATTTTTATTTAATATCCGTTTTAATATTAACCGCAAATTTGCGTCTATGTTCTCTGCGTGGTCTGTTATATTATAGATGCAAGAACAGATAATTTAATGACTTTATTCAGTCTCTGCCGTTAATTAGGTTCATTCATAGTTGCAGTTATTCATTAAGTTGTTATAATTCTTACTGTGGCCATGCAGAATTTCAGTATGGCAAGATATTAGCCGGACGATTAAAAATAGACAATATTCAGAATCCTTTTTGCACAATGAACCTTACAGTCAGGACTCTTACGTGACTTATCTTATTTTATCTGTGGAAATGAACTTATTAAAAGATAGATTTTTTTGAAGATGGGTGTCTTCTGGGTTGTAGCGCCATGAGGTCTGGTAGAATTTACTGACCTTTCACTAATCGTCCTGATGATGGAGGCAGTAAGGACCTCTGAAACGTCGGTAAACAACCCAGGAGACAGCCGTCTTCAGTCTCACCGCCGTGGAAACCTCAAATCCTACAAGGCAGAGTTAGTTGCTAATGAAGATAACACTTCTTAAATGACATCTGTGTGCAACGATTGCTTCAACGTTAGAAGACTGCGTTCTAGACGCCATCTTAGGCTACCTGAACAGTTGGTTTAGTTAATTTGATTGTCAGAGTTGGTTTCAAACTTTTCTGATTTACTGACCGATGGAACTGCAGTTTTGTTTGCCAAGAACCGACTCTGTGTTTCATTATACGTATTTACTAATCAACTAACTAGTATTAATTAAGTTGGCATTACAGTCTAAGATACTGCGTTGTTAGCCAAATTACGCAGCCAAATATAAAAGAATACTGGAATGGCGTTATCCACACCGGAATACACACACACACGTGCGTTCTTTGCAGATTCTGAATTATTAATACAAGACTGCGTCATTTATCTTATTTAGTCAAATTTATTTTCCAACTATAAAAATCGTGACGTATTAAAATGTTCTATAAGCCTTGTAGAATCGAAATCTTTCTTTTAGCCGTTGTGTTGTTATTTTCCGATAATTCACTGTTTAACCACATTACAAGTGGCGCTAGTGTCGATGCTACCTCACAGTTTGTTAGTCCGCCATTTTGTTATTACCGATTACGTTAAATTTTAAAGTACAATGTTAGAGTAGTCTCCAATGGCACGACATCAGTACCAAATTTCATCTAAATACGTCAAGCCGTTCTCGAATTGAATCATGCGGACAGACAGACATGACCAGCCCCATACGCGTTCATTTCATACACATCGTTCAAAGGACGCATAATAATTTAGCAGACGTCCGTCCGCCAATGCGCTGTGAGAGCCTCAAGTCTCAGATGAAATAAGCTGTGATTCAGCATCGATCCGTGGACCGCTGGTTCAGAAACACCCTGTAGTTGTCATAAACGCGTACATATTTTGGTTTAATTCTTTTGGGGACTTTTGGTTCCTCCAGTCCCAGCCCTGCCTTCTAGTTTCATGTATTTTCTGGTCCGTTTAATTTAGTGAAAGATTGCACTGTCGGCCATTAGATTTACTCGAGTCACATAACCTGTGTACACTTCTCTAATAAAGGAGGGAAAGTGTCTTAAAATATCCCAAAAACTCTGCCATTTCCCTCTGTTTGCTGCCTAGACAGACCATATTTCTCATCATCCAATTCAAATTGAAGCAGTCGATACTAAAATTATTTTCGCAGATTATTCTCAGAAGACATTAGTACATTCCGTTAGCACTTAGTCACTTCGCTGTTTTGCCAACACGGGCGCAGATCAGAAAAATAAACATCCCCCTACACTCTCATTGTTTTTGTATTGAAGTTTTGTAGACAAATCAAAAACTTCATTAACTTATCCACTTCAGAAATGTAGCCAAAAGAATTATTGACGCTTGGTCACAATCCATGGAATGTAGTTGTTTGTTTGCTTATGACATTTTGCCATGTACTTAATGTCATGTGGTGTCGAATGAGAAATTACAGGGTTGTTGCGTTTGATGAGGTGGGGGAGGTGAGGAGAGAGATTTTTATTAGATTAAGGAAAACCACGAAAATAACCGACTTGTGGGCCCCAAATTTGAAGCACTCAACCGCCACAGTCGGTTTTATAACAGTATCGCTAATCGTCCAGTGAAGCATCCCTTAGAAATGTTTTAACACTTCTTTTAGGTTCACTGCTGTTATCACTCCAAATTGTCTGATTCTTGACTCTTTCCCCTTACGCCTTATGCAGAATAACCTTGATGCAGAGAGCTCCTGAAACGACAGCAATCACCGAATTGGCCTTCGCGTGAAGTGGAATGCATCATTAAACAAAACGTTATGCAAACATCGGTACGTAGTCGTTTACTGTACTGGTTAGGCTGGGTCAGGTCGTTCCTCCGACAGATGTCTTCGCCTTCCCTGTGCACACTAGCGACACTACAATCTGTAGCAAACGAGTTCCGAAACAGATCATTATTATTTATTCATCTTTTATTTAACAGTGCTGTCAGCATCTCAAATCAGATGGCAAGCATAGTCCATTTCGTTTCCAATTCATTTTTAATAATATTAACAAAATATTATTATATTGATGAGATTAACGGGACTTGCAGCGCACGTGTGGAATATGAGAAACACAAAACATTTCCATTTCAAACCTAAATAAAAATGTAGATGTGTTCGGGAATACGAAGACAATATTTAAAATGTGTACACTAAAGTTCCAGAGTTGTTATGCACGCCAATTCCGATAAATTTGATATAAGATAGTTCATATGGCCAATTATAGATGGTAGCACGTATAGTTCATACAGTCACTGACAGGTGGCAATACGATCGACACATCGCTACTGCAGAAGACGCGTAGTTCGCATGGCTGCTGATAGATGGCGGTATTAACCGTTTTAAATGTCACCGATAGATGGCAGCACGGTTAATTAATATATCAACCGATAGATTACAACTCTGTGTAATAACGTTATCAAAGATGAACATTGTCTCACCTCACATGTTGCCATTACTGATATAAAAAAATTAAACGAGTTTGGAGTTGCTTACATTGGTATAATGACCACACCAAATTTCATGAAAGCCCGTTCAACGATACCTTATAGAAAGTGCTCTGTCTTTTAAATTCTAAAATGTATATCATGTTCTTCTCCACTCCTATGAAAGTATATTTCACTGCATTTCTGTTTGGAATGAGTCACCGATAGTTCGAATATAGGGCCTGTAGGTATAGAACGTCGGGTCTCTCGAATGTATGTGCCTTAGCATTATGCGTATGGTCGTACATGTATTTTGTGGAAACCGTGTATCTTTTATGTCTGGTTCTTGAAGCTGGAAGGCTTGGGTGATTTTCTACAGATTCTAGCTTGTTGGCCGATCCTTACATGCTGCCGCATCCTTATACAGTAGATTCCTTTTCACCTGAAACACAACCAGGATTTGCTAACCTAACCTAACCTAACCTAACCTAACCTAACCTAACCTAACCTAACCTAACGCTGAGGCTGTGCTTTGGAAGGATACGTGTCCTTGCAGTTGGTCTTCATTGGTATGGTGTGTATTCAGGAGGCTGTGAAGTGAACACATCGCCCAACCTGTGAACCTGTTCTCTTAAGTTGACTTGTGCTTACTAAGTAGTGCCTATATCATCATCATCATGAACTGTGAATTATTAAGCATAGTTGCTTATTCCTAAACATGCTGTCTTGTAATTACCAGCCTTTTTCAACCCGTTCTAATCCACAGACAAGTAAAACAGTACTGTCTGTGACGTTAGTAATTTACAAATCGTATTACTACTGGCACGTTCGAACGTCTTTTGTTTATTTAAATTATAAAATTGAACGTTTTTATATCGTATTAAAATTAAGAAGGTGCCATAATCACCGTACCTAAAACTATGCATGAGACCTTGATGTGTCCTTCCGCATTCACGCATTCTGAGGGTTGTAGCAACCGACCACGAAATGTCGTGTCCTCATCATCACCTCCGTTTAGGTCAGACCATTAAACGCCATAAATCAGGTACAGAATGTAGTTAGGTCTGTGTTGAGGACAAATTAAGTAGGCACTAAAAGGTAATTTACGAATTTGTTTGCTATGAAATAGTGATTGTTTCAGTTGTCACGAATAATAATTCCTTTCTCCATGAAACTGAGATCTTTCTGAGAGGCCAATAGTCACCCAGGAACTCAAGACATTCCAAACATTTTATGGAACTCGAAGATTCATTAATGTGCTCACAAGAGCCTGCCACTGGTCCCTATTCTGAGCCAGATGAATCCAATCCATACCACCCCATCCTATTTCTCTAAGATCGTACTTACATGTGGGTCTTCCTTGTGGTATCCTTCCTTCTGGTTTGCAACAGGTTGTTAGGCCCACGCCCAACCCCCAAGATGGAGGATCACCCCTTGTAGGCTGCCCGCGAATGTTTATTCATTATGTCTGGGAGTCCTTAGTTAATATTCTCGGAAGAAAGACTGTAAGTGTTTGATTACAGGGAACTGAGGATCTATAAGGGGAAACTCAGAACAGAAGAACTTGGTAATTTTCACTCTTTAACAGTTATTATTAGGGAAATCAGATCAAGATGGACGGCATTGACGGGACATGGAAACGATGTAAAAAAAACCTACCGGAAGAGAAGTTTCGGCCGTGAATCTGAAAGGAGGAGAGAACTTAGGAGGCATAAGCGTTGATGGAAGTATAATATTAAAATGGATTTTAAATAAGATAGAGCGTGGGATGGATTAATCTGAATCAGGTCCACTGGCGAGTTTTCGTGAACATGGAATTAGCCGCTGAGTTCTGTAAATTAAGAAGAAATTCTTTACCAGCTACGCCATGGAGTTAGTTGGTTATTTAGAGTGAATGTACCAGGACCCCTTGCACTGGATCTTTACGAAGGCAGGACAACCGTATCAAAAACACGTATGCCTCCAGCGGGATTCGAACCTAGTGTGATTACACATGGCCAGTCATTGCACACAGAAAGTGAACAGTATAAGTTGAGACGTTGATATGAACAAATTTATGCATTTTACCTGAGAGAATATCAGGTTCCCAGGCTGCATCTTGACTATACACGTTATTTTCATACGATCGTCTGTGGTAAGGAGAAAATAAGAGAGAACTTTTAAGTTAACCACGGTGGTCTAGCGGTTAGAACGCTGGCCCTGTAATTCTGGGGTCTCGGGTTCGATTCCCGGCGATGCCCGAATTTATAACTTGTGTTGGGCAAGGCCGTGGTCTAGGCAACACGGAGTTTTCCTCCGTGGCATCCCAACAATTACTCCATTCACACACAGACGAAGGCAATGGCAAACCACTTCTGGATCATCTGCCAAGAACGTATATGAACAGGTCCCAGTCCGAGAAAAGGATGGAAGGATCCTGTTCATATGGACCTGTCGTCAGACAGAACACTAAATAAATAAATCGAGAATTAGTCGCTGAGACCACCAATAAGAGATCCCATCACCAAAACGCGAAGCAAGTTGTCCTGTATCCCAGATTCATATAACACGTTCGTGGAGTATTGCGACAGAAAGAATATTCACGACAATTTCGCTTCATCTCTTTCTGGTTTGGTATTTTGGGCTCTCGTAGAAGGTCACCAAAATTAACTATCTATCGGGTCGCGGCAGATAGGAGACAGTTAAAAACAGTTTTTTTTTTGGGGGGGGGGGGGATGCAACATACTGCTAACTGTAAATTATTCAACTGAGGACTGGCACTATATTAACCCGACAGTGCTGCCTTCACGTGCACTGGCGTCGGATTCCAAACCACATAATTAATTAGGGCCCTAAAAACATCACGCGTTACTTTTATAATATCCGCAGTCTGTCTCTGTGTGTGTCCGTTTAAAAATATCGATAGTAACGCACTTCTGTATTGTAATATCGATATATCCCGGCTATGAGCATCGATAATATATTTTGAATTTTGTAATAAATAAATTAATTAGGCTATTGCTTTCGTGTTAACATTTCTCTGTCTCTATTTATTTTCTCTAGATCTGTTGCATTCCTCCTTTTGACATGATGATCATTCGATCACTTAAGCTGTTGCCTATCTTTATAACTCACATCTTCCGTTTCGTGTTGACGTAGGGAATCTGTCGAGTGATTTTGGTAGCTTTATCGTCTGAGGGAAATGTGTTGGTCTGAAAATCTAACGCCTACAACTTAAGTAATTTTACAGACATCGTCTGTAGGCGCACTATTTTAGGCACATATTTTGGAAATTTTTGGAAATTTACGAATGTATTGCGTATGAATTTTTAATTATGTTTGGTTATTTGGTTCGTCAAGCGATTCCCTTTGGTATATGCAACCAGAATGTACATTATCGGAACGCTGATTGATAACGAAGTTGGCTTAAGTGATTCTCTTAAGTAGAACGGAAGTACTGTAAATCACTCTCTCACTCACATACACAAACGATGGAAATAAAAAATTGAAACCCGTTTTAGTTTACCTCAAAGATAATGAAAATGGTGCCTTCTATTTGTTTTTGATTAATTTAGATTTTCTTTTGAGTAGTGACAATACTTTGACGCATTTAACCGGGCAACTTTTTCGATGTAAGACATCAAACGAGAACATCGATGTCTGATCGATTTGTGTGGTCAGAGGCTCTGCAAACTAATTATATCTTCGGAAGAATGATAGATCTGAATGACGTTAAGCTTATGAGTCATGAGAAACTTTACGTTTACGAATTTATAGAAAGATTCATTGGTCGGATGAATGTTGGAGATGAAGTTCTCTGTGCATGGCCAATAACGATAACATGTGTTGTTAATGATCAGATCGATTTGCGTATCCGGTACAATGTAAATATTACGATACATCGGCCATGGAATAAATTGGTGCAAGAATGGCTTATGGTCCGAGCGGAAAAAAAAAATCCGATGTAATGGAGATTTCATTTTTTAATTTCTTTGGTACTTGTTTGTATATAAATTGTAGACGAAATAAGTGGACTTTGGATAGAAATTACGATATTTTAGATGTGATGTGATTAACTTGTCTCCAGTTTGTTAATTTTTTTTAGTTTCCTTCATATTTATAGCGGGTTCCTGGTAAAATAAACATTTTTATTTGTAAAATAGTGTAGTTGCGTCATATTGTGATTTATTAAATTAAAATTAAATTATTTTGGTTATTCCGTCAAATCACAATGTATTTAAAATAAGATAATTAAAATAATTAAAATATCATTCTTTGTTCCATATCGAATAATCGATTTACAATTGGAATAATTTAATTTTTATTTTTATTTGTTTTAGAAATCAGGTCTGCTAAATTTTTCAAGTCGCCATAGAACAGAATTCCTCTTGAGAATATGATAGTCACGTAATTGAACAAGAAATTTTTCCTCAGTTTTATAGAACCCTAAGGTTCATTGACATGCTTAGAGGAGCCTAGCATATAATTGTAACGCAGACTATGTAATCATATTGAAGTTTATTTAATCTGGTCTACAAATAATCTTAGTGTTTTGTTTCTATATCCAATAAACGAACTTGTCATGACAAGGCAGTAGTCTTCCGTTTATATGAAGGTTTTAAGATATTCAAGGCAGTTTTACGTTGGAAATTGCACGTTTTTAAGATTATTTTACAGTTAAAATGGGAACAAATGCCTTTCTGATTACGTTTATAGATCGGCTGATGTTTCACAATACAAAAAGTGTGAATCACTGTATTGATCCTGATATATTTATGATGTAAGAGGATTCTGAACGAATTCTGTCCACTGCTGCAGAGTAGGAAATTACGTCCGCGTTGTTTATAACATAATTTTAATACAGGGTTATCCTTTTCTCTCTGCCACTGGTCTGGTCGCTAGGCGATCGTAATAGGTTTCGTAATTCAGATGCGGTTTATATTCGCTTATCTTTCGTAGCTTGGCAGCGATGAAATTCATAAAGCGACCACTGCATGGCGTTGAAATAAATAATTAAAAATAGCTCAACGCGAATATATTATATTCTTAATATTGTGACGAAAGTAAACAGTTGAATTACTCCAAGGCTGTTTGTTTTAAGTATTTTTTTTAAAAAAAAATTAGTGCCTTGACCTCCCTGAAAGTGACAAAGTGAAATTGACAAAAAATAGGGCTTTGGTACAGTCTGATTCTCGTAGAATATGTGTAATTTCTGTTTCTGAGATCTGTACTTCTAAAATCCACTTCGACTAACTCTCCGTGTCTCCTTCGTGTATGACGCTCTTGCAGAATCATTGACATTTATTCTAAAGAAATGGA
Source organism: Zootermopsis nevadensis (assembly GCF_977971745.1). Lineage (NCBI taxonomy): Eukaryota > Metazoa > Arthropoda > Insecta > Blattodea > Termopsidae > Zootermopsis > Zootermopsis nevadensis. Next base: position 2,272,217 of record NW_028259134.1, on the reverse strand, counting down.
CGTTCTTTTGTTAGGCAAACAGGTTCGTGCCGGCCACGTAACCGGTATGGACACCAGCCTGTGATCTTGCATTATTTTAGAGAGCTCGATGAATAAACATTCCGAGAACTTCTTTTCTCCCCCTGTATGTCTGCTTGATGCTGACCATTGAAAACGGGGGAGGGAGGGATTCGAAAGGAGGGAGCTGACGTATAGAAGAGGAGGTTAGACGAAAGGAGTTAATCAATAATACTGTGTTATGCCGGCCGGCGTCAGTCTAGATGAACCAAGCAAAGCAACCATCATTCGTAGTTACCCCTTACACACCCTCTTCATTTCTCTGTCTCTTTTTATCTCACCCTCCAGTTCTCTCCTCCTTTTAACCATACCTCACAACTACCCCCTCCAACCAAACAGCATTATTTCTGCTGTCTTGCAAACCCACCATCAGTATCAACGTTCAGATTTGTCTCGCTTTCCTTATAGACACAAACGTTTCATTTTAACGAACAGTTCTTGCATTGATTACAGTGGCCAACCGGTCTAAGATCTTAATTCCGAGCAAATGTTTCGTTCCCCGGTTTGAATCTTGTCCGAGGCATGTTTCCGTTGTATTAACAGCTGTCATCCGGTTCTCCAAACGAATTCGCTGTAGCGTTTGGGAGACTAGTGTCCTCTGTGGATCATAGCGCATGCAACAACCGATATTTTTCGCCGTCAGAACCCGAAACCTCAGACATTGAACACGTCACTACCCCCATGAATTTTTGTAATCACCTGCGAGTTGATCACATAAATGTGTTAAGTTACTTCTGATGCGTGAAATCGTTTGCCTTCTAAGGGCTATTTTAAGTTTTGTAAAAAGGAACTAGCCACAGGAAGTTTTATCCGGTGGGTGGGGTATCGTCTTCGCTCGTGGATTACCGTGTTCAGTTAATACTTTGCTGTAACAGCTGTGCCAAGCGGACAGGTGCGTTGTCATGCCCCATTCCTTCCTCTGAGGCTTTTACGACGCACTGAAAGTACGATTAAATGTCTGACCTTGTGAAACACACTCAAGGTGCACGACACAATCCTAATCATTGTTTCGTCGGTGATACGGGCTTTGTGATATTAACAAACGCATTTTAATACATACTTCTGAATATCGAGTACAGAATGTTCATTTGAACACCAAGAACTGAGTACCTGCATCAGTGCTGTTTGGGATTTTGTACGTAGTGTTTACTGAATGCACTGGCCGATATTAGAATACTTCTAGCGTAGTTTACGAGTACATTACGAGTTAGTCAAAACACGGCAATACTTCCAGACAGATGTAACTCCTATACAACATTACAGACTGATACAAAAACAACAAAACGTTCACCCACACTAAAGTCACATTGAGCATGATGTATATATACAGAACAACATCGAGTGTGTTATTAAAAATGGAATAAAAATCTGAAAAAGAACATCGTTTGACATCTGGTAAAAATATGATAAAAATGTACGATAGCATAATGTATGAAAATTGTATTTGAATTATTTATCGTTTTGAAGCTTTATATAATTATATACACCTGAGGATGGTTCTTTTAGGAACTGAAACATGTCGTGAAACATGAAAAATGATGGTCTAATGTAAATCGAATATTTCGATAAAGAACATCGTTTAATATTTTAAATGTTAATTATTGTAATATTTTAATATTTAATAAGAATTATTGTGATTAGACGGACAAAATTTAATATATACTTATTATATCACAATATGACGCAACTTTACCATCTTATGAGTTGTAATTAAAATAGTGTTTTATTAGGATTGAGTCTCGAACCTAGCCGAGGCCTTCGTCTATATGTTTCAAATGATTACATCTCCGTTGCTTCTCTAATATCTGTTACATAATTCTGCTTTTTTTCTCCCATATTCTGTCATTTGTTGGTTTTCTTTTGTTCTGGGTTTTGAATACTCCAGTATATTCGTTACAGTCTAAATGGTAAGCATTACAGAGTAAGTGTATGTGTTTATTAATACGCGAATGTAGTTATTATAGCCAGCAGACCGTGAATGTTTATAGGAACTATTGTCTGGGCGGGCGTTGTAGAGTGTCAGAGGGATTAGTACAAGGAAATCTTATTCTGCTCTCTCAGTATACACATTTCACGTTCACTGTGGGGTGAAACAGACGTGACCGTCGCGTACCCTGTCTTTCAGGACCGATACCCCTGATGAAAGTTCATTTGGTGGTACTGAGAATTGTTTACGCATTCAAGTTTTGATTAACGCCACGGGATCGATAATATGGCACTTTATGTAATGCCCAACATGCGTTTGTCCTTTCGGAAGTGACTGAGATTGGAATCTTCAGCCAGCCGCGCAACCATGTGGGGAATCCTCCTGTATGACGTCATTACCCATAGAGACAGGCGCCCAGAACCCCTAGACAGCTCTGACGTCACTGTTTCGATATGCAATGTTTATAATCTATCGAACGCACTGATTCTTTACGAAATGCATACATTTTCTAACTTGTTTTCCAGGTAAATGCTACGCTACCATAGCCTTCTTAATTCATCAATCGTCGAGTTTAAGTTTTTTGCATTTATGATTAATATTCTGGAAGTACCGGGTTCGAATATCCACCCCGAAGGCGTTATCGCTGCTGAGATTTCTGGGATAATGCCTTCAAACAGAACAATAATAGCCTTTTCCAGGCTCGAATCACTGCCTCGTACCATTTGCCACTTTTTAATTTAGGCCTGGTTGGTTGAAAATGCATCGTTAAAAATCATTCTACCATTTGAAGTCGTATCAGTAGACGTATTTAACGGATTACCTCTTTAAGTAAAATATCAGCCACGTGCGAGACTGGCTGCAAATAATTCTTGCGCAATCCGTCTCTGACGAGGTGAGTTGAGATATGAATATTGTTCTCTCTCTCTCTCTCTCTCTGTATTTCATGGAATTCATATCAATTCATGACCTTGGGGTATGGCTTGGGCTGTTTGCTTTTATCAGCTCACATGTCTGGGGTTTAAACCCAGAAAAGACCGTCTCTGATTGCCTGTCGTTCGTTATTCGACGACTGACAAGAGCTCATCGGCTTCATCTCTGACCCGGAACTTGGATTTTCTGGGTAGTGTCACTTCACAGCCGCCGTAAAATTGTTCAAGAAGGGATTTTAACATTTGAGCTCATTACATATTCACCTAACGACTGATAATTGTATTATCGTTGATGATGAAAATAATACTTATATTAGGCATCATAATAATAAGGGACGTATGGGAGTTAATGGGATACCGGCATATGTAACATGCACGGGGGAACTTATAAATTCGTACAATATTTCTTACATCTGTTGTTCAGTAATTTTGTAGTCTTTAATCCAATGCCAGTTTAACGGCCATCGCCGTAGGTCTCCAAAGTCGTCGAGAAAAACCACTGGGTTACGTATAAAGGAAAAAATAGATGTCGCCTTTCTTCCTGAACGTTCTTACGCAAACTGATGTGTACCATAGTGTCCGTCACGTGACTGTATTCTTAACAGCAGCAGGTGTTGCCAACAGAGAAATCTCACAAATTGCGTAAAGAGGCTTGAATTTCGCCGGATGGCTGCACAAGTGTTGTTAGAATTTCGAAAGACAGTGCTACAAACTGATGCTTGATGAATTTCCCCCCGGCGGGGTGTGAAGACGGATCGGAAATACCGTGCTATTCACGAAATGTTCTCAGAAATAAAAATGTCTTGTGTTTTATTATTGTTTCGGATTAATATTGGAAGGAGAATTAGATTGGCGGGACATGTAGCAGGCAAGGCGAGATAAAAAACAACCAAAACTTCAGTCGAACGAGGAAAGAACATTAGGACATCTGGGTGTAGGCAAGAGGATAATACAGAAATGACATCTCTGCTCTGGAAATTAATGAAAGATTCAGTAATAAGGGACCCAGTATTTATTAACCAACCTAATAACTAAATCCATGTAGTGGAGCCGTTCTCGAGAAGCTGTACTCAATAAAATTTCCTTCTTTCATGGAACGCTAAGGTTTATTACTGTTCTTTACAGTAGCCTGCCATGGGTTTCTACCCCGGTCCAATTGCGTCAGTCCACAACCTCTCACCTTTGTTTCCCTATGTTCGTTTTAATATTATCCTCACACACGTATCGGAATCTTCATTTTTCTTCAGGTTTCCCAAGAAAAATGTTTAAGCATCCACCCCCTATGACCTTATCTTGCCTTCCCCGTAAGTTCATGTTATTGTCGTTCCAAAATATATGAACATTACACTTTATTTAATGATTCATTGGTTACCTTTGTACTTGAATAATTATTTTGTCCAATAGTCGGGAGACGAGACTTGAACATATTCTAAAGCTATCTTGAAAAGTAACGATGATAAAGCAGCTCCTTGTTTTATAGTGTTATGAATTGGAAATACATCAGTCTCTATGGACTTTAATATAAGTGTCATTTAACACGCGGGATTAACGTAATTAATCTTATTGTCGTACCGAATTCGGTGTGATTGTTATGTAATACTTCACTCATAACTGAATCATACGTTTCCTTACTGTCTGGCAAATTGAGAATAGTTGATTAGTAATCGATCGACTGTTTCGAGGTTGCACATTGAAAATCTCGAATAATTAAGGCGAGTTATGACGTTAGACTTGACGGAAGGTAGTGTTATATGTAGTCGACAGCAGAGACGTACTTCGGTAATTACTACAGTCAGTTTTATCATTTTTCTTATAAGTACCTACAATAATATATTTGTTCTATTGCTGTGGCATTTACCTTGCTCAGAACATAATTAATGAGTTTGTGGTTCTCAGAACGTAATATTCTTTCCTTCTGCTTTGATCATTTCATCTGGGATTTGATTAGCACTTGGCAATTTATATCTTTTCGCTATCATAATTGATTTGTGAATCAGCGTAAGAAAATGTATTTCTTAATAGGTTTGCAAAAAAGCTACCCTTCTCGTCGAGACGAAATCTCAGCTGCGTTATTCTGTGAGAAGAATTGGTAGAATCTGTGATACAGATTTCGATACAGGGCTTGAGTAATGCAATTCCTGATTCCGAAGAAGATATCTAAACTCGGATGGAACTGAACGTGGACCCGTGGACGTGTGACTTTTCGTAGATCTGCTTGTAGTACAACTCTTGAAAAATAATCTGTAACAACTTTGGGAATTAAGAAGTTCTTCAGCCAAACGAACTGAATCAAAACTCATTTCTGCGTAGTTTATAAATACCGGCGTTGGATGGCAGCACAATGCAGGCTGGAAAAACGCAACCCCCTCTATACTTCATCCCCCGCGCTTTGTTCCACCCTCTCTCCAGTAGAGCAGGCGCATGGAATGTCCCGTCTGTAGACATGAAAAAGTTTTTCTTGGCAAAAGAAACTTTTCTCCCCCATTCTTGTCCCCTTCACCAAGCCTCCCTCCCCTTCCCTCCCCCGCAGGCTTTCCCTTTTTCAGCATTCTTTAACCTAGTTTCTGTGAAGTTCGTTCTCACCCTCCTCCGTTTTATTGCCGAGTTAATTTGACCGGATTTGCTGACACTTTTTGACAAGTTCTGCTTTCCTCATTTTTTCGTCCTTGACTGACTGTAGGTCGTAACAAATAGTGTATTTATTACAGATATTGTCTTTATTGTACGATATATTTTATTTATTTAGTGTTCTGTCTGACGACAGGTCCATATGAACAGGATCCTTCCAGCCTTTTCTCAGACTGGGACCTGTTCATATACGTTCTTGGCAGATGATCCAGAAGTGGTTTGCCATTGCCTTCTTCTGTGTGTGAATGGGTTGCCACGGAGAAACCGGGGAAGCCCCCGGAGGAAACCTCCGTGTTGCCTAGACCACGGCCTTGCCCAACACAAGTTATAAATTCGGGCACCGCCGGGAATCGAACCCGAGACCCCAGGATTACAAGGCCAGCGTTCTAACCGCTAGACCACCTCATCTTATTATTATTTAGTGTCCTGTCTGACGACAGGTCCATATGAACAGGATCCTTCCATCCTTTTCTCGGACTGGGACCTGTTCATATACGTTCTTGGCAGATGATCCAGAAGTGGTTTGCCATTGCCTTCTTCTGTGTGTGAATGGAGTAACTGTCGGGATGCCACGGAGAAACCGGGGAAGCCCCCGGAGGAAACCTCCTTGTTGCCTAGACCACGGCCTTGCCCAACACAAGTTATAAATTCGGGCACCGCCGGGAATCGAACCCGAGATTCCCAGGATTACAAGGCCAGCGTTCTAACAGCTGGACCATTATGTTTGTATGATATATTAAAATACGGTCGTGATCAGAGATATTAGGAGCGAACTACTCGTCACGAATCCAATCAACAGCAGACTGACGTTTCGTGTTTCCGACTGTGACAGACAAGTGAATACCACGAGGCGATACCCAACGGTAACCGGCCGTTAACAGACGTCATTAAAAGTAACATTTTTTTTACTGTAATTTTTTTTTATAAATGTTCACGTTGAAATTAAGCACAAAGATTAGCATACGTGCAAGTAAAATTTTAGTTTCTGTTTTGGATTAGTGTGGAATTTGATCTCTTACACTAAGATCATTAACCTTCTGTCATAATTAACGTTCCACGATTAGGGACTTCCACTAGGCACTAATTTACACAAATCGTATTCTACCTACTGATTTGTTAGGGGGGGGGGGGGGTAATATTAGCGATATTCTTGAACCTTGTTCCAAAAATATGACCGAATTTTGTATCCTTACGCTTATGGCTTGTAACCGAAGGGACCCGGTTCTAACCGCGACACGGAATATCCTAGCTTAGGGATTGTATATATTCGTCTTTCTTACATGTGTCTCCTTTTAATACATGAATATCGTTCGAGATTTGAGATTATCACGGCGGTGTAGATTTTGATATTCTTCTGGGTTGTAACGCCGTAACATTTCGGAAGAACACACTTCCTCTATCCTCAGGTCTGACGATGTGGGAGTGTTCCCTCCTGTGTACTTTGTAGTGGGTAGTGTTCAGTGTGGTCTATGATTTTAATGCTTCATAAGGGTGTGGATTTTTATAAACGTGTTTAGGCGTTGTAATAAAACTCTTGTTTGTTTACTAGTAGGTGTACTTATGCTATGCAGTGGGAGACATTTTGTACCGGTCCTTGGCAAGCTGATTGCTGTTTCATCAGTCTGTGAATCAGAAAAGTTAAAACCACTTGTCTAAACAGACGCGGCGTATTAAATAAATACTCAATCAAGGATATAGTACAGCACGTAAAGAAAGCAATGCATCATTGAGCTAAAGCTGAGCTTATTTCGTGGTTTTTGTTAGTCACCTTTCTTATAGGAAAGGTTACGGGTTCAGTTGTCTGCTCGGAGACTGAGTGTAATCATTTTCGTGGGTTTTCTCAGTACGTCCAGGCAAATGCTGTGATAGCATTTTTAAAGGATCCGTGATGAAGGATGAATCCGACGTTTCGTGACATGCGGCTGAGAAAGTTTTAGTGAGTAAAGAAAGATGGATGTGGTCTGCGGACCACGCGAGCCAACCTATTGGCTGCAGGTGATGGGACCGCCAGGTCGTTAGGGCTGTCAATTGGCTAGCGGCCTGGACCTTCCTTGTGCAGATGTCATCGTTTTTCATTTTCTGAGTCATTCGACTGTTCTGATGCTCCGTGCTCTAAATAAATCAGCCAGTGCAGTGTAGTTCGGCACGTTTTGCTCTGTTTATTTACTTAACACTGACGAGCCTGATGGGTGATTCTCATTAAAACCGTGTACTTAACACTGCTCGAATGCAGAAACAAATAACGCCACTGGTGTGGGGAATTTTAGTGTTCAGAAGGATCATACTGAACGTCATAGTATAGGCTGCTAGGTAAACTAAGAGATTTTATTGGCATCAGATTACAACAGTTAAATCAGTCATAAAATTATGATACTTCGCGTCGTCGCCATATTTTTTTTTCCTTTACATTATCTTAATGAAGGAATCAACATAAAGAAAGATGAGTGATAAAAAATGTGATTATCGCATAAAAACACGTTTTATTTTATAACCAAGTTTTTCGGCGTGATTTAATTATGTAATTGTGTTTGTCTCCTCCCCACAATGACGTTTGAATCATTTGGAGGATTTTCATCAAACGTGGTGTGATCGTTATGTCACTAGAGGCAACCACACCTTTATACAGCGTGTTCCATTTAAAACGCAACTCAAAATTCAACACATGAACTCCTTCATGCACAAAACGACGAAACCATTTCCAGCAATTATTTCTGGAAGCCGCGTTCCATTGCCGTTTCTGATGCACTGCTTGAAATCAGCTCGTTTGTCGTTCCAGGAATTACTTCCACATCTCTCAGGTACAAATATTTTGTTCTGCATCAGTTTCGGAATAGCCTCTATGTCTGTCCGTCTCTGACGGTGTTTGTATCAACTTTCACTCCCATATAAAACAGCATTAGAATTATAGAATGTTTTATATTCGCATTTCTAAATAGGACATTAATCAGGAACTTATTGGTGGTTGGCATTCACCGAACTGGATCTACCTTTATCTCTTCAAGAAATAATTTTTATTTGTTATTATTGTTTCTGAAACATCGACATTACCACGTATTTAAATTATGCATCAGTCATACTTTTATGAAAATTTTTAAAATTATTATCGTTTTTAATTTAAAAAAAAGTATGATTTGATGTCTACGCGTGATACTTACTATCTTTTGAAACCCAGACACAAGGATGTGGTGTATTTATATTAAAATGACCGGTAAATGTTTGTAACGTGTATTGTGGTTTCAAACTACCATCTTCTGTTACGTACAGTTTTGTATTTCGCTTTTACTTTTCGTTAATTTCTGGTCATTTAAACAGCGTGGCTCCGTTCCTACAAGATGTACACTGAAACATGAGTTCGACTGTTATAATTATTGAACAGATATGTGTACGTACTGCTTGTATTTTGAAACAGAACCCTCCCTTGTTAATTGGACAGGAATTAAAAAGGATATCCGACCTTTACGTATGTAGAATGGAGGAAAATCGTTAAGAATGCAGAGAGGAAACACTAGCATGTAGAATTTAGAAATAAAAGCCCTTCATTCTAATGTTTCTGTAGAAAATATGCATATATAGGAATACTGTTTGCTGTGTAGAATTTATTTTTTTCCAGACAAATGAAGATTCTAAATTAAATAGAGAGATATTTATCTGACCAGAACCACCGCCTCGTAGGTATATCTGACGGATTGTTACCTTGTTTTTTTGGTGATTAAATATTCAGCAGTGGGCGTGTCTGTGAGAATAATGACGTGCGCTTCGTGGTTCTTCGATTGTCTGGGCAAATTTTTAATCCAAAATCATGTACGAATCTGAAAACCATAAAGCGGTCATTTTTCTTTAATTACCTGAAGACGGGAGAAAAACTAACCCCCGAAACGTCATGACATTGTCCAATATTAAACAATTAACTTTATCGCCGACATTAAGAATGTGTTGAGTTTTACATTAACTCTTTCTTACGTCTTCTTAGCGTGGCATATTTAACCGTGGGACAACTTTATCTTTACGGTGTTAGAAATTTGATTTCTAATTCACTTTTACAATATGTATGTGTTGCATTATATTATTCTGATGTTGTTGATATTTCTTACCGATAGGTTACATCACAATAAACATAACATAGCAATCGCGTGTTTATTACACAACGCTGTTTCATATGGTCACTGGAAAGTGTAGACTCTGTCTAAGAACATTTTCTTGTAATAAGCTATTCCTTGTTGTTAATGAAGCCCAGTAGATAAAGTTGTCTCTGATGCGTAACTAAGCAACTGACTATCTACATATAAGGGTCCATGCATTACTGTGATCAGCGTTAGGTAGAGATGATGGTTAGCTTCAAGCTCTCTCCTCTTTTACTAACCTCTCATAGAAAATTTCGTCATATGGTCCTGTTTGTGGCTGTCGAAATCCGTTATCTCAATTACTATGACGTTTAAGATTTATTTTGACCTGAAACATCGGAATTTCCTTCATAACAAGTCACCCATTCGTAAAGGAAATGAACTGATTTCTAAGAATTGTCGTCACGTAATAGTCTTATTTTTGAAAATTGATTTATTTAATTCTTTATTAATACTTTTCTCTTCAACTCTTTCGTCATGAGGAACCTAATGAGTGACTGAAGAACAGATGTCCATAAAAAACCGATAAATAACAAGTTTAAAGAGAGAGACAGAGATACAGAAAAAACTTCATCAATAATTTGCGTTCGAACTTAGCAGAAATCAATAACCAAAACTATAAGACTCTGTAGCGCTGCGTATTAGCGTCTGTCTGTCCGTACGGTTTCTGGGACGAGAATTCCTCAGGCTGCTGGCTTGTACAGAGATGGGTCGCTGTTGGAATGTAGTGGGGTAATTTAAGTGTTTGGTGTCATAACCACTCAACTGTCAGAGAACCTTGACATTCAACCCTACTCAACCACAGGCTCACCTTCATAATCCATAATCGGCTAGTTTAGTTCATTTTGCATTTCCACAATCAATCCACCCCCCCAAGTCCATTTTAATATTATCTCCGCAACCTTGTGATATTTTCTCAGATTGTTGATTTTGACGTTTGACTGCTTTGTAAGTTATTTGACAACGATATGTCAACCTGTGTGGTTACTTTGTTTGGAATTATATCAAAGAATGCTTGTAGGCTTAAAATTAAAGAGAAATGTTGAACGCCATATTGTAATGTAGGTTATTACCAGTGTTTCGGCGGAATATTTAATCACCTTCTTCGCGGTTTAAGTAATTTATTACTCCGAAACTTTACTAAGCACGTAAACTGTGTCATATTCGACATATTCGCCATCTTGAGGATCTCACGTGCGAGATGGAAGGAAAGTGGTTGTGTCGTCTTTTAAGGGGCTTTCTCGGTACTGAATATCAGTCTGTGGATATAAGATGTCTTAGCCTAGAGTCAGACTCTGTATGTCTGCAATACAAGTCATTTATTCACCAAATTTTCGGTTGTAAAAGTTTTGACTGGAAACAGAATGTATTAATTTCTGTTTGCAGTCTTTCAAGATGGTCTTGTAGCTTCACAGTTATTGTACGAGGCACGTACTGTGTCCTGTAAATTGGACTAACCTATCAGAGACTCGACTGAAAGGGGCTTTAAGACCGACAAAATTTTTGCTGAACAAACTGACCACTGTGTATTTTCATTATATCATATTTATTTCATTCTGTGTTTCTCCATATGGATTATACCGTTTCGCTACTTCCAACTCGGAAATATCTCAAGTCTGAAGTAATCAGTCTATCGGATACGATATAGATGGGGGATCAGCCTATTCCAAAGCCTCCACCATCCCAAAAAATGCGGATCAGCGTCTCCGAATAGAAATTGAACAAATATAACAAACTTTTATCTCTTACAGACTCGTAGAACTTGTCTGTATCTACACCATCTGCTTTAACATTCAGTTTTTGGCCACGAAGTGTATTTACGGGCTTCGTGTTATTATGAGAGTAAACATCGATTATTCTCTTAAAGAGCATTATCCAGTTGATCTTCGTAATGTTCACGGTTGTGTTTTCTTTGAGGTAACAACTAAATTTGTAAATATTTTATGAGCTTAGACTTCAGAATATTAAATTAAACAGTTAAGTGAATGTAAATTAATTGTCAGTTCTCCGATTTTGATGAACACAGATGAAGAAGGTGTGCTTGAATATTAGACTGTTTTTTTTTTCTCTGCATGGTTTTGAACTGTAATGAAACCATTTCTATAACAAAAATAGGATACATCATTTGCGACAGCAAGATTAATGGCTCACGCATCATCGGGAGATTGAGAGTCACTTCTTTCTAGGATCTAAATATACACTAACACTAACACTAACACTGTCTAGTGTTGTTTATGTCTGCCGGAATTAGTCGAGTAGTGCCGTGGAATTGAGAACTGTAACAATTCCACACTGCCTCTGATTCGGTTCAGCTTTTCGAGTTGGTTGTCTTCTAAGTGAATTTATCACGAGGAGAATTGACTGCAACTCATCACTTACTTCGGTTCAAAATCTTTGTTTTAAAAGCCTCTCTGATCATTTGTTGAAGCAGTTGTCTGACGTCGAGACTGGAACAGAACTGAAAGCCTTTGGCGTGAGTCTTTCGTATATAACGACACTTTATTGATATCTCCGTGAAGATGGACGGGGTAAAAATGTTCGAAACCAAACCGGTGTCGTTACTCTAAAGCGTCATCTGGAAGAATGATAATTATTTCATTTGTAACTTCACTTTTGGTATTCTGCAATTTTGAAGTTGCCAGAAAAGATGATTTATAGTCATCGGTAATTTCAGAGAACCTACCGACTTCCAACTCGGTCTTCACTTCAAAGGAGAATGAAAAAGAACATTAATTTACTCTGAGAACGAAATGCCAATGACAATATTTGGACTTCAGAAAGAAGACGGAAGGGAAGATCAGGGAAAATGCTTAATGAGCAGTTTTATAACTTATAGGATTTGAGGTTTTCACGGTGATTGACTTCGTATTTTGACTATTTGTCTAGTTTCTCACTCGTACACAATCTCCCCCAAACTGCAGTGCCTCAGACTAACAGGTAGGAAGATTCAGTCGGCGTATTCCTCCCAGCTTTGGCTTACGACCAGCAGACTGCGCGGCCCATCAACCCAGAAGCTTTACCCTTCAAGTGGGTTATAATAATAGTGTGAACAATTGGGCTGGGCATTTAACACACACGTGGGGGGAAATAAGAAATACGTATGAATTTTTTTTTTTTTTTTTTTTTGGAAAACCTCAAAGATTGGTATAGTTCTATAAATCTACGTAGATGCGGGTTAATATTGAAACAGTTGTCAGAAGCTGGTGACCCACATAAAATGGAATTGTGTTAATAAAAGAGGGTTGGGCGTGTGGACTGAATTTTAGTATCTCTGGATATGGTTCAGTTGCTGGATTTTTAAACGCAGCAATGAACATTACAGTTCCTTTAAATGCGAAGAGTTACCTGACCAGTTGAGTGACTGTCAATTTCCGAAGGAAGAAGTATTTTGTTTGGATTAGCGAGATTTGAATTTTCTTCAGAAGATGTTTTCATGCCAAACTCTACAGTGAAACTGTTTCCTAACTTTCAGATTTAAATTTTACTACATTCAATAATTTTCACGTTGGCATGTAGCCTGTCGGGGATTTGAATGAATCTGATGTAGTTTACGCAAGAATCCAGTTTTGCATTCTGTGAAGGGTTAACCTGGGTAGTCGGAATACCCATGCGTTGCAGATTTTTACGTCACTTTTCTGACACGAGAGGTGATAGCTTTTGGAATCTAAATCTGTATTTGTGTTTTATTCCCATATTTGCACCACTCCCTTTATTGAATTTTTATTTATTATTAAGTGTTCTGTCTTACGACAGGTCCATTGCTCTGCCCAAAAAGAGCTCTCCAGTTGTCCCTATTCTCGGCTTCTCGCTTTAATTCCTGGAACGTCATCTTCTTTCCTTGTTTAAGGTCGTCGGTTAGCTGTATCAATCTTCTTCCCAGTCCTCGCTTTCCTTCAACCTGGCCTTCGATGATATCACTCAGTAACCCATTCCTTCTCATAACATGTCCCAGCCAGTTAGCTTTCCTTCGTGTAATCTTTGCTCGTTGACTCTCCTCAATACTTCTTCGTTGGTCACTCGATCCGTCCACCTGATCTTCTCTATTCTTCTCCAACACCACATTTCGAAACTCTCCAGGTATTTCTGTTCCTTCTTCCTGAGTGTCCAAGTCTCTGCTCCATACGTAACACTTCACTAGTTTCTTCTTCATATTTTTACGACATGTAAATTGTGTTCTTGCAATAGCAGATCTTGGAAATGGCTGATGCAGACAGAATATCTGTAAAGTCATAAAGATAAAACGCCTCACGTGTCGTCTTGGTATTTCAGCTTGTCCACAAATCGCCCCATCGGCGCTATGTATTGGTTGCCTGATTGAAGTTGCTATTGAATTCGTCCACAAAGCAAATCTAGGTGTTCATATTTCGAAATCAAAAGATGTGTTGAAGATACCCTTGGAACCGTATAACACCTGGTATTTGATCCCAGACAGGGGTGTTAAAATTTTTTTACCGTTGTAGTCACAGGCGGTCCACGTTTAGAAAACCTGGAACATGAATCGACGCCAGAGTGACTCTTTTGATCAAGTGGATGAGCTAAGTCTTCTTCGATTCTGAAATTCTTGTTGAGGTAACCTACAGTGTGGTAGATTTTTTAATTATCAAATTTCGTTGTGAGATCAACACTTTCGTATCTTATTACTGAAGTCCTTACTTCGGCTCCGGGCACAGAAACTCTTGAACGACCTTCAGAATAATTTATGGGACAGTAGGGGCCTACCTTAAAAATATACCACGACCACTTCCTTTCTCATCGTACGTAATTCATACTACACTGTGCTTGAAACGCGTATTTAAATGAATACGAAATCTATCCTGTCAGTGGCCTCAAAGATCTTGAACACCTTCCTGCAGGAGTCCATACCAGGTGCTCCCGATATCTGGTCAGTGTGATTGCCACATTACCACTGTGCCGCCTGAGAAGTCGATCATTTTTTTACTTACCAGACGAAGTTGTTTCGCATTGGATATTGTGACCGGCGATCGAGTTCGTTCTTGCTATGATGAGTCAATCATTATCGACGGGACAGCTGTAGCCACTGATTACTCACCGTGTGCTTACGTCATCCATAAAACTTATAAATTCTCCGTATAAGTCGCTCTCATTGCTATGAAATAATTATGGCCTCTTTCTTAAGCAGTGCTTCTAATCGTTACAGAAGTCGACATTGGACCCACCAGTTGGTTTACCAGCAAGGGGGGCGCAGAGACATACAAACCCGATTATTCGCGTCTTGTACGGAACATTGGCTTCAATACCTTGCCAGAAATCGAGGTTCTTTCTGCCAGATTTTGAGTATTTAACTTACAGGTTGTGAAGAGAAACGCAGAATCCTAAACAGGACGACTATGTCTTACGAAATCCTGTCCCATCATTTGGGCCTTTTGTTAGTACAAATGGTGTAATCGTCGCCACGAGAGGTGTTAACCACGTATAAAGATTTCTTAGCCCCGTGTGTTTTTCTAAGTGCCTTTCCCACTGAGTGTCTTCGGTTACACGTCAGAATATTCTGGGCATGAATTATCACACAGCTGAGCTTGTTTAAAAAAAAAATATTGCATCTCTTGGCTCGAAACTCTTTTACCTTGAGTGTGCTATTATTTTTGGATTCGTATCTAGATAACCGTGACGCTTTCCACACAACTAACTCCATGGAGCAGAATACGTCTTGAGAATCTATTAGTCGGTCAGCTGGTCAAGATATCTGAAGGTTTAATACTGTGTTCGTCAGAGTTATCGAGTATGCCTTCTTCAGAGCAAAGAATCTGCCCTGTATAGAACCTTTTACGATGACAAAGTAAAGTTGTCTCATGTGGGAATTCGTATACTGGAGGTATCGCCTTCGATTCTCAGTCGCGATCCTGAGCATACTTACAGAGACCTCTTGATGTTTTCATCATTTCACATTGAAATGACTGTAAATCCCGAGATTTAACCTCCTCCATGAAACCTCTGACAAAGAAAATAAGAAAGAAAACGTAGCCTTGGATAAACCTAAGCACGAACAAACATCCGCACCCATAGCAGATTTAACCTTGAGGTCTTCGTACTGATGACCTAAAATCTTACCCCAGTTATCGACCTGATAAAATCGATATTTGTTCGATCACTTTCTTTGTATCGGAGATAACTCTCGAATAAAGTATTATATATTATATAATAATATTTAAGAAATTTAAGATAGGTTAATATTGTGAGTTCTTTTGTTATTTTTATATGTACAGGGGTCAGGAGGTCTTTGTAACTGTGTAATTTATTTTGACTGTTCTACGATGTACACTAGATATCTCGATTATAATTACTTTCTCTTCTTGTATGTACTTGTTCTTATGTATCAGTGAAAGAAACATGATCCACAGTTTTCCAAAACTTGAAGTAAAGTAGGTATTTATGGTTTTTCAGGAATAGAAATTATATGTAGCCATGGAAACATATGCATACTAATATATGGAGATTTTTAAAATTAACAACAGAGGTCTAAGTTTCATAAATACGATGCCTAGCAGATTCACTCTCACACGTGTGTGCCATAAGGAACGGGTAAGGTTATGTGGAAAGGCTCCATCCATTTTCGGGTCATCATAAACCCTGAAAGATGATGCCCTGGGTTAGGGGCAGCCTATAGGTTCCCATTGTAAAGGACGTCATACTTCCACTAATGGTTAGAGCATCCTAATGAAGGAACGACGACTTTAGGAACATTTATGTATTTTTCACACAAACAGGTTCGTCCTGTATTCTAGCCAGTAAATTATAGCACGAATTCTTTGAAATTCTTTGTAACAGGAATTTGTACTTAGTTTGATGGAACTGTGGTGGAAACATTTTCTAACAGCGTCTCCAGCTGTGCCACTAGTGGCGTATACTTTAAAGTTAAAAGGCGTAATAAACATGACGGAAAGTCACATTTTCTCGTATCTTAATCCTGCTTATCAATAAGATGAAGTTGATGATATTTTCGGGTCGACATTCTGTAACTTATTCGGATGTAATGTGCTTCCGAACGACTGTCTGTAATTGGTATTAGGTGTACCTGAGGAAGGAAATGTAAAGTTTTGATTATTTTAACTCGAATCAGACTGTTTTCCTTGATATGAACACGCAAACGACCTGCGAGTTCACTTTTTTCTACATATTCGCATTTTTCTTCCGAAACAGGAATCTCCGTACACTGTCAGCCAAACAAGTTGACTCTCATATATAAGAACCCGAAGCCTCATCAACATTAATGCAAAAATCCACCATCAGACATCGTCGTGAACGGGTCCAATCTTGTATTCTCCTAGCTTCCATAGTAACTTTCTTCTTTATCCATTAAAATTCCCCAGTCTTTACCCTCTGGTACCCCCTCTGTCCTTATCCGCACACTCAGCCTATTCCAATCCTCTGGATAACACAATTCTGTCAACACCAGGTGGCCTGTAAAATCCTTGTCGTGCAATAATACGCTTCCTCCCTCATTTATTCTATCCCTCTTACGTCCAAATGTGTTTTTTACATGTAAACCTACTGAAAATTAATCTGTGAAGTAGACTTTTGAAAAATTTGTATTAGACTAAGGCCGATCCCTCATCCAAGGAGTCCTACCGAATGTCTATAGATCGAGCCAACGATAATTTGGGACCCGCAATGCTCAGACAAAGTATTCCAGTATAATAATAATAAATCGCAAACTATAAGAGTTGCTTGTTTTGTATTTGAACCCACTTACCAACGTAAATACGAGACTTATCTGCAGTTCTTAAATACATTTTTTATCTAGGCACAAGCTAACCTGTTTGATAACGAAAACTACCGAACCATGTAATATAAAACACCAACGCCAGTGCTTAACGAATATTGCATTGTACTTAGTAGCGTCTTCGTTGGGTATTATTTGTACATCTGCAGTTACAAAAAACTATCCTAAGATATTGTAACAAATTTTTAGCCTTCATAATCTTCGCTCATTACACATTCTTGAATACAAAACATGATTCCAATGCTGCATATCCGTTCTCATTACACCGCTGTTATGCTTGACATAACTAGTTAATCCATTCCCGTTCATTTTTGTAGACGTCAAATTTGGTATTTTACATTAAGGGAAAAAAATGTACTCAGGGCTTTTAAGAACACAATTATGAGGACAGGCTAATATTCGAATCAAAGAGAGAGATGGTAACAGGAGAGTATAAACGATTACATAATGAGGAGCTCAATAATTTGAATACTTTAATTAATAAATAAATAGATTATTATTCTTGTGATTAAATGAAGGAGGATGAGGTTATGGAGAAATGTTTACAGAATTTTGGTTTGAAAACTTTAAGGGAAAGTACTTGAGAGACTTACGCATAGATTGGAGGATAATATTAGAATGGATCTTAAGGAAATATGACTCGATGCTCTGGAAGTTGGCTTTACTTTCGTGATCAGGTGCCTGGTTGTCGTCACAGACTACAGCGGTCCAGCAGTTAACTTCGGATAATAATAAATGTGTGCCAGCACAATAACGCGCTTGAAAACTGGAGTAGAACATACTCCGAAACGTCGTGTACGTTAAATATATGACTATGTAGTGAAGTGTTTTATGCGTGGGTTCTCAACCCTTGGGTCACAATCACCCTTATTACGGTGAGATTATGAACGAGGTCAATTTACTGAGATCCCATTACAGTTTATTTAAATGCTGCCGAATCAGGCTTAGTACTGACGGCAGGTTCACGTATTATGAAAAACTTTTTCTAACAAAATCGATAGTTAGCGAGAAACTTGAAACTTATGTTTCTTCGGTAATTTCTCAGTGCCAGGTTGTTTAATATCTGTTCTTGCCGATAGCATGCGTACGTCCACGTGTTTATCAATAGGACGCGTCTCGGTTCTTAATTAAGCCGGACAGTTGCTAGCAGACACAGGTATCGCCAAATACTGACGTGTTTTCTGATATCAGGTACCCCTTTTTGTGATATGATATGACATGGTCACGTTGCCCCCGTCTCATGGCCTTGCCGAAGATTAATACCCTTGCTGTAATCTACTCTTCGAAATACTTCGAAACCTACCATAGACCTACAAAAAAAAATTTTTTGGCCTAAATTATATTTGTATATGAATATAGGCTTAAGTTGATGAAATAATCCTGAACTGTATGGAAGTCAATTCAATGATACGTCTTCTGTAAATTGTTCCAAGTAACTTCGCAGTAACCTAGCCGTGTTTAGTCTAGTAGATAGTTATTTTTTCTGAGTGTTTAGAGGCTAAAACTCGACGCATTTGTTTTAATATCGACGTGGTACATATTCGTTTCTCTGTAACATTTATAATTAGTGATCGCATTTAGTGATTCTTAGTAGCAAAGTTGAAATATTTCTCTTTCGTTAAAAAAGACTACCAGGAACGTATTTAGTCAGGATTTACGAGATTCAAACCGGGTACTTTAAGAGACTTGTTTCCTGAGAATTCATCATCGTTAAACACTGTAATCAGAGATGATAAGATGATAAAGTTGCGTCATATTGTGATAAATATATATTTGTTTAAATCTTGTCAGTCTAATAACAATAAAATTCCTATTAAATATTAAAATATTACTATAATTAACATTTAAATATTTAAAATATATTAAATGAAATGTACGATCTAATGTAAATCGAACATTTCGATAGAGAACATCATTTAATATATTTTAAATATTTAAATGTTAATTATAGTAATATTTTAATGTTTTAATATTTAATAGGAGTTTTATTGTAATTAGACTGACAAGATTTAAACAAATATAAACAAACTGTAATCAGAGTTTTGTGACGTAGTCTCTTCGCTGTCCAGGTTTCGAGTGACTTTTCTGGACTGTGAGTTCTTGAATTGAAATTCTGCTCAGGAGAGAGAGAAAACACAAACTACCATGTGTTGTGACTTTCTCAACTCCATGTGTTTGGAGTGTACAAGGGCGGCGGGACAGAGAGGAGAGGGAGGGGAATGCAGATGTTCCCCGAAAGTCATTCAGTGCCTGTAGCAACAGGGAGACTCTCATCAGTGACTTTACTATATGGGCCATTGTCTCATTATCTGACATCCTGTGTGCAGGCGTCAGGCTTCAGACAAAGGAAAGTTAAAACGCCGAGTGTTTTAAACTCTTCCGAACAAAATAGGTTTGTTACGAAGGAGAATTTATTTTCAACAGAAAGTGAAGTATTTACAAATGCGTTTAGGTTCAGGTAGAGGATTAAAACGAGCTGTTGTTTCTTACTAAACAGGGTATTTGAGGTATCGTGAAGTACTTTTTTTTTTACTAAAATATCGAAGAAAATAATTAAAAACAGACGAAAATAGGTAACACGTCTCCCATGAATTTGTGTGTGGGCTGTTTTTACATCCAATTAAGTCTTATGATTTAACGTTAAGTGAATATAAATGAGGGTGTCAAATTAGCCACGGTCTCGAATCGCCCGAACACTGTGATCGATATCTCGAATGCTGTTTTTTCATAATAAACCCTCGAAGGAAATTCCATTATCTGATCCCCCAAACAGGGCGTCTACCAAGTTTAGAAAAAACTCGACAACACGGAGAAGAATAATAATTCTATTTCTTTGTGTTTGCATTTTAGTAGTGTTGTAAAATTTCTAAACCAACCGAGAAGAGCTTCCGAACAAGGATCACGTTGTATATAATTAGATACGGAATATGGAGGCTGTTTAGTAGTGACTTGGATGCTGATTCCTGTTATTGACAGTGAGTTAAAATTGTACACATTAGCTTTAAGACCGGAAGTACGTTTTCTTATATTGTAGGCTACACATTTTATTTGCAGTGAAAATACACAGTAATTATAAACACTCAATTTCAAATATATTTCATGTGAGATTTTAGATTCTCGTAGCGAAGTTTTTGCACCGAAATATTACAGAATTATTCTTAAAAGTCTTAAGTTGAACTGGCTATTAACATCAAGTTCCCAAACTTGTTCGTAACTTTAAAAAAAAAAAAATAGAAATATCATTAAAATATGAGCTGGCGACTGAAATCTGTCGAGTTACAGGGGGGGAATTCTTGTAAATTCGTCGCTTAAAAAGTTGAAGTCCTCTTCAAGTCTAAAGTCACTGCACACGACAGGTGGGGACTTAATTCAGGTTATGAAACTGTAATATGGGCCATAACATCAACTTCACTAGGAACTGGTGATTGATTAAACGTAATAATATTTTCCGAAGTTATCTCTTGCTAGGTTTACGCATTTCGTGTTTTCCACCATGCATGTATTGCTCATAAATTGTGTCTGGTTGTGTTTAAATATGTCTTGAAGCTTTTTTAAATAATATTGTGGGTAATTTAAGATGAAATTACCTGTGACATACAACCACAGTAATCAGCCTGCGTGTTCTTACAGTGTTTTAATGTTACAGAAGTTGGTAGACCTGGAAACGTTTTCATTATTGAGTTTGGTCCCTCGTTTCTGTTTACAAAAGGTCCTATGTGTGTCAGTTTGTTTGTTTGTTTCAGCAGTGAAGGTTACAAAACGTCTTTAAGAACTGTCTTTTCCTTGCATGCAAATTCACACACTCAATCAATCACAAACTTTAATTTTTAAAGTCATGGAACTCTCTAAGCCAATAAATATTAAAAAAAACAAAGGAATGTGACAGAGCAAAGTGGGCGGAGACATTTTTGTGGTAGGCGGGACCAGATCAGGCAGGTGGGTTAGCAACAGGCAGTGTGAAGATCTAGTTACAATACGGCCCGAATAGTTTGTGTAGAACGAGAGGAGTTCATGAGATGCAACTACTGGAGTTTGGCGGAGTCGAATTACAGTTGAGGGGCGGAGCGTACTGCATCAGGGGGCCGGTCGGGGGCGTGGAGTGTGTAACCTCCGCCCTTCACTAAAACTCAAATCTTGTCCCCTCCCCCCCCCCACTGAGACTTGTCTGTTGTGTGAACAGTCGTACTGCTCACGATAATATCCGGGCAAACTCACACGGATTCTGATGTCGGACTGTGTCAGGATGCACCTGGGAGGGGAAGGAGGTTTTTTTTACGTGATTACACAGCGCAGGTCTGCGTTGTTTATGTGATGGTAATTTTTCTCATTTGATGCTCAAGATACGAAACACGCGAGTGAAGACAGACAAATGGTTTTAGGTGCAAAACGCTTAGCATCTGTGAGTCTTCCTTGCACCACGAACAGCCAACCCCCACCTACAGGGATATTTGTTAGTCTTTAAGAGTTAGATCACAAGAATCGAATCCCATATCCAACTTTGTTTCACGTGACAGATCTTGAATTGATGACAGGTTTTGATTTAAAATCGACATGCAACAAAGCCACGGTGGTCTAGCGGTTAGAACGCTGGCCTTTGTCTCGGGTTCGATTCCCAGCGGTGCCCGAATTTATAACTTGTGTTGGGCAAGGCCGTGGTCTAGGCAACACGGAGTTTTCCTCCGTGGCATCCCAACAATTATTCCATTCACACACAGAAGAAGGCAATGGCAAACCACTTCTGGATCATCTGCCAAGAACGTATATGAACAGGTCCCAGTCCGAGAAAAGGATGGAAGGATCCTGTTCATATGGACCTGTCGTCTGACAGAACACTAAATAAATAATAAAGCTTGTATTGTCTAAGAACATGCGAGTTTTTGGTCCTTCAAATTCTTTAGCCAAAATGGCGAGGATAGCAAAACTGTATAAATGAATGATTACACAGGTTAGTAATTTATTTCTAAGCCTACTTATGTTACCACAATTCCCGCTGATAGACTCACTGCTTTAAATATGCTAGTTGTAACGTCGAAGCTACCCACAAGTCGAGATACTTTGGAAACGAGGGGCTTAACTTATATGCCACATTCTTTCGGGTGAAACAAAATACGTGCTATAAATTTTATGGAGGAATCTCACCGAAATCACCCTTTGGAAGACTGAGAACAAAGCCGCTTGTCAGAAAAATAATTGACATAGTGACAAGTAGCTCAGAGTTTGGAAAACATAAATGCTTAAGTATGTCTTCCACATATCTTGTGTTGTTCTGAACGTTGAAGCGGTACTGAGGATGGAGGCGTTACGTTCCTTCATAACGTCGTTAACCGTCTATCAGACCACAATCGATATCACACGTGATCTGCCAAATAAAAATCGGAGTGGATTGACAGGATTCGATACCCGGCTGGATACATTTTTTTCTTCTAACCCTTGCTTTCAGACCAGCTCTGTGGTCCACCCAGCCTCCTGTTCATTCGGAACTGGATGTGAAACGCGGCCGAGGCGTGACGCTGAACACTCACCCCCATCTAGTGCCGAGGTCTAGAACGAGAAGGAGCTATTTAGGCTCTCCTCCCAAGCGCCTGATGGCGTATAGCTGGACAGATTTAGTTACAAACTTACCTAAATGTTTTATATACTTTTTACACGAGATTAAACCATTTAAGACTGCAGTTTATCTCAGCGTTCGGTTGTCGTATTATTTCTGTCTGTAATTGTACGAGGACCACAATTTTTCAATGTTTCTTGACTCCATGGACCCAAATTTAGAGGTGGGATGAGCGTATGCTAGGCCCGTGTAGGAAACCGTGGACTGTTTAATGACTCTCTGTGATTGAAGTTCTTATGTATGAATGCGGTATTATATTTTCTCTTCAAGCAGCGGAATTTACTGATGTAATGAGTCCATTACCACGGTTCACTGATTAACTCGTGTCTGACAGGTTCTGATAATACGTTTTAGAAAGCTGTGTCTAGATTAACGACTAACATGTAGACCCAGCATTATCTGTTGTCTTCGACTGATTTGTACCATCGTTAATAATATTATTTTGGTGTTACAGGCCTAGGACCAAACTTCGTATGAGATTGTAAATTTTCACTGACAGAATGATACATCCTAAGCTTACTATTAGAATTTTCCAAAACATTAACTTGGAAACATGCCATACCATTGCAGTAGATTCAATTAATGTTGGGCCGCGTTGAAAATTTGATTGCATTAACCAATTGCCTAACTCGCATTGTGATGACGACAGTCAGAATAATATGCGTTTGCAGAATGCAATATCGAATTTACAGTATTGCGCATCGGATCCTGTTCCCCCCCCCCCCCCTTGTCTCTGTACTATTGACCTAAAACAAGAATGTCCTAAGCATCGGTAATATTTTCCACGTCATTGATTTAAGATTTCTGACACTGTTTTTACCCCGAAGCTCAGACCACATTCTGCACATTTTAATACCAGATACGTGGGAGACAGCCACTACATTATCAGCGAATTATATTAAAACAGTCAGAATTATAATCTGAAAACACGATCTTAAAAGAAAAAACTGTTCCTTCAGTCATTTTGCCCACTGTGGGATTCGTTTTCAACCAAACAAGTATTCTAGACACTTATTTTGGTCGTATTATCATTATTATTATCAATTCCGTAAGATATTCCCCGAACGTCGCGGTCGAATAGTTAGTCGGGAGGCCTTGAGTTTATTTCTTAACACGGAGACCTGTTATTTTCCTTTAATTATTCGTGGTTTTCCTCAGCACCTCCACACAAATTCGTTTCCCCCACTTATATCTGCTTCCTTCCACGACATTTCCAGTTTATTGTTCACTTACTAGCGTAGTATGACCCGTCAAAGTTGACGGGAATTAACCTTTGTTATTTTACGCAATACTAATATAAGCTTACAGTTCGTTGCAGTATTATTTTTGAAAATCACATTGAAAGCTCAAAATTTATAAAATGCCTTTGTGAAGTAAATTAATTGTGACATCTTCACGGCTACTCAAACCTGATTCCTGCCAAAGGCACAAATACAAGAACGTCAACCTGACTCCAGACTCGGCCAGACCCCACCGTAGTCGCCACCACAGCCTCCTCTGGATTGTAAAGTCAAGAGTGACGGACATTGGCTATTATATTATGAGTATATATTATACCATCCAAGGCTATAAGACGATAGTATTAGGTACATATTACAAAGAATTCTGGACTTTATCCACAACCTGTTGAGAGTTTTTAAAGTGCCCTAAAAATCACTGCGTTTCGAAGGATTAATTTTCTTCCATCGTCAGGTACAGAGAGAGGCACCTGTTATGTTTTATCCTGTAGATCGTACTCTTCCCGATCCGCGGGCATGGACCACTCTCTTTCTAATGACGAAATGAGACCTTTTCTTCGGAACGTAATGATTTTTAAAGATTTTATTAAACTCTCAACAGTCCAAAATAATGCGTGGGTTAAATAAATTGAGGCTTGGAATAATTAACAAGCGAACACCAGACGACAGGATTATTTCTTGAAAAGTTCATAGTTAGGAATCCCCCGACTTTTATGGAACACGGACGTTCGTTGCAGTGCTCACAAAATCATCACCTTTGGGTCCCGTCCTCATCTGTTTTAGTCCACACAGATCCGATTTATTTAAGATCCATTCTAATGTTATTATTTCACGCCAAGGTTCGGATTGTCCGCCTGAAATTTTGTATGCATTTCTGCCTTGTGCTCTCTGCGAACTCAAAACATTTTACTGGAATTTGAATGTGAGATGTTGAACCAAGAGCTTGCCAGCTCAGAGCTTCGGTATTTGAAACTGCGTAAAAAGTAACTAATTTTCATGTATTTATCTTGAGCCCTCTTAGTACATAAGAAGCCTACAATATGGTTTTTAGTCTAAAGTTTAATCAGCTTCGTTGATTGTTGGTAATTTCCCATACAAAAACCCTGACATGCTTATATTTTAGATTGCGATTTTTGGAAACCGCCTTGCTTCGTGTTTAACGATTGACTTACCTACCTTCATTATCGACAAAATTACTGAAATAAAGTAACGAATAGATTCCCATCAGACGCGGAAACTTATTACAAAAACAGGAACACGAATATATCATGACACTTCAGGCCTCTACACGTCTGTACTTTCAAATTTCCTTACCAACATGGCGGCCGTGAAAACTTGTGAGGTAGAATCAGTTGCAACTATCAACCATTGGTAGGCAAGTCTTGAAATGCCATGTGAAAATAAATCGTGGAAGAAAGAGGCAATTTTGGACAAACCTTTCGTGTTAAACCTTTAAGAGCGTCAGGTTTATGAAACAAATGCCCATCTCAAGGTACTGACGCTCGCCAATTCTGACGTCACAACGCACACTGAAACATTACATCATTAATGGATATCTATCGACAATATCGGTTCGTTGTTACAACAGTGAGTCATTAAACAGTCTAAATATTGACTGCAGTTGAAGTAGGGTATTCCGCGCTCTGGGCTGCTAACCACATCCAACAGTTATCGCAGTGTTTTAAGTCAGTTATGGGCTGGAATCAATCAATGGATCGCGTATCGCCGAACGCCATGTTGAGGGTTGACTGTTTTCCAGTTATCTTACGAGGACGCAGGGGTTCTTGTGACCAGTTTCGTGGTGCAGAACGAGATCGGGAAAACGTAAGTTGGAAAGGAAGTGGTCGTAGTCTGTTTCAAGAACTCTTCCCGGAATCTGCCTCAAAGAACTGAGAAACGATGGTGTTCTGATCTAGATTCAAACTGTATACTATCACAATTCAATTCACAAGATCACCGCTGTGCTATTCTGCCTGTATTTCTTGTGTAGATCAATTAACTACTGCTTTGGAGAATATTTGCGAGACAATTATGCACCGTGGATCTTCATAATTTTTACTTTTCACAGGTTAATATTGTGGTGTTTTAATTAAAGAGGATGAGAGGGGTGGGGCATGTAGCGCGCATGGGAGATGATAATGCACACAACTAGGCTGAAGATCTAAATGAAAAGCATTACTTGAGATACATAGACATAAATAGGAGGATAATATTAAAATGGGTCACTGATCGACTAATTCAAGGTAAGGCCCAGTGGCTGGATCTTGTGAACGCGGCAGGCATAACGTTTCTTCACAAGCTTAATTACTCAGACGAGCAAGTTAGGTTAGGTTAGGTTAGTTTCTTTTTAAAATTAGACACTCAAGCTGTTGGCAGAACAATGAAAATATATTCGGGCTTTCACCATGTTGTTATCATCTATTTTTAAAAAGCGTTTTTATTCTTAGTTTCATTATCACGTTAATGTCAGGTTCTTTTCCATGGTCATTGTTATATTCCGATCTCAGAACTACGCACCAGTGGCCCTGTGAAGAGTTTACTTTAAAAGAAAACACGTGTCCCAACTTGGCATCGAGAGAAGTCGAATGCTGGATCAGATTTGAAGCCCCTGATACAGGACCTCGAGGCTGTGATAATGTTCTGCTTGGTCAGGGCTATCAAACACCTCGTTCGCCACTTTTGTCCATCACGAATCTCATTTTAAATCGTCCTAACCTGGTCTGCCGCCACGGTGGTCTAGCGGTTAGAACGCTGGCCTTGTAATCCTGGGGTCTCGGGTTCGATTCCCGGCGGTGCCCGAATTTATAACTTGTGTTGGGCAAGGCCGTGGTCTAGGCAACACGGAGTTTTCCTCCGTGGCATCCCAACAATTACTCCATTCACACACAGAAGAAGGCAATGGCAAACCACTTCTGGATCATCTGCCAAGAACGTATAGGAACAGGTCCCAGTCCGAGAAAAGGATGGAAGGATCCTGTTCATATGGACCTGTCGTCAGACAGAACACTAAATAAATAAAATAATAACCTTGTCTGTGAATCGAGAAACCAGGATCCAACCGACTGACCTTTGGATCAGTTTACATTTATGAATTATATTATGCTGTATGAATGACCTGCATTGACATTACTTTCATAACAAATTTTATTTAAAATAAGTATAAATTTCTTTACTATAGTCTCTTTTTTTAAAAAACCGCCAACGTTCGGACATAATCGTTAAATATAATAAATCGATTTATATAAATCTCCAACACGAACAGCGAGCATAATAATGTGAGACAGTTAACCACTGCAGCTCCTATTTTACTAAATATTTTGTCAAGAACGGTGACTTTATTTAACCTTCCTGTGCCTTAAACGGACAGAGTCTTGATTCCATGAACGTAGATTACGTGGCGTGTCGGTGGAGTTATCAGCTGACTGGCAGCTAGATTGTTTTAACCGTGCTAGCTTGGAGAGAAACAGCGAGTGTCACTCCTTTGCGTTAATATGCATATATACTGAGTCACCTGCCCCAGCAAACCCCACCCCCTCCACACCCCAACTTACAAGCTAACCGGTTCTTAACCTTTCCTTACTTGAAGTTTGTCAAGTTCTTTGCTGTCTTCGCCTTACCTTACTGACGCTAACGTAAAAGAATTCAAATGAAATTATTACAAAAAGTTCAAGTGATATGTTTATATCGAATGTTCATTAGTAGTCTATCTGGAAGGCTTGTAAGGAATGGTACTGTACTGAAATGTTGAACGTGAAATAAAAAGGCCTTTGCCAAAAGGCGACGTATTCTTCCACAGTCACGAATTTCATGACAAGGTCTATGACAGTTAAACGTTAAAATTTATTTTTAAAATTTAGTCCAATGTAAAGATTCGAAGTGGACTGAACTGGTTTAGTATAAAGTCCGGTGGGCGGGCTTCTGTGGCGATAGGGAACTTTCGAATTACGTAACGAGAAATGTTTTACTTATCTGAATTATTATCGAAACTACAAACCGCTCAGTGACTGTCCTCTATCGCTTTGCGTTCTTCAGCTGTTTGACTCGAAAGTCTGAACAAGAAAGTGAAGTGGTCAGGTTCCATGCATTTGGAAATCCTAGTTGACATCCTTCTCACGGACTGTCTTAATGCGCAAATGTTTCGTCACTTGTAAGGTCAACGTCTCAACAGTAGATTTAATATCGCCATTAAATGTAAATGAGTTCATGTATAATTTTATTGTTCCAAACTTCATTAACTTTTTACATAATATTTTGATTATGTTTTTACACTTCTTATCATCCATCCAAATATTATAAACTTAATGACGTGTTACGAACAGGACTACCTCAAAACAAGTATTTCTTTGTTTCTTTTAAATTTCATCTCATTCTCGCGTGAAACCATTAATAGATACCACTGGCTTAAGAAATGGCAGAGAGAGAGAGAGTACCATTTACTGTAACAGTCGGAAAATATAATTTCTCATTGCGCAAACAAGTGTTGCTTCTATTTGCAAAATACTACTTAACTGCCTTAAAATCATGTTTTCAAAATAATTATTATAAAACAATATCTGACAATGGGCTGACATTGGAGATACATTTTAATGAAGAAATACAAGTATGCTGTATGAATGCGAGAGTGTAAAACTATTCCAAGTTATCCCACATTGAGTACTAGAGTAAGTACGAATTTTATATAGCATATGGACTTACCCTGCTTGAATTAACGATATATAATGACGTCATGCAAAACATATTTTATAGTAACATGTTTACATTATAAGCAATAGGAACATAACTGACATTACTAACCATTCCTTATTATTCCTCAGTTTAATATACCCCCACTTACGGATTTTTTAAAAAAGTTATTTTTTATTGAATATGTCTAATGTTGAAATAGAGTTTTTATTAACAGGAAGAAAATAGAATGATATTCTACATTATCTTGTCTTACTCTCTTATGCATAAAGCTGCAAGTATGGAATCCCTTGTAATATTTTTAAATGTCTCTGATACTTTGCTCCACTCAGTTCGAATAAGATCATGAGTTCGTGATGGTCTCAACGTTTTCTGATCCTTCCTGTAAATACGAGACCGGGTTTCATATCCTCACGAAGAAACATAATTTTAAAATTTTATAACAACTCCAAACTAATATGATATAGTATTATAACATTTTAATGAAATAATAAATTTGAAATGTAGGAAATAGTAGCTGAGCCATGTTAAACAAGAATCATTATTTTATTCCGCACATGGTTGGAATAGCCACGGTGGTCTAGCGGTCAGAACGCTGGCCTTGTAATCCTGGGGTCTCGGGTTCTATTCCCGGCGGTGCCCGAATTTATAACTTGTGTTGGGCGAGGCCGTGGTCTAGGCAACACGGACTTTTCCTCCGTGGCATCCCAACAATTACTCCATTCACACACAGAAGAAGGCAATGGCAAACCACTTCTGGATCATCTGCCAAGAACGTATATGAACAGGTCCCAGTCCGAGAAAAGGATGGAAGGATCCTGTTCATATGGACCTGTCGTCAGACAGAACACTGAATGATAACATGGTTGGATGTCAAATCCCGACAGTCCGATCGCCCTTCCTTGTAGGCAACTTGTTCACCACCCCTGGCCAGCGGGTCTTATAAGAGATGGTTCGTGCTCTTCCATAATCTTTTGTGGTTTTCCTGCGACTCCATGCTATGTGTTTGAGATTAAAGTGTCTAAAAATAATACCGTATGCGAATATCGAAATACTCTTTCCGTGCCTGTGCTGTGATGGCAGTTAGAACTGCATACAAGCAAGTTTTTTTCTCCATTGCTTCTAGAGCATAATAATGATTGTGTACGAATCTTTCATACTAATGACGAGGTATTTGCCTGTGGACATCCGCATGAAATTCACAGAGACATTTGCTTGTGTGGGTTCCGTTCAAAGTTGCTGATTGTGTTCTACGTAATTACACGTTACCTCACGCGTGCTTAAAAATCCCCTCCTCCCCCGCAATGTAAGCAAAAACTTGCACGATTTCTTAACAAATTCGTATATGCATTTACAATCTCATGCATCGATTTAATTTAATTTTAAAGTTCATGTGTGGTTTTTAAAGACTGATTGATTTGAAAGGATATGGAAGGAAACGGTTGTAGCCGAATTTAAGGTACTATCGTGGAATGTGACTGGAGGGACTGAGTAAAACCATGAAAAATTCTTACAATACTTTGTATCTCAGCCAAAGTCACTCAGAAAATATTTGGCCAACATCCCGGGGCGAAGACAACATCAGAGAATTTAAATAAACTGCGATTCTAGGTACATAATACATCATCCCTCACAATAAAACTATATAATACATGTAACATATATTAAAAACAAAATGTATTTCGGAAATAGCTGCTGCACTATGTACCTCAGGGGCAAGGTTTGTCTCGGGTACATGGAAGTAAATATCCTATAAAGTGGTGAATAGATGGAATAATATTAATATAAATATTACGGACTAATAATTTTAAGCCTGTAGAGACCCTGGTTTTATCTGGTTCTTGGCACCATCGTACAGACATGTTGAGGAAGGAAGGTAGGTCATTAAGGCGACCAGCGGCGACATGATATTCTTAACGTGTTTAATGAAGTTCCCTTCGCGTTACGTAATGAGGAACAAACACTATCAGTCTGCAAAATGTCTACCACAAGGCTAGAAAGAGTGACAAAGCCCAGTTATTCACACAAATCAGGTTAAATGTTACGTTCCTTATTTCATAGGCTTAACGGCATCGTTATATTCCTGTACCCGTGTGTCCCCCCTAGTGACGTACATCTAATAGAATTTTTCGTTAAATATCATGACACCAGAGGCCACCAAATCATTCCGATGTTTTAATTTCCCAACACCCAATCATCGATAATTCAATGATGACAAATGTGCGAACATCTGAGGTGGGTGTAACAGGAATAGCCATTTAATGTAGGGTCCTGAAATGTTGTGAGTTAATAAAAGTAAATCTTCGAACATTGTTAAGTTTTTGTTGAAATATTTTTTGTGTAATGTAAAATAAGTCTTTGTCACGAAAAATCTGTACGTGGTTTTTCGGTCCGAAGGTGATAAATAACGTTTGGAGTTAGACCTTAATTTTTAGGGCGAAAAGTTATTGAAGTTTTGACATCTAAAAACGTGGTGACTGCAAAAAATTCCACGTGTTTAAACCTGGTAAAATGTACCTTAGCGGGAATATCTTTTACTCGATTTAAATTATACACAGTAATGGATCACTAAAAAGTTTAATTATTAATTCATAGTTCGTTATGGCCGCGCAGTATCGATTGAAGCTATTGAAGGAAAGAAGACGTCTTGAAAAATCTAACGAAATCACACGACCGTAGTAAAGTATATCTTTTACACGTATCCTTTGCAGACGTTTCTGCTAGTTGCAAGGTCCATTGTTTGGATGTCGTGTTCATTTGTCCGTCCGCACGTTTCAGTTCCAAAAATACTCAGCGGATTTGCACTGCCCTCTGTCGGCCGAAAATCACTGTGTTTCTTATAATCTACTACGTTTTATACTTTATATTAACCCGGAATTGAATATTATCGTGAAATAATTGTTATTCATAATTAAGATCTCGTCGAAATGCGTCTATCCAAAAGTGTTAATAGAACCTTTTTCTTACAACTCTATGGAACAGAGTTTTTTTCGGAAGCTAATAGTTTCTCAGATTGTCACTGATGGTACGCGAGCCAATGTTGAGTGGTACGCGAACTATGTAAGAAAATTAAAAATTAATATTGACATAAATAAGTTTTTCCCTGAACGCATTTGGTCAGTGGTACATTTAATGTGTTAAATTAGAATTAGTGGTACGCCAGCGAAAAATGATGAGAACCCCTGCCTTAAAGTTTTCTGATTAAAATTTGGTACGCGTTTCTAATCTCATCACATACTACCCTTCTTGATTTTATTACGTTAAAACAACCAAAATTTTTCCGGGGTCAGAATACGACGTATATGTGATTCATACATTACATGTAATAAATTTTGTGTAGTTAGTAAGCCTGAAATTTTATATTTTATTCCCTTAAATGGTTTCAACTGAGACACCTTAAGGTAATCGCTATTATGTAAGATATAGAACCAGGTTTTCAACCTGCGTATGAGAATTTTGTGAACCGTCCAGATACGAGCTGTTTACAGAAGTGAAAGTTAAGGTGGGTTGCGAACTCATTGTCACAGTCGATTCTTATCTTCGAAGAACGTGTTTTGGTGTTTCAGTTCAGTGCCCAAACTCGCGTTGTATATCCTGTTTGCGTTTTTAAATGTGTAATATTCGCATGTAACTATGGCATTGCATTGCTATTATTTCTTGCATGTCTGGATTAAAATATGATAAAATACAACACACGAAATGAAGATATAAAAATATTTAAGCTTATTTCACATTGTGACGTCGTGTGATCTTGTACATTTTTACCAACGTTACAGAGGAAAATATCTCTTTTATCTTCAGGATATAATTGAGTATGGTTGGGAAGTTTAACGGTAAACTAGGAAGATTTAGCCAAGAAGATGACCAATCAGATTTTAAGAATGGCGGTGAGTGGAACTTTACCCCTGGTAAGAAAAATATTATCAGTGGTAAAAGTTACGTAACTTATTACAGGTTGAGTCGTGTGATTCATATAAATAATACTTACTTGTTATTTGACTGTCTTGTGAATTGTTACCAGTACTCGTGAAGAAACTAAGTAAAACATAGGTTATCATAATGTTTCTGATAAAATACGTGATCGATGTGTTATCGAAATAAATCTGTGTTATGTTGTTACTTGTCATTTGACTTTGTATAAACTTTTAGGTCAGAGTGTATGTGATGAAACTGGTGGGTTGTGGTGAAGGTGTTGGGTTAGTATAGACAGTGACAGAAAATATTGTCCATAGGGCGTACATCATAGTGACACACATGCCTACATACGAATGTGTGCAAGAGAGACACTTTACTTGGGTGTAACCAATAGACCAAGGTGGGGCATACATTATGCCAGACTGTGAACTTCATGGTCTATTCCAAAATTAGTCACTGAAAAGCAAAAGTGACCTAAAACATTTTACTGATTTATCGGATGACTGTCTTTTAACAACCCACCAAATTTACCCCCCACCCCTTCTGGTTTAGGATACAGTGCGGTTAGAGGCTCATATGAAGGCAAAGCGTTTGAGTTAAATGAAAACCGAGCAATGTTAGAGACTGCAAGATTCTCAATAGGGAATCAATTCCACGCAGATAGTTACCAAAGCAATTATTTAGAAAAAAAACACCAAAAACTTGTATGATGACCGATTCCTAGGCCGGGATGTGAAACCAAATACTCTGGAATATGAAACAGGGTTATCAGTTATTCTCCCTACACGATTAGATGTTTGTCTTAACTGTGGTTCTATTAATTGTTAGACTCGTAGCAAACCGCTGTTATAGATTATATTAAATACAAAACTGTCCGTGTGTTTAAACGCCGTATTATAATATCTGTAAGATAGTGGAGGTAAAACTCCACGTATTTTTAAACTCAACACTGGATGGCAGTGAGATTTGCCCCTGGGATCGTGTTTTGGGCCCCAGCGCTGGACACACGATGACGAAGAGAGAGTGTTTGTTCCCACAGGGAATCGAATCCCGTCCTCTGGCTCGCGGATTGCCCTTATTATTAGGATGCCGTTCGTTAACGTCGACCAAGAGCTCAATTAAATGTCGAATGACATGTAAAGGGCATTCAATCAATCTTGTTTGATTTATTGGGTGATGGAATGGTTGAAATTAGTTGATTTATAGCCTGGTATTTCTCCTTACAGGTTAATTGTGTAGATGATTAAATACGCTTTTCATAGATGTCAACAGATTCATGTAAAACGTTGATCCGTGCATCGGTTATCGCTGTCGGTTTCAGGGCAGAGCCAGTAACTTGACCGCTCGAAAAATGCTAGAGGTTCACGATGACAAATTGGACGCGTAAATACGACGAAATTTGGATTGGACACAAGTGGCGTCCGAACGCTGCAGGAAGTTCCAAATAAACACTGATTTGTGCGATTTCAGGTTCTTACGTTGGCAAATATGATAATGGCTGTCTTCTGGACGGTTACGGAGTGCAGTCTGGTAGACGTATAACGACGTTACAGAGTAAATAGCCCTGACGATGGAGGCAGAAATCACTTCTGAAGCATCTATAAACTTATAAGAGAATACATGACGCAAAAATCCAGAAGACGGCCATAATCAAACATTAATTTAATTTGTTCTGTTGATTTACTGTCCTATGATTAACTCATTTAAAATTTTAAACGGCTGAACCTTGGTCTCTTATCGTAAGGGGAAAATATTGAATTCATATGAGGAAGATATTTAATATTAGACTTACAACTGAATACGGGGAAAATTACGTCAGAAGGAACTTCATAACTTGTACTCTTCACCAAATAGGCCTATTATTAGGGAGATTAAATTAATTAAGTTGAGGTGGGCGAGACGTGTAGCTCGCATGAAGTACGACGAGAACTTACAAAAAAAATTTTCAAAAACCGTGAGATGAATGAATACATGCCGCTTTGAGTACGCTTGCGTAGTCTGTATGAGAGGATAATATTAAAATGGGTCATAAAGAAAGAATTTGTAGGCGTGAAATGGCTTCAGAAGACTCAGTGTAGGGTCCAGTGACTGGCTGTTGTGAACATACTTAGGAGCCTTCGGGTTCCGTGCAACTCTTAACATTTTAATAGACTCTGGCCAATAGAATCAATTTCTATAATTCGTGCATGAGACAGTGGCGGTGTCGATAAAACGTCCGGATGTCATTTGTTCATCTTGAAGCTCACATTGTCTTTAAAGTTGTGTCTCCTCTCTGGCAAGGGCTGTTGGAATTAAAACATGATAAATATTGTGAATGATGTCGATTTTAATTTCCGTTTCTGCCGTGGAAAATAAAATGTCCCGAAGAAACTAATTTGATAATCTGTAATTGATATTCCGACGTTCCTGAGAGCATGAACACGTCATCAGATGCAGTTGTTGAAGTTCTGATATGCGTTCAGGTTGGCTTCTGGGCCCACTCACGCAGTTATCACGCAGGGTGCAAAGGGGTGGTTCTTAACTTTCAGTTTCCAGCAGCTGTCTGCACAGTTATTGTATTGTTAGGCCGCTGTTGCGGGGAGACTTGTTGCCTTGACAACAAAAAGGAAACAATCCTGTCATTGTGTTCGTTTCCATCACAACGCTGTGAAGTCAGTTGCATAGGGATTCTGGGAGTGTGAATGACCATCGGATTAATGCATGCAACTTATGGTTTTTTTGTGTGTGTGCGCGCAGGGTGTGTTGGCTTTGTTTTATCGTCTCTTCTTCTAAATAGGGCTGATGTGCGCGTATAGGTAATACCATGATAAAGAAAAACATATCATTATGTATAATTTACGTTTGCAAGTAAATGTTTTCGACACTGGTAATATGTCATAAATGATAGTAAAACGGGAAATTTTTTGTAAGACAGATATAAAAAGTGACCCAGTTAAAATTACAAAGTTATTACTTTTATGATTCATGTATTGAAGTAGAACATCGTATTTATAAGAGCTCTAATTACTAAAACGTAACTTTTGCACCAAGAATAAAATATTCAACTTTGTTTTTACCGTACCTGATTCCAAATTGCAACTGCCATCTCAGAATACATCAAACAAATTTAAACGATGAATTCTTCCGGGTCTAATTACGCGTTGTAATTCATTTTCTATAATTTCTTACAATCGAAATATGCTCTGGATTATAATACTGTTGTATATTCCTCGTATATTCTGCTGACCTTGGGGGCGAGTGGTTATCACTCTTTCGAAGGAATCGCGACTCGAATATTAATAATCCTTACTGATGTTTTTCCTGGTTTTTCAAATTTTCCTCAAAGCAAATTCTTGCAGATAGTTCGATTCCTCAAAACAGTCCTCAACCTTTTTCTTCAACATTTATTAAGATTCATAATTCACAATTATCCTGTCATTCGACACCGCGTATCCAGAAGACACGCAGTTGATAACGCGTCGTTTTATAAACCAGAAATTAAATCATTTTTAAAATATTTAAAATATTAAATGATGTTCTTTATCGAAATATTAGATTTACATTAGACCATCATTTTTCATGTTTCACGACATTAAATTAATATTAATATTTTAAATGTTAATTATTGTAATATTTTAATATTTAATAAGAATTTATTGTGATTAGACGGACAAGATTTAATATATACTTGTTATATCACAATATGACGCAACTTTACCATCTTATAAATCATTTTTGTTCCAGAACCTAACTGGTGTTTTTAGTATTTCTCAAATGTCAACATGATAATAAACCAAGACTGTACAGTGTTTGTTCTTTTTTATGTTCGCTTTCGAATGCATGAATGGACAGTGTGGATCTCCTCCTACCACTACAGACTTCCCCAATCATCATATATTCCAAAACGTATAAAAAGAAATATACATAATATGTGTTCGTTCATTCTTCAATATTTTTTGTCCTATATTCAAGATACGAGCTATTGTAGTCTGTGTGGTGATGAATGCATGTGGGCAGGTCCCGGGCGGGGGTGTCATTAGGGCACTGGTGGTCTGTAGGGCAGGTAAGGGCCGTGTCGTGTCACACGTGGCGTGCTGTGGTGAAGACACGCACAATGAATCTTATGTCTCCATTCGATTTAAACCTATTCTTTCGTTCTTTTTATCAGCAAAGGTTAGGTTACTCCGACTGCGTCAGTGATGAGGATATTGTTAAGTTCAACACTGAAAAATAATAATGCTATTAATACGCACGTAACAAAGATATCACGTTGTATTATATAATTCATTTCAATTGTTTGTGTAACGACGATCTGAAATGCGAGGTTACGTAGGTCCTTGTGTCCAATGGGAGGGTGATTATGAATGATGAAGTGGTCATAGCATATTTGAAGTTATTATTCCTGCGTTGATGTGGATCTGTTAAGTAAAACCACGAAACCTGTAGCAGACAACCGTTTCAAATTATAAAATACTATCTGAAGTTCCGATAAGCTACCATGAGTCTCAGTAAAGTCGGATTACCCTGATAGTAGGCTTATTAGGTCACGAATAGACTTTAATTTACGTGAACCCTTTGTTTGTATTATGTGAAATTTATATAATAGTATGAATTGTAAAAGTAAAGTTTGTCCCACTATACGCCATGTAGGCGTTTGGGGTGAGTGGAGGTATAGCTTCTCTCTTCCTTGACCTCGGCACTAGATGGGGGTGAGTGGTCAGCATCACGCCCCCGGCCGGCTTTACCCCCGGGAAAGGACCTCGGTACCCATTGTAGAGGAGGCTGGGTGGGCCCCAGAGGCTAGAGGAAAAATCCTCTGCCCCCGTCGGGGATCGAACCCCGGTCGTCCAGCCCGTAGCTAGTCACTATCCCGGCTCATAATAATATGTATTGTATTATTATTATTATTATTATTACTTTTTCTACGTCCTGTTGTCATCTGACTGTCTTAGGGATCCATTGAATGTAATGTGTAGATATTCTGAAGATTTTCATTGTGCAATTTTCCCATGCTCATGGTACATGTCTTCTATCATTCTCAATCTGTTTCTTTCGCTTTTGGGTGACAGACACAATTTCATAGTTATTTCTATTGGCGTATAGGTAGGAGATTGAAATTAGAAATATCCTTAGCTGATTGACACCAAATATACCCCGAATTTAATATCTTAATTTATGCAATTTTGATCTTTTAACGTTGGCGTCACCAAATTCCACGTTTCAAGGTCATGGAATTACGTCAACTCCGTTACTACGCGGCTAGAAGTCAACAGTACAGCATTTATAGCTTTGCTACACTGCAAGTTCTGAGCTGTCTTCACGGACCTGGTTTATATGACCTTGAAACACGCAGTTTGGTTCAGGCTGTCAAAAGACGCTCCTTACACGTGCGTCGTAAGTCGCAGTAAGCCTGTTAATGCCATGTTGAAACACAGAAACTCTAAATTGTGATTTTTATTTGTTGTGCTAATCGGGGTTTAGCCAGAGATGATGTCATAGCCGTGTATATCCTGTATTTTTTTTATATAATTACAAATGTATGAACTGAGGGAGGGAGGGGGGAAACGTGATGATTTGGCAGGTGTTGGTCCCTGTATGGATGAATAGGAAGGCCACCGCGTTCATGCGATGAGGTGACACATTGAAATGCTGTCATTATGTCAGTCGGAAACACCTGTATCCCCCCCTACCTATAAACCATTTCTACCTCCGGAGCCAACCAACCCTTCTGTCAAGTCCGGACAGACAGGTCGATCACACGTATCATCAGTCATTATTTCATTTGCACATTGTTCCAGAGATCTCATTACCAGAGCCTGTGGGTGTTCTGGTCGCTGACAGCCAGTGCACAGTAGTTCACTCTGGAGGCAAATGATTGCAACTGAGGTTCAGAAAAGTGTGACTTTTTTAAATGTAACCTGTGTTTTGTTTTGCTTATTTTCGTGGTAACGTACAATTTATATTGTTGGATAACCACACGTTGTCATTTGCTCTGGCCAGACACGTTTTTCTTCCATATTTTCAAATACAAAATAAATCGACAGTGCTTCTAAACGAGTTATGTCGTGCGTAACACGAAAAAGTTTGTACTCGACCCAGGGTATGATAAATGGTGTGATCGGTTATTAAAAAAACTGATCTCTTACGGTATCTTTGCTATCATGATGCTTATCTACTGTTTCAGAATATTCTTACGTGGATTTACAGATCATTAAACTTGTTATTAATCAGTTTTAACCATCATTCGATTGCTTTATCCTGCTTAGATCGAAAAAATATTATCCAAGCTGACAATCGAAAAGTGATGTTGTACTTTTTATGCAGTGGTTTAACCGAGTCCGGGTCTCCACTACCGATATGACCACTTATGTTATTGGAGACCACCCTGTATAAATAGTTGGATGCTGACCTAGTAATACATGTTACTGCCGTTCGTGTTTGATCTATCAGTTATCAACCATACGTGTTGAGTTAGCTGGTTTTTTTTTTCAGTCCGAATTGACAGAACGCATTTCTGGTGTCGAATTTTCGATCAAGTAGTCTGAGGGGGTGTTTGGGTGTTGTAAATTATTTAAACTGGAGTTAAAACTATCCAGGTACCATGAGCCAAACACGGTTCTGTACATCGGCTGTTAACTAGTAGTTATGTACGTTTCATTTAGAGTATGTCGTACTTCAGTTCCCCCACCCCAGCGTTTCTCCTCGTGTGAAATTTAGGGCGTCTGTGTTTATAAATCTTGTATTTTGAATGGTGGTAGTAGAAGGTTATGTTTTAATTTTTTTTTTTTTTTACTGTGTTAGTCTACATGTTGATGTCAATATTCTCTTGAATGCGACAGGCTTCGAAGTACAGACTGATAAAGAAGTTGGTGTTGTATTTGGAGATGTTGTAGGAAACGGGCTTCCATTGTTTATTGTTTTAAGTGTACAAGTTTACAGAGTTCGCAACCCTATCGCATTTCCTAGTCTTCTCAACTCCGCGTGGTCTTTGCACTCTGCAGAGTACAGTACGTTACGCTTTAGATGTGTCTAAGAAGTTTAATTTTCGTGGTTTAGCAAACAAAAAAGTATGACATAAAAAAGATTTTATTACGAGAGACCACATTATCGTCAATTTGACAATTAAAAATCTTTGAGAAATTTCGATCAGATCTTAGTTGCAATGTTGTCGGTCTACGCAAAAATAATAAAAATATCGCATTTAATTGTTTGAGATCAGTTTTATTTATACACGTGACGTTATACCAGAATGAATTACATTTTCCTAGTTTCACAAACGATGGGATTTGCATTCTAGGCTGCAACGCGATTGTGTAAATATTTCGACATGACAGCTCACGGACAAAATACTTCCCGTTTTCTCCCATGCTCCCATTTCTGATTCAATCTGTCTCTTTGTCAAGTTTTAAGGCTGTCGTGATCTGATCAGAACATTGTCTTTGTACGACACGGGACCCGGGAAAGTTGACGATTCTCGTAAACTGCTCTGAAAATTAAGCGTTGAATAATGAATTTCTTTTTAAATGTTGGCATAATATTAAAATGGATGTTGGGTGGAGTGCGCCAACTCTGAATGGCGCCCAGTGGCGGAATTCTTATATTGGCTGCATCAAAACTTTGTCTAGCCTGGTGAAGCTGTTAAAGATGAGATTTATTTTGGGATAGTTCTTTGTCCAAGTTTCAGTTGCTGAGAAGGGCTGTACATTTAGTTGATTTTTAATCTGATGATTGTTCTGCTTTTGTACGTATTGTGGTCTGATTTGGTGAGGTTTGTCGGAATTGTGAACTTAATTTTAAATAAGCTGTTATTTTGACGAGCTTTGTATTTTGAATATTTAAAAATTTGTATGAAAAATTTTAGTACTATATAAAAATAAGGATATTTCATTTAAAAGAGTTTTTTGACTTCTTCTTTTCTCCGAATAATTAAATCTATAGTCTGTACATAGGTTAGTAGTGTAACATCCACATTAATAATTACACGCATCTGTGATGTTCCATTCCATATTCACTACACAGCCCAAGAACAGTGCGTAATTTGAACATTTCTCATCGATTAAATATTTTTAATATTTAAGATACAAGAAAATACCGAATCAAATTGAAAAGTGAATACAGATTGTCAAAATATTTATTACAATGATTAAATACATCGCATTTATGTGTCTATTAACATCGAATATTTTTAAATATAACTCAAAAACTTGGTAGTTTAAAAGATAATTTCAGTCTAAATTAATATAATTTTGATCGACTTTTGTGAGTGTGCGTAATGTCACAGACTTCAAGGGCTGCGGGTTTTAAACCCGGTTGGGGTATATAATATTGTTTGCTTTGAGTGTGTGCTATATAATGTCTTAACCGTGCAGGTTTTGCTGATCTGTTGTCAAGAGTTCCTCACGTGTGTCTGAAATAACAACCAAAGAGCCAATCATTTCTCGTGATGGAATAGAATTCAAGCCTTCTGGTTGGACATAGTTGAAGTGAAGTTGAGTACGTCGAGACTATAGGAGGATGTGGGTTTGATAGTGAACAAATGCGAGAGTTCGTAGAATTGAAAGGATGGGATAGGACGGGGGTCTGACTGTTGATTAGTGAGTGAGGACTCAGTGTCAAGCTGCTTGCAACATTTGATCCAGTTTAAAATAAATCTGTACTAGTGTTCTTGTCTGTGAGAACGATGTGTTGGTTCTGTCATT
This sequence comes from Zootermopsis nevadensis, assembly GCF_977971745.1. NCBI lineage: Eukaryota > Metazoa > Arthropoda > Insecta > Blattodea > Termopsidae > Zootermopsis > Zootermopsis nevadensis. The sequence goes on along the minus strand of NW_028259134.1, from coordinate 2,230,692 downwards.
CAAGTCATCATCATTATGACGTCGGCTATGGACAACGATAATTGTGAACATCGTGTCTGTACACGGAATGAAGAAGAAATGGGATATTGTCTTATTTGTATGTATCTAACTGTATTACCAGCAGATCCATCTAGCGGTAAGTGTAAATATTACACACCGTATATTTCGCTTTTGAAGACACCATTTTGCAGTGCCTCTGTGAGAAAGGTCCTTAGTTAAACCTAAAACTTCTTTACGATGGTGAAGAGTCATTTGAATAAAAATTTCCTTGGATATTATCCATCGTCTAGTAAAATATTATATTTTATATTTTACTAGACGATGGATAATATCCAAGGAAATTTTTATTCAAATGGTCCTTAATTAAAGCAGGACTGTAATTGAATCTATTGATCGTAATTACACTAATTTCGAATAAAGCGACACCGATGTTCTGTGGCGAACCTCAGAAGAATTATATTAGTGTAAGTGTCGTGCATGTGCTTGATTGTGGTGGACCTACGATGGATGTTTTCGTCTTTGGTTGGGTACGCCCTTCCCTGGAAAAGAAGTAATGACCGCAGGAAGTGAGGACCTGTAGGGATAGCCTGCAACATTTTTAACTGAGACCCTAAAACGAAGAATCCACTCAGGAGACCGAGATGAAAATGCAAAGATTTTTTTTTGTACAGATCTCGGATAAATATTTTGTGAACGTTTGAATATGATCGAACTGTTTGAGGATAGGATTTACGCTTTTGTTGTAACGGTGACGAAACTTTGTTTTTCATAAGTACATAGACTTCATATTTTAGATGCATCATCGTATGTCGCTCGGTAAAAACCATACCACGAGTCTAGCTAGTCATCTAGTTACCTCATTAGTCACTCGGTCAATAGTCATTTAGTTAGTTGTCATCTGAGTTGTTATGCCGTGTAGTGTGGTAAAAGTTTTCCGACGTTTCGGAGGTAATTGATGCCTCTGTCATTACGGTGAAGAGTCTTCGAGTTACAACCCAGAAGACGGTCATCTTCATACTCGCTACCATCAGAACCTGAAATCCTAGATAGACTGTTAGTTAGTCTGTTAATCAGTTCGTTCCTCAGTTATTTTATCAGTTGAGTAGTCCATCACGTGGCTAATTTTCTATTCAGCTGCACAGACTCTACCTGGAAGTTTTGAAAAATTCACCGTAGAATACAATTTAAATGCCTGTTTCTTGCAAACTATTTGTCCTTTTCTCGGGCCTGTACAGAGGCCACGTGGGTTTATTACAATAAAAATATATTACTTCCCCTCTGATTTGTAGGGTTGAAGTAAGAAGAATAATACAAATCCTGAAAACTGAACTTAGGTACCACTGGTTGACATAGGTTCACTGCCCGCAGCACATCATCCTTCTACTCCATGGTCATGACACTGGTTTTTCACTTAGTTGGTTCATCAGAAATACATCGTTTTTATAGGCCCTGAACTTTCATTGTATTGCCACCAAAATCTCGCTATTCGAACTAACCTGTGCCAATCTAAACAGGTTTATGTCTTGAAAAATGTTCCAAAGATTCGTTTTAATATTATCGTATTTACATCAAGGTCTCTCAGTCTCATCCCAAATGATTTTTGACCAAAATTCTGTATGATTTGTGTCTTGCATTCTGGTGAAACTTTTGTACTACGTAATATCGTTTGGTACATCATTGCAGGCAGAATGTCTAACATCCCGCGGACCGCGTAGTCCATATTGAATTTCTGGAAGACAGAACTGCATCAGAGAATTAACTTCCATTTTAACTTCCTGATTACCGAAAATTAACTCTGTAGTTTTATTTTACACTTTTAACATTCTTTTGTGTTTATGCTGCAAGAGACTTGTGGAAGTTGCAATAACGCCAAAATCTCTTTGAACAACTTTGGCGCTAGCATATTACAATGCGAAAAGAAATTGTTCATCAAAATTTGTTTTCTTATTTATTTATTTATTTGATCTGTGTTTATTTAACGACGCTGTCTGTAGCACCGATTCTGTAGTGTCGATTGACAGGATGATTAATTAATTAATTGGAAAATATATGGATCTCTACTTTTTGTATAATGAAGATTTTCTCTTGCTGTATAAATTTTCCAGTTAATCGTACCCACTCATCTGATGAGCTGTTCAGCTGATACCGTGTCGTTACATAAACATGTTACAAATGCGTAACTTCCGTCTGGCTATTTGATAAGCTTGAGGCAAAGGCACGGGGCAATTCAAACAAACTGCATCCGCCAGATTGGTACCATAAGACGCTCCGCAGAAGCAGCCACAAACTCACAACATAACTGAAGGGACCGATTCGCTGTCGGAATCAGAAGATGAGAAGGAAAGAAACAGAAAGAAAGTAATGGACGAAAGAAAAATAAAGACAGTCGAAGCTCTGCTGACGTTCCTATCGATTGGTTATTGTTAGCCTGTAACAGGTCCTCCTCATGAGAAGATGAAAGTCGAGAGAGTTGGCAGACCGCTACGGGACAGCCCAGCTTCACACGAGTATCACATTCACATGTTGATCCAGCTCCTTCTCATCCTGTATCATGACGTCAAAATAGAATGATGACGTCACGAAAACTTGTGCAAGCTTTGTCATGTGTCTGTAGGCTGTACCCACGTTTAAAGTCACATCTTTTTTTATTATAAACAATATAAGTTGATCGGGAGTTTTTGCGGTATTTTCTCATGAAATTTCCTCCGCGTGTGTGCATTGGATTAATGACGTTTGAAAGCAAGAACTGTACCGAGAATTGCAGAGACAAAATACATCTGTCTACCGAGTAGACGTATCGTAGTATAGGATCTGTCTTGTAAAGTCACTAGTTACTCGACTTGTAAAATATTACCAGTAGACTTTGAACCTGGTGGTGTTGACAACAGCCGGTCACTGGCCCATGTCCTGAACCACTTACATTACAACGGCCAGTCAAAGGCCCATGTCCTGAACCAGTTACATTACAACAGCCAGTCACAGGCCCATGTCCTGAACCAGTTACATTACAACGGTCAGTCACAGGCCCATGTCCTGAACCACTTACATTACAACAGCCAGTCACAGGCCCATGTCCTGAACCAGTTACATTACAACAGTCAGTCACAGGCCCATGTCCTGAACCACTTACATTACAACAGCTAGTTACAGGCCCATGTCCTGAACCACTTATTTTACAACAGCCAGACACAGGCCCATGTCCTGAACCACTTACATTACAACAGCTAGTTACAGGCCCATGTCCTGAACCACTTATTTTACAACAGTCAGTCACAGGCCCATGTCCTGAACCACTTACATTACAACAGCTAGTTACAGGCCCATGTCCTGAACCACTTATTTTACAACAGCCAGACACAGGCCCATGTCCTGAACCAGTTACATTACAACAGCTAGTTACAGGCCCATGTCCTGAACCACTTACATTACAACGGTCAGTCACAAGCCCATGTCCTGAGCCACTTACATTACAACGGCCAGTCACAGGCCCATGTCCTGAACCACTTGCATTACAACAGCTAGTCACAGGCCCATGTCCTGAACCACTTGCATTACAACAGCTAGTCACAGGCCCATGTCCTGAACCACTTGCATTACAACAGCTAGTTACAGGCCCATGTCCTGAACCACTTGCATTACAACAGCTAGTCACAGGCCCATGTCCTGAACCAGTTGAAACGAGGCCGACCCTCTACTATTTTATCTGCTGCTCATAAGATTTCTATCTTTTTGTTTGAATAGTTTATGTGAAATTGACTGTAAATCAGCCCTGATATTTTTCAATTTTTATTTGATTGTTTCTTTCTTTCTTTCTTGTTAATGTTATTTTCTTCTTCCTTTATATTCTTTGTGTGACATAGAATTTATTTACAGTGGTCAGAAAAATATGTCTTCATTCGTAGATAATCAACAGGTTCCTTACAGATATTTATAATTGACTCAAAGTGCTGGGTTCGAATCTGATTCCCAGGCTAAGCTGAAGATAGATGTCATAATATAAGTAGCTCGTGTTCTGTTGTCATTTGTTTGAAATTGGGAATCTTGTGCGCTGGAGAATGTCCGAGGATTTAGATACTTCGCATGTTAACTCTCCTCTGTTCTTTCCTCTTGACCGTGTAGTAGCCTAAACTGTTATTCTACCTACAATTTACTTACGTTCTGGGGTATTTGCGCTTGGATCTGTGTAAGATTCTTCCCAGTCCATCGTGCATATTAGGTTATCAAACGATGATCTTTTAACCGAAGGCTTTATTTAGTTGGAATTAGTTGGGAATCTGGTGAATTATGAACAGGCTATATAAGAATTTAGTAGAAAATGTTCGTAGTATATTTTACGGTAGACTTAACCCGGACAGACACAGAAAGAACACGGACAGTCCCCGGAATAATCGGTAACGTGAACGAGATTTGAACCGCGTATCCATTGCACACGTAAAATGTGCTTGTATTTTGATAGAAATAATACTACTTGGATCTTTTACTACAGGAAATATGTGTATTTTTCTCAGATGACATTGACTGTCAACTGTTCTGTAATAACCACTTTGAAGCCCGTTAATAAATCCACTTTGACAATACATACCTGTATTAAAGCCCATTTGTATAGACCGTAGTCGGAACGAACGAACATGTGACGCTGGCCGGATACTTGATAACAACACACATGTGTCGCGGGTAGCAGAAGGAGGATGTCGTTAAACTATATCGTTTATACGGAGCACAGCCAATAATAATGATGATGAAATGGTTTAGTTTAATGTTTTCGGGGAAGTTCTGAACATATATACATTTTACAGATATTTATAAATACATAGTAAAAGAAATATAAGCATTATTTGTGTACGTTAAAGTAATAAGTGAGAGTTCACTCCCCCGCAGTGTGTGAAAGTTGTCGCGTTACTTCGATGTGGTGGGAGGGAAAAATAATATTTCCTGTCTTCTTAGTTTCCAGCCCTGGCGGGATGGGAGACTTGATGGAAAATTTTCTTTCACAGATTCGAGGAACTCTTTTCCTTCGGAACACTTTTATTGAGAATCACCTGCAAGTCCTTTAATTCAGTTGACACACGTGTGTAATGTTTACAATAAGTGACAGATTATCCATGTCATTTTAGTGTTTCTTTAAACACAAATTGAAAATTTAAATACTTAACATATTTTCATAAGATAGTGTAATTGCGTCATATTGTGAATATTATATCAATTAATTATTTTAATCCTTCTGATCACAATATAATTTTATTTAAATTTCTTATAATTAAGATAATAAAATATCATTCATGTTCCTTATCGATTGATCGATTTACATTTCGGAACATTTACTTCTGGACATATCGGGACACTCACTCCTACATCTTTGGTATGTTTTATATTTATTTTTATATTGATATTTTCTAACTATAATTTATATATTTTGCATTTTATTCTCTATAATTCTATAAATTCTTTCAAATTCTTTAGTGTTTCTTTCAATCATTTACTTACAGGCCGATATGTACATCTAATAACATTTAAGAAAAACAACACCTTCGCCCAAATATGGAAAAACAAATGTAATGAAACATCACCAAAAAACTACAGAAATCATAATTGAGTTTTAAGCTCTTAGATATATTTTACACCTGATGATGGTTTTATAAAAACTGAAACATGTTGTGTAAATGTTCCGAAATGTAAATCGATCAATCGATAAGGAACATGAATGATATTTTATTATCTTAATTATAAGAAATTTTAAATAAAATTATATTGTGATCAGACGGATTAAAATAAAATAATTGATATTTTCGTAACATGTGAGTGTATGACACCGGATATAATAAAGATTTTCGTGGCTTTACTCAGTTCCTCTAGGCACACATGACACAGCCACTAATTTGTTCGTTCGTTGGGGGACATAAGGCTGTTTTATTTTTAGAGCGCTAGACATCGGGTGTCGATTGCATATTAAGGGGTTTCCTGCCTGTAAGTTGCCACGTCTGGTCGCATTTTGTGTGTCTTCGGATGTTCGCTCATTTTATTGGCAAACGAAATTTAATAGGTTTCTTCCTGTGTTTGCTTATGTAGATGACTGACATTCGTATGAAATTTATGCCTCTGAATATTAAGGTAATGCCTCCACACCAAGCTGGTGTGTTGTACTTGTGTTGTACTTGTTCAACAAACGTTATTGTGTTTCTGCCTTGGCATTTTCGTTCATATTTTGGGAACTTTGTGTTGTAACCGGCACGAGTTGAAATTCTGCTAGTGATATTCGAGAATTTTTCCTTCAACTATCCAGAGTCAATAAATAAACGTTTACAAAGTGAGTGCAGAAGGGGGGGGGCTGCATTATAAAATAGGTTGTTAGCTGTGAACCTTTCAGATTTCCGAACTAAAATTTTGATTGCATTTCTTACCTCCCCCATGCGTCCAGGTAAACCCAGGAACAGGTGTACGTATAGTTACCATTGGGCTTTGAGGGATTAAATGTCTCAGGAGAGGGTCCAATAACGTGCTTTTGTGACGATGGTTATGAACACTCGTGTTCCATAAGAACAAAGGGATTTTCGAGGAAGTAGTCGATTAGCCAACCACTTGTTCAGTTATTGACAGTCAGTTAATCATTCAGCCTATCGCATTAGTTACTAAGTTGGTTAATCACTAAAAGACTTCATTTCGTCTGGCAATTAGACATCTGAAGCTCGAAGTTGACCATTCGGAAACGTAATAAAATTGTGCGTAACACCACATCCACGCCCCAATTATTTCATGATTTTCCTTTGGTGTTTTGACGTATGTACATGGAAAGAGTGTACTGGCATAACCATATTTATCAGCCGAAGCAAGGGATATGTTGTGAATTTCATGGAGACAAGTCAACACGTTTTGAGTGTCAGAATATTTCAGAATATGAATATAATAGCCACTAAACTCATGTAGGATAGTCCTTCTTGACAAGTTCTACTCACTCAGCTGATCAAGAACGTCTTCGTGTTTCAAGGAGTCCGAAGGTTCGTTGTTTTAAATTTTTCGTAATTTGTACGGACATGGAAGGCCACATTTCTTCTTCAACAACAGCATGGCTTTCGTTTGTTTTCCGATCAGCTCTTGTGGTGTTTCAGACCCTTCTTATGGTGATGTTATGCGTCTGTCCTGCTGTGGCGGGAATTGCCTTTACCCCCCCCCCTCCCTAATTCCCCTCCCCATGGTCGCCCCTCGTCGGTTTCATTTTCCCTTCTAGAGCAAGCCGGTTTGGAGGCAAAGTGAATGCACTGGAAGGTTCCGGAAACGGAAGTTGCAGCGAAGTAGGGGGCGAGAAGGAAAGAGGGGTGTGTTGGTGGGAGCGTTCTGACCATCCGGTGTTCGTGTTTTAATTGCTGGAGACTGATTAGATGATGTGTTGTTTTGAATGCAAGTGTTAGGCCTTGGACGTCTTCTAGTTCTAACTAAATGGCCTGTGCCGACTCATTTCTCAGTAATAGTAAATGTGTTTGTGCTCGTAGATTGAATGCTTTGATCAGGACGATACGGTTATAAGAATCCACAGAAAAAACTTTATTAAATATCGTGGCATGATCAGGATTTGAGTCAACAAGACTTGCACGGCTCCCGGTCAAAGACTTCAAGCAGCACATATGTGTGTCTGTTTATATATAAAGTACAGACGAATACATATTTTCTGTACAATTTCTGGAGACAAAATTTTAAGAATTGTCTCGAACTGCAGGTTTTATCTGTGATGAAATTTGTGGACATTCAATCACAGATTTGGTTCGCGTCTCCACTAATTCGCTGCTTAAATCTTTTGTATTTGTGCCGTCTAACACCTTTTGGACAGACGGACTCACACATATTTTCTCATTTAATTAACTCCGTGGAAACGTTGATAGTAGTTCATCTGGTCAAACAGTTATCATCCTTTTTATATTTATTACACTGTAATTGTTCTTATGGGTTGTGACGATGTATGGACTTAGAGCTTGATAACGTTTTGTAGAAATATACCACCTCCATCTTCAGATCACGGAAGCCCTGAAAATGGAGGTGGTATGTTCCTTTTAAACGTTGGTATCCACCGACACGTCTTCACAGAATTATTCTGTTTACAGTACCCACCATCGGGTCCTATCCTTAGCCACTAAAATCCATTTCACATCCGCACACTCGCGTTAACTCAAGACACTTTTTAATATTATTCTCCCATCTGTGCCTGAAAATAGATATTGCCAAGTCCTGTGTTCCCTTAAACTTTTCCCGGTTGAAATATTTACGAAAGTCTCGCCACCTCCCTGTGCATCCTACGTGCCTTACCAATCTGAACTTCCTTGATTTTGTCTTACTAGTAATACTTTGCGTAGAATACAAATCAAAATATGTCGGCAAACTTACGCGTCCCAATAACACTTGTCCTTGGTGAACGAACTGTCTCAGTTACAATAGACAGATAATGTACGTTAGGCGTTTAAATAACCTTTATCGTGGCTGTACAATTTTTTTTTTTACAAAAACTTATGGGGTGGGGGGTTGAGAAAGGAACTTGTTTATAACATGGGTGGATTCCATTGTATTAAGGCAGATTTTTTGGGATAGATTCACCTCCTACCCTTCTATACGGAAAAAAAGTGTATAAACCAGAAAAGTAACAAACAATAAAGGAGAAAGAAGGATGGAAAAGAATGTAAAGTTTTTTAAAATTCCCCACAGCCCAGAAGTCATTATTGCAACCCCCTCTGTATTTATACTGAAACCATTTACGGCGGAAGATCTAGATGATACGTGTAACAATGGCTTTAGTATCTGATCTGTTCCGTACTCATTGCAATAAACAACACATATTATGATACTGTTTTGTGTAGATACGGTATTTTCTAATCGGTACACCCAGCGTTTCCTTCTTGGTCCCTGCCTCTCTCTCGCTGTATGTCAGACAGAAATCATGTAACGTGGAGGGCGAATATTGTCGTTTAAGTAATGCTTGCCGTTGTTAGCGAGTCCTTGCAGGTGACATGTCTTAAACTATTCATGAACACAACAGTGCGCCAGTAATCAATTTTATATGTTACTTGTATCACAAATTATATACGTATAAATGCACAGAATGAAATAGCATATGTTAATTTAATTAATTTAATACGTATCATACTTATAATGACAGACACTTCAGGCACGTTACTAAGTACCTTTATTAATTATAAAACTTGTTCGTTCTTGAATACAAACTGTCCATGAATGCACCAACCAAGTTTAATGCCTTATTTCACCTGAAATACGAGGTATAAACATCTCATTCACATCAGCGTCGCAAGCCAATTATTTTACGATGTGTATAACTTCGACCTCTCGCAATTTTATCTCAAAGTTTAACACCGCATTTTGGATCGTGTTTTTGCGAAATTTTTCGACGAGGTTTAAAAATGCGTCCCTCTCCGCTCAGACTTTGGCCCCAAACGCTTTTCTGACCTTTTATGGGTTTCCAGATGATCGAATGTAGTATTCGTTGATTAATATTCACTGCTCGGTACTGTACAATTTCGGACATAAACAAACGGCTTAAACACTATAGGGTATCAGCAAAGTTCATTCAGATTATAACTCGGTGTGTACATTTAGGGCTACTCTGTACTGTGGACACGTAGTTAGATGTTAACCATGGTTTTAGCGTAGACCTAGAAGTGATGTGTTAGTTATTTGTTAATAGGTTCAGAGCAAATCTGTCGTGTTCATTATCATACTGTTTTATGGCTACGTGCATTGTTTTGATTGTCCATTCCTCCATTCACAGTCTTTCCTCTTCTCTAATTGTTTTTCTATTTCTTCCTTTCCTTTCGTCTGTTTATCTGTCTTGTTGGTTACATTATCCCTGTCTTTTATATTTTTGTTTAATTTCCTCCTTTCTGTCGCCACTCCTTTCTCCCTACTTATCTTATTTTTTCTTTATTCTTTGTTTCGTTTTTTACGCATTTCTCTCTCTGTTTCCTTGATTCGTTATTAATTCCTTCAATTTCTCTGTTTCTCACTCTGCTAACAAAGACGTTGTTGACTGCACAAATCTGTACTTTTTATTCTATTTGCATAACGCAGGTAAACATGAAAATACAAGGACACATGCATCGTTCTTGCACTGGCACGGTTATACATCCTACAATATGGCGTAGGGCGCAAGACGACCTGTCGACCGCGGAATTAAAAATCAAAATATATTGCCAAACGGCACTGTAATATGGTGTAGCCTTAATAGCCACGGGGATTGAGCCAGGTGGAGCTACGATGGGGTAAATATCCCTCCGCTGTTATTCCCGACATGGAGATGAGAAGGTATTGTTTTTCTACGTAATAATGAAACTGTTGGGTCTTCTATCAGCAGAGATGCTGGATGAAGAGAGATGAGCATTGAAGGGTTGTTCATCCAGCTATAAAAAGATGTGAACAGGCTATGTTATCATTATCAACCAGTAGCATTTCGTCTTCCAAGTCTGTCTGCAGTAACATTGACCTGAATCTTCTCGTTACAAGGTGTTTATTCCGTTTTGGGCCTGACTGTACGTTAACTAGGACCTCAGATTCCCTGAAGCCTCTGACGACAGCGCCACCAACCAGGAAAACCCCTTTGATAACTAATTAGTACTCCCCTCACCCATCGTGATGCTTTGCTCAACGTCTCCACCCCTCGTGCTTTTCAGATAGCCTAGCTATTCCCTTTCGATCTGTAAACCACTTTTACCCCCCACCCCCCGCCTTTCTCTTCTAGTTTCAAACCTCATACCATCCAATTCTAGTTCCAAACGAACGAATCCTTTCGATATCGAAAACGAAGTTCAAATTAACATCCTCTTCCTTCCTATGTCTCTAGTTCTACTGATTATCAACAGAGAGCAGCAAAACCAATGCTTCATCTCTTCTCCTTTTCCACACACCACCTTCGCCCATCCGACCATCATCCTTCGCTTTATTCTCCTTTTCTCCGCAACACTGCGCCACTGTCAACCATAAAGCCTTTGTCATCGTAATTATTATTAGTACAGTCAAAGAGAAGAGGAAATAGATTATTAATGGCACTGCTTAACAGAGATCATGCGACTTGTTTTGAGAAAATTGATCTGGCAGCTGGAGAGGCAGAGGACGTAAGTCTGCAATTGGATCTTCTCAATACGTCCAGAGAAAGTTGAAGAACGTGACAAATCAGCGTTCTGAGTATCCGGAAATAGCGGTAGGACACAAGAAATACACATAAAAAATTTCGTTTTAAAACTCAAGTTAACATCTTATTTATAAAACCTAACAGTAGGTGGGAATCGAAGTTGATAATTTGCTTAATTAATCACAGGGATATGAAGACGTGTGGAGGGGATTTGAGGATAGCTCCACGCGTTGTTAACCTCGACACTAGGTGGACGTCAGCATTACGCTAAACCCACAGGAAGAATCCCCGGTAATCATTTAATTCGTTCTATTAATGACGACGAAGAAAGTATCTAGGAAAGGTAATACTGAAATTAAGATGTCGACGGGGCTGAACTGCTAAGGGCTTTTGTACGAGTCGTCGGGATCCGTAAAGGGTTGGAATTCCTTGACCAAGTGAATAATTATCTTGTGCCTGGGGTAGACCGGATTAAACAGGTAGAGTAGACGCTTATGTAATCGGAAATTAAGTCTGAGTAACGTACCAGACTGCGATTATTTCAGACATGAAAGAGACTTCTCACAATAGATTGCTGGGAATTATTAATGTCAGTTGCAAATTACAATTCTATTCTTCCATAAGTTCTGAAGTCCCTTACTCTTTATAATAGTCAGTTACTGGCGTGTCAGAGTTGCTGAAGTTACGAGAAACCTGCCCGTGGTCAGAGGGTTAATTGGCGTTACACCTATTTTATGTTCAACTCGGCTTCTCTCACATTCAATCGATATTTATTTATTGAAATCAAAAGTTTACGTCTGAATTAGTCGCATTTCCTTGCTCCCGGCACTCTCTTACTCCCATAGTGACTCGGAGTCCCTTAAAGTTGCCTGTGACCTCATAGTTGCTTAGTCAAAGATATTTCAATAAGGATATTAGTTACCCTGTCTACAAGACCCCGCCATTGGACCTTTAACCAATTCATTCTAATGCATATTATCGTACCTTGTTTCTTTAACATCCATTTTAATATTATCCTGTGTACCCCAGGTGGTCTCTTGCTTTATGTTTTCCGAATCAAATGTTTTTGCGTCTCACGCCTAATTTTACTCTCACACATTATAAAACGGTGTGGAATTTCACCACTGTCTCGTATTTGAGACAAAATTTATTAAATATCTGAGGTCCTCACGTCGTTGAAGATGTCGATGTTGGTCTTCCGGTATGGACTTCCAGGAAAACACCAGTGTTTCGGAGAAAAATACTGTCTACATCTTCGGGGCTGGAGTGAGATGTATTTACAAGTCCAAATTACTTTACAACTCGGAATACGAACTTCGGTAACGTTAATCGAACTCTGACATGTCGATATTGAAATTTTTTTTATCTCTTGACTATAAACCCTCTTATTTAACAACAAAGGGGAACAATGTCTTTGAATCTGAGATCTTTTATCTTCTGTTTCTGTTTGCAATTCGCCTGACTATTGTTTCATTGCGTACCACCAGCAACGTCGTCTTCTCTTTTCCACTGTCTTGTTACCCTTTCCCGTGTCTGCGTGCCCTTGGAAATTCTCACTTGTGTTTTGTGATTACAGACTCCGAATCGTGAAACCCACGTTTCAGTTCTTATCCAGGACAGATCGAGGGTTCCTCTTAATCTCTTTCATGTTTGACGCTCCTTTCTCCCTTGCCTGAATGAGTCACTTTTTGTATTAATGAAATTAACAGACGGAACACGAAGCCGCTGACAGACAGCATTACGAAACGCAAAGGTATTGAATTAAAGTAATGCACAAAATCGGAGATCTAACACAAAGTTCAAGTGATCCGTGTAGCAGACACTCCAACATTGTTTATCCCAAGAAGTATTTTAAAATTCAGAGAAACCTGTTTTTAACACCGTTACAAATATTTTCAGTCGCATATTTTCATGTTCCCGTTTTGTTAAGTGGTCTAATGCCTTGATGATTTCCATCTAAAAATCTCGTACCAGCATTTCTAAGGTCCACCATATGTTTCTACAGAGACTTCTGACATTCCAGGACGTATGTCAATTTCTCTTTATTTACGTGACGCCAACGAATCCATCAGAGCCCAAGGTCACATGTAACATCTCGTAACGTTTCATCTTTTTAAGATAAGGATCGCCATTCCTCCCCTTATCTGCTGCCCTGGATGCTGGATTAGCTCATTCGTGGATATTCTTCGTTACGCTGAAGCTTGAAGCCGCTCCTTGTAGTGACAGGTTCATTTGTTCATCTTAACCTCAGTACTCGATACATCATTCTAAAATCATCTTACAGAGAAGCAGAATGACATGTGGTTGTTATGGATAATCACAGTGTTGTTAAGGTTCAATTACGTATGACGGGGTTTTGCAAGGAGACTCTGCCATTCAATCATGTCCTGAGCATGTACTGCGTGTTGCATAAATATTTTACCCCACTGATTTCCATTCGTGACAGAATTATTCCGGTTTAAAATAGTCTTCATTCGCGTCGTGCTGGTACAGTGTTGATAAGGGATTGTTCATCGAGACGAGAAGCGAACCTCAGTCACTGTTAAACTGTGACGTGTTTGTAAGAGAAATGGCTGCTTCAGACTCTCACTGAAACATCTACTGAGATGTGAGTGAAGTTGGTCCTTTGTATGTCGCCAGAGTCCACTCCAGCTTTGTACTTCTTAATTTCCAATCGTCAGTGATATCAATTTGCCTACCTTGCGAACTTCTGAGGTAGGAATGACAATAATGAAATTTTATGTAGGGCCCTCAATATTTATACGTCTTTATACGTCTTTGGAAAAAAAAACATACAGCTTTTGTTGAGGTAATATTTTGAAAATTAAAAAAAGGACATGCTTAACGCAAGAAGTTTATATTTTATTTTATATTTGAATACGATAATTAATGGGCCATTGGTAATATTCTGGTGACGTTTTGTACAAACTATAACATAACTGTTATTAATTTAGTTTTAAAACAGCGACGTAAAATGACGTAATTTAAAAAGTAGGCTAATGAATTAATATTAATATTGTGATCGATTGATTTGTGTGTTCTGCTCTCAGTTTTATGTCTTTGAATGAAATGGTGAAATCACTTTGGTATAGCCGGTAAATTTGAATCGGATGACTTCCAAACACCAGTTGACCGTAACGAATTCTTGTCGGCCTACCGGCTGTGTCAGGTAGTTGAGTCCCAGAAGAATTAATTATACTTATTCGCCGTGAAAACTTCAGACCACTACGTCAGCGTACTGAATAACTTTAATAAAGACGATATTATATTAGTAATGCGCTGGACACTGCATTTTATAGAAATTACACGAAGTTTCTTGACTTGGCTTTGGTTCCGACTTCAGGAGACTGGTTGTCGTCGTATTGACAGATATTTTATTTGAAGAGCTGACAGGATATGACTTCTTTTCAACACTAGGCTAGTACACTAACGGAGAGCTCCTGGTTTTAAAATAATAATAATTGTAACAAGAAATCCGTTGTGTACTGACAACTATTCATCTGCAGACTGGATTATCGAGAGTATTCCGAAACGTCGATTATGTCTATATCAAATACGCCTGTTCACCACACAGTGGAATGTCCGACACGATATTATCATTCAATCGGTCACTGTAGTCACAGATCTTAAAATAATCTTAAGACGAAATATTTCTTAAGATTAATCTCGTAGGCCTACGAATCGTTCTTGTATTTTATTCCACTGGATAGCAAGCGATTCTGTGATAAGACTGATTACTGCTTGGGTTAAATTCAGCACCGGAATTTATAAAATAAAAAAAATGAAGAGAACTTGAGGAAGATGTTAAGGATGGTGACAGGAAGGGACGGAACAAACTTGAGTAGAAGGTTGAATGATATTTTGATGTCTTTCAGGATGCAATTACTACCATATTCACAATCTATAAGCCCCACGAAAAAAAAAACTTATTTAAAATCAGAGTCAAGCTTGTTTAATCAATATACAAACATACTCGAGATAGCTAATTAGTATAGTAGCTTTTTTGAGCAGGGCTTCCTCCCTGGCGGGGGGAGGGGGTAGAAGGAACTGCGATGTCGAAGCAGCTCTTTGCCACCCCGCGTTTTAGGCTACGTGCTACATAAATCGGCCATATTTATACGTACACTTATGAATGTTTTTAAGTTGTGTTTTCAGGGTATGAGCTACACGGAATTCGTTTTAAAACATGTTGTATTGAAAGTCATTCATCACATAATAACAGAGTCAATCAATCAGTTTCGTACATTGATTGACAAGCGAACTGGGGAAATTTAAGGGTGCAACTATCTTCAATGTTTACCGTATATGTTGTATTTTTTTAAAAAAAAACACTTAATATTATTTATCTTTTTTACTTTTCAGTTTTCGTTTTCGCTTGGAACGAATTGAAGGATCGAGAAATATCAATTGATTCCACATCGATTACAGCGGTACAGTGCAGCACAAGGAAAGCGGTTACATATCGTAGGTTTATCAGAAGGTATTGCCTTCACAGCAGAAACCAAGTTCATCATGTACATATTTCGTAGAGGGTAAAGGTTTTCTGCACCTCTTCCGGTGAGAGCTATCCTCTACTTGGCTTCTGTAATGCGACTATGTTAAACATAAAAATCTATGGAAATTTTGCAAAATTTTATTCGATTTTTGGGATATTTTTATTGTAGAGAAAAAATTACAGACGTTATTCACATACTCCAGGATGTGACAAATTTTTTTACTATAAATCTTATAACTTCACCACATATAAACGTTTAGGCCTCCTTGCTGTACATTCGGTTAATTCCCGGGATTTAGCAGATTCGGGGAGTTTGCTGAGAATAAAATGTTTTTGTTTCTATCATTTAAATTAAATTAGAGAAATTTCACGTTTCTTTGTCTCTACAGGATATTTCTATCTTTATTTATGTCTTTTTAAACCTTCGGATCAATTTTTAAGATAACATATTTTTTTTGTTTAAATCTTGTCAGTCTGATCACAATAAAATTCCTATTAAATATTAAAATATTACTATAATTAACATTTAAATATTTAAAATATATTAAAATGCATTTAAGAAATTATATTTAAGTTTATATAATTTTATACACCTGAAGATGGTTCTTTTAGAACTGAAACATGTCGTGTAAAAAGTGAATGTTCTAATGTAAATCGAACATTTCGATAGAGAACATCATTTTAATATATTTTAAATATTTAAATGTTAATTATAGTAATATTTTAATATTTAATGGGAATTTTATTGTGATCAGACTGACAAGATTTAAACAAATATATGTTTATCACAATATGACGCAACATTATCATCTCATAACATATTTTATAAAATCAAACAGTTTCAGTTCTTTTATAAACTTTGAGAGACATACGTAGGTTACAGAATGTAACAATTGTCAAACCACTACATGAGAACTGATTCATGTCAAAATGAGCTAGTATAAGAAATATATTTGTGGCAGTGGGCCTGAAGAAAATCTAATACCGGTTGAAGTGTTTAAATCAGACGAATTGGAGTAAACGTCTCACTGGGGGGAACAAGGTCTTTGTTGTAAAAGTTTCGTAGTAAAATATCGCTTGGAACACCTTACTGTAAATGGAAATATATTAGTTTATTCAACTGCAAAGTAACTGAAGATAGTGGCGAAGTTTTACGGTTAAAGTAGTCAGCATTTGGTTTCTACAGTAGAAGAAATTTTGTAACCACCTGTCATTCTGTGAAACACGGCAAAACTGTGTATAGTGGATTTGTTACTCCTGGAATTGTGAGTCATTAATTCTGAATGACATTTTTAAAATGTCACTAATAAGTTGCGTAGAAAAAAACTTCATATTAACTTTACTTTGTTCAGAGTATGTGTTTACCATTGTCGTCAGCGAATATACTGTTTAGATGGTTATTGCATTTTCAATATGGCGGAGGGTTGTCACCTTTTCTCTTGTGCTGCACTCTTGTGAGACTATTTTGTATCATGGTGATGGTTGAAATGGGAACAGAAGTTAATGTGTGTTATTATTGACACATGTTCTTCTGTGCTGTTGTATATCTGCTTTCAGAGTTTTATGGATTTAGTAGGCCTGTATGTAACCTATCAGATTGGCTACAGAGGTTTAGGAATTTTTATGGAGGGAGAATGATTTGTGAAGTAGTCCAAATATGCACGATGTCTTCACGAAAACTCAGTATTCTTAACATTTATTATACTTTTGTGGTCAGATATCCTACGAATAGTGTATCAGTTTTAAATTTTTAGGCACGGTTTGAAAATAAATTAAGTTAGACTGCGATATATTTTACGTACAAATTATCATGAATTGTGGCCACTTTATCAACAAATGTTCCTATGTTTAGTTTAGCAGAATTATCGTATTTTGTGTTTACGTAGTAACTAATGTACAGTTCAGAGGAGTTTCACGGTTGAAAATTATTTCTATGTAAGTCGTCAAAATAAGTGGATATCGTAATTTCAGGGTACGTTGGTGAAGCCCACAACTATCCCTCTAAGTACGGCCCAGAAACGTTTACTACAAACCAGTCTTTTAGTGTATTTTACTGTTGAAAGAGCTGTAAACTTATTTTTCGACTACTAACCTAATAACAACACATAAACAATCACAAAATTTTGTTGCTTACCGTCCTCGAAGAACAGAATTTAATAGACCTTTGTTTCTAGAAAAGAGTGAATCGATTTTATTATATTGTCGTCTATCAATAATCGAATGTGTTTTAAAATTCGTTTTTAGTCGCGTGTCAATAATCGATTTCTTTACAAGTTCGTTCTTTCTATACACTGTAAGTACAGAGACAGATGTTAATCCCAGAGAACTTTCTCACACACCGGTCGGTGACATCATGCCCAGAAATATACATTAAAGTTCCGGTAATGAAATAAGATACGTTATTATACAGTGCTCAAACATTTAACGAGCTATAATTTAGCCACTCTGTCAATTTGTGTGTTCTCTGTTGGGATATGGTTCGCCTTTAGCAAGTCAGTCATTTCATTAAATAAATTATTGTTTTAGGGAGAAAAAAACCCGTAGCATATGACGTCATTATTTTAATAGCCTATATACAAGGTCCATGCACCAGTCATTCGGTTAGAGTGTTCAAATGAATTAAGGACGCAGGAATTATCATGTGTGGGACGTGACAAGAGGACTCTCGGACAGCGGTTCTAAACATTTTCTGATTCACTGATCAACAAATCAGCAGTCAGATGCCACGGACCGGTTTACCGTCTGTTTGCAACTGGACATCACAAACAAAGGGCTACAAATATAATTAATACCGACAATCATACACATATTTATATACGATATTGAAATTAAATTCCTTACATTGTGGCAAATTCGAAAATACGCCACAATCATCGATGCTGATAATTCAAATTAAAGTTTTAACATGAGAGCGTAAGAAGTAATAATATAAGTTGACAGATGTAAGATTTATTTCCCAATGATACAGGGTGTGTCACATCGCTCTATCTGCTGGTGGAGACATTTATCCTATGCATATGTCCTCTACGTGGGGTTGTAATTAAATGTACACTGCAAGTACGCTGTTATAGTGTTCGAACCGGCAACGCCCTGCGGACCACTGGGTTATAAACACAGTGCAGAAGAACGTAACACCCGCCAAATAATTCGCAAAATCAAAGCAAAAAACTTTAATAACAGATCAGTAAATATTCTTTGTTTTTTTACAAATTACATTTAAAATTTATAGTAATTTAATAACATCCTTCCCACTTTGATGTTACTTTTTATTATTAACAACAATTTATCATTCGTCTGCTTATATTTTTTGGTCGTTCATTCTAAATTATTTTTCCTTCCCGTATTTAACATAATTAGTTAATATGCTTATATTTATTGCGTCATTAAAGAATAAGATTTACGTCGGACAACTATGACGTAGGGGGGAGAAGACAAGAAAACAGTCGAACATCAGAAACAAAAGTTCACATAAATGTAGTCATCTGTCACTGTTGAAGATAATTACTTTCAATTTGTTGAACGCAGTCACAGAGTCATTTTTTTTTGTTATATCTGGTCATTTGGAGGAACATTGAACCTGTCTCATCACCGTGATGATTGTTATTGAATTTCCAAAAATTTTTCATTGACGTATTAATCGACTAAAACAGAGTTCATCATGCAGTGGCTCGTTTTGAGAAGGCGTTTATAATAGCTTAGGAATTAGTGTAGAAGAATGGAATGAGGTAGCTCGTATTAGCCGTTGAGAAATTGAAATAAAACTTTGTGATGTTTGTCAGTTTTTTTTTTAAAAAAAAATGTATTTGAGAAAAAACAGATTTATGATAGCATAATATTTGTTTGTCCATCATAAAAATTTCGAGCCGATGACGTAAATTTATAAAACTTGGTACGAACTTCGTATCACTAGAGGCATCTTCGCATTTGTCGATTTCCCAATACTAGTAATGCCAACACGACGACATTGCGAAATTTGTGCAAGTGGGAGTGACCCTGACATTTTGTGTTTTATGCTGATTGTAAAATAGCAATATCGCGAAATATCTTCAGTTAACTTTTGGTTTAATGGCTGTAACTTAATGAGCTATTGGAGTTACGCATATGAAATTTTGTGCAAAATTATACAAAAATATTCAATATAATCTGCACGAAGCCTTTTTCTTTTTACCAATAGATATAAACATGTTAACGATGTGAAATTATGAGGTTATGTCGGTCAAATCAAATGTATTCGGGAAAAGGAGGTGTGTCATTAAATTGTAGGCTGTAGCTTATTATTAATCTTCAATATCTATATTGAAGCATTTTAAGAAAAGTCTGTGTCAGGTTATTCCTATAACTTCTTGCTATATTTCATTGCACTTTTTAATATTATCGCGTGGTCTTCATTACAAAGATTTTGTCGCCTCGACTGGTTAAATATGCAGGGATGTGGGTTGAAATTTTAGGCCTACTGTGACGACACCTTCCTGGTACAAGTCAGGTTTAATTTACCTACTGGTAAAATCCTAAGATAAAGTAAATATTTAGACAGAAAGAAGGTGGTGTTGGAATTATAGTTCAGAAGACGAGCGGGTTAGGAACCACTGGTTAAGTAAGAAATAAAACACTACGTTATCCAAAACACGTTAAGATTTTCAGAACACTGTTCAGCCAGTGCTATGGTTACATTCTAAGATACTTAAGAGTGGTTTAACCCTTTGAAGTAAGGACGTCATTTAAATATTTAAAAATTCACTTCCTACCCCAAAGAAAACTCAATACATCTCCATTACAATTAACAGTTGATTAATGATGTTTAGGGAAATAATCGCTGTTTATTCCGAGAAACATACGAAACCCTAAAATAATCTGTTGAAAAAATGCAAAGCTGTTCATCGTTAAAGTATATGTTGTACACACAGTGAACGCTGTTAAAAGAATTAAGCACATTCGAAACTCCCTCTAGTTCAACCCGGCTCTGTTTTAATAATGATTTTCCCCGCGTATATTTTGACCTAAGAGAAGTTGAGGAACAGAAATACTGTGAAATTACCCAAGAGCTTCGACATTTGTAGTTTGTTCTTTTTCAGACACTACTGCGACCAAACGGTTAAAGACGATTTCATGTAACAAGCGTGATATATGATGGGGGATAATATTAAAATGGTCCTCAAAATAAAATGATGTGACGGTGTGGGCTTATTAAAGTGAGTCACGATATAGCCGAGGGAAAAGTGACGAACATCCGGACGGAGTGTTCCTTGAACAGCTGCGCGACTGTCGTATTCTCAGGAGAGACTCAGCTCCACGCATAGGTGCAGGAGCCAGTGTGTCTGGTGGGCAAGAACGTCCATTTTAACGTGGAGCGTCGTCCCAGTTTCGATACCCAGGACGTGTAACAAAGAAGCAACATCTGTCCTGCCATACGTTTGTCAGTGATGGCCCATTTTTGTGTAATTTATATTTTTTAGTGTTGGTACGCTTGCAAAACGGGACCCACGTTCTTTTCATGTTGCTTTCTGTGATAGTCGGAAGGGTTAGAACTTTTTTTGAATTTATGACAGTGAAAGGAATCTATAAGTAGATCTTTTCTTTGGCACTAATGTAATGAATTTGACTATTCGCTTTCGTCATAAAAATATATACAGCAGAAGATATGGAGGAACAGGGAGTGTGAGTAAGAATAAAAAAGGGAAGGAAGGGGAAAAAACGCGAAATGATGTGTCGGCCAGCCATTTTGAAGGATGTGAATGCCTGTGGTGCCATCTAAACGATGATTTACGACAAATACTTCCGGTTGTTTTCCATCCGTTTTTAATGGCTTGTGGTTTTCTCCTTGGCCCCCCCTCTCACTCACACACTGGCGGTGTTAGACTACATTGCTCGCAGAAGCCAGAAAGCAGGACTTCAAAGTGTATATGGTAGTAACATATATAAACCATATATATTCACATGTAGCCTACACATCTCGCGGTAGTCAGTGGTGGATTTAACGTGCCTTACCTAAAATTCGGGACTTTCGTAACAGACTTAAACTTCGTGGACTTTAAAGGATTGCTAAGCAGAAGATATCTTCAAAATATGACCTGAAAAATCACAAGAGAACGTCTCAATCTCTTGCAAATGTCACGTGTATAGAATTTGTCTCTGTTATGATAATAACCCTTTACGAAATGTATAGTTATAGAATGTGGTAAGCATTGTCTAGTATTGACTAGTCTGATAGATATTGACCTCCATCATCAGGACGATCTGATGATGGAGGCAGTATGTTTCTCTCAAACTTCTGTCAGTATCTACCAGAGTATACGGCGTAACACTCCAGAAGACAGTCAACTCTGTACACGTCGCCGTCAGAACTTGAAGTTTCACCTAGACGATATGTATTTGAGCAGTGAGATTCCGCGGGCTATAAGAGGATTTATCGTATTAAAGACGAAACAATCAGGGAATAATTTAACGGACATCTTAGGTAACATTTTTTCATACGAAATGAATCGGTGTTATTTTATCAGTAGTGGCCGAGACACGAAAATGAACCTTTATAAAGTATGAATTATCATTCCTGGACGCAGAATTTGGAGTTGGGAAAATACGAAAGGGAAAATAGACTGGTCAGTGTAGTGGTCCTGAGTCCTCTGTACTAACAGTACAATCTATTCAACTTGTTTGATATTGGTATACGAAAGTTGTTCTGCTGTGAACTTTTCAGAACCTAAATCCGACACTGACATTCCACGAGATCACCTAAGAAGACGAAGACATCACGAGATGAAGTGAGAAATGCATGCTCACAAAAGAAATGTAGAAGAAACACATAACTCTTTAATATTCCATACCATCACTAGTGTATATAAAACACGTCAAGTTTTGTGATACGTTTTATTGCAAATATCACCTTTAACAAGTACCAGGCATCTTGCTGCGAAACGGCCATGTCGTCACAAATCAAACTGCGGTCGTATTTCTGTAAAATGGCTGTTTCTGGACTACCCCCCCCCCTCCCCACCCCCGAAAATATTGTCAATCATATGACTTCATCCTCGTTTTAGATGAAGGAACGTTGTAAATTACGTCGTCACGCATATACCAGCTATCCTCCACCCCAAAAACCTCAAATTAAGACATAGAAGGGGGGGGAAATAAATATGTGGTTTGTACTTTTCAACGAAATGGGACTTTTAGGTTTTGTATGAGCTCATCAAAGTCTTGCAGTCAGCTGTAAGCCAGTCCCAGGTTCAAGACGAGTGAATTAACTCTTTTGGGGCCTTGTCGTAACTCTATGTCAGAAATCAGGAACTCATTTTGTATTTATGGGTTTTCGTATGATTCTCATTGCAGACGGAGATTATTTGTTTAAACATCGTTTGCCATCTGATCTTCGTAATGGTGAAGTGTTTTCTTTGCGGTACGGACTGAATTCTAAAATATTATTTAGACGAGGTTCAAAGGTTTAAAATGAAATGTTACAGATGTTATTTTCTTGACAGAACATCTGACAGTCACATAACTGATTCTGGTAACTCTGTGTCACTTTTTTAGTCATTATCCAGCATCGCTGTTGCTATAGTTTCATCTGTTAAACAACTGGCAAAAGTTTAGTTTAATTTTAATTTTAATTTTCAGTATCCATTCTTTTTCTATTATTTAATGACATTTTCTCAACTATATATGTTATGTCGCCTGGTATGGTAAGATCTTTGTAAATGTTCAGTCGACAATAATTTTGCTACGAATCGCCCGCGGACTAAATTAGGATGCTGCCCCATCTGTTGTACCAGACACTGAGAAACAGCTGAAGAAGGGACATCTGTCTCCGAGCAGAGACTTCGTTTGTATTTGTGTTAGGAAGAAGACTAGGGGGGGGGTCTCTAATAGCCTGACGTTCATACCAAATTTCGTGAAAATTCGTCTACTGATTTAACTGTTATTGGTAGACGAGACGAACACACGACCGTATCTACCAAGAGCTGTTTCAGAGATGAAGATGAACTTTGAACCAGGGTATAATGATGTGCTTGTTTCATTGCTATTTCGCGCACTATTAATTTCAGTTTCGCAACGAGAACAGTGTCCAACTGCCTGAGTAAAACCGTGTTTCCTTGCGTGTGGAAAGAGGATTATACAACAAAGCGGAAGGCGTCTCTGAGTTGCATACCACGTCAGAATGTCTACAGTACACTCTGAAGGTTAATAAATCACGTGACAGTGCCAATAATTTCGTCGTATTGATGAGGAATTATTTGGATTGCAACAAAGTACTACAAGCTGTATGCTTAGTTCCGAAAGCCATTCGTTAACCCGAAAATGTATTACCTTTGAGTAGCAACGCGAAGCAGTTACAATGTAAAAGCTATCCAAGCGAACTGATTCATGTAGCCGATGGCATTATGATCATGTGCATTACGTATTGTCGGAAATAGTTGAATGCATTGCTAATAATATTCTGAGGATTCGATTGTTACCATTGTTATCCAAAGCTACATGTATACTTTCTGCTGTTTGTTACAAACACAATCATGACAAATAAAAGAAACTTACATGTATGTTATGAGCCTGTTACATCCATTGTGTAACCAAAATTAAGTTACCACTGACTTAGCATTAAATTTAAAAATGATTTTGTATGGAAGTTTAATGACCCCCCCTTGAATGAATGTTGCGTAAATGATTGAGCTGTCTATTGTGACGTCACTCTCAACAATACTTGAATGCGGTGCGTAGTCAGACTACAAAGTCATTCAGTAACGTTGGTATTTGTTTGATTTTACGTAAAATTGCACCAATTAAAATGTCCTATTAGTTGGTAGCCTGATTTTCAAATTCATCAGTCCATATAATTTGTGGGTAACGGAATTGTATTTAACAATGGTGGTTGCTGGGCTTTCAGAGTGACAATTCTTTTCTGAGTTTCAGGGTATTATAGAAATGATTTCGAATTTGTAACCGTTTTCTGCATGAAGTCATCGTTGTTTGTTTGAGGGCAATTTATACAGGACAATGCACTCCTACAGACTGTTCCAAAATGTCGTATCGATTTGTCTTACGATGCAATAACAACTAAAATGCATTTAGGCTAAATGATCTTATAAAAATCTTGTTTTAAACGTATTTTCGCTAAGATAAATGTTTAACCAGTTACCCTTGATATGTGTCTAGGTTTGTATGCATGTTAGTCATTTCTGTCAGGATTTAAACAGAACTGAATATTTCGACACGTACCGTATTACGTCTATTTTAAAATGCAATCGATTTAGTAATAGGTTTTCAGAAAATAAATTACTCTGTATCGATTCTCAGACGCCATAAAAATTAAGTCGCACCCCAATTTCAGAAATATTAAAATGTGAAAAAATGCGTCTTAAAGTCGAGGAAATACTACTTTTTTTTTTTTTTGCAACAATTCCACGATGTGGTCTCGTGATGGTGTAAGACACCACCTACACGTAATATTGTCATTAGAACAAACATTACAACACGTGTGTCCGACTAAACTCGTTCCCGGAGACCAGCTGTTCTCTTAAATTCCTCGTAATTTTTTTTTTTCAATCTGGATAAGCAAATTTTTGGAACATCTTGAATTAGGCCACAACCACTTCGTTAATAATTCTATAATTCTACGCTTTTCAATCTGAATTATGGAAAATATCGTTAAAAAATCAAGAACAAATACATTAAAATACTCATCACATTGTGAAAATCATGATAAAGTCAGAGAAATTGTTAGAAAATCCTGTACGAGACACTGAAATTGACATAGATGTTTCTGAGAATCGACACGGACTTGGTTGTTCGCCAGGTCAGGTTCCTCTTATAATTTTTGCACCTTAAATTTCCCTGGAGTAAAGCAGACGGAGCTTTAAGGTGATCAGTCACTTCCATGTAGTACCAAGATTAAGAATGCGTCTTCATGGCGTTTTCTTTGAACGCTCCAGAAGATCAAGACAACGTACGAGTGACCCTGCCACCGAACTATCGGCTACCAAGCTCAGCAATGACGGCTTAAGTGTAATGAAGTGATAACGTGTATGGGATGAGCAGAGTATAATAACTGGCATTGCCACCAAATATCTGTACCAACAGAATATTGGTGAGGACATCTCTTACCCCACCCCTGCTCAAAGTGTCTCTCTCTCTCTAATTCCAGACCACCTCCATCTCTCTCCACACACACACACACACACACAGTCTACGTGTCAGAGGGAGATACAGTCACTATCCAGCAAGCCTTGCGACTAGAATCATCATCATCAACACACACACACATTCACTGTCTCACTCACATCCTATTGGCTGAAGCTAAGCAAATGGGTAGAAGGGATTATTGCGTCGAGCCATATTATCTCAGGCGTCCAAACGCTTCAATTTCACAAATTCTCTGTCTGGCTAGAGCTAACAGTTACCGCTAGCACAGAGCATCAGTACCGAGCTACAGATATTCGGTCCCCTCCTTCATCTCTGTTCTTCTCCTGTCTAATTCCCTTACTCTAGCATCAACATTCCCTGTACCGTACCGCCATCACATCGCCTTCTCTCCAACCCTTTCTAGTATTCAACCCCTTTATACTCATGCACCAAACATTTATTTTGCTTACGCCTTGCTGCGATAGCTTTGCAAATTCTCCATGTATTGAGTTAATGAAGTCTGTAGGAAGCCTATTTATGTACGTTCGTTGGCGTATGTACTAATACTTGGAAATCCAGATACCCAGTTAGTATTTTCTCGATAGTTGCATCATGTATTTGAATGAACATTGTTTGTGTTAGATCGTGTGACACCTCCTCGAAAGCGATGCAAATTGAAAGCAAGGGATTGCGCCGTGTACAGTTGGATTCGAAACTGGCTTTATGATTGAAATCCGTTTCTCAACTAAAACAAATTTCGTGTAGTCAAGGAAATAGACTGTGTTGCCACCAAAATTAAAATAATAAATAGGAAGTTTGAACTAACAAGGCTTGTCCCAATTTAAATACGTGAGAAATTTCAACTACTATAATACATAGCGATGAATTTGCTGTTAAACAACCATAAAAATCACCTTTTAATGTCAAGGAGCCCATGACCTTATGTAAATCAGGAAATAAAGAGTACACACAGAATTTTGATATGAAAACGTAGTGGAAAATGGTCAGTTGGAAGACTAAGAAGAAGATGGGAAGATAACATTAAGTTGGATGTTAGGGCATGGGTAATGAGGATTATACGTTGATAGAACTGGCTCAAGATCGTGTCTAATTGTCGGGCTTCGCTACCTCGGAGTTACGTAGTTAATTAATCACGTGATTATCAACGAGCCATTACTTCCTTCTTCCATGGAGCCGTGTTCTTCCTCAGAAACCAGCAGTCTCTCGCCACTCAAGAAGATAGCAACGAACCGTTTGACTTCATAACATACAGTTCAGTCAAGCTTCCCTATAATTAAGCAGTGTATCTGTACGGTCATTGTTTTTAATTTCGCTAAGTAAAAATCGAATCTGAGTCATGGAAAATGTATGTTGGTATGTGGTAATAAATGAGATCGCTGTTAGGTTAGGTTAGGTTTGACCATTATTTAGATTTTCGAATAAGATATTCAACCAAGCTTTCCTGGTTGCACTCGTCTTATGGTTTCCATCTTTGTCGCCCGTAAGTGAACTCTTTGAAGTGATTTATTTAAGAATTTACCTGTCTTACAATTTATTTTTTCTAAAATATTTCATTATGCCCGGCTTGGAATTCTAGAAACGCCTTTCCTTTCGTAGAGTGATTCTTGGACAAATATGCCGGCGATGTTGCGGTAAATCATTTGACCAATTGGTAAATATGGTGCATCGAATCGAAGCGAAAAAGATGTTGGGATAAGAAATTTGGGAGGGTCAGGGACGTATACATAGGACAAAGTAAGAAAAATTGTGAAAAATAGGTTAGCATGGTTGACGCTGGATGTAATTGAGACAGTACAGTTATAAATGAGATTAGAGAAGGGTAGGTTTTCAGTCACAAGACCAAAGTCAGAAAATAACGCTTTTGAGATAGTTATGTTAGGCTGTGAGCTCCGCAAAAACCGAGTGCTGGACGATCAAAGTCCCCCGTGAGGAGAACTGAACTCAAATGATTGACCGATTGTTTCTTCGACACAAGAAGTTCACCTTCTGTTTGTAATACTGCTTCAAATTTTCCCTCATTTATGTTTATATAATTTTTGTGTGCTGTCTCGCATTTTCAAATGTTTTATTAATATATTCTTCCTTTTTTTGTTGTTGTTTTGCTTTGTTACAATTGGTTTTGTTTGTTGCAGCGCGCGACATTGGCAGAGAAGGAAGTCAGCGCGTTGAAGGAGCAGTTGGCAACGGCAAACCAGAACCTGCAGTTGGTTGAAGGCAAAGGTGGGGGAGGCAATAAGCCCCCCGGGGGCGGCGGGGTTGATATGGAGCAAAACACAATGGACATCATCTCTCGCTCCAGCTTGGAAGTTGAGCTGGCCGCAAAAGAAAAAGAGGTGAGTGTAAAAAACCACCTCCGTAAAAGTTAGGTTAGGTTATGTTATGTTTGGTTTAGTTAGGTTTGGTTTAGTTAGGTTAGGTTATGTTAGTTTAGGTTATGTTAGGTTTGGTTTAGTTAGGTTAGGTTAGGTTATGGTTATGTTAGGTTATGTTAGGTTAGGTTAGGTTATGTTAGGTTTGGTTTAGTTAGGTTAGGTTAGGTTTGGTTTAGTTAGGTTTGGTTATGGTTAGATTATGTTATGTTAGTTTAGGTTATGTTAGGTTTGGTTTAGTTAGGTTAGGTTAGGTTATGGTTAGATTATGTTATGTTAGTTTAGGTTATGTTAGGTTTGGTTTAGTTAGGTTAGGTTATGGTTATGTTAGGTTATGTTATGTTAGGTTTGGTTTGGTTTAGTTAGGTTAGGTTAGGTTTGGTTTAGTTAGGTTTGGTTAGGTTATGGTTACTGAGTATTCTACGCATCTAATAACCATATAATATTTTGTAGAGTATGCCTACAAATTATGAAGCCTCATTATGCAAATTCCGTTATCTTCTGGCTAATTCCTTTTCATCAGACAAATGTTTTCCCGTCAACTGCAGGATAATTCTTCTCTAATTATTTTCATATAAAATCATTTTACCTCGGTCTAGTTATTTCAAATAATTAACTCTACAAGGTCTCTTAATACGTCCTTTTTGTACAACATCCGTATGTAATATTCAGTTCACGACATCTGGTGGAGTTTTGCATAACTACGGATGGTTTCGCATCTGGAAGCTCGCCGAGACTCAGTTGTACCTCCCCATCTTAGGAGCCGCTCTGTTTGTTTATACCGTTTGGCCCTGCCTTGTAATAATGACGTCTCCTAATCTCTCGGGGTCAGAGTACATGTTCCTTTGTCCACGCGTGTTACACCTCGCCGCGAATCATTATGCCGCTTTTCAACTTATATTGCATATGTTACTTTACTCTCGTCAGGAATTCAGCTTCTCAGTGCATTAGTGACACAAAGGGAATACCTGCATTCCATCACGAATCTGCTACTGTGTCCGAGTTTCTTAATTATTTGAGTTATAGTATAGCTTGCTTATTTTTGAGTTTCATAGGTGAATGCTTTTGAATATTAAAAATCAACGTTTAAAATATAAGCTATAAATGTAGGATATATATATATATATATATAATTTGTTCTTCCATATATTATATTTTATTAGTTGTTTTATTTGAACCACCGACATGTTTATCGTTACATTCATAGCCCGTAGATGGCCAATGCTTTTAAATAATAATTTTCATAAAATCCTTTTCCACGCTAGGCATAGCTCCGTAACTGCATTCAAATTCGTCGAGTGGCGAAGATATTTTTCTCATGAAGTAGATTTTGCTGAGTTTTTGACAAAAATGAACCGGTTCTCTTTTTTATACGTTCAGTTTTAGTTTGGAAATTCGTATAACGCGTTTTATGCTACAATTATATTCTCGCTTCTGCTCTGAATAACTTAGTGTTTAACGATGTATACGAAAATAAAATGATCTCCCTGCCGTTTCTGTGTCATTTGAAAGTAGTTGAAACTTTTCCTAAATAGCATTTATGTCCTACATACCGTAAATATTGTGTATAAACATAGAAAGAATTTGCTCTAAATGAGACTCATGTTACCGGTATCTGTAATTTATTAATGCTCGGTATTCCTTTATTGACTGTGTGGGGCCTTCCTTCATATTGTATCCTGTTGGCCCTTGAATCGAATATTGGAGTTGGATTTCCAGTCTGAGAGTTGGTCACGGAATATTTAGATTTATCTCACACATTTATTTAATTTTTTCCATATTTATGACGTCACGTGTTGTAACAGACGGAAACCCAGAAAGACGTTCTGTAATATGTCACTAATTAATGAAGTAGCCAACAAATTAATCAGCGAATCGGCCATCTGACCAACCAAATCAATCTGTGAGTCCATGCAACATACTTCGAAGGCGTATGGGGACCGTGATGTTAAAGCCCCACCAATTCGTGATCACGACATTAGTAATTCGAGAGTTGCTGTCAACTTTGTACCCACTATACAGGGGAGCCAGGACGTGTCTGAACCCGTCCTGTTACCTCGTACTAGGTCTACGGATCAACACTTGATATCAGAATTAATTCTGAGATATTGAACATTCCTGTTGATCACGCATTAGAACTTCCTTCACTGGAAACCAGACCATTACAAGACCATGCAGACTCGTCGGTAGATGCAAGAGTTTCGGAGAACCATGCTGTTTCCATCGTCAGGGTAGAATATCATTTAGTGTGAGAGATTTCTGATGACAGATTTTTGCATAGGCGATGATGGTTTAATTGTGAATGTTTAGTATATGGTTATGACGTCACATCAGGATGTTAATTTGTACCGTATACAGTAAACAAGCATTTTAAACATTCTATTAACAGCAATTAGACGTGTACGCTGTTCTTTATAGGCTATTGTTCAGCGTGAGACACGTAGGATACCGTCCTGTGGAATAATAAACTCCTGTTTTACCGGTCAGTGAATCAGAAGAGGTCGGGAACGACTTCTCTGCAAGTGAAATTCAGTTACTGACACAACACGCGTGTGAATTACGACAAGAGAACACATGTACTTTGTGCCGTTGTAGTACTGAGTGTCGCGTTAGTAGAGGATTGTGGGTAATACTGTGGTCGCGGAACACGCGACGCGACTTCCGCCATCCCTGGAGACGTCCGAGCTCAAAGACGCACGCGATTCTCGGGAAATAAAAAAAAAAATCTCTCACCCAAAAGTAAAGATTACGAAATGCTTGGAATCACTGCACCTGGATTATTGAACGCCTATTCAGAAGTGACTTTGCGAGCTGCAGGTAAATTTCGATCAGAATAATAGCGTACGTCTTTGGTTTTCGTCTCGTCAGAGAAATTGCGTGGTCCTAAGAGACAGGAATAAATAAGGGAATTTGTTTTTTTACACAAGTAGGAGCGTGGCAATTTTGTACTGTTCACCCCAAAATATTATCACGGCGAGTATATCTACGGTTCTGAGATGGGCTGTACACATAACACGCGTGTTAGTAACGAGAATTGTACACAAAAGTTGAAGATGACGATGAAGAGACGATTACACTTAAGAAAGGGGTAATCGATGAAAGATGAGGTTGAGAAATATGATTTGATTTATTTTATAGAAATAAGTTATACGGAAAATATTAAAGAATAAATGAAAAGACCCCTCCAATAAAATGTTATAAAACGATGGTTATCCGTGTAGCAGTCAATGACTCTGGAATATGACCAATAACATGAAGGGACTTTTAAAGTAATGTTCACGTTCAGTAGTTTGAGTATCACGAGATCAAACGAGAAAAACACAAACGAAATATTATGTATCTAAAGGAAAATTTAAAATAATTCAAACAAAAAAGGAAAACCAATTTCGGAAAATAAACACTCACCAGGGGAAAAAAATTACGCTATTGTACAAGGCCGGAGGGGGGGGGGGGCATTTGGAGAGACCCAAATTAAGACAGGATTCCTAAAAGCGTATGAATATGTGCACTGAAATTAGTTGGCCCCAAAATAAATTTTAGTGCTCAGTTATGTGAACGCGGTTACGACAGAACCTTTTTGTTTCCATAAACGTGTTGAATATCTTTGCCGACTGAATACAATCCATTGATCCTGTCGATCGCGTATGTAGTTAATGCCATCTTTTATCTTCCCTGTCTCCAGATATATGCTTCTAATGTTGTAATAATTAAGACTCCCCTCATGAGACTTTTTCCTATGTCTGCTTGTCTTTTCCCCTCAGTTTCTTTGCCGAAGAGGAGTTCTGTTGTCTATTTGAAGAACAGGTGTACGTCTGAAAATTACTTTTTACACTGGCTTCAATTCCACCTGTTGTCTTGAGGCAGCGAAATACCATGTTAGAAAAGGCATCCACCAATGTTACGTATAGAACTGTTTGAAAAAAAAATTGTTTTCACATTCATCGTAGGGTTTCGTTGTTATAAAAAACGTTCTCTCATTTTAAGATTACAATTACAGGACGTTTCACATAAACGCAACCATAAGTACCACATATAAACGCCTGATAATTCGATACGGGGGTATTTTTTAATATCGCAGGGAAAAATTAATTTACATCAGAGCATTTTGAACCGAAACCCAGGATAGATTTTTCTGAGTTGTAAGAATTTATTTATTTAGTTACTGGCATAACCACATTTTTCAATTTTGTAAGCTGCAGGTCCATAAGAAATACTGACCTAATTCAAGTATCAGAAGGAAAAAGCCATTACCTGTTTTATGGTAATTCACAACTCACAACAGGAGTACTCGTCGAGAAAGTTAAGGACCACCATGAGAATCCTCTAAAATAAGATTCGAACTGGTAACCTCTGATAGCGGTTCTCTATTCCTGTCGGATACATTCCACTACGTATTCTGAAATATACCACAGTCTTCACCTGCAGTATCATTTATTCTGACCGAGCGATGATGTAATCTAGAGGTAACTGCTTCTAACCTCGGCTGCAATACGTTCTGTCCTGTCTGATGGTTTTTCTCAGTTTCTATTTGTGCGTTGTAGTTATCGACGACAACTCTTTAAAGTTCTTTACAGTTCAGAGTATCTTATCCGACCAAGAACAACGTCCAATGTTGTTAAATAATGTAAGAATCTTCTTAAATCTTAATCCAGTGCCTTCTATATTACGACCTTTGAGTAAGGCTGGAACTTGGCGGTGGCTGGTTCGTATCTGGGATGTTCCGGGTTGAAATTTCGTCTCTGAGATCTATTCTTTTCTTGTTTAGGGATTTTTAAGAATTTTCTTGACGATTATTCGAAAGATATCTTTAAAATGGTTCGTAGAAATATGAACGTCAGTACAAGACACGGGCGCCACAGCTTGAATTTTGAACTGAAAAAGCCTCTGTTGTTCATGTGTGACGTAAGACGTCAGTGATGATTTTTCATTTGTCCGGAACGCTGTTTTGAATTTTCTCGTACTATGATTTCCTTTCATATCGTATGTTTTCCTTGTATTGGATCACAGCTCCGTGTAATATATATCGACTTTGTCCTCATTTCTGTGCACACCGTCCCCAGTTATAAGTACTGTAAGCCGCTTTCCTCTTTCCTGATCACTACAAATATCGTCACAGAAGCAAGAAATCACCAGTTGTAAGGAAGAACGCAAAAACACGGGGTCCCTTCTGGTCTAGAGACACTTTCCTGCTTGTCTTTGCTTCTTACTTTGAAATTGAATGCAGATTACGATTTCCAGCCAGTCACGGCGTTCATTATAAATCAATAAGCTATAAATAAGTTTTGATGTGAAAGAGAGAGCGTTGGTTTCAGTGAATGAACTACAGACCTTTCGAAAACGTTTGCTACATACCGTGAAATTAATGTGGAATATTTCAAAAAGATTGTGGCGTTCATGTTTCTGCAGTTAGAATTTTTGGTGATCGTACGCATTTTCTATTGGCTTAAATATTATCGGTGTTGACAGATACAGGAGGTCGGAAAATTTGAATAATGATGAAATTTATAATTTAAGCTTTCGACCAGATGTTATCAGTGCCATAAATTGAATGAAAATTCTATGGACAGGGAATTTAGCATGCAGAACTGAGTTGCATACAAAGATTTAGTCGGAAAACCTGGAGGAAGAATGTCATTTGAGAGATTTACGCATGAATTAACAAAATATTAAGAGGGATATTTTAAAACTGTATAAAACCTTAGGGTTATATAGAAAGGCTAATTTCTTCATCATTTGAACGACTATTAGCTTATTAAATGAAGGACTCTGCCCCATGGGAATGGTTAAGGTGGACAGACAGACATACACGACGATTCTATAAGTATACGTGCTATTATTTCTCTAGTTCTTTCAGGTAGTTTTATTGTTAAGACAATGCGATCCTTTAACCCCGGGGCAGAAATGTGTTTCATGTGGGAGGGTTAGATGTTTTCTCTTAACTGCCTTTCCAATATCGGTCATGGCTTCCCGAGTCTGTTATCTTCAGGATAAATTCGGCCCATACGTGAACCTCAGTACTCATCTGTGTAAGCCACAGTCTTACTGATAATGATCGTTGCTAAAACAGTGGAATCTCGGACTGTACTCTCGCTTAAGGCATCTATTTATCTTTCACATAAGGAGTTTTACCATCATTCTTTACAAATCTGTGACTTGAGAAAGTCATCTCAAGTTTGCAGCGCTGAAAACATAGGAGAGGTTGTACACCCCTGTTCATGTGGTAGAGCTGCATGCCAAGATCTAGAAATAGATGGACCTAACTCTTGATCTATAATATCGGCGAACTTGTTTCATCAGAATCCGGGGTAGCTTGTGGGTAGAACGAGATAAACCATCAATCACTAGCAATTCACACCTGTCCCGAAAATGTTCCAGCTTTACTGTCACGAATTATTACGCGTTAAGTCAAGCTTAGACGAAATATAAGTTTGTACGGAGAGGTGAACAGACTTTTAGTACCTGCGTGTCCCGAATTTGAGCAAGAAACTCCAAATTTTGTGAACAGACGTCTCTGTCGTGATTGGTAGACCTATATTTAACTACGCCCAGATATTGCTAGTTTGGTTGAAGTGGTTTGACTTCTGGAAACAGAAAGTGACTAATTATGTAAATAAAAGTATGTGAGCCAAAGGACTGGGTTGAACTGGCTCAGAATAGAAACCAGTGGCGGACTCTTTATGATTCATAAAAGGCTGTAGGTTTTTCAGCAATTCAAGAAGGGCTGTCCTGAATAGAGTATTTTGTTTGATTTTGTACGTGGGTCGGTGAAAAACATCTTCGCTGTCAGGAGGTAGGAGTCACAATATACGACTGAATTTGCTTCAGGACTATCAAAAATCGGTTAGTTCTTGAGTCAAGTGACGGACTGAGAAACACCTCACATGCACAGAAAACTGCACGTCACTACTCTCCTTAGGAACCTGTTTATGGCACACGTTTATTTTTTAGAAGCAGTAAAATATTGTTTCCGTGTGTTCCAACCCTGAATAAAGTTTGAACCAATGGATGGATTTTCACGAAATTTTTTTCCGAGCATAAAAAAATCTTCGCTCTTAAATAAACCACGTTTATGGATTAAAGTTACGTTTTATTATGGGACTAATTGTTCAGAATACCTTTCTCCACAGTTAATATCTCCTCACGAAATATTTTTACTGACTTTTAGAAATAAAATGGCGACATAGCTGGAAGATAATGAATCTTGGCGTTTCTGGTCCAATGAAATCCCTCTCTGTCACGATTTCGCCGTCATTTCGTATCCCTTATTACAGGTTGTAGCCTTCATTAGTCCATGGTTACGTTCAATATGACGAAAGATGTTAACTGCCAGTTTCCCCTCATATTTCATAAGGTGGCATTCAGAAATTACCTTCCACCTGGGGAATGGAATTATGAAATGCTCCAGTCTGATTGATTAATCATTAGAAAATGCAACTACATGTTATGTACATTGCGTGACGTGGTAATAACACTCAACATTTCTTAACCGATTCATTTCTTAAATCGAATGGATTAAAGATACGTATGGTTACCTTGTAGGACTTGAGATTTTTGACGGCGGTGAGTCTGAATATGACTGTCTTCTGGGTCCTTGCTGGCTCCATCATCAGGGCGATGGTGGAGGCTGGAAGAACTTCTGAAACGTCGGCAAATTTCTACCAGACTACACGTCGCAACGACCCAGAAAACAGACATATTCTTTCTTGGATTATTTTACGTCATGTTTAAGTTTAAAGATTATAATGAAAACTGCTTGAGAGAGAAAACAAAGGGAAATTGTTTGAGTCTGTTTTTAGGTAAATTAAAATCCTGACATTTCTTCTGTGAGACTGAAGAACATTAATGATAGAACCTTAGGATTCGTGATAGACATCCAATATACGCGGTGCGGGATAGGCTAACAAAGGTTAGCCAATGATTAATTAAATACCGCGTCTTCAGGACGTAAGGGCGAGAGGACGTCTAGCTCCATGTAGTTTTTTTAGTTTGGCATTCAATGTTCTTAGGTGTTCGGTACACTGGATTGTTACTAACGATGGCTGTGAATTTCGCTGAAGTATATTTTGAAACATTTGCAATAAGTTTATGGGTTTTTGTGAGCCATTCGTCGTATTCATTTCTCACGGTTTGTGTCGCGTAAAGAGAGACCTTCTTGTGAATGTAACTCAAAATTTTTGTTAGGCGTAGGGCCTGACGTCACCAAATCCTACCCATCGTCCCTTTAGGTTGCTTGTCGCTCGTGCTACATTTTCGGGGCGTCTCGTGTTTCGGGTCGGAGACAGCCTGTCCTGATGGAGATTTTTATTATTTTACTCAGTACCTCCAGGCGAATAACGCTACAGTGCCTCAATTTATACCACGACCATTTCCGTGCACATGCATTCCAATTCATTATTCACCAATATTCCTGTCATTCCCCGTCGTCACACGATCTTAGCAGACGAAAGTGTCTTTAAATAAACCGAGAAGAAATGTAATAAAACAATTATCTACCTGACGGTAGACGTTAAAGGTAATGGTGAAAGTAACGAGGTCATTAGCTCGGTGTTCTGGAGCCCTGATGCTCCATTCGGGGCATCAGGGCATAAATCTGAAGGTATACACTTCTGCGGTACAGGAAAGAAACTCTTCTTGGTTGTGGTGATGCACTGAGGCTTCCGCGAAAGTTCAGAGTGACGGTATTTCAGTTGAACGAATACGTCGTCGTCTGATGCTTTGCCTTTCCGTTATTCCGCACCTAAAGTGGCTAATTGGTAATTATGGTATTCAAAAAATTCCCTCGCATTTTTATCGAGCTGGGTGGTGTAAAATCACCAACACGTGGACATCTTTATACACGTTCTCAGTTCTTTGCTGTCCTCTCTCCTTCAGGCATTAGTCTAATTCACCCATAGTTACTGTTGAGAGATTTCAATGCACTGCTGTTATGGCATTTTCTGCAGACCGAAAAAGGTAAACTTTTCAGTGCTTAACCACGGCGACATTTGTGACGGAGATAAAGTTCAACGTATTCTTAATCTCGGCGCCAGCTGGGAGAGAAAGCTGTCAGTTTGACACCCCGAAACCATTGACTACGAGAATGTGTACGGACGTGACACAAGCCCTGCCCAAACCTAGAATCGAACCTCGGATATTCATCCCATAGTTAAGATCTTTACTATCTGAGCTGCGTACAGACAACACCAAAATGTTGAAAAAACATCCATCCTAAAGGCGTATTTGACCCCGCGATCACTGATCAACGATCTCCTCGCTCCTATGACGTATGCAATTTTAGAACGAAGGGGGAAAAAAAAACTTTATTCTTTGTAAATTACGAAGAACATGGTCTTATGTTAGTCGCTTACTTTTTAGAATAAGTTATTTTACGTCTGTGCTATTAAATGAATATTTTGCCAATATTCGTAATTTCCACGGCTCTTAAAGACTGGCTGTTGATGAGATAGAAGTTAAGTTGCAGCCATAAAACAGACAATAGTAAGAACTGGAGGAGCTAGTAATTTAATTCTGGAGATAATAAACACACGGCTTGCTTGATGATATTCTAACAGCCTCTGTTTATATACTTGTAGTTCCTTAGCATAGTTTATTTTTTTTTAGGTTATGTTCTCATCGTTTAAACGATTCGACGAACACCTTTTAAGTTTGGTGCGCCAACGTGAAGTTATAATTTGCTTAATAATAATCCGTATCGCAACACGCAATTACTGCAGCTCAGTTGGAGTGTCCACCAGCTGCTTTGCTAATAACTCACAGCTTAACCTATTCGTTCGTCCCTCTGCCAGTCTGACTGTTCAGAATAAGAGAGACAGAGAGAGAGATCCATTCCATTCTGTTCCTCTGACACAGAACCCTGCCAGAAAGATAAGTGACGCTTCTCGTGTTACACATAGCCTGCTATTAAATGTATACTGTGTGAGTTTTTATTTTATGAAACTTGAAATAGACTATGAGAAAGTATAAGGAGATGAGAAATGATAATCCGTAAATAAATATTATTTGAAAAGCCGAATGAGCTTACATGAACCGTGTTAAATTAAGAGGAAATCCTTTGAAATACAAAGTTCATCACCAGAAGATGTTTCCACGTTATTGAGTCTTATAATTGGGATGAGATAAGGTTGAGAAGGGAAATTGTCGGTCCAGCACAAAGCGTTCTAACCATCATTGCCCGCTTCACGCTGGAAGATGCAAAGATGCAGGTCTCTAAACTGATAAAACTAAAACAGCGTCTTTAAATAACCTAAGAATCAGTCAATCTAGGATGTAATACCAGCTGTCTTCACTGGAGTGTTCATGATTTTACTCCGTTCCCCCAGGCCAGTGGATTTTAGCTGACTTGGAAGGCGTGGGTTGCCGTGTTAAAGAAAATAATTATATTTTGCTGTATTTTGTAAAATTATCCTCGTGAAGAATCACTTTTGTTTGGGGTAAAACTGAACTCCTTTGTTACCTACATTTTTCTGAGACACAGTTGAAGACAAAGTCATGTTTTTTTTTAAAAAAAAAAAGGTCTTTCCATGGCTCTCAGAAGAATGGATTCTGGTTTATGTCAGCGGTTCTAATGTTTCGGCAATGTGAGCTGCATAGACAAAAAACGTTCTAAATCCCAGCTGCACTCGAATGAGATATTTCGCACTATTTCTAATCTTCACCACCAGCATAATAATCCTTCTTCCTAACACGACGCTCAATAACCTGTACAGTTGACACGACGGTGTTTAACAACGCACATGTATTTGTTGTGTGTGTAAATTATACCGAATCATATCTCGCAACGTTCAGCCGTCAGTGACCCACAGCAGCAAGGCCTCTCTGGAGGTCTTCCGGTATATAAACAGTCTACAACCAGTGATTCAGCATCTCCGCAGATACAACCGATAGAAAGTTAGAAATTGATACTTAGCAAAGCACTGTATAGATATTAATGTTAAAAACTGTTCCGCTGATCTCTGAAGGAAATAACGGGTTGTTGAACTGAAGGATCTGAACATATGGCATGCGTGTAGCCTAATGACATTGACGGATTTTCCAAGAATAGCTGTCAGTTGAAATTTTTTGTTGTTGTTTGGGATCTAGCAGATTAGACACTGTCAGTTTCTGCGCCACTTCTAATATCAGTACGCCTATCTTCAATTTACGAAAATTATTTTCGGTACAGGAAATAACCAACCTTGGTCCAAGGACCGACTGTAAGTAACAAACGCGTAAGAATTTGTAGGTTCTGTCGTTTATGGTGTAATTACAGTAACTGCTATACAATGTGAACGTCTACTTTAACACTTCAGTAATTCCTTACAGTGTTAAATACAGAATAACTATCTTAATATTTTAATATTTTCCGTCAAATCACAATTTTAATAAGATAATAAAATATAAAATATTTAAAATATTATTTCACGTTCCGCATCGAATGATCCAATTTACAAATTGGATCATTCGATGCGGAACGTGAAATGATATTTTAAATATTTTATATTTTATTATCTTATTAAAATTGTGATTTGACGGAAAATATTAAAATATTAACCTAATTCACAATATGACGCAAATATACTACACTATCATAAAAATTAAGACTTTTTTTTACGATTGTATAATATTCTAATATATGTGGGAGAAATGTTGGATGATTTTCTTTCGGGGGGGGGGGGGGGGGGAATCGGAAAGAGGTGAATTTTTTTCATTGAAATTAATTGGAACTTAACTTTCGTTTCACGAGTTATTAGGTTTAAGGACATTTTTCATCAAAGGAATTAGAATTATGATCGTAAATCGGGGATTGAAGAATATATATATATATTATACAATCTAAGCATTTGAAAGTCACGTGTCAAAGTGATAGTGACTGGGCAAGTCATCTGCCCTAAATATTTATACAAATATTTTAATTAAAGTTGTATTATGTCTACGTATATCCTAGAGAGCGACACACAATTCCAAAAGAACAGGTTGGAAAGAGCCACTGTTTCCTTACTTCATAATTTCACACTGTTATTAAGTTGGTATTGGCTACGATTGGAACTTAAAAAGTTAAAATGAGGTTACTACCCATGATATAATGTTTATTCGTGCAGTTCTTCACGAAGATATATGTAATGTTTGATATTTGCAACTTAACGAATTGAAGAATGGACTGAGAGTCAGGCGTAGCTCGGTAATAGTTTTCCGAAGTATAAATATAAATAATTATCTCCAGTTTCAAGACTTAAAACTTTTCCTCCGTCATTTGCACCTTGGTGTATTCTGCCTTCCAGTTCAAAGGTTTTGCTCTCGATTTCGAATGTTCCAACCACAAATTTTGACAGTTTTTGCCCTCGTTTTCATATATCCTGCTTCCAATTTTTCTCTGATATCCTCGTTACATTTACGATATATCGTTTTGAATCCAAGCGACCTTTCAGAGGAATACTAATTTCTGACGTTCAGTCATCTCGTTTATTGTTCTGTAAGCGTCAAATTTTCGCTTTCGTACAGAAGTGTAGGCATGGTTATTGCTCTCTAAATTTTACTTAGGTTAACTTTAGAGTTAAAATAACGTGTTACAGCTGAAAAATGTTCAGTTTTATGTTGGTATCGTTGTTTGCATCACAGCTCAAGTAACTGAAACTCATGACGTCTTCAGATATTTTATTATCTAGAATCACTCCTGAATGTATTTTCTTTTGAGTGGGAGGATGGATAATTGTCATGTTGCATTTATCAACTGTGTAAAAAATATTACTTGAAAATTATCCGTCGCATGGATGCTTTCCTTCAAATTACAAATCACCAGTTAATTTCCCGCACAACTTGCAATTGGGCGGTTGTGCCAAAGAGGAGTTGTGACATACCTCATTATCATCGTCGTCCATTTGACAGGCATTGAAACAAAACGACCCCAGTCTGCAGTCCTCTACATTGGTGGGCCAAAAAATCTCTGCAAAGAAATACTCTCCCCTTCACCATCTTTGGTAATACGAGAAAATTTCCAAAGATCGCTTACGCTGTTTATCAGATATGACGTCGTCAAACACCTCGGTTTCTACGGGATCTGTTATGATAATTATGTCTTCTTCATACGGAATGTAGGAGCCAGTATTTGAAGGTGACGTAGTTAAAAATATTTCTACGCCTAGAAATCAGGCCTAATGCCAAGTTACGATTAGTGCCTGGTAATATAATTCGAAGATTCACTTCATGCGCCAATACCAGAGGTTGATCCACCGCCCACCGTCACAGAATACTTCCGTGAGTGGTATCCTAGGTCCTCGTCCGTCTTACAGGTTACATTTTACAGCGGTTTCCCCACCAAAATTCTGCACGTACTTAATGTTTTACCCTTCTTAGCTCGTAGCCTCGTATATTTGAAATTATTAACAAGTACAAATAATGTATGTTTGTCCCACGTCTTGTACGGATTCTGAAATTTCTGTAATTATTGTTTCATATGCGTTGATCTTCACTGTTTTGAAAAGTAGACGGGGTCATTACAGTTCTTTAACTCAATAATAACATGCATTTATAGAGGGTAATTTTTTTTTTTTTTGCTAATTTCAACAGCAACCTCATCTGTATTTGTTATTGTTACTCCCACACGATCTTTTTTTAACTTGTAAACATTTTCAAATGATTTAGTACATATATTATGATGTTATTGTTTTTACAATGATTATATTTCATGATTATATGACCATTTAATATCCGCGGATGAACTGTTTATTAACATCACAGCCATCCAACTTTCTGCTTAGCTTCATATTACTTCTTATTATTATTAAACCCCCTTCCTGGGTGCCATGTTCGAATCCTGCCCGAAATGTTAATATTTGTCCGCCTTTTATGTTATTTTAGTGGAAAATGCGGTTTTAAATTCAGCAAGGAATGTCTTCCTTTTCTTTACCTCTTGGCGTTTGTCTTCGTTTCCTTTGTAACATCCTTCATAATTTCTACTGAAAGCTGCAGCATTTGGAAAATTAAACATTCTAGCATCTGGTGTCCAAAGTGACTTGCAAACGAAGGAAATGACCAATGGGGACTATTACTAATTTAGGATTTCGAGTTGTTAAGAACTGGGTAGAAAAATGTTCAACTTTTTCGATACTGCATTCTAAAACCAATGAAGTGTTTTAAGGACCCGATTAAAACTGAACGAGGCTGTACCGAACACTAAGCGAACGCGATAGATAAACTCAGTATATTAGTCACTGTTAGAAATAAACAGAAGAACCTAACCTTTTTTTAAAAATAAATAAGAAGTTATAATTTGTTTAAAATATAGTTTTCTTACTGTTTATAATCCATTGCACAGTGTCTTTAGTGAGTAACTGATATTTAGTCAATTCTTTGGCAAATTCCTCGTGATGAAATTACATGGTTCATAGCAGTCATCCCAGAAATCTGTCCTTTTATCGTATATTCAGCAACTTTAATCTTATTCATATATTCGAGGCCTCTCCAAATTCATCTGACTATTCACACGCGCATGTATGTTTCATGTCAGGTTCCGCTGTACTTATGCATTTTATGTTCTTGCATAGACATGTTACGTGTTCAGCTCTTGTATTTATATCTGTTTCAATCACGTTAACACACATTTGTTATCAGTACATTCTGTGAAGTTTCTTTATGTCATTGTTTTCATCATTAGCTGTTACTCTGACTTAATTACTGACAAATAAACAGCTTCGTCTAAGCGTGACACGTACTTAATTTTATACATAATTTAAAAAACACTAAGCTCTTTTGATCTCCTTGCATTTCTGTTTTTCTTCTTTGCCTTTCGTTTTATCTAGTTTTCTTTCTTTATTTCTGTCTGTCTGTCTGTCTAGTATTTATCATTCATTTACGTCCTCCGCTGGTTGGTTTACCAGAACCATTCTACAAGTATTTTGGCTACAGTGACTGAGAATTTTCGTAGTTTTTATCATGCCCTACAGTCAAAGGCTGGTATAATACAAAGAAATGAACCGTGACCGTCACCTTCCGAATTCGTATCCACTAACTATTGATGATTCTATACCATCTCATAGAAACCCGTAACATTCCTTTCGGCAAAAAGGGCTTATGTTAAATAGAATTTATGTTAACTTAAGCCCTTTTTATCGAGCGCCGAGAACATAACTTACAGAGTTGAAAGAACGTCATTGAATTGCCTAATTAATCCTTAATTCTGTAAGTCGAATTCCTTGAAATTAAATTCTCAGTGAATAATCCAGGTAATTAGACTTGTATTTGTTTTCGTGACCGAAATATGTCGCCTCGTAAAATGCAGTTTAATTCTCATAACTTGTCTGGCATAGAAACATCTCATCACGATAATTCACACGCCTTAGAGAGATTTGTTCTCCTTCAGGGACCCTTGTAGAAGTATATTAGGACTGTGAAGAGTTTGTAATAATCATTCGCATCCTTAAACGTATTATTCTTAATTGTTTTCGTAATCCAAGAACTGTCGCATTACGTCACTCTTGTATGAAGTAATTTGTTTGTAGAAGGAGTCACGGTTTGCTATTGGCTGTAAATGAACGTTCATCCACTATCAACAAGACATTCTTCGCTGTATTGCATGCTACACCCTTTTTCATTGTTTCTGGCGCCAGACCACGGACCTACATATGGGTCCATGAGAGCTACAGCGCTCTAAACGAACTTCGCAGACCAAAAGTTCTGAGCCATCCTGTTATCGCATTTCTGGTGCGTCGACTGGATTATCACCTGTGACTCTCTCACAAGGCGAGAAATTTCTTGACTACTTTAGCCACTGTCAGCTTCTCAAGAAGGACTCTGCTTCATAGAGTTAATTACAGTATTCCT
Organism: Zootermopsis nevadensis; assembly: GCF_977971745.1. Lineage (NCBI taxonomy): Eukaryota > Metazoa > Arthropoda > Insecta > Blattodea > Termopsidae > Zootermopsis > Zootermopsis nevadensis. Next base: position 2,186,786 of record NW_028259134.1, on the reverse strand, counting down.
AAAAGGAACAAATTTTCTTGCTTAAGCATTCGTAATTATGCTGAAATTTTATACCAGATTTTGAAGGGAGATAAGGAATGCACATAGAATCTTTGTGGAAAGTGGAAAGTTGGAAGATCTAGAAATTGAAAGAATGGCATTCTAATGAAAAGATATTGTGAAGACTGGAGGTGGATTGAACTAGGTGAGGTTACTGTGAATTCATTTCCGTGCTCTGTGACACGAGGTGTGAAATTAGTTCCAAAACCAACGAGACCTTCTCGTCTGCTGTGCTTTATATTTTCATATTTTGATCTGTTTAAGTAAGGAAATAATGTCGTTGTGCTGAAAAAAGTTCAGTAATTGTTGTGATACTTAATATTGTGTGTATATCGATGTTCTAGTCGTGAATTTCACGGAAGTGTTTTGAATTTCGTGAAAATGTTTGTTCGCTGCTGTACGTAAACCGAATTCCCTATATTTTAAACATTAAATCTCAAGTATAAATATACGTCCTACGCCACTTATGCGTAAAAGTGATAATGAGGGGTTTAAAACTAATACAACTCATCGGGAGAGAATGCCTTGTTAAGGTTTTATAGCTCGTACATATCATCATCATCATCATCATCATCATCATCATTATCATCTTTTTATTACAACATAGTCTGTATGTACTCAGCGTTTAACAACCCGACCACAATTGACACTAGATATTTGAACGAACTAATGCGTCTTGATTGTACTGGATCAAGCTGACGTCATCATTCTGTGTGATAATGCTCTCAGAAGAAGATTGCATAATCATAACTTACCGCCACCGAACGAAGTCCATCTCGCGAAATTGACAGTCGCGCACTTAGTCAAAGAATCCCAAAGTTCATTACCGTAATCACAGAGGCCTGTCACCGGATCTTACTTTGAACAACATCCCCACACTTTGCTTCCTTAAGATTCGTTTTAATATTGTCTTATAGCCCCCTCCTCCTCGGCGGGGTATCTCTAGTGATGCTGTCTCTTCGGATTTTATAAATACAATTGTGTTTATGGTTCTAGTCTCTGTAATTCGTTCTACATGTCCTTTGATTCTCATCCTTGTTCGATTTAGTCTAATATCATCCGGTGAAGAGTGGACTTTCAGATCATGAAGGCGTTAATTTTACCCATAATCCCGTTACTTCCTTACTCTTAGGTCCAAATGTTCTCATCAGCACATCAGCACCCTGTTGGACTTCTGGGTTATAACGCCATGTGAATCTATAGGTAGATTCCAACACCGTCAGAATATCTTCACCACCCTGAAAACGTCATTTCACTAGTCAGTGTTCTCTCCGCAGAGGAGACAGAATTTCGCACAAACACAGAAAATGAAGCTAAAAGAATAGTTTTAGTACACTTTAATCTTTGAGACGAACTAAACGACAGAGAGCTTCACCCAAAAGATATAACAGTTACCAGCTTCGTCTTATCGTGGTTCAGGCGTCGTCATACTTCCCTGTAAAACACCGTCTCCAGGACCGTGCAACAGGTTCGAGCAGCTGGCGAAAACTCAGGTCATAGTCGGATCGTACGTTAGCGGTTAGTTAATCTGTGTGACGGTGATGCAGGTTTTTTTCTTGAAATACTGGTAGTCGCTCAGCTGGTCAAAATATTTATGCCCTGCTTGTGTGAAAGCCAGTCTTCACTGCATCCTAACAAGAGCCAGTTGAATACAACCCGTTTCTTTAATATCTATTTTAATATTATATTCAATCTAATCCACAGTCTTGCGACCGATTCTCCTGTATTTAATCATTCTAATAATAATTAGCAAGTGTCACAAAATGATCTTTCCACACGCATTCGCAATAAAAAAATTAAAAATGCGTCTGTTTTTGGTATATCTGTCCGCGTGTAACAACTCGAAGACCGCGGAATGGATTTTTATAAAATTTCGTATTAGATAGTTTCACTGCGTTTTATGTATAATCTCCAATTTGTGTTACAGTTGGTCAGTTGTATTGGTCACTTTGTATGAAGATCTGAGGGCGTGGGTAGACGTACCTCGAACTCGCAACTCGCTATTATCGGAGAAAGAAATATTTGAAACGAAGTCGTAAAGAAACACGAAACATATATTTCATGTCCAGTAAACTTTCTCCGTCAATTTTTCTCGAGGTAATTGTATAAAATATATTTTTGTCCTGTGTCATATAACTCGAATACCGTTGGACTGTTTTTGACCAAATTCTGTTTTAGCGATCCGTTCACCTTCGCCCAGCTTGGAGAAAGTGCATCAGAACTGTTAAGTTAAGCTTTAATTTCGTAATTTGCTTTGCTATTGCATATTATCAGAACGTAGTTTCTTATAGGATATACGAAAATTGTTCAAAATTGATCATTTAATTGACAAATATCTGTGGTTTTGAGGTTCGGATTTGACAATTTATGAATACGAATAATCACCTGCTCATCGTATGATATTTTACCAGTCTGCAGAGAAGGCTTGCCTACTTCACAAACAATCGCATTGTCTGTGGTAGAATTCCATGATAGCTCGGTCTTTAATTCGGATGTGGTAAAGGAGTGGCGAGACAACAGATTCCCCATCTGCGTAGCAGAAGTGTTTCACAAATCCAATTCCCTTGTTTTCATCAGCTCATATTTTGCATTACCACGCATTTACCTGCTACAGACACCCGTTGGCCTTCGAGCTAAACGAAGCTTTGTAAGCCGCTTGAAATATCATATTCTACTTGGTATCTTATCCACCTGTAGATAAGTGCCTAGTTATTTCTTCCTAAAATTATCTTCTGTGCAGCATGTCTGGAGGTTATTTGTGTTGCTATATATCAGGGAAGGTGTTGATTATATTGTCATTCCGCCGGATTGTCTTCACTTCTGTTTATCTGTGAATTCCCATGGTCTTCAGACGTTGGAAATCAGATGAGATGTTACTCTATATACACAGGAGACCTCGCTTCTGTTGGTTTTAATGCTCCAGGATATTAATGTATTAGGGCTAACATTTTTGTCATAACTAATACTTTTTAAATTTAATATTTTCTGAATATGGATGTCTTTGTGGGTTATAGTGCCGTGTAATCTGTTAGAAGTTTACCAAAATTTCAGAGTTCATTTCTGCATCCATCGTCAGGATAATAAGTGTCCTAATGATGGAGGCGGTAAGGACCTCTGAAATTTTGGTAAACTTCTACCAGACTACACGTTGCAACAACCCAGAAGATAGCCATCTTAAGACTCACCCTCAAGATAATCTCAAATCCTACCTAATATTTCTTTTGTTTATGGAAATTTAATCTGTAATAGATTTAAGGTGTTTCATAATTGTGTCTGACCTCTGTCTTGAGCGTGGATATAAAGAGATATTTTCTGCAATTACAGTTTTTATACGTAGGCTACGGTTGGATTAATACATTGTAAAACTTTAGTAAAATGTTCTTACTCCTAATTTCCATCTACATCACCTGTGTAATAAACGTTATTTAGACAAAAGTTACGTGATCCTTTTCTACGCAAACATCTCTACCTGCCCGTAATAGATATTATATTAACCATTTATATTCTGAGTTTTATTTACCAACAAAATACGTCCTTTTGTTAAGTTGTATGGGTGGTAACCTATATGTTTTTACCTACGAAATGACTAAAATATGTAGATTGAATCATGAAGAGGCAAATTTTGACCCCAGAAGTAATTCAGATCTTTTGGCCAATGTTTCTGAATCAAATAATATTACATCGATTATAAAATGTAAAGTATTGGTTCATTTCGTTGAATCGCTGGACCTCCTATCTGCATTTTAAATGAACTTGTTTATTCAATATGGTTTGCCATACGCTATTCGTATCTTGACAGTTGTCCTGGAGGCCCGGAGTTCAATTTTCGGCCAAGGAGATCGTCTGTACTGAAAGTTTTAAGTTTTTTTTTCATTCTCTCCAGACAAATGCTGATAAATGGTAACACTGCTTCATCCGCATTCTTTCCAGCTCTTATTAGACGTTCTTTCAGTCCATTGTTTTAAATATTTGACATGAAAATGTCGTGAAATTTAACCAAGAATCTAATCAAATCAATTCATCTCTTTCGACACTACATAAGATGCGAAATAGATTGGACTGTTTCGGAGTAGGTCCGGGTTTTGCAAAGACGCAGAATATCTTACCCAACTAAGCGACTGTCAGCTTCTAAAGATGGACTTTACACCCCGGAGTTTGATATTTTGCTGTGAACGTAACATGTTCTCGAATGAGTCGGCCGGGAATGTTCAGAGCTAACCAAACGACGTCCTCCGTTTCTAAAGGCAACGCAGTCGAACAGCTGAACGGCTGAACGGTCCTGGAATTGGATGGGCTTTATAAACCGCGGTACTCAATCGCCCTCTGTCCCTCTGTCATGTTATTCTCGATTTCTTCAGCGGTCGCAGAACTTGGCAGACTCCTTAAAAGAATGACTCAGTTCTTCACGCATTTGATCCTACTCTTGCGTGTGCGTGTATCCGTTCTTTGTTGCACTTTGTTTTTATTTATAGAAACATGATGTGGCTCTCTGCCATTTCCACTGACGTCAACCAATCAACAAATTTATTTCTGTAATTTTACTTGTATTTCTTCAACAAAATATGTCATTTATTAATTGTGTCTGTAATATAACACGTGCTCTGTATGCCTAAGAAACCCTTTCCGAACACTTTGTTTCCATGATCTAATTTTAAACTGTCCTGATTTTAAAATTTATACAACTCGATTAGTCATCTTATACCATTATTGTGCTTGCAGGTTTCCATAGATATCCTGCCTTTTATGCATCCCGAATGTTCATTAACGTATTCACAACAGCCTTACACTCAACCCTACACTCGATAAAATGAATACATTATACCTCATTTATTTATTATAATATTTTTTTCTTATCTCTGCCTAGGTTTCCAAAGTGTTTGTTTTTTACTTGCAGGTTTTTCGAACAAAATTTTGTATAAATTTATAATCTTTTCCCATGCGTTCTGTATGCGCTGTCTCCTTGATTTTATTGCCATGATATTTTTTGAAAGCATACAAATTATGAAGCTTTGTTTAGTTTAAAATGCGTCTCCTTCATCGTATTCACATTTGACACGAACAGCACAACTGTCCGAGCGAGCGTACAGCAGGTGACTGAATCTGATTGGCTCACGAGGGCACGTGACAGTACATGCGCAGAAGCGTCCAAAACTCATTCGCGTTTGATGGAAAACGTTCCGTTTAAGAAACTGTGTACTCCTAGAACTCTGCAAATTGCAAGGTGTGTTTTCGGACCTTATGACCGTTCGTTTTCATCTAACAGGGTACAAGAACAGGGGAGCCTTGCAGCTCCTAACCTCCGGAAAGTTATGTTTCCTTGCATTACAACATACAAGACAATGGAAACTTTACAGTTGTCACTGAACTTAGAAATACGTTGCTTTGGTGTGTTAACTTTCAATCTCGATACGTCATGGTGGCATCAGTAGAGACTGTCTGTGTGTATTTGTGTGTCATGGTTGGATGGAAACAGACTATAGTGATGGACTTTTCTAGTTTTTGCGTTACTGCTGTTTCCGGTGGTGGCGACACTTGAATATATTTTACCTTACATATGTAATTAGAACAAAGACCATGGCAGGTTTGCTTCTATTACTACTGAGCCCACTCCTCTTTAAATTGCATTTGTTTGGTTTTAGTGAATGCAATCTAACGGACTTTCGTGTATTACAAAAAAATAACGCTTTAGGAGAAACGGAGACAAATGCAACGTTGTAAGGCGGCCTGAAGCAGGCATTTTATGTTTTAATTCTCTCGCGTCCCAGTTTCCACGATGTAAACGTAAGTAATTGGCGTTTTTACACTCAGTCAATCTAAGAAATGTTTACAGCTTAAGAAGATTTAACGATCTGCACTCATTTCGATATAATTTTAAGTTTATATGCGTTTTATGAACGAATTTCATAAAATGAAGGAATAATCCCTGTCTTGTCTTTACGTACATGTGACTCATATCCGAAACTACACGACGGATTTTATATATAATAAGAGGGTCTTTCATAGTGAGTTAATTTTTGTCCGTATTGGTCCAATAATCGCTTTATACTCGAAGCTGATAATCGAACTCATGACACCTGGTCCCAGATAGCTTTTATCGTCGTACAACGAGTTGGTCATATAAAATGGGCCTCTTTCGCGTCCATATATTTGAATCGTGGTAGAGTTTGAAACTTCATATTTGTGTTTCCAGTAATGTAGTATAAATATTAGAAATTCAGTTATATATAAAATCGCGTAGAATGCATTTCGAAGTTCTTAATCAATCAACTTCTTCATTCTTTAATTTTAATTCATCCTTTCTTTGCTGTCGTAATTTGTTTCCAAACACCTGCATTACATTTATAATTTTTGAGATGATAAAGTTGCGTCATATTGTGATAAATATATATTTCTTGTTTAAATCTTGTCAGTCTAATCACAATAAAATTCCTATTAAATATTAAAATATTTCCATAATTAACATTTAAATACTTAAAATATATTAAAATTATGTTCTCTATCGAAATGTTCGATTTACATTAGAACATCACTGATATTTTAATATTTAATAGGAATTTTATTGTGATTAGACTGACAAGATTTAAACAAAAAATATTTATAATTTTATATATATTTATTTCCTTGTTGCTTATCTTCATTTAAAGTAAAGTTTATGATTGTTATATATTAACGGTACATTTTTGGAAGTGCGACATTTTGTATCTCTCTTTTGTTTTTGTTTCTTGTTGCAAATGTCTTGTCTGTACAGGCCTGTGTAACTAAAAAAACAAAGCTTTCAGCATTAACTGCATTAAGTGTGTGACTTAGCCACTGGCAGGAGCAGGCTAGTTGATAAGTGCTTCGTCCTCTAAGTTAAATTGCGTTTCTCGTCAATGATTCTTTGATTATCATACACCTGGCACACGGTAGGTTTACTCGAAAGTAAGTATTTCGGCTCTCATTGCGCTGAGCCGGCTGGCGGGGATAGGTTAGGTTCTCGGAGCTACAAACTCTTATAAACATTTTGATTTCCCGGAGAAATATTTAAAAATGTTAGGTCCGCGGTTTGTAAACTTCCTGTCAGATGTATCCAAGTGAAAATTTGATTGACACATCACAGATTTTGTTAGAAGTTAATGAAATCATTAAACCGATTAAATTTATATTATTATAAACATTCTTTCCTTATTTTAATGACGTAAACACGGATTCAAAGGGTCAAATGAGTTTAAAGCTTGGGCACTCAACCCAACGAATAACATGAATGTCACGAAAGACTTTGCTCCATGCAGGTAGCTATTCGTGTTTCACCCGCAGATAAATGATCTAATATATAATTATCATAGGTCTTTGTTGTGTCCCCCCAGTCTTTGTAGAACATCTGAACAACACCTTGAAATGCGCCTTAACAACTTCCTCGTTCTCCAATAAATCATACGTGACGTACATCTAATCTTGTTAGATATTAAATAACTTCAGTAGTTGATGAAATATCATTAAACTCCTATGAATGAACTCAGACCATATAACATTATTCTTGTTCCTTAGAAGATTTTGAAAATCCATCCCTTCATTCACTCATACCTGTGTTTATTGATTGTTTAATGATGCTTTTTAAACTGTGTATGCAATACTGCATGGAATGGTTTGTTCATTATAAATGAAGAATTTGGAAGGATGTGGAAACTAGCGCACAACATTTGTTTTAAGCACTGTTCCTTAGTTAATGCGGAGGTATTGATTAAAAACACGAAAAATGTATCAGGAGAGACTGTCATCGCGTGATGACTAAAGCCAGGACCTCCCGAGGACTGAAACTTTGTACCATTTAGATTCTTAAGCAGCTTTCGTTGGAATTTGCATGTGTTTTGTGGTACTGATGAAGGACGTGACCTTGGCTGGTTTGGAACAGTTTCGCGATTTATTTACCTATATTTAAGCCTGTTATTAACATTTGCTATTATTTTCTATTTCAGGTAAGTGATTGTGAGAACTGGTCGTTATGAATGACACCGACGCTGAAAAATGTAAGTTGGCACATCAGAATAAATTATGTTCCTGTATCATGGACATTGATTGAGTTCGATGTATATGCTTCTAAGAAATTTCTCAGAATGTCAGTAGCGTTCATTTTAAAATATGGAGACGAATGAGTGAATACAGGAAGGTAAAATGTGATACGTAACCTAATTTCATAATATAAATTACGCGAGAAAGAGATATAGCCACATTGTTTGTCAGTAGCGTGTGATTCTGATATCATATAAAGACTTTTCGTGTCGTCACACGGCTTAGCCTCTCGAAACTAAGGCGGAAGTGTTACGAACAGTTTCTTCAGGAAGTGGTTGATGTTCAAATTCCTCAGCGACCCATCGAATCAGATGGGAAGATTAGAATCCCCACCCTGTGAATTCCTTCTTGGGGGAATCCCCAACCGAGGTGTTCGCCGGCTATTGACGAAGGTCACACTCTAATGAAAATGACAGAATCGTTAGGACGTGCATACATTTCCCAACTTGTTTTGTTTTTATAGTGTGTGCTATAGGGCAGGATATATTTCTACCATTACAGAACACTCAAACGTAGAGATATGTGTGATAACAGTCCTTAATTTTAATTTTTCCCACCAGAATATACTGCCTAAGCCTTTCTTAAACCTTCAAAAAAGTCACGAGAATTCTACCGTAGCGAAACGAATAACAGAGTTTGTAGGTGAAAGGTGTACTCCATCTTGGAGTACTTGCATATTTCATACGTTTTTTTATTTCCGTCTTGCACAGGTGTCGATGTTCATTTGCTGCAGTTCGAAATCTTTTAGCGACCGTCTTCATGACAAAAACCGTGTGTCCAGTTTATTTCAATACTGTATCGTGTATGTCTTATAAATAGGCTGAACTCGTTTATCCCATCAGTTGTCCACATTTACCTTTCCGGGCTTCCTATCCGCATTTATACGAATGTGAATTAATATAATATGGGACCTGTGTATGAGTATGTAATTTTACGTAAATATGTAAATAATTTCGCACAAAAGTATTCTAAATGTGAGAATAGATTTGGCCTCCAATTATGGCTTTGAACATCGGAATCAGCTTATGAGTGACCATCTTGATCGAAATGCAACTAAAGTCTGGGACATTCGTAAGTCGCAACGGTTTTATAAAACAGGGGGTGGGCACGCGGAAACTAGACAATGCAAGTGTTTCGCTCGACTACACACTCAACTTCACAGGTGCAAGTATTATAACTGTGGTGTATCTCCCTCTGAAATAAGCTTCAGAGCTAGGACCAGGGTGTTTGAGAACAAAGGGACTGCATTCTTAGGTACATTCAGTGTTTCTAAATTTTTTTTCTCAAAATTTCGGTGCATTTAAATGTAGTATAATCATGCCACGTAATTTTAAAATTTCCATGATTGTAAGAATATAAGTGTCTATGTATGAATGCGTAACCATATGAGCGTAGTTTGTGTCTTACGTCCATAAACTGTATTTTAGTCCATCGCCAGACTTAGGAAAGGCGAGATTTGCTTAGTAACTACGCAGCACCGCCATGTTATAAGAGACATTCACATCGGATATCAAGATGCCAACGTAACTGTTCGTACGTAGTCCAACGCTAAGACCGGAGTTCAGTTGAACGAAAACAAGGGAAAAGGAAATGTATCTCTCAGGAACTGGTCTTTCCGATTTCCGGTCTGCGAGACCTATCAGCTGACAGCTTGTTTGTGTGTGTCTACAGATTAAGTTTAAAACTATTTACGAACATGAGACCGTTACACTACAGCGACTTATCAACAACCTCAGGAGTTACGTCTCTTTTGGCAATACCAAGGCTTCACGGGGAAACTGGAGGTTAGGGACAAAGCGACAGGTGGTAACACGTGCCTTGAACTTGCACATAAATGGATTTGACGTACAATTTTAAAAAGCGTTAGAAAAGGACGCTTTAGAATGTTCGTGTGGAAGCCTGAAGACTTATTTCTCATGCTGCTAACAGCTGTGTCCTCAGAAAATGTAGATTTACTTTATTTCTATAATTGTTTTACGCAATTTAAAACCACGGATACAAAAGGACACACGCCGAAGTTGGTAGAACTGGGTATAGATGTAAGTTCTCGGGCGGGTAGGCATATTTGAAATCCACGAGTAGAGACACGTCGTTTGGCGTGGGGATTTGATCACTGCTTATACGTTACAATACATTGTACCTTCCTGTTCTATTTATTGTTCAGGATCCGAATTAACAACATAAAAAAGCACGTGACGAGCGAAAATATAACCTGACCGAGGAAGCTGAGTTACTTTTGCGAGACATTAACTGCGTGTGTCTGTCCGTCTGTACATAATTATATATTACGAACCACTGTTTTAACTCTAGCTTATTGTTTTTTTGGGTTTTGACCCCGTGAAGGTGGTTTCAGCGTTTCGAGGAACATGCTGCTACCATATTCAGTGTGTACTTTGAGAGATGGACCAAACCATTTTCTCCAAAACACTGCAAGCTCTACGTGGGTGAATGTTGTCATAACCGAGAAAACCCACAGTCTAAAACTTCTCGATTCTCCTACACGTAGCCTACACCATAAATGCAGACCCCATCTTTGATTTTTCAACTTCCTATCTTCGTCACTACAAACATGGGCGCCGTGCGAAGTCGCGAGTAGAGCACATTAGGTAGGGTCTTGAAATTTCGTACAGTGTTCGATGCTTTAAATATAAATGTTTTGTCATGGGAATTTTTATTATTAATATAATTCTAACATGGCGGTGAAGCGAAATAGTTTTGCTGCGCCAACGAAACTTGTGATTTATTGTAACGTGGCATGTAAAACTTTTATTACAGCGTGTTATAAACTGATCTCGTCGATGTAACAGTGGCAAATTTTCTTTTACAAAGTTAATCAGACTACGATTGAATGTTTTGGCGTGTTGACACTTATCGCCGGGACTTGGTCAAGAAATAAGGCTCTGTCCAGTAGCAGTTTCGTTATCACACTTTAAAGTGGTCTTGTGTGATTTGTGTCTAACGAAGTAGGAGGCTTTCGTTAGAAGTTTCTGCCAGCTCTCGTATCCTGAAATATTTTTGTGCAGTTTAAAAACGAAAAACTTTCATTGTCCTTTTGAAACGAACGTAAGATTGTACACTTTTCTATCTGAATAACATGTGGTTTCTTCATTGTATTAACGTAAGTCTGTTAGATGATATTTTTGTTTCTAGTCACTGGGAGATTATAAATAAATGCAGAATTTTAGTCGGTACATCGTAAGAGAAGAGACCACTTTCAAGACGTAGGCGTAGATGGGATGATAATATTAAAATTGTAAGGTATGCGTCGTATTAGACTGTTCAGACTCTGGAGTCTTTTATTCGAATCCAGTCAAGGCACTAATTTTTCCTGCTACACTTGTATGTTGTATTGGCCTGTGTAAGTAGGGGTTTTGCAATGGCCCATGTCCCGATTAAATCATACCAAAAGATTCATAGTTCTCTGAACTAATTATGAATTCTATCAGGCCAGAGGACTTAATTCGTATAAAGCTGAAGAATAATTGAGCCAGGGTAGAGTCCAGAGTGTCTGGCTGTTGTCGATAATGAATCTTCGTGTTCCATAAATGGTGTGGAATTTCTTAGTCAGCTGAGCGACTGTCAGTGTCTTAAGGACTGTCCTTGTTGATGGTAGTTAAAATGGATTTGCTGCGCGGTTAGGGATCGGATATCGAAACGTCTAACGCCTAGCTCATGGACGCTGGTGACGTCATAGAAAGTCTGTCGGGGCCAAGCCAGCAATTAACGGTACGCTGGATTACCACGATATGTAGGACTGAGGGACGTGCGTCTGTTACGCTGTGTACATTTTCGTGCACACGTAAAAACGTAGAAGCTAGCTACTACGTAAAGTCTGACTGTCTGTCCATCTCCAACCTCTTTTGAGCGGTGTGCGGTGGTTCGGTTATATCACATCCCTTCTCTTTTATCCCACAGAGTCCTCCCCCCCTAACTCTCTCCTGTAAAATAAGGGAGATCGACGGCTTCTGCTGTATTTCCAAACGCACTTTACAGAGCTGATATTTCCCAGTCATTATTAATAATGGTATTCTGCCATTAAGGCTCAGCTCATGGAGCTCGCAACATTTCGCTTTCGAAAACCCGCAGATTCGGTTTGTTCCGGTAGAATGCATCACCGGGTAGCGCTTTTTTTATGATTAGAGCCTACAGGATTCCCTCCCCGTGCTTTCTGGCTGACTGTCTGCTTTTGAGAGGTAAAAAGAAGCCCTTTGTAATCTTAACAACGGGTAATCTGTGCTTCGATCTACCCGGAATAATATGAATTAATGTTACGTCATTTTTAAAGACGACATGCATTATATGTCAAGAACATACGAGAAAGATAAATATTTTGAACTAAAATTGTGTGTTTTGGGTGTCAGTGGGGGGGGGGGGGGGAGGAGAGAGAGAGGAAAGAGTAGGCAGTAATCCGTTCTTTGTAACAACACTTTTGCTTCCCGCTTTAGACCTCAGTAGTTGAAACGGCGTTGTTAAATAACGAAACAATGGTAGTATAATACATGTTGATGCTTTATTCATTACGTCGTCTAGTCGGTCGTCCAATTGCCTAGAAAATAGAAATGAAACTGATTTGATTCGAGAGTGGTCTTTGCCCCACGAAGGGCAGAAACTATTTAGGTCTTGAACAACAAGAAGGTGATGTTAAAATTTATCTTAGAGCAGTACTAGACTTTGCTTAATTGTCTCCGCATAGCGTTCAATGACAGGCTGTTGTGAACACGGCAATGAACATCCGGTTACAAGTCTACAGGGCCCTGGGACCTTGTAACTCGGATTATATTCGGGTCAGGGCCTGGTTCACATGATGACAATCAAACATTATACACAATATTTCGGGCTTTCTCGGTCCACAAAGAAAAGGTTACGAGCTCGTCTTATGCTCGTGACACAGCCGGGCTCCGGAAAAAGAAAAATCCAATCGACTTGATTTTCTCGGGGATTTTCGTAGCTGCCTCCGTCCGTCGAGATAACAACGTAAAAACGTTTCAACCGAAATCTTTATAACATTCCCCAAAAGCCAAAATATTCAGAATTTTTTTTAGAGTATCTTTAAATAATTTATTCAAGGATTACTGGCGTAGACAGTAATTATTAATAAGTAGATAATAGATGAGGGTAGATTGTAAATGACTCAGGCTTCATTCGGGCTGCGATAACAGGGATTCGGGCTTATGTGGTGGTCGGGTAACATAAACTGCGGGTTCGGGCTCGGGTGAATTTCTAAATTTTCGACACGTGCACTTTTCTAACTCCGGGTTCCATTTAAGACGGGAATTCGTGAGTAGCCGAACAACTATCAGCGACTCAGGGAGTTATTTAAGACGGACGAAACAACAGTGAATTAAATAACGAGTTACTTAAGTCAGTTATGCAATTAGTGTGACATGTGACACATGTCAGAGAGACCCAAGGTTTTTGTAATTGCTTTAAACTCGTGTGAAAGTTAATTGCCGCGTTTGGGATTCAAAGGCGTATTTGGGGAATAATTTAGTCCAAAACGAATTAAAGAAATGCTCAGAATCTTAAAATTTATAACAAAACTGAATAATTTTGAGACCTTTAAGATGTCTTTATTTACAGACTGTGTATGTGTGGCTTACAAACGCCGAGACAAATTACGAAATATTGCAGATCCTCGGACTTTGGACTGATTCTTTAGAACGCCATAACCGAGGGTTTCTGCGGGGAGAAGGGGCATGTAAGAGCCAAACAACTCAAATACAAATAAGCCTCGAAAGATATTAAAACGGATCTTAGCATCCGGGGTGGGGGGGGGGGGTGGCCTAGAATCATCACTTTACGTACAGGGGCCGTTGACTCTCTCCTGTGTACACTGCAATGAAACATCGTGTTCTGTAAGAGGCTGAGACCTTTTTCACTAGCTGAGCCAGTGAAACAGCTTTATAAAGCTATTTTACTTTGTTACTAATTTAACTAGTTATGAAAATTTCCAGCCAGTCACGTTGCGCTATGTACTGTTCTCATACGAAGATCTTGGATTCAAATTCCAACCTGTTCATGGATAGTTATTCAATTTTCTGAGGCCTTGAGATGATCTGATACACCACAAACACTCGTTCCACATTCTTTAAGTGCCATTTGATTCTTGTTATACATTGGGGACGATACGAAAGGAGTCGGTGTTAAAAACATTATATCGCAATGATTTCTGAGTGGCCGAGGAATTTCTTCTGTCGGCTTCTGTAGAAGGACTCTGCTCAGTGAAGTTAGTAATAAGGAGAGGACTATCGGCTACGTTGTCCTATAGATTGATATTTACGTCAGGCGTTGCTATGCGGTAGCTCACTACCCTTATTCCTCCCTTACTTCAACCCCCTACATTACAATATCCCACCCCACTCGGAATCTTAGGGTAAGAATGGATTATCGCGTAGTATAGGAAGAAAATCTAAGTGTGTCTGTTTTGGAATTCTGGCTTGAAACGCCGTGTGCAACCCAGAAGACCGACGGCGTACGTAACTTGGCATTCGTAAATATTATGTGCATTTCGTATCTCACAGACAGGGTTCAAACCCCAAGGAAGCCGCTTTCTTCCTTACAATGTTATAGCCGCGATATTGCAAATTCTTTCTTTAATAATCCATGTAAGGACTTGAGCAATTCTTTGACTGTCTTGCAGGCGACTGGCCAGCAATGGAATTAATAAATAATAGTAATAATAACAATAAAATTCTTTATTTTAGTGCGTTGCATAACAGCGAAATAAATAATAATAATATTAATAATAATAATAATTATATATTGTTTAATCTTGTCCGTCTAATCACAATAAATTCTTATTAAATATTAAAATATTACAATAATTAACATTTAAAATATTTAAAATATTAAATGATGTTCTTTATATCACAATATGACGCAACTTTACCATCTCAATAATAATAATAATATTTAAATTTCACCATGCGATGAAGATGTTTGGGGAAATGGAGGTATAATATTCTTTACCTCGGAAATGCGTAGAAGAAAGAGGTCAGGTGGCCACTTGGCCTCCCCTCCAACCCGTTAAAGTACTTTTAGTGTGTGTGTGTGTGTGGCCCGTGGGTCGGTCTGCACGCGGTGTGGAAGACAAAGTTTTTCAGTTTCCTCTCCTATCGGGAATCATTCTCCCTGCCAACCGGATTGTAAGTTAACAATAACAACAATAATAATCTTGGCTTTAGAGGAAATCGTAGATATAAGTCAAGAATAACTCAAAAGAACAGGGCGTGGACAAGGTGCAGTGGCGAACTCTTGTAATGCGCCTTCAGATTTCATAAGTAGTGGAACGTTTCTAGACCAGATGAGCTGCTGCTAGCTTCTCGCGAAGGAAACTGCTACAAGAAATTGTTTTTTTTTTATCTTTTAACATCACCACCGGAGACCGATATTTAGCGACTTTCACCAAAAACATTTTTTTTTCACAATGTCGCGCGCAATGATTTTGATGTCGGACGTCAGAAGTACTGTTTATAAGTTCTTACGCTATTTTAGGAAAACATAAAGTGATGATTTTATTTAGTATCGAATGAGATGGGAAAATTGTTTTAGACAAGTGGAACGAATGGAAAATATATCGGCCGTGACCTATTTTAAGAATTCATTCTGATGTTTGCCCGAAGGGACTGATGAGAATTAAGTAAGTAGAAATCAGGACAGCCAATGTTACGGCTGAGACTCGAACCGAAGTTCCACTGGGCTCCAGGATCAGACATTCTTATTCTAAAATGTTGTATTGTTTTTATTTGAAGCGTTTGTTAATAGCAAATGTAATGAGAACTTATGACCTGGGGGACAGTTTTGGGGGGCGCTGTATGAGTTGTGTTAAGTTTTGAAAAAAGAATCGAAAGGAATGCCCGAATATGGTACAGCGATATCTGGTTTGAAGTCTGAATACGAACCTCACACTTTTCGTAATTGCTATAAATACTAAGAATTTGTTTGTTTAGTTTGAAATGATTCTCTTGGCCCCCTAACCACCTTGGCTGCAATGTGGATTTTATCCCCACTTGTGAGCCGCTCCCACCAGCGACTCAGACTAGTTCCACGGAGGCCCTCAAGAAGCTGATGTCTGTCAGCTAGAATTCCCGCCTTGTGTGCATCTCTCAGCCACGTCATCGTGTTTACAAATGTCAGCCAATTTATCCTTTCCTGAGCCAGACGAATCCAGTCTATATCCTCACACACTATTGTTTAATATCATTTTTAATATTATCCTGTCTTCGCTTAGGTCTCTCAAGTGATGTTTTGCCTTCAGTGAGATTTTAGGTTCTCAAGGCGATGAGCGTGATGATGGCTGACTTCTGGGTTGTTGCGCCGTGTAGTCTTATAGACGTTCACAGACGTTCCAGATACCTCCATCTTCAGGGCGATAGTAAAGGCCCCGATTATCGACCTGATTATGAAGGCAAGCCTCTGAAACGTCTGTAAACTTCTACCAGACTACACGGCGCAACAACCCAGAAGACGGTTTTCTTAATTTTAGGCTTTTAGATTTAAAGTTGTTGTTTTTCTATCTCTTTCATGCGTGCTGTATTCCCCGTCCATCTTTTTCTCAGTATTATAACCGTGTTAACATTTAGACATGTATAAATTATGAAGCTCCTTATTAAGAAATGTTGTCCATTTCTTTGTAAATTCCAATGTCGTAGACTCAAACATTCTCATGACTGCTGATGAAGAATGTTAAAGAATGGGATTTGAAGGAGATGATGAGAAGGTGCGGTGAGAAATACAGGAAGATGACGACAGAGAAGTTGAAAGAAGGAGAACCGAAAATGGCTAAGAAGTCGGGAGAGGTGAAGGAGAATAAGATTATTGTCCTCTCTCGGTAAAACCAGCGCTCAACAAGCCTTGAGTGTGAAGAGATAGACACAGGTTCCATCAGCGATTAAGTAAAGGATGCCGAACGAGAACATCGCATATTTGAAGAAGCTAAAAGTTTCATTCCTTAAATGATGATCTTGAAACATTTTAGCATTCCCTTCACCAAAAGCCAACGCACTGATGTGGTTTGACCTTGACCCATAAGCGATTCCTGCCCTGAACATATGGCTCTCATTACAACATTCCTTCTGGTTCGGAAAACTTTCCTCCATGTGGCAATTCAACTTTTTCCCCCCACTTTATTTCCTCGAACGAAGATTAAAGAGAGTTTATACAGCGATTGAACAAAAAGACAACTTTAAAAGTGATTAGGGAGACATGCGAAGTTCGGTTCTTCGTCTTCGTATTGCATAGCTTAGTGTCTGCAGCGTTGAACAGTGAGCGACTGGGAGGGACTTGTCGGATTTTCTGCTCGTTCGAAAACGTCCCACACCTGCCTGCCTCATATTAATTATTTTTTACAGTACGTCGTATACAGGCGACCCTCGATATTACATCACGTTATGTTTCTGGACAAAGAGACGCCTTCAAAAAGGCCTAAAGATAATGATAGGCCTACAGTAATGCGGGTTGCTCTTATTCCTGGCCGGGATATTCAACTCATCGGCGTATTTCTCCAGCTGTAGGTTAACCCGTTCATTTGGGTTGCATTACTTTTATGACACGTGCCAAATTGCTGTCGATAAAGTCAGACGCTGTACTTAACAATTTCGACAGTAGAGGACCGGGGGTACGCGAAGACATCTTAGGGGGCACGTGAAATTTAAAAAAAAAACTATATATTATTTTATTATAAACACTGAATAATCAGTAATGTAATTTATTTAATTTATTTTAGATGTAGATTATATACTATGTATATAACTTGAATTATACACCAACAACTTTGGGGGTACAAAGTTGAAGAGAAATTATATCTGGGGTGTACGCGAACAAAAAAGGTTGAATAACACTGGCCTAGACTAAATGCCAATATTATTATAATTGTGAGCACTTAATTATGTTTATTTTACATAAGTAATTTGTTTTTACGCCAAGTAATGTATTACTGGAAGTATAAAGTACATTGAACTTGTATTGATTCTTCATAATTCTTGCATAAAAAGTCAGAATATGTTTCTTTGCAGTTCAAAAGTTGAACGTTGAGTACATTCAAGATTATAGAATCCACAGCTGTGTGTAGGAAGAGGGAAATTATAATTTTATATGTTTTAATTTTCTAGTTAAAGAAACGCTTAAGGGACATTACATCGCACAAAATTAACACTTTCATTGGGTCGGTGATGATTCATTATATTCATTCTTATAATTCGAGCCCAGGACTTTCTTTGCAAGTCTGAGCGAGTCCATTAATAATAGTCTGAATCCGAAGCTCGTGTAAACAATATTTTAGAATTTAGTCCATACCACAAAGAAAACAACGCAGTAGTTTGAGAAAATAATCGCACTTACATCTAAAATCATACGAAACACAAAAAATAAATGTTAGGTGGGGCATTTGGTGACCAAAATCATTCCGTTAGATCATTCTTGCTGTTAGCGGCACAGAAGACCCCCCTCCCTCTCCTCTGTCCCCGTCTTCTCCCGTCTTCCTTGTCGTCATTATCTATAACCAATCGTCCAGCCACCAGGCGGCTGCATAGCTACCAGAATGTCTGCTGGCGTGGAAACTGTCGGTTCTCCTTCCAGCCCCCAAAAGCAGGACTCCGTTAATGACTGATCGCCATCGCCTCTTGTTTGCACAACCTGGAGACAGTGCAACCAGAACAAACGTGGACAAAAGTCGGAAGCCCACCAACGTAGCCAGGACTTCACCTTTGTCGTGTCCATATAAATCAATTAACCAAGACTACGTTTTGTTACACCAACTCAGCGGACCAGAATCCGTCTTCAAAAGCTGTCACTCAACTGCTAAATGTTATGAAGCCGCAAGGCTCATTACCGCAGTCACAAGAGCCCACCACTGGACTTTATCCCCACCCAGTTTCTTTAAGACCACTTTTAATATTATCCTATCATCTCCGAAGTGTTCTCTTATCTTCTGGGTTTCCGACAAAAATTTTACATGAGTTTTTGATCTCCCCCATGCGTACTTATATCCACCCACAGTATCACTTCTGTGATTGTCTCCCGTCGAACCTCGTCTCATGCAGTAAAAGCTTGTGAACACTAGGACACAATAAAATTGTCTGCCGAGAAAACCTTCAGTTTATTACATTTTACCTTCATGTCCTTCGTAGAGCGGAGGACCTCAATCCTTTGCTTTGTGTTCCCTGATAACTTTGTCAGGATTCTACTTTAAGAAACCCGTGGTTCTTATCCCAGTCCAGCATTCAAAAAACATTTCGAGAATGCTCGGTGGTCACTGTGTGATCTGGATGTGGAATTATTGTCGTTTCGACTAGTAATTATACTTACCAGCTCACAGTATTTATCCCAGTTGATTTTAGATAAAATAATTTTAGGGATTCTGTAATTTACGGTCTCTGAACAAGTTATAACCAATTTTCTTTAAAGTCTGGTATATTTTTCTCTGTTTTTGTCTCTCGGTCTTGGTGGAACAGATTTAACATTCTTGTCCCTTCCTATTTGTCAGTACGCAATTTTTACATTTGTATTGAACTCTGATTCACATTTTTCCTGTTGTTACTGAATTACGCTCACTTTAAATATTCGTAACAAGACAAAAGTTCTCTGACAAGGCCAAAACTTATTCGTGATTAATCTAGTCAGTTCACCATCATTATCACGGTTAAAGTTCTTCCTTGTCCTGACCCAGGATTGTCCCTAGCATCTTCTATCCCTCCCCTAATGTAAGGGATTCAGGGGTGAACAAACGAGAGGAATGAACATAAAATTTAATTTTAAGACTGTATCAGTGTTTACCGTCAGACTGACAGACAATATTTAAGCTTTGTTCCCTCAGGAATCCTAATTCGGCGATCTACCCATATTCCTGAGTTTTATTACCAATGAATACTATCGGCACAGACGTAGGAAGAAGACAGGGCGGTTTTTAGTTGTCGTAAATGATTTGAATCCTCCATGTTCTCAGTCAAAAGGTTTTTAAAAATTCCGTGTGTGTTTGAAAACAGATCGATTTTGTCTTTCCTTTATGAGAGCAATTATGTGGGAATACGTTCTTCTGTCAGGCTCATCTACCAACAGAATTAGATAGCGAGTTACCATTTCACCCAGTATGATAAAATTTTGTTATTCAAAGTTCTTCTTCGATATCTGCTTTACGTTTATGGTTATTCTATATGCAGTTGCAACTCTGGAGAAACATACATCTCAAAAAAGTGTGACTTAAAACTTAAGTAAAGAACATGCTGGCATCAGTCGTCATTACGAATTATGGTACATTAGTATTATTACTCTGTATGACTTTTGTGAAACGAGGAGTTTATAGACCCGGAAACAACTGAAAGTCTTGTTACAATAAAGACGAGAAGCCGCTGGAACATTGTGTTTGGTCGCGCAAAGAGAATGCCAATTAGTTTCCACGCAACATTCTGGGCGAAACAGGTGGTGTGTGAATACGCGACTGGATCCTTGTTTCGCTCTTTGAAGGTTAGCATTCCGACCTAGCATGCAAAACACAGAGAAAGAAGATGCCAAAGGATTACTCTTTGCTTTATATCACAATTAGGTCTCCCGCCTGTTCCTATTAAAATTAATTCTAAGATGGTTCGGGTATGTTTCACGCTTGAAGGAAATGAGGAATACATAATTTATGAGATTTCGTTGTGGCTATGAGTATAATATTAAAATAGATCGTGAAGGAACAGATCATGTGTGTGTTAACTGTGTGTAAGTGACTCAGGGTTAAATGACGATCTCTTGGGAACATTTTTATGAATAATTTTTATACTTGTTGTTTTTTTATTCATATGTAAGTAGTTCGTTATTTGAGGGACGCAAAAATTTGAACGGCGTTTGATAATCATGAAAAGATTACACTTTAACGATCGAGAAATGAGAGTAACATTAAAATTAGTTTTTAACAACATATATTTAATTTCCCGGGGATCACTGACCGTATGCCCTCGGGCACCAAGGACCCCCCCCCCCAACCCCTTCCGTGTCTTTGAGTCCCTGTTACCTAAGCAGCTCAGGGAGAGGGGGTTTGGCAGATGCCTGTCTTACCGTTTTATATTTCGGATAGAGTTTAAAAAATGTGTAAAAATTCTTACTGAATATATTAATGCCCCCTTCATCGTTGATGGTGTTATTAGACGCGAATTGTTTTTGTAGAGAATCACCTCCCCCCCTCGAAAAAAGAAAAAAAAATCAATTTATATTCTCAATATGACAAATATATGCTGATGTGATGTTTTCCCTTAACTTTTGTAGGCATTTCTTCTTTCACTGTTTATGTCTTGCACCGTGTTTTGAGCCAGAATGTGCCTCGAACCCAGAATCCGAGAGACTGAGTTGACTTTGTGACCGGCAGAACTTGTCATGTGTTGTTGTCGTCTCGCGATTTTGAAAACTGTAGTAGCTCCTGTACTATTAAAAGAAAAAGTTGTATTTTTGTCGAAAATTAAAATTAGTTGAGATTCTAGGTTCACACGGCGATGAAGATGGTTTGTGGCGATGGATTTTGAATATGTACTTCAATCGCGAATGTTCCTCCCAAACGTTTGTAACCACCTACAAGACTACACAGCATCAAAACCCACAACTCCGTAATCCACGTTAAAATTGCCTGTTTGTTGTAACCTGTTCTTAAAGACGTGTTAATATTTCTCGCCCCATAGATGTTTGTAAACTTCAGAATGTCATTCTCCCCTCCCCCCGCAAAGTAACAATATTTAATAGTAGCCTGCTACACCTTTTTCATCTTATAAATAATCATTTATTTGTCATTTATATGTTTATCTTAAATCTGCTCTCTCACACTACGGTTACTTTCGTTCTGTTAGCAGAAAACACTTTGATGTTTGGAAGACGAAGATTCATTTTTGAAACACCGTCACAGTCCGTCTAAGCGGAGAATTATTCGACCTTGAAACAGTGCCGTCATTCTGAATGCTGTCCTAAAAACATTGCCTCCTAATAAAAATGCCCACACTTTTGGAGCAGCCTGTATTATAACTGATATTATGAGTATTACACGTGACCCGATTAATTGACTAAATTCTTTCTTAATTACGAAGTACAGGAATGAGACAAAACACAAGAGAACTAGAATATTAGTGGAGAACTGGGAGTCAACTGATGTTTCTGTAACGTTATTAGAACGGTTGTGCGCCTGCGCAGATGAAGCTCGAGACAAATTTCTGCTAGTTCCGACGGACAATATGTCTGTCTATCTATTTATTTACACTTAAGCAGTTAATTGATACACATTAACAGACCGATTCTCGTGGAACACGATTTGAACATCATACCGTTGGAGACATCTCCGTGCAGGTAGTTGCATCTCTGACGTCAACTACATCAACATGGCGTCAGTGCGTACTTCTCAGCAAAATTAGCAGTATTAAGTCACGTGAGCTAAAATTTGTAATGGTTATATAGGCTTATTTGAAAAGTTTTGATATTTAAATAAGGTAATTTTTTTTTAGGAAAACATAACCTAACTGGGGTAAATTTAAATATCGTTGTGTGATAATGACATTTAATTACACATTTTATTTGTATAATTGAGATATTTAAGGCCATATCGTACGAGGTCTGATAATTCGAGGTACCACGTCAGTGTTCAATGAAATGACGGGTTCTTATAGCGGTGGGAGTCTTTTAGGTTGTCGCGCCTTGTAGTCAGGTAGAAAAGTTTACCGACGTTTCAGAGGTGATTCATGGCTCTCTGAAACGTCGGTAAACTTTTATACCTGACTACACGGCGCGACAGGACGCAAGGCATCGTTCTTCGCTTGTAACACGTAATTTGAATGCCAGTTTTTGAATTCAAGTATCCGCGAGGAGACGGTTCGTGACTTCAGTTGAAGTAACGTGGAATGACCACTCCACTTCCTTCAGCGTGGCACTAGGAGAAGCAACATACAGTGAGAGAGAGAGAGGGGTAGACGGCGAAAGGCAAGTAAGCAACTGCACCAGGCATCGTTTCACTTTGAGGATCAATACAACCGTTATTAGTAACTATGTGTGTATAAGGCCTATAACTATATATAGAGACCAATATTGTGGCTTTCTGTTCACTTGCCCAGTTTCCTTCTCTTACTGCTGGATGTATGGAGAAATCGGGGGGTGAGAGGGTGGACTGGAGGGTGAGCTACTTTTTTTTTTTTTTTTTTTTTTTCCCTGAGCTCTACAAGTCTTCCTCTGGCTTCGTAGAGGGATCATCAGGAGAATCAAACAGCGGTAGAGGCAGGTTGAACCGGTTGCCTATATTCACATGAGATATCCCCTCCCCTCCATTCCCCTCCCTCCCTTCCTTCGTGTTTTCTCTCATTTGCTATCCACGCGATTCATCAAAGTAGATTCCCGGATCAGTTCAGATTTTTGCAGGGAGCGAAGGGACGAATGAGATCGCGTTTGGGACCAGAATATTCTTCGGGGAATTTATTTCGCGTTGTTTTGTTTATAATATAATTGCGTTTTCATTTCTGTGCTACAAGCGTAATTGTATTTGTAGCGTATTAAATGTGTAAAATATTGAATTTTATAAAATTTTGTTGGTGCCAATACCAAAATGACAGTTAAACTTGGAATTAAGAAAAATTATAGACGTGACCGGATGAAAAACATTTTTTTTAAGGTGGAGAAACGGGGGTGTCAGAACAGGATGATGTATGTTCGTGCCAATGATCATGTTCGAGGTGACGTTATGTTGAATGCATGGTAAAAGAAGGAAACTTTAATGAAACCATGGACTGCTGTTGACATGGCAACACTTCTGTCTTTATTACTGACATCCACTCCTGTCAGAAGAGACTGAGATGGAGCTACCGTGGTCGGATACATCATTAAGCGCGTGTACGAGTTGAATGAACCTGTCTTGTGCTGGTATTAAGATAGGGCCCCACGTTCACTAGTCATCAAAACACAAGTTGCGAAATGTCTTCATTTTTTAAACCTTTTCCCGCATGATATGCTTATGAAAAGCCACGAATAGTTACCTTTAGATGTTAATAGATGGCGGGGAAATTTCTTTTACTGATTATCTGAAACACGAAATAATAAAGACTTGAATGGGTAGTGTTTCTAAGAGGTAATCGTATGTAGCATGGGAATGATTAATGATTCGATTAATAGTTTTCTTCCTCTTCTCTTTTCAAGCCCTAGTTCCTATAATCTCAGACAGGCGGTGGGATTCCTTAGATATCATGACCAGACCACCACGATGTCTTCAGCAAAAAGGCAAAGATATGGTATACTTTATATTCGGAAAGTCACAAAGGCCGATTAATCTGATTTTCCGTGGCTTTCCTCAGTCCCGCCGTTACAGTACGTGAAATTATGCCATTCCCACTTCCTTCTATATCCTTGTCACATTTATTAATTATTAATTAATGTATATATAAAGAAGTTTACATATGGCATTGCTGTTCTGTGGTTCTGAGAACTGGACCTAGGAGATGAAAATCAACTTAAATAGTTGTTAAAAATGCGTCTCAGTGGCCTAGGACGAACGAGAATAGTCACTCGAAGGCTACTACAGCCGATTCATCTTAGTCAACAGAGCAGATAGAAGTGAATCAGTTCAGTGATTCAAGTCACTGAATCACCCAGATCGAGTGACGACTCACGATGTTGTTAATAGCCGACATACTCCACTCAGCCAAACTTAGCTCCTTGACTAATAACACAGTGTCTAAAACACGTTTCTTAATTAGGATTTGAAACAATACGTTTAATTACAGTGAGCTTAACGCATGGAATATTAAGTCGGTTAAAATCACGTTGCCAGGCCCGCGACAGACGGTGAAACCTCTGAGTTCATCTGCAGGGTACAAAATTAGGCAAACATACAGAGGTAATGCACAGAGTATGGGAAATCCGACAGGCGACATTACTTTATTTGAATATACTGTATTTTCACTAAAATCAGTTCAATGCTTCACATCGCACATTTAAATGATTTTACTTTTGATTTAAAGTTTACTAAAAAAACTGTCTGTGAAAGTCCGAAGTGGATTTAACCGGCGCGTTGTAAATGCAATAACTAAAATTTTGGGCAGCGGTAATCAGTTTTTTTAGTTAAATAACAATAACATTGCAATTTGAATAACTATTAACTACTCTGCAAGTACACTGAATCACTGAGTTTCGTACTGAATTGTTAACAACTCAGTTTCATTACCAGACGAAACAATACAAATCTTACGAAGCAACATCAGTAAATAATCTTGACTTATTTTAACATTCGTCACGGGAAACAGAGGAACATAGAAATTATCTGATTCACAAGCGAAATATAACACAACCACCTTCTTTAACAATCTTCTTCAGAAACTATCGAAGGACTAACCTAATTAGATTGATCTCTTTCCGTAGGGTGCCAATTTCAAGTGACACTTTGTAAGTGAAACAGAATTATTATTTCATTTTATTTAAATGGTAACTCCACGTTATTATCCTACGGTAGGTGCAAGTATTTGAGTATCAGTTTCAAACAGAAAAGACACCTGTGGTATAAACCGTGACTGTGGATTGTCTGCGTGTCTTCACACATGTTCTGTCCTCTCGTCGTCGGGGGTTGGGGGGGGGGGGGCTGGCGTCGTGTGGCTTCCCCCCCCTCCCCCCAACTCCCCGTTCTCTCCGGTCGGCTCGCTTAGCGGTGGTGTAGGTGGCCGCGGCGGACAGTAGGGGCAGACAGAGTTTCCCCGCGAAACTGTGGTTCCCCCTTCGGCACACCACCACTTGACCGCCCCCTCGGTCACCCACAGTCTCGTCTCACACGCTTCAATGGCCCTAGAAGAACAAGGCGATCAAAGGCCAATGTTAATGTCATGATTCTCGACGTAGTGTAGGCGTTTGTTGTCTGGGGCAACAGAACTACGTTTCCAGGGCGGGAGGGAAGACTCTGGTGAAGGAATAACTGGATCGCCCAATAAACGATTGGGGGAAATAAACCGCTGGCTTATTACTTCCGTTAAGGTCTTCTTCAGAGGCATCCTCTCCCCCCCCTCAGGACAGACTTTTAGGGTCAGAAACACAGGTTCGTATTTCGTTCTAGAAGACACGCGATTTCTAATGAGCTTTACATGTGATGTGTTCCGACTCCCGTACCACGTACAGTCTTGTTCCTACATTTGGGCTCGTCTTTGGTAATTCAACGCTACGTTGCCTTCAAGACCAATAAATAAACGTAGTGAAAGATGAAAGTTAAGTTTTTCCTAAGCTTAGCCTAGTTAATCGGCACAACACGCAGGAGTCGTTGTAGGTCTATAAATCCACGCCTTCTTCTAGATCAGTGGTATTCAACCTTTTTTCTTCGCGTTTGTAATCCTGGGGTCTCGGGTTCGATTCCCGGCAGTGCCCGAATTTATAACTTGTGTTGGGCAAGGCCGTGGTCTAGGCATCACGGAGTTTTCCTCCGGGGGCTTCCTCGGTTTCTCCGTGGCATCCCAACAATTACTCCATTCACACACAGAAGAAGGCAATGGCAAACCACTTCTGGATCATCTGCCAAGAACGTATATGAACAGGTCCCAGTCCGAGAAAAGGATGGAAGGATCCTGTTCATATGGACCTGTCATCAGACAGAACACTAAATAATAAAATACCCCCAGATATAATTTCTCTTCAACTTTGTACCCCCAAAGTTGTTGGTGTATAATTCAAGTTATACATAGTATATAATCTACATCTAAAATAAATAAATTAAATTACATTACTGATTATTCAGTGTTTATCATAATTTTTTTTTTAATTTCACGTACCCCCTAAGATGTCTCCGCGTACCCCCGGGAGCCTCTCTAGAGTCCTGACGGACCTCACATTCGATCTGAATGGTCTGGGAAAGGGGACAACGTGTCCTCAACATAAATTGAACCCGGGTCTTCCAGCCATGACTGAGCCATAACGTAAGTGGTCAGTCTGATGTGCCTGAGTAAAACAACGAAATCGCCAGTCTTCATGCGTGACAATTGAAGTGAAAACGTGTCCCCTCGATGTGTGTTGTTTCCTTGGAGCATTTTTGCATTTAAGACGCCATCAGAAGATAAAGAAACAGTTTCTGTCTCTCTGTGACATTAATCACGCCCTCTCTATATTAGATGTTCCGAACCGGAGTACGTGTACTCCGTGTGGGGGTATGTAAAGTATATTTTTTATTCATTGTCAAACAAAAATCAAACCTAATACGTGCTGAAATCTTTATGGTACGCTTTTGGTGTTGTATGAGATAAGTGCCCGGAGTCTGTGCTCTGCTTTCAAGGAATATTTGAATTGAAAAATGACCCCAAACGCTGATTCATAGTTTTATTTGGTTACTATACTCAAGGTACAAAATTGCCCTGGTATTGGGGATGGATTCAGTCAGTGGCCTCCGCTGTGGCAGTGTTATGAAATCTGGATTGCTTATCGCCGCTGCCAAACAGACTCGTGACAAGGAAACGCGAATTCTAAGTACGACTTGAGTGAATTCCAGCTTAGGAAATTCGATTCCTGAGTTCAAGAACGGGCTACACCGTGCTAGATACAAATGAGGACACTTCAGAAGAACTATAGACCCTTCATTTAAATGACTGAATGGTTTGCTGTCGAAGAAACTGAACGGAGAGGATTACACTTGATTGAATCCGCTAAACTTGCGTGGAATTAAAACCGCAAGGCAACGCCCTGTTTGTCGTCAGGTCGTAGGCGAGATGGGCTGTCGAAACAGGCTGAAGTGTTGCCTAAGTATCAGGAGTGTCGCATGACAACAAGTTGTGTATGCAGCTCGGCAGACATCTAGTATAACTAGGCAACTTCTTCGACAGTGTCGCAGTGCGTGTTGTCTAAACAAATTAAATAGGCTGAGTTACTTGCGTTCTTAAAATTTGAACAACTAATGTGTATTTAAAATAAAATTTCACATTAAAAATCTCAAATTTTTTTTCTGGTACCAATTCGTGCACCTTAAAATACTGTTGGTGTTTTCTGAACTCTGTATTATTTGTAACTCGTCTCGGGAGGTCACAGGTTCAAATCCGAGCCAGGATACTGGCTATCGTGACAGGTTTTTTTTCACGGGAAATGATCCTGGTACCCATTGGTGGGCCCCAGAGCCAGTCTGGATGTAGAGGTTAGAGGAAAAATCCTCTGCCCCCGTCGAGAATCAAACCCCAGTCGTCCGGAACGTAGCTAGTCGCTATACTGACTGAGCTAACCCTGCTCTAGCGTCGTTAAATATACCATGAATAAATAAATAAGACTTGAATGTCCCGGGCTTCTAGTGTATATTGTGGTGTTACTGATTGTAAACCTTGTCTCCAATAACGAAATATTATTCCGGTATTTACTAATTCGTACAGCGAATCTTCGCATTACGTGACAGTTGAAGTCGCTTCTGCGACAGACTGCCTAAACAGGTTGTATTGTTAGTTTAACTGCAGTCCTTGGCCAGTCCTGAGATGTGACTACGTTTATTGACTTGGGTAGCCCAGAGCTGTTCGCGTGTCCAGTTCCCTTGCTTCTGGTAACGGGACCTGTCGCTTTTCCTTCTCACCCTTCCCCCTTCGTCCTCTGTGCATACCTTTTCTTTTTTAAATCAGTTTTCTAGTGCGTCTTCCAGACTGCCTAATCACTATAAATAACAAAGACATTTATACCAAAGGAGTGATATTAATCCCTGTTTCTTCCTGAACGTTGACGAATTATGTATGTTGGTCTATTACAGTTACTTCTTGGCTTGTTTAACAACATTTTATCAGATATATGCCAGTTATAAAGTAACTTAAGAACTTGAGTAGATTCCTATACATCTTTTGGTCAGAATTTCGACCACCTCAACAACTATCAGCTTCTGACGAACCATATTCATTTAGTTAGTTAAATATTTGTATAACTCTGTTCCAGATCAATGTATCACAGCTTCTACTACTTATGTTCATGTTGCTTATTTTTTATGCTCAAATTCACCGACGTACAATTTAGTATTTTTACTGTCAAAGTTATAATATTAAAGTTGTCTTTCTGTTTTGCGTTACTAACATCTGGGCCACATTCTGTTGTACAAGTAATTAAATATTTTTGAATGAGGATATCATAGAATAGGGTTGCCTTAAATAGGAGTCAGATATTTGACACATTTTTGTAAATTACTACAAAAGCAAACCCATGTATGTTATGTAATACATTGAGCGACTATATTGTGCATATGTGTAGATGGATTTTGGGTGGACGACCGAGGTTTGAATCCCGTCATGTCCAGACTGACTGTGGATGGACCCACGTACCTCGTTCTTCAGCGGGTGCGTGGAACTGAATCGTCGGAGATAATGTGGCCATTGATCGACCTTGAAGGCGTAGAAAACTTTTTGTTCGGTTTATCTCCTTCAATAATTCTGCTTTTATATTTCTTGAACGGTCTCTATAGCCTATAATAATTATTTCTGAGGGCCTTAAATGTCATAATTTATATTTCCTAGTAAATCAAGTTATAATATTGTTATTTACGTTCGTTACTACATCAAACAAGAACGTTAAACGAGACATAAAGCATGGTGTTGAAGTTTGAGTGGGTTTGAGTTAAAGCAGTCAGCACGTCGCTTTTGACGTCTGCATAGTAAGGAAAGTTCCCGAAGAAAGTCGTCACGCGACACCAGGTTGACACGCCACTGTAGTAATAGTAGAGCCTATTGTAGTATTCATGTGTGTTCCGTAGCGAGGTGTAATTGTATCCAGCCGCTCTGAACGTGATGCCTGATTGCTTAGAGGGATGAATCAGTTGCTCCCCCCCCAAATTATTTCCACCACTTTTCAGTCAATTTTACACGTTTTCGCATTCCCTCGTACGCCGCTTACCAAAGCTGTTATTAATTGTTATATAGATTATTGTTTCGTGTGCTACTTAGACACGTTATATCAACTACAGAAGTTGCGTAACGTGAAATGAATTGCAAAGGTAGAGGACTGATTAATCATTTTAAGCTGAATTCGTATGAGTAATATTTAATAAATTCATTCCGTACCGCGAAGAAAACAAAACACTTTACTATTACGAAGATCATATGGGGAACGCTGTTTAACGTAATAATCCACGTTTGCAATAAAAAAACAAAACGAAACACATTAATACAAAATTAAAATTCATTGATTTTTGAAACAGTTATAGTTACCACTTGGCTTAAAGACTTAATCCTTAAGCTGTTTAATTAAACTTAATCAACTGCTGGAAGTTATAGGCTGTAGCATCGAATTGTAAGAATTGTGTTGGGCAAGGCCGTGGTCTAGGCAACACGGAGTTTTCCTCCGTGGTATCCCAACAATTACTCCATTCACACACAGAAGAAGGCAATGGCAAACCACTTCTGGATCATCTGCCAAGAACGTATATGAACAGGTCCCAGTCCGAGAAAAGGATGGAAGGATCCTGTTCATATGGACCTGTCGTCAGACAGAACACTAAAAAATAATAATAATAACTGTGATATATTTAAAAATAGGGGATGATTCTAAGTCCTTTGTGCCCTTGTAAGAATAATAAGTTTTGGAAGTGCTAAGTGATTTAAAAATCCCTCCCAGCGTTCGTGCACAAGGACTGTAGAATCATTCTGTATTGTCCCTATATGAGATAATCTGTTATGTTAGGCGGAGATACGACTGAGATTCGAACTGGGTATCTCTCGAATACAAGTCAGACGTGTTTCAGCCTTGTGAATGTGTTTCGATATTTTTATTACTGTCATCGTCTCAAAATAGATGGTTTTGCTACTTCGAAGGCTGATGTTTTGACAAATGAGTTAAGGTATTCGCTGTGTTATAACAGGCCTTTCCTTACAAAGTTTTAATGATACTATTGTTAGCTATTAATAGGCCAGTCTACTACTTATTAAATAACCGGATAAATGAGTTTCATTTGTAACATGGCCGCGTTCAGATGGGATGTTTCATCGGATTGAACTCCATCAAGATTAATATGAATAACAATTTTCTTGACAAAGTAGGATTTGATAATAATGGGACAAACATTTGTTTGAACAGCAGACGTAAATGTGCAAACAATAAGACGTAATTTGTTCGGAAATAATCGAAAACCACCTGTTGGATTGTTACACATCCGTGGGCCAATAACAGTGCCTGAACTACGTGACCGACTAATTCCAAATTTGATTTAGTAGATGTGCGTTATGTTTTGCAGGGGTACCTTGATTTTAATTAATTTTTTTTTACTCTAATTTTACAGTTCACGTTATTTAAACCTACAGATGAACTTTTTCGTGAATGCTGTATTTAATTTCACAGACCGCGATGAAGCTCTAAATAGGACATTTAGGCTTATATTCAAAGATAATTAGGTTATCTAGTGACATTTTGATTAACTTTATTTTAAGGAAATTTTTAAAGGAACTTACCGTAAGTCTCTAACCTCAGAGTCTATTGTTATTACTCGATAGACAGTACATTCGTCACACGATTAGTTATAGTATAAGACTATTAATGTATTTAAATTTAATTTACATTAATATCTAGACGGGAGACATGAGTTAATTAAATGCACTTAAATTTACCACCTCAAAGTTGCATATTCTCGTCCGTAATGTTAATTTTCTTTCAAGATATTTTCAGAAATTAAATTAATGTTTATTTTAATGTAACGCATCACAGATGTTGTGTCTGTTATGAAGATACTGAGCAAAACCTTCGAAATGTTATCCGATTCAAAATGTCAGTCGCTTTACCGCTGAGGTAACTCGTTCGGTATGTTGCGTTTATGGTTACGCTAATTGAAGACTCTCCCGTGAATCGGTGAAGGTTGTAAAGGAAGGAGTGGTGGCTGGTTTTATAACGCTGACACACCTTTCGTCTAGGAACAAAAATCTCACGTGGAGGACTCAGGTTCCTCGAGAGCTGATGTCGATTCCAACTTTTCGGAAACTCAATAAATATGGTGGCCACCGTCGCTACAGATAAGCTGCTCAGTGCTAAGATCTGCAGACTCAATTTTACATTTGAGTTGTGCTTAACTCAGTTAAAAGTGTCTTAAAATTTCTAAGTTCTCACGGCGAGAAAATTTCGATCTTGGCCATCGAGACTGTAGGTCTTGTAGAAGGTACATGTAGCCTCCATCCTCAGGGTTTAACCATTATTTCAAAACCTAAACGACTGTAAAGTCTACAAGAATATTAATTCCTCAAATGTCATCGTCTTAAACAGAAGACGTAAGTAACTATATACTCCATCTGCTTTAACATTCCATAACTCTGCATTTTGTTCACAGAGTGTATTGATGGGTTTTATATGATAATCAGAATGGGAAATGTATTATAAATCTTGTATTGAAATAAGGGAAGGAAGGTAAGACTACGTTTATGACAATCTTTTATTTCCGTTGACGTAAAACAATTACCGAAAGTGTCCATAAACTGTACTGGAGTATTGAAACGTCTTACGTCTTATATGAACTAAAAAATAAAAAAAATAAAAAAATTATTTTGTATGTATGTTGCAGTGAAAACCTGAAATTTGTTACTGCTAGTTGTTAGTTAAAGCCACGGTGGTCTAGCGGTTAGAACGCTGGCCTTGTAATCCTGGGGGTCTAGGGTTCGATTCCCGGTGGTGCCCGAATTTATAACTTGTGTTGGGCAAGGCCGTGGTCTAGGCAACACGGAGTTTTCCTCCGTGGCATCCCAACAATTACTGCATTCACACACAGAAGAAGGCAATGGCAAACCACTTCTGGATCATCTGCCAAGAACGTATATGAACAGGTCCCAGTCCGAGAAAAGGATGGAAGGATCCTGTTCATATGGACCTGTCGGCAGACAGAACAATAAATAAATAAAATAAATAAATAGGTCTTACCACACGTCGCTTAGTATAAAAGTGTTGCTGTTAGATTAGGTTTTATTAATAACTGTGTCTTCATTAAATTGTTCAGTTTTAATTTATTAGTAAATCAAAGTTTCACAAAAGATTGCTTTTCATTTGTAAAAATGATCTTCTTCTATCTTAGTTAGTTCCTTGTTAGATCTTTTCTTTCGGGTTTCTCTGAGGCTTGTGTGGGAATACGTAATTGTTTTTGTGCCCCGCAATAAATACTTGGAATCTTCCATAAACTCGTGTTTCTAAGAAAAATTTCTTTTATGACTATTTGTAGTTGTTCCTACAGAATACTAGTTTCTTTTTCTCTGTTACTTATAAGAACGACCTGTGCCAATCACAGTAGATTAATTGTTGGGATCTTGACGGCTTGGGTACTATGATAATTGGGTCGTATCCAACTTGAGGCCTCTGTGTTTGCTGTAATGTATAGATAGAGTCCTTGTGACGACGGGCCGATAGCCCAGCCAAGGATTCCTATCAACTTTCGAAATACACGGTTTCGATAACTTCCGTAAGGAGACGGCCTTGGTTCTTGAAGAACTGTAGAACCACGTTGAAACAAAGGCGGTACCCGATTTCGGGTTGTAACTAATAACATGTGCGTTTTTGACTGAGTTTTGATCAGTTCTTACCCAGCGGAGATGGAGATTTGTAGAAATTCTATTTCGTAACACGTCATTAGAATGATGATGTTGATGATGATGATGATTACTTTTCAAGAGTTGTGGTATGCATTAACAGAAAGTGAATTGTTTCAAGTGTAAACCGAATGCAGAATTTTTAGTCACAAATAGGATTATAGTTTCAGTTGGCCATTGAAATAATGGTATAACATTTGACCCTAGTACAATGATTACTCTTATCTTCATTCTATTGTTTCGCAGAACACCTATCACCCCCTGTCCCCCACTCTTCAGTGTTTGAACATGGATTTGTCAGTTCTTTTTACCTTCGTAGGTCTATGCACTCTAAAACCTGTATTTTTTTTTACAGAGGCGTCCGATATTCGACTTTCAGCTTGTCTGATAGTCTTGCTTGAAGTCATAATGGTTTTGGGTGACAAAGAACGGAAAGTATTATGCCTCAAGACAAAAGAAGATGTGTTTCCACAAATATTTATGGCACAAATCGAGTTAATTCTTTAAATACTTTTATAAGTGGGCCTACTTACGTTAGGAGCAAAGTAACTTGTTATTTGTTTGACGAAACTTTGGTTGAACGGTGGACTTGAGTTGGGAAGGATGTGGAAAGAATCTGTCGTCGGCCAATTTTAAGACACTAATCTAAACGTGTTCCTGGAAATAATAACAGAAACGACAAACGATGACGTATTGACAGCCAATGTTTTTAAAGCAAGAACTGTGGAAAATCAAGATAAATCTTCAAGAACATAGGCGATTTCCCAGCTGATACATCGACGAAGGATATTCCGAGTGTACAAGTCAGGGATGACGACAGCTACACCGGTAGAGTTGCAAGAAAGTTTTAGATTAATGATTTTAATGAAAATTTACGTCAGTGATGTGGGAGTACCTCGAGAATCATACTCAATGCCAGTTACTGGTTACGACAGCACCGGAGTCAACCAGTATTAGCTAACGGTACACAGTGGCATGTTTCCACGTTTGATTTTCGGTCCCTGACAGCAATAGCCACTAGATCCTTTACCTTCCGTGTAATAGACTCTTGTAACCTCCTTCCTGACACTCGATTCAAGGTCATCGTTGTTGCTAGGCCGATATTCTCGCCATTTCTGTTCAGTGCAAACATGGCGTATTCATTAGCAGAACGTGTTTTCATTGTATAATATGCTCAATTTTATACGCCTGTTGATAGCAGTGTGACGTCATTTACTATTTACTATGTGCTTCATGCAGCAAAGTAGTTATTTGTTTGGAATCTTGGAAATGGATTATGGATAAAAAACAAAAGACGGGTACATTAATGTTTAAGGTTGTTTGTTATGTCCATAAAATTCCTAATATTATGCTCCTCGGATTTACGGGCTAGTGAAGCAACAGGCTTCAGAGGATATGTTATGTTCCTTATTTATGTTACATTGTGCAATGCTAAAGCTAGTCTACGAATCTAATTTAAGCTGTTCCCAACATGATTAAACATGTGTGTTTAAGACAGAAATTAATGATACGTCATATTTAGGTACTCTTGTTTACAATTCGCCGTTAACAGTTATCCGCGATGGCGTATGTGATAATTTGAATCCTTAGAAAAATTCAGTTTCCAAATATCTGGGATTTGTAACACTGCCATACTTCCTGTTTGTGCAGGTCTGTCAAAACATTCAATTCCGTAGAAGGAAGAGAAAGGAGTGTTCTGTCTCTGAAATGAATCCAAAGACAAAACGTTGCTTGTCGGAAAATAGATCATTTTATATATATATTTATATATATATATATATATATACGTCCAGAGCAAGTGGAAGGCACCTTTACGATTGAGGGGGTAGACATCTTCAGCTGATTCTTTAGCAAATTAAAAGCATTTCAGTTAGAAGTATAAATCCATTACGTAATTGGATGGATTCCTTGACATTTTTTAAAATCCTTCCAGACAAAGGGATGGCGAAATCACTGCTGAGTGACATCGCTTCTTCTGTAATGTATTTTGTTTCTGTGTGGTCCCGTACTGATTTTTATTTTCGATTCTTACTGCATGGACGTTTTCAGTGTGTTTTGTTATATATATGTGTGTGTGTGTAACAGTTTGAATGTTTATTTTCTTTGAATTTTGGTCTTGTCTCACAACACGAATATAAGCATTGACGGGGAGTTTGGGTAGATTTCGCTCAGTAGGAATATTTGGACCTGAGAGAGGAGAAATAACAGTAGCATAGAAGAAAAACGTGATGGCTTAACTTTATAACAGTCTTCAACAAGTAACACGTGTTTTAAGGTGATCTAATCAAGGTGGATAAAATGGGTGGGAATGAACAATGAATTATTGAAGTGAATATACAGACAGAATTTTGTTAAAAAATCTGTAGGGCAGGGACCATTTGGTAAATCTACCGTATATTATAGGATAATATAAAAATTTATCTCAAATAAATTGTGTGTGAGGATGTAGACTGGATTCGCATGGATCCTGTAAAGTTGGAGACGTGTATTCTTGTAAATAGGCTTTTTATTTATTTATTTAGTGTTCTGTCTGACGACAGGTCCATATGAACAGGATCCTTCGATCCTTTTCTCGGACTCGGACCTGTTCATATACGTTCTTGGCAGATGATCCAGAAGTGGTTTGCCATTGCCTTCTTCTGTGTGTGAATGGAGTAATTGTTGGGATGCCACGGAGGAAAACTCCGTGTTGCCTAGACCACGGCCTTGCCCAACACGGTATAGAAATTTACCTTTCTTCCAAATGTGTGAAAGTTATTGGTCAGCTGAGCGACCGACAGATTTCCAACAAAGTCTCCCTCTCGTTGAGTTTTGGTTACATACACGTATGAATTAGTATTTAAGCTTTTTTAAGGATGATTTGTAACTTGCATTAGAATTTGTACAAAATACTTCAGCTCGTGGTTTCATTTTATATATATATATATAAATTAAAAAAATGCAACCAGGGGACAGGAAGGCATATCCAGCCGCGAAGAATGAACTTCAATGCTTTGTAACCTTGAATTGTGAGACGTATTTGTTAAACACGCTGTCCGCGGCTGCAGCCATGTGTCGTGGTTGCTACAGCCGACACTGATGTACCCCCCCCCCCCCCTTGTCGCCATCAGATGATTCCCTCATTCATTGCTGTCGATTACCGATGACTTCATCACCACGCTTAGTACCCAGTGAGGAATCACCGAGTCCTCTTACAACGAGCAACACACATTTCGGTGCCAGTTTTAAAATTATTGCGAACACCAAGTAAAGCACTGAGGCGCTTGTCATCCGCTTGCCAGATGCAGGGGGTTGGGCGGGGGGGGGGGGCCGAGAGAAGCTGTTTCAGCTGGTACATTATGGCCTGCCGACGTTGCCGTGTATTCTGTAGTCTGATGACGGACTATTACATCGAGTAAAATAGGTTCTGGGGATGTTAAGCTCATTGGACTGGCCCTCCAGACTGTTTGCAGTGGCCCATCAGCGAAATCGCTGACTGCATTGTGGGGGGATTTCTTTAAAAAAATTTATACTTCACCAGAAGTTTTACACTTTTGTGCGAAACGCTAATTTATATTACACTCTTCACATAATCCCGCTACGGGACACTGTTCTCAGATAGCTATCAAAAAATTGATGTTAATATCGATATTATCATCCGTCCTAAGTGACCTCTTCCCTTAACAATTTTTCGATTAAAATCATGTTTAAATTTGTTATCACATGTGTGTCACAACTCTTCGTCTGGCGAAGAGTATTAATAATTCGACTCGTCAATATATCATTTCATTCGTATTCTGTAATTTCTCGTTCCTGAATCCAAAAATTCTCTGCACGTTTTTCAGACACCGTCAGTCTCTGTTATTTCATTGGGCAAAGAGATACAGTTTCATATCCTTATAGACGGAAGGTTGACTAAATTATTGGTTCGTATGTTTTAATGTTCCGAAGTCAGTTGCGTTGTTGAACCTTCGGATTCTCTTAACAGAGAGGTAGTTAGTTAGTTAGTCAGAACTCAAAGTCGCGCAAGTCATCACAGACAATATGTCTTTTGTTAACGTTGGAACACGTACACGTTAAGTTTTTCCATCGATAATGATTTATAATTGCAACAAACACTTTACAAACATTTATTAAGTTCAAGGTCAACGCACGAACGTGAATTTTCAGGTTCTCATGGCGAGTAAAAGATAACAACCCCTTGGGATTTTACATAGCGTAGTCTGCTGCATGTTAGCCGACGTTTCGGAGGTGATTACCGCACCCATTATCAAGGCAGTGATGGAGGCAGTTCTGAATCGTCGGTGAACTTGTACGTTCCATCTTGAAGATACAGAATTCTCCATGAAATTTGACTTTGTTGCCTGCTATGGGTAACTCTTTGTTAGAAGGCTGTGAGACATCGCTCAGATATTTCAGCAGGACTTTTGTTCTTTGCGGTTTTAATCCTTTGACAAGGGCACTTGGCATCCGGTGAAATCTGGGTGAATGTTTTATTTATACGGTAGTGATGACATTTACAAATTTATCTTTCTACTCGATTAGTTATAATTTCAGGGTTTTGTTTCTGTTGGACTTTGTCCCATACAAGAATACAGAAGCTCTGTGCACCTGCTCTGTTCATCTATAAGGGGACTATATTATTCAAAATGGAGGAATTTGGAAGATCTTATTGTGGTTATCTGTTTCGATTCTGGCTCGCAGTGCTGATGAGTGTGTGTTCGTTTGCTTGACAGCAGATTTTTCTTTTAAGAACTGACACTCATCTGTTCCTTAAGGGAAAAATTTTACCTGTAGTCCGTCTGTCTGTCTGTCTGTGTCGAACGCCCGTTCTCTAATAGGGCGAGCAATTATCACCTTAATTTGATACCAACTGAGTGACTTTGTGACCTAATTTAAAATGTATCTGACCGTGTGCTAATGAAATTATTGTAAATCCGACTTCTAGGATTAGTCCAAAAATAATTAAGTTTTTCCGGTAAAAATTAACGATTCCAGTGATTGTCTGTAAGTGTGTGGAACGGCCGATTCGATTTTCGTTTTTGGAAATCTACTCCACAGGGCCAATCATTCATTTATTTAATGATTGCTTTTGTTGTACAAACATTTTCTTACCCGATGGTTTTGTCTCTTGTTTTATATAATTCGAAACTAGGGTTTTCCGCCTTGTTAAATATACATTTTACAAGTAACGTTAGTTAACTAAAAGTATTTTAATTCGTTGCAAACCACACGCAAATCAGACTTCATTTCTATGACATCACTGGATATAATGGGGAATGATAATGTAAGAAACTTACTCCATATTTAATAACTACAATAGATGTATATTAGTGATTACCTTATGAAGGTTTTCCAATTTACAATGCTGCGAATCGTGGATGAAAATGAAATAATGTAGAACGAAGTGGTCGGGGCCTATTCCAGAACTTTCCTGGATGATCTGTGGAAACTCACGGACTGTCTTGGTTAGGATTCTCGGTCTGCAGCTGAGATGTGTCTCGAACACAACCAGGAATGTTGGTAATTCAACCGCCAATGAACACGCGACTGGACGATGTAGGACAAAATTGGAGTCGAAGTTTCGAAAGAACCTTCGAACACCGCTGAAGAAATGGATCAAATCCAAATTTTTCGGTTCAGACGATGTCAAAGGAAGTAAAACCGCGGTGATTATGATCATATCCGGTTTTCGCGCTTTTGTTTGAAGTAACTTGAGCCCGAAGGAAAGGGCGAGTTTGCGAGACCTAGTCGGAGTTGAGAGAAAAATATTAAATGTAGCTTGAAGAAATATTGCGTGTTTACTGGATTCACCTAGCTTTGTGTACGGTCTACTGGTCGGTGGATTCGCCTGCCTTTGTATACGGTCTAATGACCGGCTTTTGTGAGTGGCAAACGTTCGGATTCCATATGAGAAGGGAATCTTTTGACTAGCTGACCGACTGTTAACTTCATGAAGACATTCTTCCCTGGAGTTTATTTTAGCGAATTTATTATATTACCGCACTGACTGTTTCCAAGGCTACGTAAATTTCGAGGTGAATTATTTCGTAATATTTTGTTTTTATTTTGCAACGTCGCATTCCTGTTCTCTGTGCCTAATAACCGAGGTGAAATGACCGTAGGTTGGAGAAAAATACACGAGGGGGAGCTTAGTAAGTTTTAAACTTTGTAGTCGAAGAAGGTAGGATCAGATGGGCGATGCATGTAACACGCTAGGGAGACGTTCAAACGGAATTGTATTGGGAACCTGAAATGAAGAGATTACGTATAATATTTTGGCGTGTCCGGTGTGATAATATTAAAATAGGTCTTAAGTGAATAAGATGTGGAAGAGTGGACGCAGTCAATGTGACTCAAAATATATGGTCTTCATTATTAATATTTTTATTGTTATATTAATATTGAGGATAAGACTTCGATTTATGGTTTGACAACCGGGTACTGAGGACAATATTTGGATCTAAAATTGTATATTGAGGAGCTCCGTAATTTGTACTGTTCACTATATTACCAAGGTTATAAAATGAGGGAGAATGAAATTGGCGAGATATGTAGCACCCACGCGGGGAGACAAAACATACGTACAACATTTTGAGCGAGAAATCTGACGGGAAGAGACCACTCCGGAGGACCTGGTAATAGATGGAAAGAGTCGATTGTCGGCACTGAGGTCGACTAACATGACTGAATTGGTTTCTATAATATCTCCATCTAAATGTGAAATACTTTACGTTCCTTATACTTTTTACCTTAAATAGTTCACAGTTATCCTAGCATTTGATGGCTTATAAACTTTCCCGTTGGAAAATCATTTTTGAATAAACTGTTTGTAGTGTGTTGTGAGATATGAAAAGTTTTATAAGCTTTGCTTCAAACTATGGTGATGTTCAGTTGATTCCTCTTTATAAAATTAACAGCCAATCAGGGGCAGGTATATTGAAATGGAAAGTAATGAATATTATTGCGAGGAGCTGTGAAAATGAAAGGTGTTTTTCTCCCGTCGAATGATTTTTGTATATGGACCACAGCATCTTAATGACTTCGATCAACCGTAGCCATGCAATACGCAGTTCGGAGAGATGTCTGAAGCTCCTCATTATTCTAAGTTGTTTCGTCTCAGATAGAGAAGAGACGAAGATATAGACTCCAGTGTCGCTCTTTAAATGATTATAGTTGGCCTAGCGGGAATATCTTAGTTTTGTTTAAGGAGAGAATAATATTTTTTTTTTCCTTGAATGTTGTATCATATCTTATAATGAGCCGATATATAATTAAAGAGGACGAATGAGGGGGAATAGAAGGGGAGGGGAATCTGTTGTATTGAAAAACCCCAAACCTTCAGATATTGATCTACAAGGTCCTTAAAATATCGCCATGCGAAACACGTTTTAATATGACTGAACTGTAAGGATCTATTTAGTATTTTCCTACATTTTCACAGTAAATTTCATGAGCAGTATTTTACGGCTGTGAAATTGTGGATTCTTCTCTCTGTCCACTTCTACCATGACGACGTAGACGACATGTTCCTCCGAAATGCTGATGATCGCCTACAAGACTGCATGGCCTCATGACTCAAATACCTCGCTCCAATACTTAAATTACACAGTGCACTTAACATTGTTTCAAGGTAGGCGTCGGTGATTGGCATTTTGCTGAATGATGATGCAGAATTGTTATGCAATTTCATGCGGAATGCCATGTTGCAAAAACGTCTCTGTCATTTTGCATGATTCTACAGGCAGTCGTATTAAGAATTCCTGAAGCAGTTGTTCCATAGAAACGGATCCTGAAATATTTTGCTAAAGATTCTTCTATAGGTACATCATAAATTCCGAACCTCGTTCAGTAGGTCACAGCTGCCGGAACCTGGTGTTGATCTCCGTGAAATTCCGAGACCAATGAAAAGTAATCGATTCTTGGATTATCGAGTGTCAGAACTACTGTAAACAAGGCGTTTGGAAGGGGTTTACAAGTGGTCGTATCCTGTTGAGAGTTCTGGATTAGCATTTTTCTGGAGGGACTGTGGAAGACCACGCAAGTACTCAGTCGGGATGTGTACCTTTTTGTCGAGATTCGTTCTCGGGACTCTGGCAGTGCTAAGGAACATGTTCAGTTGAAGTTTCGTGACTGGAACTTCAACTCCGGGTTACCTGGACACCTTTGTGCACCACGCAACATTTCAGATGACTGGAAATGAAGTCAGCGACTGAGATGCATGAAAGGAATGTGTTCCTCGTGTGAGCACAGCGCCCTCTCGGCGTCTAGAACGCCTCAGTTGCGAACCGGAGGTAAAGCGTGAAGGTACTATTCTACAGATTTCCGTCTTCTAGGTTGTTGCGCTGTGTAGTCTGGTCGATGTTAACCAGCGTTTCAGAGGTCATACTGCCTCCGTCATCAGGGCGATGAATATCGCCCTGATGATGGAGGCAGTATGACCTCCGAAACGTTGGTAAACATCGACCATACTACACAGCGCAACAACCCAGAAGACGGAAATCTTCATACTCACCGCCCTGATGATGGAGGAAGTATGACCTCCGAAACGTTGGTAAACATCGACCAGACTACACAGCGCAACAACCCAGAAGACGGAAATCTTCATACTCACCGCCTTGATGATGGAGGAAGTATGACCTCCGAAACGTTGGTAAACATCGACCAGACTACACAGCGCAACAACCCAGAAGACGGAAATCTTCATACTCACCGCCCTGATGACGGAGGAAGTATGACCTCCGAAACGTTGGTAAACATCGACCAGAGTACACAGTGCAAAAACCCAGAAGAGAGAAATCTTCATACTCATCGCCCTGATGACGGAGGCAGTATGACCTCCGAAACGTTGGTAAACATCGACCAGACTACACAGCGCAACAACCCAGAAGACAGAAATCTTCATTCTCTGACGACGGAGGCAGTATGACCTCCGAAACGTCGGTAAACATCGACCAGACTACACGGCGCAACAACCCAGAAGACAGAAATCTTCATACTCTGATGATGGAGGCAGTATGACCTCCGAAACGTTGGTAAACATCGATCAGACTACACAGCGCAACAACCCAGAAGACGGAAATCTTCATACTCATCACCCTGATGACGGAGACAGTATGACCTCTCAAACGTTGGTAAACATCGATCAGACTACACAGCGCAACAACCCAGAAGACGGAAATCTTCATACTCACCGCTGTGAAAACCGCAAACCCTACATACTACTCTACACTCTCCTCTTTGTATTGTCGGGGCCAAGAACGCGCCACTTTTCCTACACGCCGTCTTGAAGCGAAGCGTAACACGTTCTAACTTACCTCACTTTAACTTACCTTGCCGCACTTATCGCTTTAATGGCTGTTCGTATCAGCGAGGGTCAAAGCCTGGCAGGCGTCCGTGAAACGTTAAGAGGCACACGCAACTCCAGTCTGACTGACAGCAGCTGGTAGCCAACTTTTCAAGGCTGAAGAAATGTTTCGTAGGTCATAAAATTACGTTGTATCAGCCGAGGATGATTTTTATTGCAATTGGTGATTGTTCCATGAAGTCCGAATATCTGTGGCATTACATTAAACAGTCTAGAACAGCGGTTATTAAACTGTGGGCCTCGGACTCCTGGGGCCCCGCGACGGTTTAGGAAATGCCACTATTTTTACCAGTAAACTAATAAAGTATTTACGCGTAAAAGAGAAAAAATCTGAAACTGAAAATTTTAAAACGGGATTTAAAATCGCATTTGGTACATCGTGGGAGCAGAGCAAGTACCATCTGGTTGTGATAAGAGTGACTAAGGAGGCTTCGAAACTTCCAGATAGTTCGAGTCG
This sequence comes from Zootermopsis nevadensis, assembly GCF_977971745.1. Taxonomy (NCBI): domain Eukaryota; kingdom Metazoa; phylum Arthropoda; class Insecta; order Blattodea; family Termopsidae; genus Zootermopsis; species Zootermopsis nevadensis. The sequence continues at coordinate 2,143,429 of NW_028259134.1, read as the reverse complement.
TCTCGCGACTTTTCCAGTATGAGGTAGATCGTCTTACGAGAAAGACCCAGAAACGTAGTGCGTTGATCTGTTGAGTAACTTGCAGAGCAGTGGGAAAAGTACAGATTGTGCAATGATGGCCCTTACGTGCAGTGTGTATAAATAAGGTCTGAGTTCGTTACCAAACGTGTGCTCCATGACAGTACGTTGTGAATAAATAGATTTGTGGTAAACTTAAGAGGGGGAAAAACACTTAAGACGTCGACGAAGGTGGGTCGAGCTCAAAAGAAAGTGATGTCATTCAAAAGAAAGCTAAATCTCGCAAATACGATGTTGAATATTTATCGATGAGTTTCACGTGTTCAGGTTCAGAACACAATCAGCATCCCCAATGCGTGTTGTGTTACGAATTATTGTCAAATGAGGCCTCGAAACCCCATTTATTCCCCACAATGTATTTTTGGAAAAAAAAAATCTTTCTCGGCTCTAATGTACTTGCTAAAATAAATTCAGAAACAGGTTAATAAATGTAGAATCTGACCTCAGAATTCATCTCTCACAGATAAAACTGAATATCGAGAACCCAGTCGCTTAGATTCAGCAACAACCATCCTATTAAAATTAAAATATCAATTTTTGTACATTTTTTCGTTTGTGAATATGTTTGTTGTGTACTTTTTGTGTGTTATTTCGAGGTAGAAATCGTAAAAATGGCTTAGGGGGCCCTCGACTTCCAGTAGTGATTCAGAGGGTGTTCTCAGAAGACCAAAGGCCGAGAACAGCTGCTATTCACTATTATTTCAGGGCTGTCCAGCAATTTTAGGGCTCCGACCCACTTTTAAACAGCCATACAACGCGGCAGAAGGCAGTCAATTATTTCAAAACAACACAGATCTATTCTAATAGGCCATCAATGCAAAGAACACCCAAGAAGCTGAAAGATTCTTCGTTGATGACACCGTCTTGTGATGGGCTGGTTTACAGACGTTTCGGAGAACCTAGCTTTCTTACATCTTAGTGATATCTTTTCCAAGGTCAACTAACTTGGTCCAAGAGGGTACTTGATGGAACCCAAACTCTCACATCCTGACACCCAGTGTCCTTGAGATCTGTCTTAATATTATCCTCTTCTCCCATCTGTCTTTTCGTCTCCCAATTGGTCTTAACCCCTCTGCCCTTCATTTCCTGATTGATTTGATCAATCTTGTAATTATTATTCTGTGAACGGTACAAATGACGATGTTCCTCACTGTGCAATGTTTCCCGCCCTCTTGTTGTGTTCCAGTCACCTTCTTATGTTCAACAAATTCTCCACAGTTGTCTGTTTATTCCTTCTTTTAATGCCTCAAGAACACTCTTCATTGGAAACCCTACCAACCCTGATTTTATGACCAAGTGAAAAGAAATATGGACACGGTGTTCCTTTTTGGGGGAAGACGAAGTTCCTCACGGTGGCACCAGCGTTAAAAATAAGGGCTTGAGAAACCTTATGTTTTTCATCAATACTAGACAGCCAGGCGAGACACCAGAGCTCTCAGAGAGTCTCGCTGGCGATAAATATCGAAACAAAGATAATCTCGACTTATACGCTACTCATCAATTCGAAAACATTATTCATTTCTGAAAGAATGAATGAGCAATCCCCTGCTACAGTAAGTTCATAGGTTATTTCCAGTCTGTTACGTTGTGTTACTAATTAATTACCGTTGTTACAGTACAGACCTGAAGGTTCAACACCGCGCTCCATTGGTCACGATTTTGAGTCAGTTCACTGTCACTGTCCACTTTCGTAGAATTCGTCTTATCATTATCCCACCTCTTGTCTGTCTTCCAAGAGATTCCTTCCACCAAAATCTGGTTCATCGTTTGTTCCATTTCACCTACACACCGGACACATCTCAGCCACCTGTATTTAAGTATCCTAACCATAATATGTGACCTATATAAATCACAAAGTTTCTCGTCACCAGTGTTTAATATAAATTGCTTATATAATCATCCTTCTTAGGCCCAAATACTTTTCTGAACACTTTATTTTCAAGCAAATATTTATGATTGTCTCTGAAAGTAAGAAACAAGTTATGTTCTGTCAACATGTTGACCGTTACGTGTATTACAAAACGTAATTTGTCAACGTTTTAAAGGTCTTCCTCAGTATCTCCTTGATGTATGTACTCGTTGCCTTCCTAAGGGAAGACGTCACATTGATTGACCAAGAATTGGAATAAACGTTTGTTGTGTTTTTTTCTCAAGTTGGACCCATAATTCTCCTCAGTCTGAACACATCGGTGTATAAATTAGTATGAGTCTAATACTGGAACAGCAGAGGCTAAAGTATTTTGTTGTCGTACAGAAATTTTAAAGGCATGTTTTACTTCTTAGCTACCAAAATTGTAAGACTGCTGGTGAAAAATTTTGTTCTAAAACCTTCTTCTCATTTGTCATTGAGATATAAAACGATGTTTGATTTTCGAGGTATGACGTTACGCAGGAATTCAAAGTAAACCTGCTTTTGTTAGACGCTCCAAAGTAATAATTATGACGTGTCTGTTCATCTTTTCAACTCATCATTTATTTCTATAGAACAACCAAGTTAATAGCATCGCGATGTGTGGTGTACCCTCATGCCTCAAGTACTCGGAATGGTCTGTAGAAGCTAGGAAAAGCCTTTGATGAGGAGGAAGGCGGTCCTTGAGTTCGGCGTCGCGATGAACGACAGTCTCTAGAGCGCTCCCAGTCTGACACCACTCTGTGTGATCTGTCTCTCCCCCCCCCCCCCGCTGCCCCCCAAACGCAACATATGGTCTGTTGACCGGACTCCCGAGACGGATCTGTTCTGTAGCGGAAAGAAAAGAGAATGCTCTGTCAGTACTCAAGAACGTGATTTTCAAAACATATTTTAGTCATCCAGGAAGAAAATACAAACGAGACCTGGGTTCGATACTCAGTGAAGAAACTGAAGTTGTCTTAAAGATTACTTCGAGTGTCAAATTCGAGCTTTTACGTAAAATGACAAATGCGCTACACTTTTAAGCCATTTTGTGCTAAACATGATATCACAACTACAGTGTAAGATTTATTTCCTTTTAAGGTGGTAACTACCATATTTGTTGTATCAACAAATTTATCAGTGTTATATGAAACTTTATTGCAGGTTAAAAATTCCAGACATTGTGGGGGGAACAAACCTTGAAGGTCATGTTTGATAACTTAACACCTGATAATACATTTTTTTATATTTGTGCTTCAAATACAGTACGAGTTGTAATTCCTTTCAGAACCTGTTTTATAATTTGTCTAGCGATTAGAACGCTGGCCTTGTAATCCTAGGGTCTCGGGTTCGATTCCCGGCGGTACCCGAATTTATAACTTGTGTTGGGCAAGGCCGTGGTCTAGGCAACACGGAGTTTTCCTCCGTGGCATCCCAACAATTACTCCATTCACACACAGAAGAAGGCAATGGCAAACCACTTCTGGATCATCTGCCAAGAACGTATATGAACAGGTCCCAGTCCGAGAAAAGGATGGAAGGATCCTGTTCATATGGACCTATCGTTAGACAGAACACTAAATAAATAAATGATGGCCACGGTGGTCTAGCGGTTGGAACGCTGGCCTTGTAATCCTGGGGTCTCGGGTTCAATTCCCGGCGGTGCCCGAATTTATAACTTGTGTTGGGCAAGGCCGTGGTCTAGGCAACACGGAGTTTTCCTCCGTGGCATCCCAACAATTACTCCATTCACACACAGAAGAAGGCAATGGCAAACCACTTCTGGATCATCTGCCAAGAACGTATATGAACAGGTCCCAGTCCGAGAAAAGGATGGAAGGATCCTGTTCATATGGACCTGTCGTCAGACAGAACACTAAATAATAATAAGCGTATAGTTAATTGGTTGTGTAACGACGATGTATCAACTGTAATAACTTAAAAATGTTAAATTGAGGAAGGAATCTTAATTTACTTTATTTCTTTTGTTTCAGGTAAGAGTCGTTAAGTATTATATGCACCGTGAGTCAAGGGAGAAACATTCTCACCCCATTAAGGTAAGGGAGGACATCCAACACTAATTCAGAATTACATTCACACATCCATGAATGCATGAATTTAAGTTCACGGCAAATAATCAGTGTGTGTTTATAAGACAGGATATTTATCATGGACATCACTGACAGTTATCTTAAAACTCCCGAAACGTCGTAACATAATCTACAACTGGTGTCTTAACATTCAGAAAATCAAATTTTCCGTGATTTTAATGTGAAGTTTTGTGTTTCGAAGCTGTAGAAAAGCAATCAATGGTTTGTCAATATGTCGGTGAGAGAGTTTGTCACCTAATTTCGTGTATATGCAACCAGCTCTTGTATTGTAATTATCAGTGGAAAGTTTAAAACGCAACGAAACATAGTTTTTAAAATGCAAAGTATCTGAATAGTGAAATGTTTATAGCCAATACACACACATGCCGTTTACCGATGCACTTTTAGTCTTGCGGGATTCTGATAGCACTTCTCAACAGCTGATGTTTTATTTTATAAGTTGTAAGTGCTTTGCAGATAAGTCATCTGCACGATTGCTTCGAGGCCATAAAATTGTAAACCACCGAGAAAGTTTTCTGAAGTTATAAGAGTTGCTGTTTTTATTCGGGAAGTTCCCTGTTCGATTATCGGTCGGGACACTAAATCTGCAGAGGACTTTTATTTCGCGAAACCTGTAAGGCAAGTGCCTGAGTGGAACTTTGAGATAGTCCATATCAAGTCCTTCGCATATTATTTAAAGTCTGCCTGTTCAAAACACGAACCAATCAGCTTTCAGAAGCGTAAAAATACCTAATAAATTAGTTTAAGTTCGAATGCAGTGACGCGTCGAGGGTATTCTTATGTGTTTTGGGTTTCCAAACTCTTTAAAGAACAGTTTACAACTCTGCATTTATTTCATGTTATTCTCAGAATAAGCGCTGAGTATTTACTTATAAAAATATTAATCACCTGATCTTTTTAATGGAGACGAGCTGTGTTTTCTTTGCGGTAAGAACTTCTTAAATAATGATCTCCTACGACCGGCCAACTCGGATGAGAGAGAGAGTGAGTTACCTCTCCTGATTTCCCTGCGCGTTTGTGGTAATACTGCGATGTTTCTCAAATTCCATAATATTACTCTTTGCTGTTCATGTAACCTCTAAATGACGCCTTGGTCGAAGTCCACCAAATTTCTTGTCGTTTCCAAATAAAAATTTCGCCGTCCAAAGCTACTACTTCTTAGCAGCAGTTTCATACTAACCTTGCCAGAAGGACCAACGGGTGAAGCCTGGGAATCTTTTAAGAAAGGGATTCCTCCCTCTCTCCTCCAATTAAAGTGTCACCCTATGACTTTCTCTTACTGTCCTTCGAAAGACTTCTCGGGGTTTTATTTCTGGTTTATTTTGATTGATGATTGCGGTAATGACGTGAAGAAAGTTGCTGGTCAGTTTTGTTGTTATAATATTAGAATATATGGTCTAAACTTCGAAACAACCTATATCATATTTTTTTTCACGTAAGCAAATTACTCTGAAGTAACCACCGCAGTTGGTGTTACTATCCGTTGTAGTTATTCTTGGTCAACTCATACGGAAATCCTGAAAAGAAATCCTATGTAGAAGTAAGCAAGAATATTTATAGTAGAATAACATAAAATAACTTCATTTTAAGCGCCTGAGATACCATAAATTTAAGGAATCTGTCGTATTCAGAAATCAAGATGTTTCCGGTTCAATTAACATCTGTGAATCATCTCCTGTGATTGATGTTTTACGTTATTCTTCTCAGTACCTCCCAGAAAATCCAATAATCTACTGTAGGTTACGTCTGCTTACAAATATCTGGAAATGAACATTGCATTCTATGCTGCATAAAATCTGGAACTGATATAGCATCATAAAATAAATACATAGAAACAGCGAGAAATTGCTGTATTCGAAACGTAAGAAGATATTATGAACGAGAATTAGTGAATCCTATTCTAAAATCCTTTGTAATTAATTAAGGGCATACGAACTCTTACATTAGGTATACGTGTTAATTGTGTCGAACTTCAGTAATTCAAGATTGAATTTATTGAAGTTACGGAATAATATCCATACTAAATTTCGTCTGTATCCATCTACGTAGCTGTTATCGAATTGAATCGTGCGGACAGACATAACCGGCTCTATTTCATTTCATTCACATCGCACAAAGAATGCACAATAACGCAAGGAATCATCTGCAGTTATAATAATTAAGAAATTAATAACGCAATGTCTGAAGACAACTCAGTCGTGATAATGGACGATATTTTACAACTGCTTTAATGAGAGATGTAATCAAGGTTCTACTGCTTTAAAGTGCGCCATCTTGTTAATAATCAGTTTGTGACAAACAAATTAGACCTTGGAACAGGAAGACATAAATTAGCATTTGATTGTATCTTTACGAGACATACATTTTGTATTGTGTGTCATATTTTAAACTAGAATCAGCCGCTAGACACTACAGAATGATACTGTCTTAGCGACGGCACTCGCCTTGTGACGAATTCCGGATTGAGTTGGAGGGGGAGGGGGGTTATATATATATTTAGAACATCTTCGTTTTTTTTATTTTCGTAGACTTGGGGTTGGGGGAGGCGAGGGGAAGATTTTAACAAAGAAAAACAGGTTCACTTTTCGATATGCTACAAATCCGAACACTTACTTTTTGTGTTCAGTCAGTTCGAGGGGCTGACGACCCACAACCCACCACGTCGTTTGAATCATTAAAGCTGTTCTTGTGTCTGCCGACAACTGCGCGCACTCTTAAGCCAAGTGCTATATAGAGCCTTCAAGTTCCGACCGATTTTAGCTCCTGGGATTGTTTCAGTTTGACCATTTCATGACCAGTGCTGTAATATTCCAATCGACAGCGTGCTATTGCATCCGAATTTTATTTTTAAAGTACTCGGTTTGAATCTTGTCAGGGTTTTGGTGCCTTTACTGTGGTCCACCAGGGATGGTACGTTAAAATAGGTTACAACCTCATCCATGATAATTGTACCATACATCGTTCAACGTTATATGGTCACATGACTGATACTGCTTCATGAAGAATTCAACAACAACCAAATTCATCTAAAATACTCAGGAGGGAACAGCATTTTGTCCCGTCGCAGAAATTTGAATCAGTGTGTCTCCTAGCAACGAGATACTTTCTTTGAATATTGTGTCCCATGCCTGCATTTACGATAGACAAGCTGTTCGTGTCTAGGTTGGAGACGTAGCCTTCTACCCAATAGGTACCTGAGGTAAAGGCAGCTTGAACTGCCCACTGTTATCCACCTCTTGATAGGCCGGCCCGTGGAGCTCACAGTGTACAGAAATAGGTTTATCATTTATTTTGCATCTTAAAAGAAAACATTAATCGACTAGAACAACTCTTTTAATGCAGAGTGGCGTTGGAGATTACCATCTTGATATAACACTTCGACGTCAGTAATGCCAAAATGGCGGTTGTTTGAACTTCTGAAGTGTGAGGGACGTTAGTCAGCACCATTTATTGCGAGCTCGTGGTAGCTGGATATTCGAAGAATTTGTAGTTTACATTGGTTCATTTTTTTCAATAAAAACTAAAAACAGCAACAATTTTTATCATTATAACATGAGCGTGATATTTGTATGGTGGAATACTTTGTGTCAGAGATGTGTGGCTTATTTCGATACGTTCTTAAGATTTTAGAAATTATTCCGATCTGGTTAAGAGGCCTTGGCTCTGCTGAATGTTGGACGCGACATCATAATCTCTTATCTCCTGGACAGTCCACTGTAGGAAATTGTGTAAAGTATAAATTTTTGGGGAGTGTGAGACATCCTACAGTTTTCCATCATCGTAACTCCAAAATGCTCTGCTTTGATGATGAGTGTTTTAACACTTATTTAATAGGATAAGATTGTGGACGTCAAAATTCAGAAGCCCTTTGCATGCTATGATTTTCAGCAGAAAGACACTTTCTTGTTATACATTTTCTTTATATCTTACGAATTCAGTTTTCGTACACAACTATTTTACTAACCATAGGCTATAGTCTAACGGATGTTCTTTGTAATAAGTCATCGATATTTTTACTTAGAGAGAGGAACCAAGGTTTTAAAAATATTATGTGTTTGATTTTCGTGCCGAAAAGTTTTAAGACATTGAATTAAATTGGAAAAAGAGTTTTGTTGGTACTTGAATATAATGCATGTCGCAACCCACTTTGGATCGCGTATCACGTATTCAGGGTGACGCTGACGGTGAACAGGGTTCTGGTAACTGAGACATTTTCCCGCAGACAGTGTTAGCGGATCCTTAGACGTGTCATTTCTGTTCTTTACGAGACCAAGGCAAAAGATTGTCCTGTTTACATACTTAGTACGCTTATGTCTTTGACTGCGTACATTTCTCACTCTCAGCTTCAAATTTTAGATGTGTGTTGTTCATTTGAATGGCCGGTTTTGTTTGTCGGCTGTTTCGTGGTGGGGGTGAGTTATCAATGAAATGCTTTATGTACGTATTATAGAGGGAGGAAGTTGAAAGGGGAGGAAGAGGGGGAAGGAGGATGCTGAGTGAGACAAGGGGGATGTTAGAAAGACGGAAGGGAGCTGGAGGAAGTTGGGTGTTGGTAGAATCAAAGGGAAACGCACACATCGTGGGTCTGACTGACTCGAGCGGTGTCTCTTGAAGACTTTGCCCCTCTACGTCACCAGTCTCGTCTAGTGGGGAGTGCGATCTGAAAATCTAGTAACAAAACCAAGTTCTATTTTATGTAGGCTATAGACGATTTATCTGTTTTGTGACTGTCTTCATCAGGATGTCTTTTTTTAAATTATTTTTGTCGACTAATTAGTTTTCTGGTTGAAGAACCCAAAAGATTTGTCCACCTCCCACACACAAGTGGAATATTTCCAAGGGTTTCCTCCATTATAATTCTGTATTCATGTGTCCTCAAACCCAGCTAATCGTATCGTAAAACCACTTGGCGCCTTACAGACCTGACTATAGGCCACATAAGTGAGTTATTCGCTGAAGATTTCTGTCTTCAGGGTTGTTGCGCTGTGTAGTCTGGTCGATGTTAACCAACGTTTCAGAGGTCATACTGCCTCCGTCATCAGGGCGATGAAGATTTCCGTCTTATGGGTTGTTGCGCTGTGTAGTCTGGTCGATGTTAACCAACGTTTCAGAGGTCATGCTGCCTCCGTCATCAGAGTATGAAGATTTCTGTCTTCTGGGTTGTTGCGCTGTGTAGTCTGGTAGATGTTTACCAACGTTTCAGAGGTCATACTGCCTCCGTCATCAGGGCGATGAGTATGAAGATTTCTGTCTTCTGGGTTGTTGCGCTATGTAGTCTGGTCGATGTTAACCAACGTTTCAGAGGTCATACTGCCTCCGTCATCAGACTATGAAGATTTCTGTCTTCTGGGTTGTTGCGCTGTATAGTCTGGTCGATGTTAACCAACGTTTCAGAGGTCATGCTGCCTCCGTCATCAGAGTATGAAGATTTCTGTCTTCTGGGTTGTTGCGCTGTGTAGTCTGGTAGATGTTTACCAACGTTTCAGAGGTCATACTGCCTCCGTCATCAGGGCGATGAGTATGAAGATTTCTGTCTTCTGGGTTGTTGCGCTATGTAGTCTGGTCGATGTTAACCAACGTTTCAGAGGTCATACTGCCTCCGTCATCAGACTATGAAGATTTCTGTCTTCTGGGTTGTTGCGCTGTATAGTCTGGTCGATGTTAACCAACGTTTCAGAGGTCATGCTGCCTCCGTCATCAGAGTATGAAGATTTCTGTCTTCTGGGTTGTTGCGCTGTGTAGTCTGGTAGATGTTTACCAACGTTTCAGAGGTCATACTGCCTCCGTCATCAGGGCGATGAGTATGAAGATTTCTGTCTTCTGGGTTGTTGCGCTATGTAGTCTGGTCGATGTTAACCAACGTTTCAGAGGTCATACTGCCTCCGTCATCAGGGCGATGAGTATGAAGATTTCTGTCTTCTGGGTTGTTGCGCTGTGTAGTCTGGTCGATGTTAACCAACGTTTCAGAGGTCATACTGCCTCCATCATCAGGGCGATGAGTATGAAGATTTCTGTGTTCTGGGTTGTTGCGCTGTGTAGTCTGGTCGATGTTAACCAACGTTTCAGAGGTCATACTGCCTCCATCATCAGGGCGATGAATATTTCCGTCTTCTGGGTTGTTGCGCTGTGTAGTCTGGTCGATGTTAGCCAACGTTTCAGAGGTCATACTGCCTCCATCATCAGGGCGATGAATATGACAAATCTTTATACTCACCGCTGTGAAAACCTCAAATCTTACGAGTTATTCGCTGTTTAGTGGCAGAGTTTGAAATTGTTTCATTATTCGTGAATCCAGATATTTTCTGAGATAAACTGCGTTTGAAAAAACTTTCTAATCAAGAGTAGATTGATGATGGACGAATTATGTAGCACGCATGGGACTGAGAAGTGCGTACTCATTTTTAGTCAGTAAACGAGAAGCAGTGTATGAGTGTTGGGACTGGATGGAGTAGCATCCGGTGACGGACTTTTGTGAAGGCGGTAACGAACATTACAATTGTACTGTAATTGGCAATTTTTATTTTGTATGACTGAGTGACTGTCAGCCTTTCAAGGGAACCGCTTCAACATGGAGATAGGGATAATATTTTGGTGTGACGTCGCATGTGTACGTCAGTAAGATGCCCGGAGGCTATCTTTATAGTGATGAAGAAAGCTCCAGACCCATTCATCGTCCATCTGGTATTGGTCATGATAGCCTCTGATTGGAAGGTTATCGATGACAGGAAATGCGTTCTGGTTGGAGTGAGTGATTTTAAAAATGCTTCCATATAGATATGCCTCGCGACGACCTTTCGCGAAATTCTTACACACGAAAGAAGCTGTCTGTTGTGATCAGTGAACTCTGGACCGAATTAGTTTCGTTAATATCGAAGATAAACAACAGTGTATTCGGAAGTTACGTCGCGTCCAGTGCTGGCTTGTAATCCCCACGGCAGTAGTATTTATTCTGACGTCATATTAAGAAACTGAACGGATTGTCCTCGTCACACTTTCGAAGTTGTAAAAAATTAAATTTCTGAGACAATAAATAGAATTGTACCAACGAAAATTATCATATTCTATAAATATACAAAAATGCTGAATCAGTTACGAGCATACTACATCAAATTATTCACTGTTAAGACCGTCAAATGACATTATTATTATTCCATATATCTACCACTTTATAGGGTGTTTACTTGTATGTACTCGAGACAAACATTGCCCCTGAGGTACAGAGTGCAGAAGCTATTTCTGAAATACATTTTGTTTTAATATATGTTACATGTATTACACAGTTTATTGTGAGGGATGGCTGTATTAATTACGACAGCGTCTTTCGAATGATGTATGAAAATCCTAAAATGGCAGTTTTCTGCAGTTCCCTGATTTTATGTTCGCCCGGGATGTTGGCCAAATATTTTCTGAGTGACTTGGAGACAGTTCCAGTTGCTCCTATAATTATTTGGGATTAATTTTGCTTTCATTTTCCATATTCTCTGTATTTTTATTATTAACTTTTGACTGATTCTGCAGCACACTAATGATAGAATTTAATTATTATTACGTCGAGTCGTTTAGCTGATTACTTATCAGCGCTGTATCAACTGCAGTGTTATACAGCGTTTATGTTTCCATAATTTTCCTGTTTGTTAATTACTTTCTTTAACTACGTAGAATACATATTAAATCGTGCATGAAACTGAATAGTAAGATGTTTGTTGTTGATACGTCTGAAAAAAAAAAAATATGGTCTGTGTTCGGTACTATCCTAGCTCTCGCCGAGAGGAAAGCCACAAGCAACGACATTCAGGATAATTGGTCTGTGGCTTCAGATTCGAACCCCATGACCTCCTGAATACGAAGTAGGATTGCTGTCAACTTGATATTGGCCTTACATAGGTTTAAATTCTTTTCTTAGGACTTTATGTTTCTCCAATCAGTTTAGCCACCGAAATTCGGTTCCTGTGAATTTCATTGTGCTAACAAAATAATTATATCTCTGCGCTCAGGTGAAGTTACCCTGTTTCTAAGCATCGCACTACGCCAGAATGGCTTTATTTCCAAGCTTAATGAAGCTTTTTCTAATATTTAATGTTTTCGTGGTATTATCCTTTAATTCCTACTGTTTAAAATCTACTTTAACTGTCAGTAGATGGCGTGGTGTGTTTATTTTCGTTTATCTCATTGACCGCAATGAAACCAGATGAAACAGAGCTTTTTAAGAAGCTTCCTCGTACACAGCGTGAGAAGTGTTAACCTCGGCACCAGATAGTAAGAGGTTAGATTCACGTTCTGTGGCGCCATTTTACACGTAGAAAGTTCTGCGACCCGTTGTGATTGTGACGTCTCTGTTGGAATCCAAACCTCGGTCGTAAAAACCCGTAGCCAGTCAGTTTACTTTTACCAAGCTATCAGCGAGTTCGTTCTGTAATTTCAACAGGAAATGAAGACGAGAGTTGATTTAAAGAGTATTGACTGGGGCGTAGTACACAATAGGCAAGCATTTCTTGTGATCTAGCAGTCTCGCCTATTATCCAATCTCTATATGATTGACGGAAATGTCCTCAGTGATTGAACTTGATTGAATATCCGTAGTACACGATGTCTGTAGTGCGCATGCGTGAAGTTGGCAGTGGATCGCGTTTCGTGTAGTTCACTGGGTGCCATGGAGAGACGAGATTACGAGAAGGAGACCATGGCACCGTCAAGGGAGAGGTCTTTACGGGCTCGTTGCTGGGGAGAGAACTATCAGAGGCGTCAGGTAGGATAACCGAGCCCAGGGTTTGATGTGTTGATCTTCCGAATGAACGTCACGCGACTGACAGTAATTAAGTAAAATTAATCTTATATCAGCACAAGTAAAGGAAAAGTTATCCCTGTGTTTAATTAAACACAACGCCACGAAGGCGTAGGAAAGTGGACTTATAGCTCCACCAGTTTCTAACCTTGGCTTTGCATGGATGTGTGTGGTCATATTCGTGCTGATTTCACATATTTACCCCGTGAAATCACAGCAGAGTTGATTTTAACTTGTACTGAACCAAAACGCAGACGTCGAACCAGCCCTTGTGTAAATACACGACGGAAAGACAATATACAGGATTAAGATAACTCTACATAATACAAAATTCAATTTGATGTGCATGTCCGCTTTCGCTCTCCGAGGTCTAAAAGTTGTCAGTAATGTCGCTAGATTGCAGAATGGTAAACTTTGTAAGTGCTTGCACCACTCGGTAGTTTTTAGTACTTCTAATATGTATAACGTAGTCCGTAGCACGGATGATAATTTCCATTCTTGTTCTGAATTTAAACGAATGGGGAAGGAATTTCAGTGTGTCTTATCACAGAAATGGCAAAGTGTCTTAATTTTTTTCCTAATTTTCTTGCCAATTTGTCATGGTTTCAGTTTTTTGTGTTTATTTTCAAATGTCGTGATTTTGTGCCTGTCTTAGAATAGGCCACGACAGTTTCTTCTCACATTCTCTCTAATTTCAAGCGTTACTAATCGTATTATTTCGGATTCAACGCTATATCCAAACTAGATTAGTCCAGTCCCTCCCATCGTACTTCTTTTCGGTCTGTTTTAATATTATCTTTCCAACTCGCCTGCGTTACTCTAAGTTACACTTGTAATATTAAGCTTAGAAGCTAAGTTATTCGACTGTTTCTCCCTTGGATAAATGCTGTGCGCAGAGGCAAAACACACTCACACACAGTGAACATTATAAAACGTATTCCCCGAAGCATGAAGATAGATTAGTTCCTTTATCGCTTTGTAACATTCTTTTTAGTTTTTTCTTTAAAATATGAACAGTTAACCACCACGTTAAAAGTTAAAGAATGTACTAACTCTCTTAAGATCCTTTTGCATTGTTTCGTTTCACGATATTAAAGACAGAATTTTTTTTAATATTTTCGAGTGTAGTAAATACATCGGCAAGTTAAATTATAGTTACATAGTTTCTTTAATTCAGGACTCAAATAATGATACAGCTCATTATTTTCTATGTAGTCTAGGCCAGTGGTATTCAACCTTTTTTTGTTCGCGTACCCCCAGATATAATTTCTCTTCAACTTTGTACCCCCCAAAGTTGTTTTTGTATAATTCAAGTTATATACATAGTATATAATCTACATATAAAATAAATTAAATAAATTACATTACTGATTATTCAGTGTTTATCATAAAATAATATATTTTTTTTTTAAATTTAACGTGCCCCTTAAGATGTCTTCGCGTACCCCCAGATATAATTTCTCTTCAACTTTGTACCCTCAAAGTTGTTGGTGTATAATTCAAATTATACGCAGTATATAATCTACATTTAAAATAAATTAAATAAATTACATTACTGATTATTCAGTGTTTATCATAAAATTTTTTTTTTTTAAAATTTAACGTACCCCCTAAGATGTCTTCGCGTACCCCCGGGAGTACGCGTACCCCAGATTGAATACCACTGTTCTATATAACTGAGACATTAAAAATGTGTTTATTGGAGTGAATCATAGAACTTTTCTTACGAAACGTTGAAGAGAGAACAGACGAGACATTATTTTCTTCAATATGTAAAACAAAGCCATTATCACGTATGGTTTAAAATTATTTGGTAATTAATATACATCGTAAGAAACACGAGAGTGTCATCTTTTTAAAATAAACCTTTAAACAGGCAAAGATATAGACAGTCAACTCCCAGCTATGACCGTATCAAAGAGGCCTTGAAATTTACTTATAAGGTATTTGCTCTGTGAACATTTTATATGTATTTGGCTTAAATCATAAATCCTAAACATCTGTCGTTTTTAGGTACCGTTCCTATTTCTTCATCATCTGTTTCAAATAAGACTTAAAAAAAACTGGTCTAATACGTTTCAGTTGTTTGCATCTGTCATTTTTCCTTCGTGTTGCTTAGTTCAGCAATTGGATCCAGCCATCCATCTATTGACTCGCACAAGTCAGCCATCTTAATTACTGCAATTAGCAAGAAGTTTCTCTTCGCCAAGTCTTCCCAACGTTCTCTCCCCCCCCTCACAAGTCTACCATCTGGAAGAAGGAGAAGAAGAAATGGATGTTGGTTAACAGACGAAGACGGAAAGGGATAGAGTGAAATACTTAAGTTTTAAAGTCTCTTACAAATACAGCGGTAGAGCCCTATCACTTGTGTACGTAAGAACAAAACCAGACTTTACCAAATATGCTACAAAGAGATTACAAAATGAAAGGGATGACGTCTGTTTCAAAAGTAAAATACCGTGAAATGTACGTGGGCGTTGAAAGAGGTGACATCTACCGGCAATGAAGTAAACTTTATCAGTTCTCTTGCGATTCTTAACTGAAGTGATTGGTATTTGATTTGTTGTGCTAAGGGATTCAGTTATTATTAAGTGTTCTGTCTTACGACAGGTCCATTGCTCTGCCCAAAAAAAGCTCTCCAGTTGTCCCTATTCTCGGCTTCTCGCTTTAATTCCTGGAACGTCATCTTCTTTCCTTGTTTAAGGTCGTAAGGGGTTCAGTATATAAAAAAAAATAAACACGGAAATTTGGCTATAATTACGCAAACACGGGAGATATTTAGGTAAAATATGATTTCACTTTTTACAGTTAATGATGATCGTTTATGAATGTCGATTACTCATAGAGACAATAAAAAATAATGCTTAGTTTCAAAGAGAATTAGCGTGGGACAGGAAACATTTGATGTCAGAGTTCGGCTGCCATTTTTTCCCACGCGAACGTTAAAAATTTTGAACATAAGAATAAAGTCTGATTCTACATGAGCAATGTTCGTTTTGAAAGTCAAACTGCATTTTTTTACGTTAGGGCTAAAAATATGTTTTGTTCACGCCCACACAGTTTTTAAACTTGCCTAATGTAATAGAAGTTTGTGATTTTACTGTGGTGTGCTTTGAATCTGAAAACCAATATCACATTAATGCAACAGTGACGAAGATAATTATCGGAACTCACAACTGCGTCGCAGTGAACTCGGATCTGCGTGATGTTGCGTGAAGAACACTTTTTGGACGTCAGTTTACTCTAAAGATTGCACTTTCCGATGTTCTTGGATTGAAATTTTGTATGAGTTTCGTATTATTTTGTCTTTACACTGTAACAAAAGTTTAAAGCATGGTAACGCTACACGCCATGTAGGCGCTTGGGGGAGGAGATAGTTTTTGCTTCTACTGATCCTTAACCACCTGAAGGAAAGAGACCGCTGGGGAGACCTAGACGTAGATGGGAGGATAATCTCAGGCGGGATCTATGGGAGATAGGAGTTGAAGGAAACTGGATTTTGTTGGCCCAGGACAGGGTCCGGTGGAGGGCTTTGGTTAATTCGGTGATGAACCTTCGGGTTCGGTAAGCCATCTAGTTGGTTGGGTCCACTATTTGGGAAGCCTGAGGGGAAGAGACCTCTGGGGAGACCTAGACGTAGATGGGAGGATAATCTCAGGCGGGATTTACGGGAGATAGGAGTTGAAGGAGACTGGATTTTGTTGGCCCAGGACAGGGTCCGGTGGAGGGCTTTGGTTAATTCGGTGATGAACCTTCGGGTTCCGTAAGCCATCTGGTTGGTTGGGTCCACTATTTGGGAAGCCTGAGGGGAAGAGACCTCTGGGGAGACCTAGACGTAGATGGGAGGATAATCTCAGGCGGGATCTATGGGAGATAGGAGTTGAAGGAAACTGGATATTGTTGGCCCAGGACAGGGACCGGTGGAGGGCTTTGGTTAATTCGGTGATGAACCTTCGGGTTCGGTAAGCCATCTAGTTAGTTAGTTAGATCTTTAACCTCGGCACTAGTATGACCATAGAAATTTGCGCTGTTAAAACCACTTCATGAGAATCTGTCGTTGTCTGTAATTTTTCTTGTACAGAGGTTTTCGTTTTCTGAATTATTAATTATTAATATTATGTTTTTAATCAGAAATTGATCTATTCTGATACCGCGATGTTCCTAAATTCTGTGGACAGTGACTGCTTGTATTAAAGACGCTCATTCTATAATGTTAGCAGTTCTTAGCTATAACACGTTGTTTTGGTATAGTTTAGAAACTAAGACGAGTAACGTCACTACATTTTTTTTGTGAGAATTACCGTCTCCAAGTAGCAATTTAGCCTCATAGTAACTCCAAGATCAGCGTTTATTATAGTTGACAACATTCTGAGTAGGCCAGAGAGTTTGCATTAATCAGATCGTAATTAAGCACTTCACAAGTAAACCACGTCACGTGGACATCTTGTAGGCCGTAGTTGGATCGTTTTCCCAAACATATTTGCGAGTTGATATTGAACTGAGCATTACTCTACAGTACAATATTATAGTCTGTAGTCACGCTGATTAAACACCAGGGGGTCGCGGGTTCAAATTCCGCTCTGGACATGGCATTTTGCAAGCGTTCTCCTGCCTTGTTCTGTGCAAACAGAGGCCTTACGAGTATATACCTAGTAAGGAGTGGTAGGACTTGTTTTAATAAGGATTACCAGAACCTCAGCCTAGGATATAGGACAGGAGCTGTCTGTTTGGTGGGCCGAATTTTGATTCCCTGAGCCTGTAATCGAATTAGCAGGGACAAAACGGCCGAAGCTTGAAGCCAGCTACCCGTCGCTATCAAGAGCGAGGTTTAGAATCCGTGGAGCTTTACTCCACAGCCTTATTGATGGAATGTCAGCACTTTGAGTTTATTTTGAAGAATATTTTTTTTCAAAGTAGGATCTGAAGTTTTCACGGCGTTGAGTACGAAGATGACTGTCTTCTGCGTGTACTCTGGTTACTCTTCGTCCTGATGATGGAGGCAGCAAGGACCTCTGAGACGTTGGTAAACTTCTACCAGACGACACGGCGCAATAAGTCAGAAGACAGCCATCTACGAATATTTTTTTTGTCGATAAAGAAGAGAATGTAAGTTGCCAACACATATTGTATTTTTGGATTATGAGAAATCCTCTGGCAGTAAGACGAGTGAAATTCGGGATACTGTGACTAAAAGGTATTTCCAGACACCCTTATGAAGACCCTGAAATACGTACGGACAAAAGAGGAGAGATCAGTAAATGATCACTCTATGTTTCTTGTATTCTTCGATGTATCGATATTGACGGCAGGGCTGGGCAGAGTGGCCATAAGTTTTCAGAAAGAAAATTGCCCACTAATGGGGAAGACAAAGTAATTTTACAAAAGCACAGAATGAATTAGCGAATTACAGATGGATATTAGTGAACTGTAAGGTAATAATTACTTATAATTTAAATATAAGATGAAATATATGAAATCCCAAGGAGAATATACTAGAACAAAAATACTAATGAACTATATTATAATGGATCAAGTCTCCTTTGTTAACTACGTAGATAGTGACATTCATACTAACAAGACGATACCGATAATACTTGAATACGTTTTTATTTCATGTGCATAAAATAAGTAGAGTTGATGATTTTGAAATCATTATCACTAGGCATGCACACACACACACATACGAATGAGCGCGCCTGAGAACCAGATATAAAATACAGATGTTAAAAAATTGCACCTAAATACATAGTTTGACAGAAAAAATGACAAGCATTCACACATCACAGGAATGGACGATGAAAGGAGTCGAAAATGTAGCCTACAAATTGAACCAATAGGAAAGAGAGAAACTGTTAGACCAAAAAGAATCTGCGAGTTTCCATTCAAAAAAAAAATAATTTTTTCCTCAAAACGGTACAGGTTTTGAAAGCGTAATTCTTGGATGAGGAAGGATATATTTGTAAGGTTCCTTGCCTCGTGAAGAACGTTCAAGACCACGGTTTCCCTATCTTTAATTCTACCTGAATATATATTATAATCCGCTAAAGTAATGACAGAGAATTTGCCAATTTACCAGAGGCTTTGTGTGGCTTGTAATTCTGACAGTATCTCAGTATTCCAGTTACATGTTTCTCTATTTTTATTCATTATTCTTCTCGTCATGAGCATCGGTATTGTTATTTCTGAATTGTCATGTTTATTTGAGGATAAAGTTGGATAAGCAGACTGAAAATGAAACATGGAAGATTTTTAGGGTGTTCGTTATACGAATTATTGGAGGGTGACGAACCGGTGAATAGATTAAATAACGAAATAACCGAGATGATTGGACCCAATCGACAACCACGCACTGCATCGGTGGTCACTCAAGCTGAGCAGACAGACAGTCAGTAGGAGGAAGTCCGACAGTGCTTAAGTAACAAGGACAGTAGATCAGTAATAATAATAATGCAATACTCGCGTTGTTCAATCTTTGGCCGAAACGAGAACGGAGAACTATTTTTCAATTTGGAGTACACGTATTCTTCAAATGTCTCATCTGCCGTATTAAGTTCTTATTCTGTCTTGATATTGCAAATCTAATATCGGAATATTAGGATTGTCTTTGCTCGTATTCGTAACTAAAACTTGCAAAATAATTTGAACTCCTTCGCGATGTCTGTCCTTCTACCCACGCGTAACAATTCGAGAACTTCTGTACGAATTTTCATGAAATATTATTATTCGGTTTTTGTCCGTCTAATCACAGTTCATATTTAAAATTTACAATTAAGATAATTAAAATATAATTTTATGTTCCTCATCGAACAATCGATTGGATGTTCCAATTGTAAATCGATTGTTCGATGAGGAACATCAAATGATATTTTAATTATCTTAATTGTAAATTTTAAATATGACTTGTGATTAGACGGACAAAAACCGAATAATTAATTAAATTTCACAATATGACGCAACTATATCATCTTATGAAATATTATGTTGGGGGGGAATTCTACTAAAATTTCTCTACTCGATACAAATTCGATTAACATTGGACATCGTGGATAGGCACTCGCGTTTCTGCGTTTGAAGGTTACTATGTGGGGAATCCCCAATCATTCATAAAGGTTAAAGTTCAAATTCTGACAAACTCAACGGAATTTCTTCGCTACGTGTACATTTCATAGAAATTGTTTAACCTTGAAAGGAGATATCTCTTAAATAGTTTGAACTCGTTTGCCTCAACGATTTATACAGATGTAATCAGCTGTTTGAACACAATTCACACTTCTTGAAGGAAGAAATTGTTTTTCCCTTTCATACATTTAAATACTTACCGTATCGAAGATGTTTTAAATAAAAGTTTTAGTATCTCTTAACGAAATATATATTTTGACAAGTGTAAATTTTTTATACGAAGAAGTGTTTGTACAAAATTGATGATTTGATTTTGGTTTCATATTAAAATCGAAACAATGCAACGACGACCTTGTGGTGACACTATAAGTATCGATACATGCAACGTTGTTAAATATTTATAATTGTGTAGTGGTAATTAACTAGTCTAGTCTAGTTAACTAGACATAAAAAAACATTTGCTTCAGTGTAAACTATTATTTATGAAGTACTACGTTATGCAGTGTTTCTTATAGACAAGTTGCACACATTTAAATTCCATTTTTGACTATAACCTCCGTGCGGTGTGGGATTAGGCAGTTGAGGTGTCCAGTATTCGTCATTTCCCTGTCAAGTGAGTTGTGACTAATATCAACTCCCCAGTCCCCCCACCAGAGGCAGCACTTGGCTTGCATCTCGACGTATGTCCACAACCGGTCTTTGGCTACGTAGATGGTTGGATGGACAGAAATTCTGCAGTAATGACAGAAAATTGTAAGTAGATTTTTGGTTTCTGAGGCTGTTAGGAGCTAAACAGCCATCTCTTCCCTCAGTATCTTAAAGAAAAGTATAGGTAATTGTCCCGTAGGATTTATCTCGTTTCCGGCCGTCAGTACATCCGCCCCCCAATTTCTGTATTGTTACTAACCTAACATTTGTTCTTATGCTTGCATATTGCATATAATCAAATTTCAGGAGATAACATATTATTCATATTTTAAACAGAATTCGCTGTTGAGACAAAGAACTTGTGTAGGGATGTTGTCCGCCGTACATAACCTCCAAATGTATACATATTTTATCTTACAAGTTGATTAAAAATTCTTGTTCTACAAGCGTAAAACTACATTTTTCCATCGCTCATAACGATAATAACAGAACATAAATTTAGATGTCTCTGGTGTCAAGAAATTCCCCATATTTTATTAAACCCCCCAAGGGTCATCATCTTAGCCAGATTAATCCAGCCTGCACCCTGTTTATTTCACATCATTTTTAACAGACTATCACCCACAATTTAAGAATAGATCTTCCAAGTGGTCCTTTGCCTTGGCATTTCGAAACCAGCGCGTTATGCCAGTTTCTTATCTGTCCATGCGTGTTACATGTCTCACTCATCTCAGACTTTGTGGACATTCTAAGCGTCGCTGTTTAAAAAATAACCCTTCTCTTCTAATTTTATCAGTGTCTGGTCTTATATGAGCTCTGCCATCTCTTCATTAAAACATTTCGGTTGCTCTGTTGTTCGTTATACGTCGCCATGTTTTATATATTTAGACTTAGGCCTTTATTATCGGGGACAGTAAATTTCCAGGAACCTTAACAAAGAAATCTCAGCGTGATTAGTACACAAGGAAGTAGCTTTATAAGAATTATTACGAAGAAATCACCAGTGATAACTGATAAAAGAGCCTTTTTTATGTTTACTTTGTGGGTGAGGGCACTGTATACACTTTGTAGTCTAAATCACTTGAGAAATATATTACCCATTTCTGTGCCATAAAAATTCCCAACAGATCAAACACTGCAGAGCGTCTCTCTCTCTCTCTCTCTCTCTCTGTTATATTTTACAGCAGATACCCCCCTCTTCCCCGCTACAGTTCACTGTGCATACTCCTTTCATACGACCCACCTATTATAAACTATGAGTTTACCAAACACAATATGACAATATTCCAGTATTTTATATAACAGAGGCGCCATTAGATTTATTCAATTCTTATCACACTGTAATAGCTTGCCATGCCTTATCGTTCTCCTGGGGCCGTAAAGCCTCTATTACAATTTCAGTCATACTAATGTACAAGCTTACGTTAAAAAAGAATTCTCTTTGTTACCCCTTCTCTCTTTATCCCCCCCTTCTCTCTCTCAATTCGGCAACTGGAATCAACCTTCCATGTGCATGACAAACCAATAATTGTACGACGTAAATTGGAGACTAAATATTTCTGAACAGTTTGCGAGACGTGATACGACCAGTGTATGCAATTACGTGCGTAATTTTAACAGAATCGCTTTCCAATCACGTTACTGTAACAACGCTCAGTTATTTCATCTCTAACTAATTATACAGGAATAAATTCATTTTATCGAACATGTCTCCATGCCAAAACTGTTAAACGCTCTGTCGACTGACATTAAAACTAAATCTCCAGGATATTTTGTTATTATAAGTGAGTTGTATTTTCCTTGCGAAATGAAACAGTAATTTATAAAATGGCAGGTGAATAATCGGTCTTTAACCAAAGGTCTCTTAATCGTATTGGTTCTGTAGAAGGCGCAGAATTTCTTGACTAGATGAACGACAGTAAGCTTCTCAAGAACGACCTGTTCCATAGAATTAAAGTTTTTATTTGAGACTTTTATCTATCAACTGCGTATTCCATATACCGTCAAATGGCAGGCCAGTATGAATGAAATACAGACGTTTAGTAACATTTTCCAAATTCTTACTTCCAGATGAAATTGATGTGGTTTATTTCACTACGTAGTCAGTAACTCGGGCTGTTAACGTAGAATCGTAAGGTGATTAATAAGGAAGGAATATGGAAGGAAGGGATCGTGGCGTAAGTTTGGGTAAGATACTATCCCAGCATTTACCTGGACAGACTGAGGAAAATCGCGAGATTCCTCGGTCAGGATAGCCAGTCTCTTACAGTCAGTAACTTGTGTGTGGGAGACGAAACTGCTGGAACAGCTAAGATTCCTTACTCCTATCTCTGGAATTACTACTGGGTGTTTAACCACGTTATTCCGATGATTAAAACCATCCACTGTCACTGTCGAGTCTCGCCGTATTAACCTTTGACTAGTTTTTGATGTGTTCAAGTCGCCAAAAGTTGATATTAACTGTCGAGAGATTACCGAAGACATTGAATCTGTGCTTAAAGAGTTGGAGTTTGTAATTGAGATTTCTCGTGAACGGGTAAAATTAGCTTATTTTTTTGAGACTCGTACGAAGCGAACACGTGGATTTTGGTCGCTTTGTTCGGATAAACAGATGAAAGGGGTGAAAAAATGTAAAAAATCCATTAGAGTCAGAGGATATTCCCAACTCTGCCACCGAGAGCCTCTTTCTGTAATCTTAATTTCGTAGGTATTTTCCGCTAAAGCCAGAATCCGAGTGTAGCATTACAATCGAAACTCAATGCTGTAGCTAGCGGCTTGTGTATAAAATAATAGGACTTTGGGGACACTGATTACAATTAAGAGGATTGGAGTCAGACGTAACCGTGTAATGGCGGTACCGTGTCGTGTGACGTCACGCAGGAAGGTTTCCAGGGGGGGGGGGGGGACAGAGGGAAAGGTTCCCTCTGCGGTCCGTTTCCAAAGAGCTTCAGTACTGAAAAAGAAGTCGAATTTCTGATAATCTGCACATTATTATTTTATATTGTGTGATTGCATCCAATGTACTAGGATAAGACTATGACACTCAATTTAGGGGAATCTAGGGGGCTGCTGGCCAGTAGTGAAGTGTGCATCCGGGAAGGTCCTTTACATACCTTCAAGATTTACTGTCAACGAGATTCCGTGGTTGGCGTTGAAGTGTCTCATCAGATCCTGATTGGATGATAAGAGATGGGATGAAGGGTTGGAGTGGATGAAACTGGCTCAGGATAGTGTCTTTGGTGTTGAGACTGAAACTTCTCTTGCCAGAGTTAGCTAATGATTTTTCCCTGTCATCATCTATGAAAAATACAGGCGTGTCTATTGCAGTAGACCGCGACCGTTTCCTTCCAGATTGCTTGCGAATTCATCATTCAGTCGTCTCCCACGCTGCATAATCTTAGTAGTCGCTTTAGGACCATAAAACAGCTTGGTTTACAGTTGCTTCGTATTTCTTTCTGGCCCCCACCGTCTGGCTTTATCGATTTCGTATACGGTTAATTGACCTTGCGTATTAATGACGTCGTATATAATTGTTAGCAGTTTCAGGAAATTGTTTTCCAATGCGAACAGCTGCCTTGTGGAATACTTAAAGAATTTAGACATTTCATTCGCCGATTCGTCTAATTTCTCCAATGATCAGCTGACTGTGAAATAATATTTTTAGTCAACTTAAAAATATACAATTTAAATTGTAGATAATCTCCATGGATTGTTTTGTTAAGTGCTTAATTTAATTGGGGTTAATTATTATTTACTTATTGATTATTTTGCTGTCCAACGGCGCTCATCATATACTATTTACAGGTAACCAATTATCAGATTTCATGTAAAATATTTCTTTTGCACGTTTTTAAATATCGTAAGTGAGACAAATACTCGTAGTCCAGAGAACTGAAATGACATAACAGTGTTGATGTTTCGACTACTGTTACCAAATAATAAAGAGTTTAAATTCAAATGCCCGACTCCAGGAACAGAGCGCATGTATAATATTTAAAAAAAATTCCAGAGCACGAGACGGATACAAGTATCTCACGTCAGGGTATATTGAAGTGTCGTGTCTTTAAGAACTTAGAATCTTTGCTGTTTACGTCCTGCCATCCTCCGGCAAATAAATGTTTGCAGGTAGAACAAGTTTATGGTAGTTTTACCCATGTGTCTCATTTTAATAGATTGGAAAGAAACTTGAAGCGGCTTGGCCCAGTGAACTTATGAACAATGGCAAAACGAGGGCTCGGTTTGGGTTTGGGTTGTAAAAGAACTGTGAGCTTGGTCATTGCGGTCTGTAAAGTTTCTAGATACAAGGGTAATTTAATGACGAGTAGTACATATTGTGTTTTGCAGAGTGTTGATGGAAATGTTTGGGCTTGGGAGGGTCACAGCAGCGAGGAATTGTGGAAAATTCTGGGTTGACACAGCGAGGACCTGTGTAGTTGGGTGCCTACCTGCAAGTCCACAGGGCGTCACTGCCCATAAGACCAACAGCGACGAAGACATTCAAAGTCTGCACTCTTCTCGTAGAACTGATATCGATAGGTTAATCAGATCGAGATTGATCCGTCGACTGGAACTCTTAGTACTTCGGTGGAACCAATAAATGCGCGTAAAATATTTGTATGAAAATAAATCACTTTCTGGAACGTGTAGATCAGACGACGATATTAAAGCAGTTCTTAGTGAAATACTTTAAAAGTACGTGAACTAGATGAAGATGCCTCAACGTATGACTTTTGTTATGACCTCTATGAATATCCTTCGTGTTTCACATCAGCAAGGAATTTGTTGAGCGCTTGAATAATTTTCAGTTGCTGAATGAAAAAAACTTATTTTAACATATTCAGTTATTCTGATATATCTTGGTTGTGAGATGGTAAAGTTGCGTCATATTTTGATATAATAAATATAAATTAAATCTTGTCCGTCTAATCACAATAATTCTTATTAAATATTAAAATATTACAATAGTTAACATTTAAGATATTTAAAATATTAAACGATGTTCTTTATCGAAATATTCGATTTACATTAGACCATCATTTTTCATGTTTCACGACATGTTTCAGTTCCTAAAAGAACTATCTTCAGGTGTATATAATTATATAAAGATTCAAATCAATAATAACTTAAATACAATTTCTATATATTATTTTAGCGTACATTTTTATCAGATTTATTTATTTATTTATGTGCAAATGGAGTAAGGCAATAAGGGCACTGGTTGGCTTATTATTTATAATTGTAATTACGTTTATGAAACACCCGGTATAACTACTGCCAAATCACCTAACTACTGTTCGGTTGATATTCCTGTGTGTGTGTGTGCTGAGCACAAAGGAATAGAACATGTGTGCAGTGTTCCATGACGGGAGAGAAGTTAAGAACGAGACGAATGATAATAAATAATGCTACTGGTAATAATAAGATATAAATCACATCAGTGATCAGAAAAGAAAAGAGATAGATTAAATTATAAAATAAATAGGAATTGTGTATGGTTTTTGGTCTTGTGTAATAACAATAGAATGACGGGGCAGAGGAAGGAGGAGGGCGAAACGAAACGCCGAAAAGAAATGTTTCTAGTAATTCAAACCGGATCCAGGTGTCTCTCAAGGAGCCTGTTAAATAGCATACAGTTTTGTTAAACGCGTTTTGTATGGGTAATTTATGGTTAAGAAACCCTTTTTTCAACCACGTTCCTCCTTTTCGAAATAATACGTATTTCCTGTTCCATCATTTTTTTTTATAAATTAAGCATCAAGTCATCAGAAGAATTTGTTATGCTCAATAGAAGTTCGGTGGCTTGCTGACTGTTGCAAGTTCAAGGCTACGTAGTTCATAACAGATGTGTCTGTCACGAAAGAACTTATTTCATCTCGTAGTCGCGAACACCAAAGCGGAACCATTGAATGCATTTCTGAGCTAATCCCATTCACCTGCCATCCTCAATGTGACCAATCTTAATGTTATCCTTCCATTTGTTTCTTGGTCTTTCAAATGATTTTTCGAATAGAGTATCCTGATAAATTTTCTATATGCTTTTCTTGTCTCCTCTACCGCCGACCAGCATTTAATTTATCAGAATTTTCAGTACCGTATTATTTTATATTTTCTTTGCCATAATATAAAGGGCACACACATGTATGTTATCCATAATTATATTATAGGTCGCATTTAAGTTGGACATTGAGTTATTACGTCCTTATGAGAAATAAAAAATCTTTGGAATCTGCAATTCCGTGCTTGTTTATCAAATTTTAGAAAACTGAGGTGGAAAATTAATGTCCCTTTAACAAAGAGTGCGTTAACCATCACAATAAGTGACTTATTTTGACGAGTAATAGTGAAATTATTTGGTTAAAAGCACAAGGATCATATCTGCTGATTTTCTAACCAAAGTATAGTTTCAAGTCAGAGTTTAATTAGTTTGGTGTAACCCAACCAAGGCGAGAATCGGAACTATTTGTTCAACGGAACTTGTTGCAATGCGGTCTCGTCATTCTATTTATTAGTCAGAGACTTCGGATAAGTGCCCTTTGCCGCGATGTACAGGTTGCCTACTGTTCAGTTATTCCACGCTCTTAAGATTAAGCGGATTTCGGAAGAGTATAATATAAAAAAACACTCTTCACATTAAGGAGGTAAAAAGTATTTAAAATAATAATTATTCGTTGCTTCTTACTAAATATATAAGAAATTACGTCTTACTTTATTTATGTAGGTGAAAATTAAATAAAATCTGACGTGTTTTATTGTCAGTGATATTTAAAAACCATAAGAAAAATTATGACCGAGGAAAAGCTGGACGTACCAGTTCTATTTGTGTATACGATTACATGAGATCGGAACAAACCACTAGGTTTAACCGTTGCTGATGACGAATAAAAGTGTTAACCTTTTCTGATCTGTCTGTTTATTTTTGTAAGTATTTTTCTTTCGTAGTTCATGTACCATTATTCGGACGTGGTAGCTGAGATTGGGTGCGCATAGCTTCTTTGGTCAAAGGCTGAACAAATTCCTCGTTCAAGATAATGTTGAGAAATACTGGCGTATGGCTTACTCCAAGAAATAAAGGGAGCCCCACCTCCGCGCTGTTCACATCAACACAGACACGGATTGCTCTGGGATCGAACCGGGATCTCCGAGTTTAAAACCCGTCGACCGACGACAGTGCGATGATTATGTTATGTCTGCACTGCACAGAACTTTCGGCAGACAGTCGATAGTTATCGATATGCCCCGGAAATTTAATGGTGTGGTTCGTCATTATCACAAAATTTCATCAATGGATCATGTCCTAAGACAACTCAGTCCAACATAGTCTATTCACTAAGATTCATTTTAATATTATTTTCTCATCTTAAGTCGTTTATTTTATTGATATTTTTTTTACAAAAAATATATGGATTCCTTGTTCTTCGTATGCGTGCTACATGCCCCTTCATGCTTACTTCTTAGTTAGAGGAAAGAGTATAAGTTAACCCTTTCCATGTTTCTCGAGTTTAAACACCAGCCATTTCTGGTCTGAACAATTAGGTGTTTGATAATTTTATTGAAAACATATATTGTCACGTTTTTTCCCCTGTATTAATTCTAATTATTCGTGAAGTTTCATCAACTGGAATTAGATCTATATTCAGAAGACTCCAGATTAGTCTGTGAGGATATTTAACAATAAATATGAAGATGGTAGCTTTCAGTCTGATAAACTAACGACCTGTAGAGAGACTCATTTTATCTTTCGTTTTTAAATAGGAATCTCCCTTTCCCTATAGGACAAAAACGTGGATAAATTCTTCTTCAGATATAGTGGTTCAAATCTGATAACAATATGTTCCTCTAATCTAATTCTCTAACGGATTTACCTTTATAATAATCTTACATCAAATTAGCAGTTTCCTTTCAATTTAACCTTCTCTCGGTTGCAAAAACCTTCGATCGGACCGTTCATCCTCATTTTCAGCAGATGGTAACAGTTTGATAACCCATTGAACACGGTCATTGCCTGCAGACTTACATCCAGGTTCCTATATCCGTAGAAAGATGAGTAACTCATGTCTGAATTGCATTCAGGAGGTACACGATTTGAGTTTCGGTCATGACAGAGTCTCTTTACAGTTGTATGTGCTTCGAACTAACTGTAAAAATTCCTGTAACAGGTGCTGAAGTTACGTCGTCACAATTAGTTTCCGTGAAATTCATTTTAATATTATTCTCCCATATTCTCATTCGCTTCTCAGTCGTTTTTCTCACCAAAATGTGTCTCCCATATCATATCCTTTAGGTTATCGGATCCTGACAGGCGTGTCGTGTACTTCGACACAGAACAGGACCAGATACTTTACCGTTCGATCGTTAGTGAACACCAGTAGTTGATATTGTATGAGAATCGATTAATTCGTCATTGTGAAAAACTTTACTCCTGACTATGTTACAGCCTAAATAGAAACATTCACTTGGTGGGGTAGTATCTTATTCTACATTAATCGTCCCGTGTATAAATATAATTTTATTACGCATTCATTACAGTATGGACGCCTGTCTATGTAGCAGCTCCGTGCGGATTACACCTTTTAAGTATTGTTATAACAGTGATGTTGTTTATTGAATTAAATACTTTATTTCTCTGATGTCTGTGCTTTTTTTGGAGATGTCCAGATTGCATTCGGTCGTCATAAGTTTCACTCATATTATTTTGTTCTTGGCGATATTAAATGCAATTATAAGAAGACAAAATATTAAACACTAAACTTAAAATATACGTATTAAACGCTGTGGAATATATATCGATATATCAAAGACCATTGATGTTGAAAAAGGTAGCAAAATAAGGATACTTAAATAATTTAGAATCATACTGTTTTTCGCTAATTAGCAAAAATAAAGTGGAAATGAACGAGTCAAACATGGTCATCAGAAATCCATATTATATCAAATCGGTCACTATTAACAGCACTCATACAACCCCCCACCCAAAAAAAAGAAGATAAAATACCAATTTTGGAACAGCAGAACCAGGAAAAGTACGAAAATCAGTTTATAATGTTTCAGAGAAACCGAATAACACCGTTTTCCGAGACACAGTTAATAACATTCACGTACCTGAATCCCGTTACCATGGTTTCTTTATCTTCTAATAGCCCACGTGATGGATTATTTTTCTTTGACATATGCCCTTCTTACTTGTACACTTTCTATAAATGTAATTGTTTTAGAGGGCGGACAATTCCGCGATTATTACATTAAATACGGAATCGGGTGAGATATTTTTATGACTGAAGACAACATAACTGTGTGTCTGTGCGTATTTGACGCCGTGGCTTTAAAATTCTCTTGCCGACTGACACATTACTTCGTGGTGTAATGGATATTTAAGAAAATTCAAAGTAAAAAGAATACGGGACTCTGTAAAGAACTCCTAGAAATTAATCCCCAATTGTGTTGCAGCGTATTAATAATTTGTATGTCCACTACTAACACCCCCTTATATATTATATAGCAAGGGACTGAGGTCTATATCCTCTTCTCTTTTGCCGATGATCAATGGCTTATACGCCGCAAGATAAATGGTTATTGATTATCTACAATCGATTTATCGTAACGAAATGCAGCCAAAGCAACTGCGAGGTGACCGGTACTTGCCACTGTATCTCCACCCCCCCCCCCCCCCACTCATTCCCTTCCATAAGTAACGTTTTTTATATCGCCGTCTCATTCCTCGATAAAAATAATATATCTACATAATAGGGAATGAATGGCTGGTCAGATAGACGGTAAAGTCTGGTTAAAAGATAGAATAGAGGACGAGAGGAATGTTGGAAATGTGTTTGAGAAAAAGACGAGGCGAGATCTTGATTTTGGTCTTGCTAAGAAGTGAATTAAAATAAAGAATCGCCTAGAATTGTATGCTCCGTGTCGTATGTTTATTCAAAAAATATTTCATCTTCCCGTTACCGACCGAAGAACGTAAATATTAAAATATATTCTCATGTTATGTTACGCGGGTGTAAAACTTTGTCTGTCAAGCGAGGAGAAGAACAGATTTTCAGGATATTTTGATCTAAGAAAGACGAAATAGTGGATAAAAAGCGAAATTAAGAACTTTGCTCTTTGTCATATGTTAACAGGAAGGTCACAGGTCAGGGGGGGTGACATGAACCGAACATTATCACGCATAGGAGACATAAGAAATACATACAAAATTTATTTCGGAGGAACTGAAAGGAAAAGACGGTTTAGAATACGTTAAAGTTAATTTTAATGTAATATTAAGATCAGTGTTGAAGGAATAAGAATTGAGAATGTTGATTGGATTCAGCTGACTTGAGTTTGGGATTCAGAGTATTTTGAATGCAGTAATAAACCTTTTGTTTTCATAAAATGCTGAGCTCAATTAACTTCTGAAGGACGTTTGTTCTTTGTAGTTAGATCACGGTTTTGGGAAAAGAAATTATTTTGTGTGGCTGTGACCGACCGTGTCTCGGACTAGTCTCCCCGTTAATAATCTTACGTAAATATTTTCTAAGACTTAATAACGATTACAAGTAATAGGTGATTTTTTTTATTAATATTCCTTTAAATTTCCTAGGAGAATATTTGGGACCAAAAAGGGATTATGTAACAGGATCATTGAAAAAAACACATGAAGGACGAGATTAATTATTAGTTTGGGTGATTATGTCAACAGATGGGGAAAATAAATAAATGTATACCCTAAATATAAGGGGTTTTAGGTGTCTGGAGCTGACAGTGAACATATTGAGAGCGTTCTTATGAGTAGTCTTGCTAGTTGATTATAATCGTCGAGGATAAATATGTTGCCTCCATCTTCAGGGTTAAAGCTTGATACGATACTCGGTAATGCATAAAACATTTTGGTTCTAAACTTTAGACAAATACGTGTGGATAAAAGTGTGTCATTAACATGAATCTTAATTTTTCGAAGATGAGACCTGTATTAATTTGTTTTAAGATAGGGTTCATTGGCAGGGATTTGTGACGACATTGGTGGTTCCATAAGCTTCATAACAGAAGCTACTAATCAGCTGAAGAACTTTCAATTCCTCAGAGAACACCTTGTGTCTTGTTAGCAATGTTTAAAAAAAACAGATTGAACAGCTTATTTGGTTTTGATCTCTTCTGTCTAGCTACATTGTCCTAATTACAAGAAATGTCAAGTGTACCTACGACTAGAAGTTTTCAACTACTTTGCATGGCTCCAGCCCTGTCAAGGGTACGGGTACTTCACCCCAGCATCTGTTTCAGTGCGGCTGCACTGAAGGTCCTATTCCCATCTCTTTCCCTCTCTCACAAACTTTTCTGCCCACCGTACCGACGCCTTTCTCGATTGCATAGGTTATGTAGCGTCGTATGAGATAGAGACAAGTTCATGAATCGTGGGTGAACAAGTAGGGATCTGAAAGTAATCTGTCGAATCTATCTCGAAGATTGAGTAGAACCACGAAGGACCTGAGGATGTAATTACGAATACAGTGCTGGAGTATTACCTACCATTAGCATTAGTTTGCTCGGTGGAATGTTTTAGGGGTGATGTTCAGTTATTGAGTTGTAAAAAATGGTGCTTCGACTATGGAGGTGAAGTGGCAACGAATTCATTTTGTGGTTAGTTACATACGGAGAATTAGGAAGGACGAAGTTTTCGTGGCTTTTTTCAAAGAACTTGCCTGGAGATACTGAAGAAATCCACTGAAAATATCAGTCAGTTTATAAATCGTAGGAAATGAATCGGAATTTTGGAACAGCGGTGATGTCATGTTTATAGCCTACAGCCAAATGATTGATTTAAAGTTGACTCACTTGTACAGGTTATTTTGCGACTGTCAAAAAATTAAACAAGTTCTATCCAAAAGTAATCTAAATACAAGTGTTCCTTTTAAATGTAACTCTAAACTACCACACGTCAACCCTTTGGCGCACAAAACGACTAAGCCAATGGCAATATTGAATTCGTTTCTGCGTCTGATGTACTGTTTCAAATCGTTAAGACCGTAATTTCAACCGTTTTGTCACAGATAAACATTTCCTGTGCCTCGAAATTTTGTTACCATTTGTTTCTTGTACTCCATTTGTTAGGATACGCATTCCTAGAATTCTCGACGCGAAGTAACTTTCGAGGATGAACACACATTCTGTTCGTGAATACAACTTATTCGCACCTGAACTCCTTTTGGGCAACTGAGTAGCGGCCTAGCAACGAAGTTAACGTTGACTCGAATGTCACAGGACAGAATCCGATTTAATATTTGTGCCAAAGCACGTGAGGGACTGTAGTTTAAATGGTACAGTGGTATTTTCTCCACGCCATGTTTAATGATTACACCTCCAAAATTCGTTCTTTCCAAATTACTTAGTTGTGTTTCGATGGAAGTTTCTATCAGACCACACGGCGCAACAACCAAAAGACAGCTATTTTTAACTCCCCGCCTTGAGAACCTCTTATCTCACAAGGTAAGACAAGGTCCATACCAACAACGATAAACCTCACACTTATCAATTTTAATTTGATTTCGTAAATTTTGTGTAATACTGTCATATTTAGGATTTCAGGTCTCAGTCCCAGGACCAGTCTTGGGTGACAATGCTTCGGTATTAATGCTGAAATACCCACAGAATCTTTAGAAATGACCTCAACCGTTTGTTTCGGGATTCTCGCTTTATTATAACCAAAAGTTGGACAAATAAGGGATAGGCCTTATCCTATCCGAGAAAAATATTAAATTATATGAAACTAGATTTTATCTTCTGTTATATTTAGATGTTATATTCAGTCTCGTACAGCAGAAAAAGACAACAAATTGAGGGTGTCTGACAATCATATGCTGAGGAGAATGTTCGTAAATGAGAAAACAGATAGGAGACTGAAAAAATTACGTAATTTAAAAGTTGTTACTCTACATAAAATAGGGCACGTTTATTTAGTATAGGCGTAGTAAACTGATACATTGGGCATTCTGGACTAATATCAGAAACATTGCAGTGAATGATATCAGAGCGAGTGTTTCACTTTATGAAGCATAAGACAGTATGAAATATGAAACGACAATTATGAAACGTATTGTGAGCGATTGGACGTAAGATATAATGAGATACTGAATGTAAGATTCTATGAGAAATGGAGTGTAGGATAGCATAAAATGCGATGCGATATGATACGAGAGGTAGAACACGTAAGATTTTATGAAATTGGACGTAAGACAACACGAGAGATGGGACATTAGATAATACGAGACAAAGGACTTAAGTTGGTGTGGCCGATGGAACGTAAGATATTATGAAAGCTGATGAGAGATTAGACGTACGTCTTATGAACTATATACCGCGTTGGACTTGAACTCGGGACGTAGATACGTTCTACCCTTTAACGTGTTATTTGTTTTTGTACGACACATCGAAGTATAATGACTATAACAAGAATCTTTTGACTGTCTGCAGTCCCTTCGCTGGGGCCTCATCATTCTGCCAGCTGCGTGTTGGACCGAGCTGAGTCAGAACAAAGCAAAAGTTGTTACAGAGATCTCTGGTAGTCCCAAATCCTCCTGAGTCGTCATCTTTCTTTCTGATAAAGGTCGTATAGTGACGTAGTAGTCCCCCTCGCTTATCAAACCGTCTCGCCGATGCTCTGACCGAGTCGAATCACATAATCAGCTAATGAGTACCACTTGCTTAGAGTCACAGACTGTACCATGTATTTAGTTTCTCGCCGCTACTCCTGCTCCAGCCGACGCCGTATTCGTCTCCTTTCGGTTCTGTCTCTCTGTGTCTAATTCTCATCATCTCTCTCCCACCCATCCATCTCTCCTTATTCCTCTTTATTTGAGTATAATTATTGATTATTGAGGACGGAAGGCTAGTTGGAAACCTAGGGAGGAGGAAAGGGGTTGAGGAGGGGTGTAGTGGAGAAAGGGGGGGAGTGATTAAGCTCTATGGCTCCATCTCTACCCGTCGAGGTTCTTGCTCGCGCTTGCTACTGACAATTAGACAGATACGCTAAGTCCCGTATCGATTTATTCCTTGCTACTGACTAAAGAGGGGTGTAGAGGGAGGGGAACATATAGCACTACCCACTTCTACCATGCTGGAGCCAGAAAACTGAAACCATGGGTGGTTACTGTAACTCTTATAAATGTCCTGTTACCATATGCATGCCAACAGAGGCTGAGTTTACTCAGACTCAAAGTCTGTCTGCTCCAAGAATTCAGTCCGCGAAATCGAAGTGTCCAGCTGTGTACTGTAAGTACTCTGTCGCTGTGTTTTAGTTCGGGCGAGGATTAAATTTTGTTTAAAAAATTTTACTGTTAGCCGGGAGATACAGACAATATTTTATATGCTTTGATTTTATTTTAAATCGTTGCTTGTTCCGAAGGGACCATGTTTAAGTATTTTTGCTTAGTTTATTCGTCAATAAAGGGAGTTACAGAAAAACCTATGGTGAATGTGTCTTAGGTCTGTGTTACATTTTTTTTAAATAAACCACTACTCATACGTTCAGAAAATTAAATGAAGAAGGTATCGTTAGATGTAATACAGCGAGTGAACAACCATTAGTGTTGGAAGATTGATTTCTGTTGTTTAGAATTTTTTTTTTCAACTGCTTAGATTAAGTAACGTCGAATTGCGAGATAATTATTTGTTCATGAATCAGAAAACATCTGGAATAAAGCATTTGTATGAAGGAGTTACGTCTGGTTTTATATACATAACTCGAATGACTGTAGAACCGGTTACACTTAATTTAGGTCTTCAACCTAAAACGTGACCCGTTCAGTGGCCGTTAAAGTAAACGAACATTTAAATGTTCCTCGAATACTTCATTTCTTCTTAAGGGGAAGAAGTATTTCGTAACGTAAAGTGATTGGACGGAACCTCGAAATGTAAGTGTGTGCCATCTTCAGTTCTTAAAACAGCTGACAGTCGTCGCTAGTGATGTTGCCTTCTGCTATCGAGGGAGCCACAGTTAAAGGAGGCAGCACCTTGTTGATCGGTTAGCCAAGCCCGGGGTTCTAGATTATCGAGTTCTCGGAAGCTGACAACCCCCCCCCCCCTCCAACCGATACTGTTCATAGTTATTAAACTGAACGGTGGTCTGGTCGGACTTCTCACAAATAACACGCCGTCGGAGGAACATAATCAGACTGACCGCTGAGCTCACTGTTTGTTGCTGTATGAATTTGTTCACGGAATGTATGGGATTCATGTTGCCCTTCCTAATCCTTGCCCCAAGCTAATAATTAAGTCAAGGCCGCGCTATCACTCCTCCCCCCAACCCCTCTGCGAAGCACATGACGCTGACCGCAGAGAGAACTTTCTCTTCAAAAATTTCTCTGATGAGGAAAACGACGTTTATGTCATATAAAGTTACTTGTACGTAATAAAATGTAGTTATTGTTAATTGGGATAGCTAGGCGCAGATGGGAACATAATATTAAAATGGATTTTAAATTCGTCTGTTGTGGGGGAGTGAAATGGATTTTAATGACCTTTTAAGTTAAAAAGTAAGAATTTTTTTTTAAAAAGAAGTCGCGCAAATGTCACGTCCCCAAAGGGACTCTGCTTTATGGAGTTGGATAATTATTGCTAATTGATTTCTTGAAGATGGCTGTCTTCTGGGTTATTGCGCCGTGTAGTCTGGTAGAAGTTTACCGACGTTTCAGAGGTCCTTGCCGCCTCCATCATCAGGGCGGATCGTAAGGGAGCAAAGACCTCTGAAACGTGACTCATCGCCGTCAAAACGTCATATCCCACAAAATTTATTTATTTTTTCTAAAACGACACCCCCCTCACTGTCGCTCACGAAAGAAGGCGTCTGTAAGATTTTAATTTTAAATACGGTGTTGGTAGATGAATCAGGCGCTTAAGAAACTAAGAAATTCACCACCACGCAGGTTAGTAAATGTCCAGGTTATGTATAGAGTTGTAACGCCGTGCGCTATTGTGGGTGATCTCGTTTGTACGCAAGAAATACGCTCTGAGGACAGAATCGGCCGTCGTTGTGGACACAGTCCTGGAGCTGGAAACTCCTCGTTTGTGCCCAGTTCATGGAACGTCCTTTGTAAAGCGGACTATTTGAAAGAGGTGGCAATGATTTTCTTCAGTTTAGTAATTATTAATTTTAGTAAAATAACGTGTATCAGTGTTAAGAAAATAAGTTTCTGAAGTTTCCTCCGTTATATAAAAGTTGGGTAACAATTTTTACGAAATAAAAAAGAGTTATCCATTTCTCGTCCCTTTACATTTAAAGAGGATACCGCGGTTTTGAAACCCTGTCGATGTGTTGGTTTTGACAAGGTTGAATTTCACTTTTTTTCCCTCCTTTTTGCGCGAATGGTTAATCTTCTCTTGAAAAGTTTTAAGCTCGGTTTACACTGTAATGAAAACATTTCAGTCATGAAGTCACTCAAATGATTGAGTTAACCAACTTGACGATAGAACAATGTGGCTTACGAGTGACGAAACCTCATTCCAACAAATGAGGCTGTGAGGACGGAGGAGTGGGAGGTTAGGGCCTATTTTATTGAGGAGATCAGTTTAGTTCACAAGAGCCTGTAACGATCCTGAGCCACTTGCATCCACTCAATATCCTCACAACCTTTTTGTTTCGAGATCATTTTTAATAATATCCTCCCTTCTACGTTACGTAGGTTAAAAGTGATTTAAAAGCAAGGGGAATCGACTGATATGAACACCATTTTCCGTTGTCTCGGCCTGTACGCCTCCATACGGCTAATTCGAATTCAGATAAATTGTTTTCTGTCTTAGACTGAGTCATTCAAGTAAAACCAAATGTTCTCACCATCGCCTCTGAAACCCCATAATACATCTTCAACACAAGTGAAACAACGTGGTAACAGAGGTTATTGGGAGTATCCAAAAAGTACCCAGAAAAATCTGCCACTGCATTTGTACCGAGCGGGTTAGCATAGCGAAAAGATATTTTAATCGAATTTTAGATGTGCTTCATTTGAATCTTGGCCCAGGGACCGGCTATCCTGAAGTGGTTTTTCGTGGTCTTCCTCAGTTCCTGCAGACAGATTTGAGGATTATACCCACGACTTTTCCCTCCCATGTTTCTCCGAGTTTATCAGTAGCTTTATCGCACTGCAGTGTGAACTGAGCTGTCATAAACTTGGTTTACATTTTGCGCTGTTTGGTCTCGTTTCAAGACGAGAGGAACGATCACTAGACGGACAATGTAAACGGAACTGGGAAAAGAGGATAAGTACTGACTACCACCAGCATGAAATTTACTGACTTCGCGGACTGAATTTCGAAGGTTTTGACGGCATTTACGAAGATGTGTGACGAATGGATCACAGGCCGAACTTATCCAGTTTCGTCGTATCCTCCCGGACGTGGATTACTGCTGTTGTCGTCTGTGAAGTGTCTTCACTTGGTCTTCAAGTTTGAGTCTAGGATCTTGAAGCAAGTGTTACAACTCGTTAGTAAACACTATTAAAATACGCATTATTTTACGTATACTAACGCAGCGAGAGAAGATTAGTGCGTGAGATACATTTCAGCACGTCAGTGGTGGTTGGCTTTGGCCCCTCTTGAGGCTGTTAAATATTCTAATAACCCAGTGCCTGTTTTGTTTACATAACCAGTAAATAATTCGTATCATACTGTTATAATTTCTGCTTAACTGGAAGAAATTAAAATAATAAATAATCTGTTTTTCAAGAACCTGCATTAAAAGTCTGAGTTATGAGGCTGCTAGGTTTATGTGCATCCGTCAATAGGTTTCCGCGTCTTATTTGTGCCCGTTAGGAAATTTAATAGTAGATAACTAACTGAATGTCGTTTCCTATCGATTCGAAAGCTACAGAATGCGAGGATCTGATCCTGTTTTCATGACTAAGAATATTTCTTGGCGTATTTCACGTATCTGAATAATTACACATCGAGGAAGTGTTGTGCGATTGGACGGTCCTGTCTCCGGTATTGAATACACTTTATACATCAGAGAACATGTTTAAGACCGAATTTTAAACTCCATTACGTGATATACATTTATAAAAGGACACAAAATATTTCTCGACATTAGAGGAACTGGGATAAACCATCTAAGGGTTTACACTATATGGTTTCAATTTGTATGTGTATTATTTTATTTAATTTTTAAGGAATGGATTTTAATCGGCCTATGTATTGCGGTTTCATAAGACATCTGTAGTTTTATGATTGTGTGTAGTTGCAGTGAAACGTGGGCCCACTTGAAGGGAGGACATTGCTTTTGACAACTAGGTGATAACGTTAGTAGACGGTGGATCGTAGTGAAATGAAAGGTTGATACGAAAGGGATTAAATTGATTCAGGATAGGGTCCAATGGTGGCTTCTGTATAAAGGGCAATGATCCTTCGGGCTACTTCAGAGCAGAGACTTAGACTATCTTTCAACGAAGGCCTATGAAGGAACCAAGGGGGTGGAGGGACGAATGGAGTTGTGTAAAAGTTTACTACGCATTGGGGTGATAGATAATTTGTGACATTGGCGAAGGACTTAAGACCTCTAATTATCATCTGAAATTGGGCAGTTAACACCAGAGATCACTCACGAGCGGTGGTCTCTCGGGCAAAAAAATACGTCTGCAATAGTTTGTCTTAAACAGCATTCTGACCGTAATGTTATGAAACATGTAGACATTTTGATTCGTGAGATGTTTAAATGAGTCAGGGACTTGTTTCTTACAGAGGACGCAGAATAAGTTGAATTCCTAGATTCTAACGAAATGTGACTTGAAAAATTCTGACTTCTTTTAAAATATGGGGGTGGATACAGGAGAGGATTTGATTCAAAAGAAATTTAACTTGGTCATGGTACACGAAAACGTCTTTGTGATCAACTTTGCTTATTAGCAACACTATATGTTTCTTGTCTTAATTCAGATATTCGAAGGTCACAGTGAGATTCTTTTCCGATGTCCAAAAAGAGTGGAAATTGGGCAGGAACCATCCGCCAAAAACATCTCACGGCGAACGTTCTTAGATGAATATACATTATATCTATATCTATATATATATTTGTCAGAATCCAACCAAACAAAAACTCATCTGTGACGTACTAGTCTAGAGGAACTTTGTACTGTCAGGGGGATGCTGCTGCTGCTGCTGAAGGGATGAAGCGGGGGTGAGATGAACGGTGTAAGGGAGGAAAGGGGTTGAAGTATACCGATTTGCCATAGAGGAAGAGTGTGATAGGGCTGTGCAAAAGAGGTATGAGAGAAGAAAATGAGTGATTTTGTCCAGTGGGTGAAAATAATACAAAAAAAAAAGAGCGAACGTTTGGGTAGATGGTGGGTGGGGGTAAAGGGGTTTTTCGGAGGTTGGAGAAGAAGGGGCGAGAAGGAGAGGAGGCGGACGAGTGTGAGAGGTTGAGTTTGACGTTCAAAATCTGTTCCATTTGCAAAATTTCCTCCACCCCCTCCTCTTTACCATCCCAGCCTTTCCTTTCTGTTTCCTATCCGTGCCTTCAGGCTCAATAGCCATATCGTTTTTATCCGGCCTTACAGCTATAGTGTATATATGTAACATTCTCCGGGTTTTTTTGTATGTTCGTGGCTTACGGATTCTCTCCTGCCTCATTCTATGGAATAGATCGTTCATTTGCTATGGGTTTCAGAGATATTGTGGAGAATGGATGCAAAAATGTATCCTTTTGCTATCTCATTCTTTCTCCGTCTCATTCTCGCATGTATAAAGAGGGTGAGTAATGCATGACTCGTTATAGAAATAAGGCTTATAGCTTCGTTCGTTCGGATTTTGGCCGCAGTAGCAGCACCAGCGTTTTATCGGTCATTGCATGCGCGTCGCGGCGCCACCGTCGTGGCAGTCGTCCCTCTTACTCTTTTTAATGCGTCTCTCTCTCTCTCTCTCTCTCTCTCTCTCTCTTACTCTGTTTCTCATCTGGAACAAAAGTGCTGCTCTCTATCCACTTCCGATACAAAACTGTCACTGAATGTACAGCAATTCGTAGTTCTCCTAAGGCGAACGATATGGGGAAGGTTTTTTGTTGTTTTTAAGGGTGGGGAGAGAGGAGGAATAATATAAAATGAGGGAAAAAAGTGTTGCTTTCAGACATTTAGATTTAGCGGCGTGGTCTTCTGTGAAATATTAACACGATTTTTTTTTTGCGTAATTCTCGTTCGGTTTCGTCATTGTTTGTCCATATTCAGGAATTACGTTCCCGGAACTTTGCTTCTTGCTTTGACGGTAACGTTGAAGTCTTCTGGTGTTCCCGGTTCGGCTTCCACCGCGAAGATACCACAATTGTAGATGTTTGATTTTGTTAAGACCGTCGTGGTATTGGTTTGAATGTCTGACGTATTTTAATTCACGAATCCGACAGGACTGTTGCACAGCATTGGATAACAGGATGCAGTGGATGGTTCTGAAGCGAAGCCCGAGGTTGGGTAGTGATGCTGGTTAAAAATCTTACATTCTGAAGATACTGGCTCTGTCACAGATGGACACTTGAATTTTGTGCAGACTTCTTATTAAACATATGGGGTATGAACGCTCTGAAGAACAAATGTTAAAATTTGGGCTACGCTCAAAGGAAAATTAGAACAAGGAAGACCCTTTAGGAGATGAATGATCATCGGAAATGATACAGGTAAAAGGTCCATAATATTTACGGTGATGATGATGTTTAAAGATTTTTCAATTTAATGCGAAGAAATTCCTTGCTTGCTTCGTAATTTGTTATTATTTTTTATGGTGCTGAGGTCATGGAAGGTGAGATTGGCGTGGCATGTAGTACACCTGTGACCGACTAGATATACGTAAAATGCAAGTTTTAAAAGTATGAAAGGGATGATCATTTGGGAGATGTACATATATTAAAATGGTACCTGTTTATATAAGACAATGAATTATGAAATCAGAATCGATTTGTACATATTAGCAACAAAGGACACAATTGGATGGCACAGAGAAAATATATAGAATATTTAAAAAGGCAAAATTGATTTAAAAATATTTAATCATTATCCACAAGGAATAAAAAAATTTGTCGCCCTCGAAAACAGTGTATTGAAC
Source organism: Zootermopsis nevadensis (assembly GCF_977971745.1). NCBI lineage: Eukaryota > Metazoa > Arthropoda > Insecta > Blattodea > Termopsidae > Zootermopsis > Zootermopsis nevadensis. Next base: position 2,101,749 of record NW_028259134.1, on the reverse strand, counting down.
CCAGAACGGGCTGATAGTCTATTATAATGACTCTTAAAGCAATAGAATGTGTGGCCTGGATTCTACTGCGTCAGGATAAGATGCAGTGAACGGCCGTTATGAACACTTTAATGAATGTTTAGGTCCCGTCAACGAATGGAATATTTTTATTAGGTGAAAAAGTGCCATGTTTTCAAGAAGGACCCTGGTTCACGTAGTTCGCTTTGAATTTCAGATTGGCTACTTGTAAACTTATAGTTGCCATGCAGATATACTTTATCCATCTTCAAATAATCTTCACTTAACTGTCGGAGGTTTCAGGTACTCGACGTTATTATAACAGAAATGAAGATACAGTCTTAGGGAGAGAAAAGGCGTAGGTGATGACGTTTCTCCGAGCCATGTTTATGCGTCTCTAGGGGTGGATGCACGATATGGAATATAATGGTAATTTGTTTAGTTTCGAGGAAGGAGGGGCAGAAATGAAAATGTGACTTACTTTACCGCTGTTGTGTGCTGGGAGGAGTTTGAAAAACATTTGCATGAAAGTGTCGTTAGGTTGTTTCTTAATTAGAGTGAAGTCAGTGAGTACAAGTGTACTTCCTCGAACAGAGTCGGACGAAGGTTTAGAGGACCCCCCCCCCCCGCCCCATCCCCTCCTCCAAAGAAGCTTTTATTATATCCACATTACGCGTAATGTCTGCAGGGGTTATTTTATGTCTTCAAGAAAAATGACGCATCTGCTAATTCTTCGTTGTTGCTGGATCCCTTATCATTCTTTCTGGAAGTTATTCATCAGAGACGCTCAAAAGTTTCTTCCATATCTGCAAATAAGCGACAGGAGGAAATTCAGAATCAGGGTAAACATTATAAAATGTTATACTTCGCCGTGCTTCAGTTCGTATTGGGTCTACTTAATACGGACTGCAATGGTCAGCATTCTAGCTGCGAACTCGGCACGTCGAGACGTTGAAATCGTTACCTTAAAATAGTCGGCAATTAGTTCCGTAATAGAAGATGTCAGAAATCCGATAGTTTTCTGGTACAGAAAGTAATGGACGGGCGAAATTGCGTTGGCCAAATTGAGAACTTCATAACTAATAAGATATTAGTGGGGAAACAAAATCAATGAGAATGAGATTTTCCGGGCATGTAGCACGCATGAGTGATGTGAAATGCATTCGAACCTGTAATCGGAAAAAACTTGAAGGGAAATGACTATTAGAATATACTAGGGGTTCACGGGAGTATAATATTAAAATTAATCTTAAATTAATAGTTTTATACAGATCGTTTTAGATTGTACCCACATTTGAAGTGTCATCTCTTTATCCCGGGTTAGCCTTTGGACGTTTTTCAACTGTTTTGGGACAGGGTCCATTAGCGGACTCATGTTAAACGGTAATGAACCTTCAAGACCTATAATAGCCGGAGAATTTCTTGATTAGATGAGCTCCTCAAGGAGGATATTCACCACAGAGCTCTTACACGACCGATGCAAGCTGTGTATTTTTCACAAGGTTAGTTGGCTCGGACGACCAGGTCATGAAGGTTTTTGTTTCTTGCAGATCTCGCAGATGGTTGAAGAAGTTCAGAGGCTGCAGGCGAGCATCACCAAACTCCAAGAGACTTCTTCGGGTCAAATCGCGAGGCTGGATGAACAGCTGGACCACAAACGACAGCACATCGCTCGTCTCGAGGCACGTCTCGATGCTCAGAGGGACTACGATGACGTCAAGAGGGAGCTCAGGTCAGTAAGGACGCGCAGAAGGCGTTTCGGGATACTTCCCCGAGTTTCATCCCAAAAGCAAACATACAAACAAACGAACGAGACGAGTGTAAGTACGTGTAACGAGCTATTTGATTCTCTCGTCACTTTTCTTTGATATACAGCGACGCTGTATGGACGGTTTTAACTAACATTCTATGAAACTGGATGTTAACTAACTAACTAACTAGATGGCTTACCGAACCCGAAGGTTCATCACCGAATTAACCAAAGCCCTCCACCGGACCCTGTCCTGGGCCAACAAAATCCAGTTTCCTTCAACTCCTATCTCCCATAGATCCCGCCTGAGATTATCCTCCCATCTACGTCTAGGTCTCCCCAGCGGTCTCTTCCCCTCAGGCTTCCCAAATAGTGGACCCAACCAACCAGATGGCTTAGCGAACACAAAGGTTCATCACCGAATTAACCAAAGCCCTCCACCAGACCCTGTCCTGGGCCAACAAAATCCTGTCTCCTTCAACTCCTATCTCCAATAGATCCCGCCTGAGATTATCCTCCCATCTACGTCTAGGTCTCCCCAGCGGTCTCTTCCCTTCAGGCTTCCCAACCAGTACCCGGTGCACACCTCTTGTCCCATCCATGCGCGCTACATGTCCCGCCCATCTCACTCTTCTCGACTTAATCACCCTCACAATACTGGGGGAGCAGTACAGATGAAACTGGATGTTACCTAGCGAATTCTGCTCAACGAAACATACATCCGCTCTTGTATATGCATCGAATGAATTCCCATTATCCACTGGACAGAGGACGAATCCCAGTATCTCAGCCCATAATGTGGTACTTCTGACTTGTCAGATATCATTATACTGGATATTCTTTGTAATATTATATATATATATATATATATAGCGCATATACGTACTTTTGGAACTTATAATAAACCAGGGCTGCCACTTTGACGACATTCACGAAAAGTAAATCATAGATTTCGTGAACGTCCGTCCACTGGCGATGTTGCGATCATTAGGAATGACGTTATCAGGCATCTCATGTTATCATGGGTTATGGCTTTATGGCGGAGGACGATCCGTCACATTGGTGTTGTAGGTTTTAGAAAGTTAAGGAGTAATGTCCAGTAAGACAATGTTATTTGCGTACGATAACTGCATTATGAGCGTCGAGATCCATTTACTATACAGAATTTGCTGATCAGTGGAACGGCTTTTACCTGATGTAATTTGTTTATTGTACGATTTGATCGACAGTATATTATTGTTATTGATATCTGTAATTGGGCTACTGGCTGTTGACGTAGCACACTGATAGTAAAGAATTATTGTGATAGTGGTTGAGCTACTTATCTGTCGTTCTTTTTCGACGTAAATGACGGAAGGGTCATTTGGGAAAAAGGCGTAACAAAAATGTGAAAGATCCATACCAACAATGTGTAAATATGGACCGACAACAATGGACAGCTTTTATATGAACTCCTGCGTGCATAACAGTGCTTTACTCCTTTACCTAAGAAACTAATTGTTGTCATCTGCTTACTCCCCATTGTTGTTACCTAGGAAACGTCGCGTTTACTCGGCATTGTTGTTACCTAGGAAACGTCATCTACTCCCCATTGTTGTTGCCGTCAACAATTCGATTTCGTTATTGCGGAAACAGCTGAGCTGTGAATCGCTTGTAGAAGAAGTGCGTCGTAGAGTAGATAATTTTGTGCTGGTAAAAACTTTTTAGAATATCACAAGTACTTATCTTATACAAGAATTATTACATTACATTACAGAGGCGTATTTACGTCAGATTCTCCGGAACCCTGGTTCCACTGTCAACTTTTATTCCGTGTCTCTCACTGTGCCCGTGACGACTCTGTTATTGGCCACTTGGCTTTCTGAATCAGTACGTACATAAATAACGAGCTGATCAGGATTTATTTGAATTATATTATTGTGCCTTCAGAATATTATATAAACAGTACTGTATTTGTTGTTTTAAGTAAAAGAGAAATAGAATCCTAAAAGTATATTGTATCTCAATTATTACGAAAAGAAATATGATATATTCATTCAAATAAAATCCCCTTTTCTAAATATTTAACTGTACATTACGTTGATTCACTGATTGAATTGTGTAAAATCAACAGGATTTGCTGAATAATGACATTATATTTCTTAACAAAGGGATGGATGAAAGAGTTGTAACTTCCTGTTGGAAACATTCCATCACTTTGCGTGTTACCCGATACTCTGTGGGGTGATGTGTAGTTAGCAACTATCAGGTTTTAGGTTTATACATGTGATGTTCAGTTTGATTTACATGTCACGTGAGGTGCATAAAGGCTGACTGGACAGTATTTTAAAATAGTGAAGGAAGTCAAGTTTTGTCATATGTATTTTATTATTACGTGATTCATCGAACTCTTCCCATTCTAACATCCTGGAAATGGTAAGGGGAGGGGATCGGGAAGGTATCTTATTACTCCTATTACCCATCTGAGCCGAAATCCTGTTTAGATAAAAATTTATTATATTTTTCATCTGTTTATGTTTTGGAATTATTTCTGCTCGTCTATCATCACTGATCTGTTTGCTGGTCCATATCAACATACAGACATAACAGGATTTTAGAATAATAGTGCTAATAATACGATGTTATTGTTAAGAGGAGGAATATTTCAACATAAGCCTATTCGAAATGAATTGCTCGGCTAACTAACTAACTAACTAACTAGATGGCTTACCGAACCCGAAGGTTCATCACCGAATTAACCAAAGCCCTCCACCGGACCCTGTCCTGGGCCAACAAAATCCAGTCTCCTTCAACTCCTATCTCCCATAGATCCCGCCTGAGATTATCCTCCCATCTACGTCTAGGTCTCCCCAGCGGTCTCTTCCCCTCAGGCTTCCCAAATAGTGGACCCAACCAACCAGATGGTTTACCGAACCCGAAGGTTCATCACCGAATTAACCAAAGCCCTCCACCGGACCCTGTCATGGGCCAACAAAATCCAGTCTCCTTCAACTCCTATCTCCCATAGATCCCGCCTGAGATTATCCTACCATCTACGTCTAGGTCTCCCCAGAGGTCTCTTCCAAACTAATTTTGGTTTAGAGTATAATGCAAGTGTTAAGAAATATATTTACAGTTTATGGTATATTCGAAGGTGTTCAGTACCTAGAACTGAAGAAGGCAATGCTTCTACTTGTTGATATACGCTTTGTGTAGGGTCGCCATGAATTATATTCCCATTGTATGGGTTTACAGGAAGATTACAAACAATGGTACGAGTTACGACGGGTCTACGAGGTTCTTCGGAGTCGTGTTTGGAGCAGGTCTACCGAAATCAGCTCGTTTTACCGTCCCGTTAGAGAGATTGTCGCCATTAAGGTGGACGGAACCCGAATCTTACGATGAAGAGATTTATTTTTCCATTCCGTGCTTATTCTGTGAGGCATTAACAAGGGGTTTGATGTGTTTTCCAGCATACTACGCAGTATCGAGTTCCCGTCTATTGGTCCAGGAGTAGGAGGTCCTTCGGGAGAAACCAGCAAATCTCTGGAGATGCTGCTCCTGGAGAGGACAAAAGTTCTGCAGCAAGCAGAGAACGTCGCTCTTAAAGCTGCAGTTGATCTCCAAGGTAACAGCATAAATTTCTCGGCTATTTTACAGTTCGTAATTAAATTCCATATCGGAAGGATAAAATATGTTTAGAAAGACTTTTGGGGGTCGAAACCACCCAGGGAATCGAATTGTAGGCCAGTGATTGGCTGAAAAAAGAAACTTTCTGAACGTGTCTGGCTCTAGTGATGGCCTTTTTGTATTGTCCGTGAACCTCCAGATGTCTGTCAGCTAGACAGACATCGTTACCAATCGGCCTACATCGGTAAGTGGGCGAATCTTGAAGTCCATTGCCCGATATTCCCGACAGAGAGCACGTGTTTTTATTTCTTTATGATCCAAAGATTATTTTAGTATTTCGTGTTGTATTTACGAACTTGACATTCGTAAATATTTTGCGTTATGTTTTTAAGCTAGAGATTGTTCTAATATTTTCCGTCACTGAACTTGAACCAGAATCTCATTTCATTTATATTAAAATATTTGAATCAGTCATTTTTAAAAGTACCTTACTGCAAAATCTTCAGTTTCCATGAACTTCCGAGATCATTTATACCATATATATATATATATATATATATGTAACCTAGCACATCATGGCAAGTCGTACGTTAATTGGCTCGATTCGTAATAACATTTTATGTCCACTGGTATTCAAAAGAATTTTTTTTTGAAAATTCTGGAATAAGACCCTTTCTTTAAAGATATCTATTATGTAACAGCTTAAATTAATAATTTTATTACGTAATTTTTACAATCTATCCATTATTAAACTTTATCTCTTACAATACTGCCCTAATTATAACAACAGAACTTGTAACAGTTAATCGTAATATTTTGTATCGCAAACATCTTTGTCTCTTTTTAATACTTCAAGTTCGTCGTAATTTACTTTTATTATGTATTATATTGTATAAAGTTTCAGTGTTTTAGCTGCAAATCAATAATTTGAACATTGTCTGAATATCTGAAACAAACCTCAGAGTTTTTCTTCATAATTTCCCGTTATATTCAGGTCACGCTGATATTTAATCATAAATATTTTTGACTTTGTCTGGAATATGTGACACCAAACGACAGATGTCTCACATTTTTAAAGTACTGGTCCCAAATAAGTCTTGAGCAGTGTAAAAATAACGTGCGTTGCCAACATTTGAAGGTCAAATGTCCTCCAGTGCGCGAGTGTATTGTTGCTAGAATACTTGTGTTTAAAAACCAAGTAAGAACATGGCCAGAATGTAACTTTGAGCTCACATCCGCCAGGTGTCACGAGCATCAATTCACATTAGAAACGTCGTGTCAGCTGACTAACATTGAGTAGCCCTGCGTGCATTGATACCCGCTATCTGCGTGGTATACGAAGGCGTTCTTAATTAATCTTAGCCAAAAACGGAATAATGTCTTTTTTTTTCAAAATGTCTGATTCATTCGTCGACGCGATATTCCTGAATTTTTATTTTTACGTAATTTTTACTGAGGTATATTTACATTTGTATTTTAATACAAATATAAATGTGGTACTTTAATAGCACACTAATTAAAAAAAGAGTTGAATTACCTAATATAATTTTAAGTGCTGAATCACATTGTCAGCTGATTGGAAACCGGTTCTTATTTTAAAATTATTAAGTATCAAATTATTTTTATATTCCCTTAGTCATTATGTGTAATGTAGAGTTTACTGCTTACGTGAGTGCCTAAGTTCATTTTAAGTTTTGGGCTGTGGTATTATATTGTTTTGTTTGCTTAGTTAATTTTCGCCTGTATATGTTTGATGTTGTGTTAACCTCCTAATTTTTACAGTGAATGTTTTAATGTATGATTTATAACCTTGATCCTTATACTTTACACACCCCGTTCTCCTTCCGATGATGTGACGTCTGTTTTATCGTATGTCTGATTGTCTCGTAGACCCCAGTTTTATTTACAAAACATTTTGCGTTGTATTTTCCTTTGCTACATGTGCCCTTCTTGGTAACAGCAAATAATTCAAACTTTTAAATGATTAAGATTGAAGTGGTACTTGTTCTACGATTTACTACGTTATATTTTTCGTTCATAAAAAAAAGGGCCAAGTCTAAATCCCTTCATTTCTGTGTCACAAACACACAACATGCAAATTGACTTCATCTTCAGGGTTGACGTTTTTGTACAAATGCTTTTGTTTCGATGCGTGATGTTCTGTGTGTCGACAGTAGTCGATACTTATCGATAGTTGTATATACTTCAACAGAGTTTAATGTACGTCCTTCTCGTATGTAGGATCAGGTCGATTAGCTTTGGTTCATATCCCTTCGGTGTATAAAATTCCACCCTACAATAGCAACAAGTACAAATCTTAAAATAGTGTACGCATTATAAGTGTTAGCCTTAGCCTTCTCACTCCATGTTCTAAGATGAGTAGTGTTCTTGTATTTGCATGTTACTTCATTTCTTCTTCGTATGATTCGATCCCTAGTCGTTCCATGTCTCTAAAACAATTGGCTAATGTTGTTCGTTCGTCTTTACGTGTGTTATGATTTTTTTTATGATTTCGATTCAAACGTAGAGGCCTCAGACTTCTGTGTCTTTCATTTTCTTACGTCGTAGCGTAAGAAGATTAGTTTAAGTATCGCTCTAAATATCAAGGATGTGTACGGTTATAAATCACGAATAGTATAACTCCATATGACGTCATAGAATGAAGTTGTTTCACACATGTTCTGCAATACATTTTAAATAAAATATAAAAGAACTCTTAATTTTCTTTCTTTTCTAAAAACACAATATTTCATTACGATGGTTGTCCTCTGGGGTACTGCACCCTCTAGTCTGGTAGACATTACCCTGATTATGGAAGCAGCAAGCACCTCTGAAACGTCTGTGAACCTCTATCAGACTATATGGCAAGACAGCCATCTTTAACTAAGATGGCTGTCTTCTAGGTTGTAGCGCCGTGTATTCTGGTAGAAGTTTAACGACGTTTCGGAGGTACTTGCTGCCTCCATCATCAGTTCAGTGAGTGAGACTCGTCGTCTTGGTGATAGAGGCAGAAGACAGCAATCTTTTTGAAGTTAAAATACAAAAAGTAGTTTTTATGGTACATTCTTTAAAATTCGAAATTTGTAATGAAATTATCGTAAGAAAAATTATTTTTTTAAAAAAAATTATGTTTAACCTTGAATACGTCAAGAAACGATGCCTCTGATAAAAATAGCTAAAAATAAATTTAAATAACTTTATTTGTTTTGGTACTCTTTCTTAAAAATGGTGCATTTTGAAAAGTCATCATGCATGCGAAGGGAATTTACTTGGCATTTTCTTAATGTCGTGGCTAACTGTACCAATGCACTGTTTCTCTCGCCGAGCATAGATTCTGTCCCTACCAACTTTGTCACAATTTTAAGCGATATTCTTTTGTTTTCCGAAATATAAAAATGAACGTGTTTATCGGGGAACTGCTGAACTGAGGCGCACTGTTTAGATGTTTGTACAGACGTCGAATTATAATAGCTACAGTTGGCCTGTTCGTGATCTTCCGTCCGCCAATTGCTTAGTTATTTCCAAACAGCTGATCGCCCACCGCGTTTTCATCGTGAGCGACACGTGGAAATAAGGAGTACAGCTGTTGATGTAAATTCAGCTTTGGCTGCATACCTTATTATAAAATGGCTGCCAAGCACTAACAATGTTTCGATCTAAGGTGACAGGGAAGGGGGGAGGGGGTTTAGTGCAGAAATTACTTGTAATGCGAATCCAGGGCTGTACGAAACTGGTTTCATGTGCCGCACTCGACCGTTCCACTCCTGGTGAACACCGGGGGAAATTGAATAAATAGCAGAATTTTAGGTAGGAACCATCATATTCAGAAGTTCGAAAGAAACTTAATTATACGGGTTGTAGCTTATGCATTATGTCTGATATCAGTCACTCGCGGACTTTGGTGCTGTGTTATTCTGGCCGATACGAAAGCTCTGATATATTTCTTAAAAGCACGTGAGGATATTATGATACTGAACTATTCAGTTCCTCAAATCCAAAACTTCTTGACGATGGTGAAGAGTCAATTGAATAAAAATTTTCTTTGATATTATCCATCGTCTAGTAAATATAAAACGTAAAAAAACGACGTTTCGGAGATGGGACTCTATCTCCGTCTTCAGGTTCCTACACAGTTGGGCCCACTAGATAAGAGCTAATCCCTATCTCCGGAGAGTAGAGTCCCATCTCCGAAACGTCGTTTTTTACGTTTTATATTTACTAGACGATGGATAATATCCAAGAAAATTTTTATTCAATTATTCAGTTCCTGCCTTTATTTGGTGATAATGGACAGTACAGAGCAAAACAATTATTACTACTCTCTGAACCGGACTTTGACCTACTAAAACTAAAGGTGAGATAGTTTGCTTGTGGTTCAGTCAGCGGAAATGTAATCGCACTTTCGGAGTTTAATGGGCAGTGAAATCTATAACGTTGTTTTATCAGTTAGCTGTTCTTATCGACCTGTCACTGTTATATTTTCTTCGAGGTTACACTCTGCTGTACAGACCTACAGAGTATACATTTTATTTTTCAAATGTTACAAACGCAGACTGGCCCGTGTAAAACTCACCAGTGTACGTTGGATTAAACTCCAGCAAAATTTAATAAGCAACGATCATCGGTTTTGTATCAGACTTCCTTGAACGTATGATCAATCTGTCTTATGTTCCACTTATGCAGTCAGGTATTCAATCAATTCGCCATCTTTAAAATGACTGCCCTTCCTGCTACTCTGTTGCGGTGGGGCGCCATGACACCTTCTTATGTATAGTTCGCGACTGTAATCTTGAGACTTTGCAGGGGTGACGAAGCCTTTAACGCTTCTGACTTCCTGCATTCCTTGCAAGTCTCAAGATTACAGTCGCGTACTGTAGCTTGGGTTAACTTCAGACTGTCTTTTGCATTTTCCAATCTGCAAAACATTTCATAAATACTTTCGCCCCTAAATATAATTTTAATAAAATTCATGAAAAGCTTTCTTCTAGTTCAAGGATTTAAGTTTATTAAATATTTATGTGTGTAGTTTTGTGTTGTCTTAGTCTGATAGATCTGTTATCGTTGGTTCCTTCTGCAGAGAATACTACACATCATTGTATACCCCAATGCATTACGAAGTCATACGGAGTACAGGCCTTACCCGTCTTTCGTAACATCGTAGGTGACTAGTAAACACGTCACAGTATGATGCAAAGCTGACATTACGTGTCGATATAAATAACGGTGATTTCCCTTTTGATGTCGAAATTTAAGATTACTCTGAGAGCATCTTCAGCGCAGTACAGATCTCCTCCCTCCGTGTTTTTCCAGGTAACTCCAGTACAACCACGACCCCAACTACGACGTCACATAATCTGGTGCACGACTCCGCTCACCAACCTCCTCCAGCGTCCCATCCTGCTCATCTTCCGCTATCAAACCACTCCCTGGAGCATTCCTCGACAGTACCACCGCCGCCCCCACCGCCTCCTCCACCCCCACCACCGCCACCTTCCGTCCCTCCATCGGCAATGCTTTTCCCACCCCCACTACAAAACGTGGAGACTTTCGGATCTTTCCTTGGCGAAGAGATCGTTGCCAATTGGCGACGGTCTCTGGAAAGGACAATTCTGAGTCAGAGCCACGCGGCGGCCATATCTTCCGCTCAGCACCAGCAGCAACAACAACTAAGTATGCACTCGCCAACAGATGCCCATCAGTCGTCTCCAGCAACCCCTAACTCCACCCACCAGCCACCGCCGTCTGCAGACATCATCAAGCCTGAAGGTTCGACATCCCCGCACAACTCACCGCCTTCTTCCGCTACCCCGTCGTTCGCTTGTACGTCATCGCCCACGTCACTGTCGTTAGTGAACACGACGACTGCAGTATCGTCCCCGTCAGCGATCACCACGACAACGACGACGTTATCTTCAGTAGGCGACAATGGCGTCGCTCTCCATCACCACCTCATGAACGGGAACCCGAAGACACCTCCCGAGGATGCGTCTTCCTCAATATCGGCCGCCAGTGCGTTGTGTAACAGCACCAGCCACTTACTGTCCAGTGTGAGTTCTAGTAACAATAATGTGATCCCACCGCCCCCGACTAGCACCCCAGTTAGCGTGGCCGCAGGACTCAGTTTCCTTAGAAACGACGATAGTATGAAAAGTCCTTTTAGGTTCGACGATCCTCGAAGTCCTTTTCGTTTCTCGGAAGACGGTGGACCAATGACTCCGGGTGGTGTGATGGTAGGACGATTAGGCGAGTCGTTGATCCCGAAAGGAGATCCAATGGAAGCGAGATTGCAGGAGATGTTGAGGTACAACATGGACAAATACTCGACGCAAAATCTGGACACACTGCACATATCGAGGAGGGTACGCGAACTCTTGTCCATAAATAACATTGGCCAGAGATTGTTCGCGAAATACGTTCTCGGACTCTCACAAGGCACCGTCTCCGAGTTGTTGTCCAAACCGAAGCCTTGGGACAAGCTGACGGAGAAAGGGCGAGACAGCTACCGGAAGATGCACGCGTGGGCGTGCGACGAGAACGCGGTCCTACTCCTCAAGTCACTGATCCCGAAGAAAGGTAAGCCCACTCATTACATGTCTTCCTGGAACCAAAGTTACGTATTTGCTCTCATTTCCAGGTTAATTTCTTACAGTTCTTTCACTGTGCACGTAAGTTAAAACCAGCAGGACATTTCTAAAGACGAACATCCATATTATAAGTATGAGTGAACAAGATTATAAATTCATAATATTATCATAATAAATAAGCGAATTGAATATTTTGGTACAGACTATTTAAAAACTGTGCAAATAATGGATTTTTTTCCATAGGTGAATTATATTTTGAAGTTGCTTTAAATATAATAAACTGGATTTATGAATGACGTAAGCATAATTATAGTCATAATTAACTGCAAAGAAGGTTGCTTTAATTTGCCTACAGGCCAGCGTACTATTATTAGAGAGATGGAAATAGTTCTTTGTGAAACATAACGAAAGAATTTCCTCACGTTCGCTGAAGTGAGTCATTAAAAGTGACTTGATTATAGTTTCTGTAACAAACACACCCCGATGGTACCTTAAAATTACTCCTTAATATGCTGATGATGTATAATTTTTTTTTTTTTTTTTGTATTCTGTTGATGAATTGTGACTCGTGAAACGCCTATGAGTGCAGCTCGCGATATCTGGTGGCTTTTTGAAGTCGTCCACGGCACAAACGTGATGATAATGATGATTTGTGTCGGATGGGTGGGGGATGTTGCAGACATGAGAGGGATGAGAAATTCTTTGCAATATCTTGATCGGAAAATCTGTAGGGGAAAGCGGACTTGGTTAGACCTCGATGTAGATGGAACAATAAAGTAATTATTTATAAAATTAATTATTTTTGCTAATTTCAAATGGCTAAACAGTAGAACACGAAAGGCTCGGTGACTTATCAAATTAAGTAATTCCTTCTGGGAGGAAGCCGGTTCGAACCCTGACCGAACGTGTTAAGGGTATTATGTTTCCAACAGTTGATACAGCGGCGTATAAATAATGAAAGTAACATACAAACGGCGTATTTTCCTGTAGGCACAGTGCCTCGCTTCTGTTGTTGAAATTTTTTATCTAGGTTATTACAAGGCCCGCAAATTTTCGTCACTTCACGCGAAGATCTCTTGTATCCATGGTTATTTTTGGCTCCTTAATTGAAATTGGGAGGAATGTAAGTCGACAGGCCTGAAAACAAGGTTTAAATAACTCGTATGACTTTCATCTCTCTTAATCAATATATTTTGAACAGAATGTTCGTGGCATCGTTTCAAAAGATATTTCAAACGTTAAGGATTAGACCTGAAGGCTGGCTGTGAGGAAAGCTTTAATTAATGGTTATCGATTTAGATTGTTCTGGGTTAGACATTTCTTCCTTTCAACTTAATATATTTTTATTTTTTATTTTGGTTCCCATCCAATACTTCTCTTTGCTCTTTTACACAAACGAAAAAACAAAAACACGAAGACATATAGTAGACTTAAATCAGGCTTGTAATTTTAACGCAGTTTTAATTGGTAAAGTTCAGATTGTCGAAGTTTTCGGCTTGTTTCAGACTTAACAAATTTGTAATGAACGCGTAATATTTAAGCTGTTCTCACACTGACACCAGAACGTGTCGTGATATATTTAAATTTGACGTGTGTATGTAAATCACCAGATAATTATCTTCGTCGAAGAGTCATTAAGAGGCAAATAGTACCCTCAGGTAGTCAAGAAATCGCACACCCAAACCGAGTTTTCGTAAGGTTCGTATTAATGTTATCCCCATTTACACATAGGTCCTCCGAGCGTTCTGTTCCCTGCAGATTTTCAAACAAAATTTTTTTACGCATCTCTCGTGTCCCCCTCACCCTGCCTACGTCATCCTCATTGATTTGTTCGCCCAATTATTTTCTGATTGACAGCGCAAGCTGTGGATCTCCTGATTACTAGTTTTGATTGTGTATGTACAAATTCATAAAATATCTGTCTTAGAGTTTATACATGCATCGTAATTTATTAAATACTGATATATTCTTTCTTGATGTTGAACGTGAGTTTAGTTTTCCGGGGTTCTTGCGAATATTTCATAACTGTTTTATAATTTCAACAACGTTATACTCAACCTGCGATTTGCAACGGTCGTGATGTAATGCTATTCACCTTTCATGTTTACTGTGTTTCCATCCATACCAAAAAAAAAAAAAAAAGATATATGGACCCTTAGTTACTTGGAAAATCTCCCATCACTTCCATTTCTGAATTTTAAGGAATAAATCAAAATATAGCCTTGTATTTTTTCTCGTACAGGTATGGATTCTGGAAATTAATACTTGAACGTATGTATCTGAAGAGATAAGGGCTTGAATTCACTGAATCTGAAAGGTACAAACATTCGAAGGTCTACATTACTTGTTATTGTAGTCAGATTTATGCTAATTGGTCACAATCTAAAGTAAACAATTATGAAATATACCTTCAAAATGGAATTTGACAAAACTCAATCCAAAGGTCAAGGAGTTACGAAACATTGGACACCAAAAACTACCTCCTGTTTAATTATCTCGAAAAGAAAAAACGTATAGGACATAAGTTTTGTTGGAAATTCTTTTCGTTGTGATAATTCAGCTAGTCTATCGCAGAAACGAGTGCAGTCGTCATGAAAAATTATCGTTATTGTTACCCGATTTAGACCAAAATTGGAATGCGCAGACATATTTTACTCACCAATATAAAATATCATGAAACTCCGTTCATCGGGTCTCGAGTCTTATATTCGGACAGACAGACGGACGGATATAGAGAAGCTGATATGCGAATTTCTGCGTCTTTCTAGCGAACACGTAGAAAAATAAATAAAATATATTGATCGTTCAATAAGTTTCATTTCATTAGGAAGACGTACCACCATTGCAAATAAATTTAACTGCTTTCGAATTTGCTAATCAAAACGAGCCTTGAAGTGTCAAATGGAAAAAGTAAACATGACAGTGATCAGTGATCTGTTTTATTGTAATGCCTTTAACGGAGGGACTTTGGGAGAAGGAGAACGTAAAATTTGCGAACCTCCTTACGTGATTACGAGACACGTAACAGCTTCGAATTGTCTACGGTACGGACATAGAGATTCGTAATTGTCTCTAATGAAGTATTCTTTAAATAGAAAATATGATCATCAGAAACATAATGAACTTTGATCGTCCGCCATTAGCCTGGTTTTTGATGCGTCATAGACATATAGCCACTAATTTCTTTTAGTATCCGAGGTATTTTTTTTATTATTCCCTTATTTTATTCTTTTATAACTCACTTTTGTTAATTCACTTGAGATATTAGTAAGTCCTGTTTGTTTTACGATAACGCGTTACTTAGATTATTATTGCCTTGGCCTTGTAATCCTGGGGGTCTCGGGTTCGATTCCCGGCGGTGCCCGAATTTATAACTTGTGTTGGGCAAGGCCGTGGTCTAGGCAACACGGAGTTTTCCTCCGTGGCATCCCAACAATTACTCCATTCACACACAGAAGAAGGCAATGGCAAACCACTTCTGGATCATCTGCCAAGAACGTATATGAACAGGTCCCAGTCCGAGAAAAGGATGGAAGGATCCTGTTCATATGGACCTGTCGTCAGACAGAACACTACAAATAAATAAAATAAAATAAATGACTACGGAAATATAGAAAAAAATCTATAAACTTATTGTAGAATATATATATGAGAGGTAGATCTGCTTCATGAAATATTGACGCCATATTGTTTATACTTAAGAGGAACTGGCCTCTTCGATGCCGTATTAAAGAGCGCACGTGCCTGTCCATCTGCGACTCACCATTATCTATAATGTAGACTCTAATGGGGCGGTTTTCTTAAGAGGCGGTAAGTCACAAAGCCTTTGGAAGGAACTCACCCGAGACACTTCACACTGACAGGACGGACGGCGTCTCCCTGATGGGGAGAACTGAAAGCTGGTCCCAAACGGTGACGTCTGTCCAAAATAAAAAGTCGGCAGAATAAATAGGATCTGAGGTTCTCACGGCAGTGAGAATGAAGATGACTGTCTTCTGGGTTGTAGCGCCGTGTAGTCTACCGACGTTTCAGAGGTCCCTGCTGCCTCCATCATCAGGGCGATGAGTCGACCTCTGATAATATAGTAAATTTCTTAAGAGTAAACGGCGCTAAAGAAGAGAGCCTTCTAGGCAGAATAATTTTAATTAGGTTTACTCTGTTACGAAACCTGAACGTGGGAACAGACTACGAGAAACGAGTCCTTTATGGATGTGAGACTTCTGTGTTACTTTGAGGGAAGAACGTGATGACAGTGTCCGAGGACAGGGTGCTGAATAGAACTGTTTAAAGAGGGTAAGTGGCAGGGATTAGAAAACTTTACGCAATTATAATGTTCACGTACTCAACAAAGGCCTAATGTTACTATGATCAAAGCAAAAAGGGGGTGACATGTACGAGAAATTGAGCATGTGTAGGGGATATGCAAAATATATACAAACATATAGTCTGTAAACCTTGAAAGATAATTAGGTATAATAATAAAGAAATGAGAGGGAGTGGACTGGATCTATCTGAATTTGTATATGGTCCAGTGGCTGACTGTTGTGAACATTGTAATGAGCGTTGTCATTAAAGGGGGGGGGAGGGGAAATTTGTTAATCACCTGAGCTACTGTCGGCTTGTCAAGAGAGATGCTGCTTCATGTAGCGAGATAACACTTGTACTAGGAAAATCAGAATTTCAGTTTTAACCACACGCACCAGCCAGTGGCTAATGATTCTAATACTCGTTTGAAAATGGCATTACAGGCGCGTGTTCCTCTGATACACACACACACAGAAGTTTTCGGAAAATATCTTCGTTGTTTGTTGTGCCTTAATTATATTAACCGTTTCCAGTTCACTTATTACATAATTCTGAGTATTGGCAGGTCTTTAAGGTTAATTATCACAGCCGAACTTTCTCTCTCTCTTTAGCGAAAGGATTTTTCTCTAATAAGCAATAATGAATGTAATTCTGACCACCAGTTCTTGAACTACAAACGCTGGAGGCGCTGTGATAATTCAGTGTGTATTAGCGGAAGTTTTTTGAAGCAGGATACATTGTACATGCGCACTCGAATCTTATAACGTGAGTTTTAAAATGATTTTCATACCTTCTGTATTTATTAAAAGAAACAAACTGAACTGCAGGTAAAATGATCCTGAGGTCGCTACGTGATAGGGTCGTATGGTGCATATAAATCGAACAATGCGATCGAGATATCGAATTTTATGGTGACGGTGACGAACGTTAGGGCTCATTAACGATGAATTTCTTTGTGTTTTAAATTATCACTTGCGTGTTTGTTCAAGTTCTGTGCTGATTTTAGGTTATACCATTTCTAAGCCCGTACGATAATGTGGTGCATCATAGAATAGGATCGACCATCATTAACATAAATCTCTACTTCAATTATACGCCTTGCCAGAAAGGCACGTTCTAATTTTAGAGTTTGCCGCGGATTTTTGCATCGGGTAGTGTCTTTAGCGTTGACATGGTGATGGAGTGTTGACATGGGTTTCTGCTGTCACAGATTTACATACCCAGCCTTCGTTTTCATCATCCTTCTTTTTTTTATTCTTTAAAATAAATTACATATCTGTTTGTATTCCATTCGTCCAACCTCCCTACCTTAGTCACGTCTCAGAAATAACATGGATGTTAACTCCGCAAATCACCGCCCGGCTGGTATAACCTTGCTTTCTGAGCTGGCTTCAGACAGACTTGGAACTCATGTTATAGAAGGTCGACTCAGTGTGGTACTTTCTGAATAACAAGGTCTTGGGGAAGATGCCCCCCCCCTCCCCCCTCCAGCTGGACGCTCTTAATTTGTATCTTCTTAAACATAAATGTTGGTTCTGAAAAATATTACAGATTTTTTTCTCGATGTTGGCATACAAACTCGTGGGATACATTTTTAAACGTGACCTTGCTGAACTGTTGTCAAAGTGTTAAAGTGTCATTGCGCGCTACAAATTGATTCAAAAATAATTATCCCTAGTGTAGAAGACACAGGGAGGTATGGGGCATAATATTAAAATGGATATTAATGAAAACAACTTGTAGAAATATGGACTGGATTAAACTGGCTCAGGAGAGGAGCCGGGTGGCGTGCTTTCTGAACACGGTATTCAAAATATGGGCTCCATAGATTGACGTAGTCTAGTGAGGGTTTAAAAGTCGCAGAAGAGTAGGCCTATTTGGAAAACATTTGAAACCCATATTAGAAGGATTGTTAAAATTCAGTTCTGACGTGCGATCGTAATGCAGACTGGGAGTTGTGTTTATAAAGGGTTACCCCTATACTTCATAGATCAGTTGGTTAAGTTATCGTTAAGCCAGTTTTATAAAGTGTCTTGAAATTGGCGAAGAAAGTTTCGCTTTGAGAGGAAAAGTTTTGATATTTTCTACGAAATGAAAATCAACTTTACCTACTTATTTTACCATTCTTTCATCGACTTTGCAAATCGGAACAGCATGTAGCCGTTATATTTTGAGTTTAATTTTAATTTTTCACACTGATATTCCTCGTGACTTCAGTTGGTACAATTTATAACTTATTCTCGCTACAAGAAAACAGTAGTTGTATTATTTTACCTCAGTTACCATTCTCCAAATGACAAACGCTTGTGGGCGTCAATTTTGTTTTCACTTTTGAAGTAGCTAGGAATTAAAAAAATCGAGTTTTTTTTTAATCTTAATTCCAAATACATTTATAAGCTACGTAAATAAAATTTAATGATTATTTCCATGTTAATTTTCGTTGGTTTTACAGTGATGTGTTATCTGCCGAGTGATGTTCCGAACATTTAACAGAATGTAGGATAGTTTCAAGTGTTTTGGGTGGAGCAACGTGTCCTCTTTTGGACTAATTGCTATTTTTTCGGGCGATAAGCCTTGTGATGATTACCCGTGATTATTTACGGTTGTGAAACTTAGTATCCCATATTTATAGTGGTATCAGAATGTGGAGTAGAATGTTTGGACCAGAGAGAGATAAAATGACAGGAGGATGGAGAAAACTTCTTAATGAGGTGACCCATAATTTGTAATCTTCTCCAAATACTGTAGCGCGCATGTGGGAAACGAGAAATGAGTACAAAGTGTTGGTTGAAAAGCCTGAAGGGATGAAGCCACTTGGAAGACCTGGACGTACGTGACAGAATAATATTAAAATAGGTCTTAAAGAAGTAGAGAGAGGATATTCACTGAAATCACTTTCTCAGGGCAAGGTCCAATGGCGGGATTTTGTGAAGAAGGCAATGAATTTTCTGGTCCCACAAAACGCTGACGGGGAATTTCTTGATCAGCTAAGCAGCTATCAGCATTTCGAGAAGGATTTAGCTCGTGGAGTGAGATAGTTAATTAGCCTTTGCCTGCATCATCAGGGCCGGAGGACTTTTTTTTTTTGCGTTCAGTCGCCATCAAAGTCTTTGGTCTTATTACTATCACAGGACTCGCCATTATGACTGTTACTTTTATCGTCTTAGAGAAAGATATCTTTTTACAGATCTGCGTGTCGTTATGGAATAAACATTGCAGTATCGTTTAACATTGGTTGTTTTTTTGGTTTCTCTCTCCATATTGTAAGTTCCTTCAGGGTTTAAAAATGTGTTCGACTCATTTCTTGGTGAAGGGCCAAGTATGACTAGGGCGTCTATCTGCTGCATTGCCAACTGGGGCTTGTGAACAGCAAAATAAACAGTCAGTCCCACCACAACACCGTACAAAAAACACGCACAATTGAAAATAACGACACGAAACGTTTGGTTTGATGACGATCACTGATGAATAATTTGAAACTGGTGTCGTGGCAGGTCCAAGAGTCATGTAATCCTCCGGAACCCTAAATTGCGTCACGTCTTGTGGTTATAATGAGCTCGTTTGTTCTGCATTATATCTGTTTAGTTGCAATGTTCTCGGTGAACTTAATAAAACAAAGTTCCATTCGTTTACAGCGTTTTACTGAACGTCCTCATTCTTAGAGCCATGGGCCGAAGGATCTGTGTGTTTTATTTCGTGGTCGGCTACGTAGAACGGGCTGGGATTGAAGTTACCCATGGGTGGCCTTAATTTTACACGTCGGGAAGCCGTTAATTAAGTTTGCAGCACTAAGTGACATTGTTATATTGCGCTAAGCCATCTCGGAAGGTAATCACATTTCGAAAGCGATGAACCTCATCATAATGACCGAGTTAGTGTGAAGGTGGACCGCAAAGTTCACCCCAGTTTTAAAAACTTTTATTTTCATTGAAGTACAGAATTTTTACAGTGTTTCTTTTCCATATAAGGTGACGCAGATGAACCAGTACGCTTTTACGACACTGGGTGAGAGCTGAGGTTAGAGAAATCTGGCTACGTCTTATTCTTTCAATAAATTATCTTCGTGACTCATTCTGCCAGCAAGACAGAGCTCTACACACACCCCTGTTGTAAACGAGTTCGACGGGAATGTTTTCTGGATTCACCGAGTGTCCACTGTGATCACCTAACTTCGCCGTTACTAGTATTTTAATCTCATAAAATGAAAGGTATCACGAGAGAGAAGCCGGGCTGAGCGATATTACAGCAGACCTGTTTCCATCATTTAGTCTCCAGAAATGTAACAAAAGCATGAGAAAAAATGTTTTGCCGAACGATAAGAACTATGGGACAGTCATAAGATTAGAGATTTTGGTCTTGTTTTGTGACAGAAGCTTCCCGTCAGATGTTTCTAAGTTCAATATGTCGAGGTAAGTGATTCATAATGTGAGCGTAATTTGCATTCATAGAAATTCTGACCAACTTAAATTTGTCGGGCATGAGTCATAGTTCACTTTGTGGAATTTGTGGGGATGTTCATTATGTTTTGGTACGGACTTTTACGTGCCTATATCCAAATGGTTCGTTAGTTACCACCATCAAGCAGAAAACATATCTAAATGCTCTTGTTCTACGTTTCAAAGAGAAATAAACTTGTTACAAGTTGCGTATTTTTTCTATATTTTTTTTTTTCAGGTTTCGTTATTGGACAGCAAGTAGTTCACTTTCAAAAATTTGAACGTCCGCCATGTTAGTATTATTATTTATTTTTTTATTATTTATTTAGTGTTCTGTCTGACGAGAGGTCCATATGAACAGGATCCTTCCATCCTTTTCTCGGACTGGGACCTGTTCATATACGTTCTTGGCAGATGATCCAGAAGTGGTTTGCCATTGCCTTCTTCTGTGTGTGAATGGAGTATTTGTTGGGATGCCACGGAGGAAAACTCCGTGTTGCCTAGACCACGGCCTTGCCCAACACAAGTTATAAATTTAAAAATGTCCTAATGTGTGGTCGTCTGTAGTATCAGGTTTCTTAAATAGTAATTTTGTTTGCAAATAAATGTGGGGGTACACACGAACGGACTTTATTATATCGTAAGTCTAAAATCACGGCCAATTAAGGTAGTTGTGAAACTGTGGTGTTACTTTTCTCGTCACCCTGTAGACTGGTAACGGAAGGAAGTTACAATTCTGATGTGAATGACACAATATTGCTCATGGAGCTCAGAAGAAAAAAAAACCCCGATGATAATGACATATGTATCATTAAAAAGTGTACGTTACGGGGCATTGACCTTACGCTCACATGCCGTGTCAACTTCGCGGAGGTCATTTTCCCATCAAACATAATTCCGAAGCCAGATTATTTCATTGTTTCTGAGATTTTTTTTTCCTATAATTATATTTTCTCTGTAAACCAAATTATAATAGGGCAATGCGCGCGCACTATTGTTAGATGACGTAACAATGACAGGATGAAGGAATTAACGTCTTTCGATAATTAGTTTGGTATCGACTTCTCTTAACTCCGAGGGTTTTGTGTCGTTCTCATGTGCGTGTCCTTACAGAAGTTAATTATTCTTATTTCCCACGATCATTTGATGTCATTTAGTGGTTTTTTAAATATGGGGAAAAGAAATCTCAAATTGAGTATCCGTTAGCAGTATGCTGTTTAACGATGCTCTGTTTAACAGAGGTGTAAGCTTGTACTGTATCTTAGGCGACTAGGCGCTGGTCTCTCACCACGGATACTCCGGTTCGATCTCGGTTTATTTTAAGTGAGACTCGGTTTTAAGCTGATAATTGTCGGTCTAAAATTGTTTATCCATCTCTGCTCCATGAAATGTGCGTTAGCCCTAACGAAGCAGCACATCTGTTACCTGAAACTTGGCTGATACCACAATAAACGGTGGTCTCTAATAAAGATTTGAACCCCACGTCAAATTCTCTGATCGAGAACCGAAGTATCGTTGTTCATGTGGTACGAGTGAGGGGCCTTTGTCTCAGCTCCTTGTCACGCCCCGAAAAGCAAATTTGAAAAGCAGGATGACGCCATTTTAATTGTACCAATAAAATATAGTAATTTTGTAAGCTATTGAATCTGTACAGAGTAACAGTACAGATTAGGAAAATCCTTTTTTTTTGGGACTTCCAACTAGAACCAAGACTTCGATGTAGAATTATATCTTAACAAAGTCTTACAAGAAGTAATTTTTATTTATGTATCATGGATAAGTCAATTATCGAATGTTAGGACAAGTAACTAAGTGGGGATATGATATAATTCAGAACAAGAGCTGAAGGTCTGTATATTCTGATCTGGAAAAGTCTTGAAAGTCAAGTCTTCATCGCCCTTATGATGGAGGCAGTATGACCTCTGAAACGTCGGTTAACATCGACCAGACTACACGGCGCAACAACCCAGAAGACAGAAATCTTCATACTCATCGCCCTGATGACGGAGGCAGTATGGCCTCTGAAACGTCGGTTAACATCGACCAGACTACACAGCGCAACAACCCAGAAGACAGAAATCTTCATACTCATCGCCCTGATGACGGAGGCAGTATGACCTCTGAAACGTCGGTTAACATCGACCAGACTACACAGAGCAACAACCCAGAAGACAGAAATCTTCATCGCCCTGATGACGGAAGCAGTATGACCTCTGAAACGTTGGCTAACATCAACCAGAGTACACAGCGCAACAACCCAGAAGACAGAAATCTTCATACTCATCGCCCTGATGACGGAGGCAGTATGACCTCTGAAACGTCGGTTAACATCGACCAGACTACACGGCGCAACAACCCAGAAGACAGAAATCTTCATACTCATCGCCCTGATGACGGAGGCAGTATGACCTCTGAAACGTCGGTTAACATCGACCAGACTACACAGAGCAACAACCCAGAAGACAGAAATCTTCATACTCACTGCCCTGATGACGGAAGCAGTATGACCTCCGAAACGTTGATAAACATCTACCAGACTACACAGCGCAACAACCCAGAAGACAGAAATCTTCATACTCATCGCCCTGATGACGGAGGCAGTATGACCTCTGAAACGTCGGTTAACATCGACCAGACTACACAGCGCAACAACCCAGAAGACAGAAATCTTCATACTCATCGCCCTTATGATGGAGGTAGTATGACCTCTGAAACGTCGGTTAACATCGACCAGACTACACAGCGCAACAACCCAGAAGACAGAAATCTTCATACTCATCGCCCTGATGACGGAGGCAGTATGACCTCTGAAACGTCGGTTAACATCGACCAGACTACACAGAGCAACAACCCAGAAGACAGAAATCTTCATCGCCCTGATGACGGAAGCAGTATGACCTCTGAAACGTTGGCTAACATCAACCAGACTACACAGCGCAACAACCCAGAAGACAGAAATCTTCATACTCATCGCCCTGATGACGGAGGCAGTATGACCTCTGAAACGTCGGTTAACATCGACCAGACTACACAGCGCAACAACCCAGAAGACAGAAATCTTCATACTCATCGCCCTTATGACGGAGGCAGTATGACCTCTGAAACGTCGGTTAACATCGACCAGACTACACAGCGCAACAACCCAGAAGACAGAAATCTTCATACTCATCGCCCTGATGACGGAGGCAGTATGACCTCTGAAACGTCGGTTAACATCGACCAGACTACACAGAGCAACAACCCAGAAGACAGAAATCTTCATACTCATCGCCCTGATGACGGAGGCAGTATGACCTCTGAAACGTCGGTTAACATCGACCAGACTACACAGAGCAACAACCCAGAAGACAGAAATCTTCATACTCATCGCCCTGATGACGGAGGCAGTATGACCTCTGAAACGTCGGTTAACATCGACCAGACTACACAGCGCAACTACCCAGAAGACAGAAATCTTCATACTCATCGCCCTGATGACGGAGGCAGTATGACCTCTGAAACGTCGGTTAACATCGACCAGACTACACAGCGCAACAACCCAGAAGACAGAAATCTTCATACTCATCGCCCTGATGACGGAGGCAGTATGACCTCTGAAACGTCGGTTAACATCGACCAGACTACACAGCGCAACAACCCAGAAGACAGAAATCTTCATACTCATCGCCCTGATGACGGAGGCAGTATGACCTCTGAAACGTCGGTTAACATCGACCAGACTACACAGCGCAACAACCCAGAAGACAGAAATCTTCATACTCATCGCCCTTATGACGGAGGCAGTATGACCTCTGAAACGTCGGTTAACATCGACCAGACTACACAGAGCAACAACCCAGAAGACAGAAATCTTCATACTCATCGCCCTGATGACGGAGGCAGTATGACCTCTGAAACGTCGGTTAACATCGACCAGACTACACAGAGCAACAACCCAGAAGACAGAAATCTTCATACTCATCGCCCTGATGACGGAGGCAGTATGACCTCTGAAACGTCGGTTAACATCGACCAGACTACACAGAGCAACAACCCAGAAGACAGAAATCTCCTTGAAAGTCGATCAGGTGGAAGACAGAATAATTAAGGAATATAATATTTAAGTTAATTTTAGACAAGTTGTGGGTAAGTGCGTCTGACTGAGGTGCTCTCTGGTGGGCTTTGGTGATGGTGACGCCGAATCAACCTTGTACGTAGCCAGTGTTACCAGACAGAAATTTTGAAATCCCAAAATTTGCAAAATTTATGCCATTACATCATATGGGATTAATTTAGAAGTGTCAATCACGTAGTCTGATTTTTTTTTTTTTTACATGACTGTACCGAACCTTCGCCACTATCTTACGTGATATATTTCCTGTTCTAATTTAACCACATCTCCATGGCTGTAGAAGTTTCGAAGAACCTTGTATTTACAAACAATAGGAAGAGGATGACGATAAGGACCGAACCTTGAGTGAACACCGATAAGAGATTAGTTGTTGTCTGTATTTCATTTGAATTACAAAGAAGAAATCACGCAAATAAGATGTCATATCCGGCAAAGAAGAAACTGAACTCTAGCGGGCTATCGCATGACATGGCCGCTGCTCCGAAAAACAATTGCGATCCTTGTCTGTATTCGTTGCTTACCCCAAACGCCGTTCGTATTATTTCAGTTTTAAAAATAAAAGGCATAGTCTTTTGTTTTCTCGTCGTCGTAGGTCCCTGCTATAAATGAAATCTGCATTTATAGACGTGGAAACGAATGACAAGGCAGGAAGAAGGGTTTTATTTTTTATTATTCATTTCAATTCTGTGTGGGAGGTTGAGGAGTATAGAAATCATTTACGCTTTGTATTTTTTTTTTTTTTTTTTTTTGACTTTTGAGCGAGGGAGAAAAGAAAATATAATTCGTGATAATTATGCTGTCAAGATGAACCGTCATCAAATTGGCACGCTTTCAGAATTCGTTTCTCTGAAGACTTGTAAGGGAGTAAAATTTTAAAATAGTTTTATACTCCAAGTAGGACATTGCTATTCAATTAGATGACAGACAGGACATGTGTTCTGACTCGTGGGTCCTACAATCAACTCGTGAAGATGTTAGGGGTTGCCACTGCCTTCTTTGGAGATGACATGTGAGCCATTTTGCCACCGAAGTCTATTATATAAGAGTCTGGGTGGTTACCAGAAGGGTCTGAACGTGGTGATAGAAAAAATAATTAATGATCTTGCATAGAATCGAACTTGGATAGTTTAGTTCGTAGACATTCAATGTAATACTGAGGAGACCGTGCTCATGGATATTTACTGACCATAGTCTACGCATCATTAGTGATATACAGCAGATTTTCCAGTGTAATACTGTAAGCTTAGTCATTTGTTTAAACGTGAGATGAATGTTTACCACGACGTTGATGTAGCTGCTGAACTTCAAAATGCTTGTTAAGTCCCACACAGAACCGTTTCATTTTGTTTCAAGGTGAAATCTCGACCGCAAGAATTCTTGCGAGCAATCGAAAGTAACCAGATTAAACAAGTACCTACCAATAAAGAGTTATTATTTGTTAACAGTGCAGATACGCTGGAAATTTCTGCGCGCTGTTATTTTTAAAATGTTATAGGACCCATTTATTTGAATCAGTTATTAATTATAAAGCCCAGTGCTAACCATATGTCCCACTTTCTTCTTAAGTCAGTAACTCTTAATCTTTATTAAGTTTTATTTCGCTCACCGTCATTAATCAGTTGATCTTCGTAACGGTGAAGTGTGGTGTTTCCTTTGCGGTACGGACTAAATTATTTTATTTTATCATTTAGTGTTCTGTCTGACGACAGGTCCATATGAACAGGATCCTTCCATCGTTTTCTCGGACTGGGACCTGTTCATATACGTTCTTGGCAGATGATCCAGAAGTGGTTTGCCATTGCCTTCTTCTGTGTGTGAATGGGATGCCACGGAGAAACCGGGGAAGCCCCCGGAGGAAAACTCCGTGTTGCCTAGACCACGGCCTTGCCCAACACAAGTTATAAATTCGGGCATCGTCGGGAATCGAACCCGAGACCCCAGGATTACAAGGCGAGCGTTCTAACCGCTAGACGACCGTGGCTATATACGGACTAAATTATGAAACATTTTTTGGATAAGTTTCGGCTTCACAGGATTAAGAACAGAAAATGAGGGAGTTCTTTGCATACGCGCATAAAATGAACGCATGTAGGGCTGGTCATGTCTCTGTGTGCCCGTCCGTCTGTCTGTCCACCCACGTGATTCAACTCGAGAATCGTTTGACGGATTCGGATGAAATTCGGTATGGACTTTATTCCATTGGGGGAATACTTTCCAATTTTAATAATCGGTAGTACCAACATGGCGGTCTAACGAACTCGTGAGGTGAGGTCGACACTAGCGCCACTTGGAATAGGGCCACGCAGTGAATTATGATATTGAAAAATACAAAACTATGGTACAAATAATTCTTTGAAAAATGTTAAATGGCAACATGGCGGCTGCGCGAAAGAAAAAGAAACGGTGCCTAAAGATTACTTTTGAGTTCACGTGATTTGTACAATTTGAAAATTGAACCTGGCTTATTGAGATAACTCACGTAATATTTTATTAATAATTCAGAGTTTGGAAAGAACGCGTGTGTGTATTCCGGTAGATTACACCATTCCAGTCCTGTTATTACCAGGAGTGATGTGTGTGTCCAGTAGACGGTGTACCAGTTATACACGCCTGTGTATTGACGTAATAATCTATTTGCCTTTATTGATCATTCATCTTTATTCCGAACTATTTCCTGTTGCTTGGTTATAATATTATACACACCAGATAACTATCACGAGTAATAGGGTCTATATAATCTGTTCAGCACCGTGACTTGGTTTGTGGAAACAGTAGAAACACGCATGGCGTTATCTTCGGCTTATCAGGCGAGAGAAGGTGAAGTTCGCAGAGGATGAAGGAAAGGGTGAAGCAGATACGATGATGTAGGGCAGTAAAGAGAGAGGGGGGGGGGGTTAAACATAAAAGAGCCAAAGCATCGGCACAGAAAAGGGACGTTGAAACAGAAGAGAAAAAAGATAGCTCTTATTCAAATGAATCGGGGCGAATTCGAGGTCTAATTTATTTTTTAATTGCTTCGCCCCTTAATTTCTGCACGCTTGGGCTGTATGATAGTTCCGGTTGATATTTCATTCTTTTGTTGTATTTTTTTTTATTTCGGTTTGGAAGGTGGGAGGGCGGGAGAGTTGAAAAAAAAAGTTGGTTCTCAGTCGCGTGGAAATATTTCTCTTTGCTGATAGCTGGCCGGTCCCTGTAGTCGCTCAGGGCAACATGAAGCAGGCAGAGAAACTGACAAATTCATCATCACTTTACCACTTAGGACCATAGAAACTCAGATTCGTACTATTATGAAAACGGGAAGTGCTAAAATGGAGGCCCTCTTCATCAGCATCCATAACCCGGCTTTACACCAGTGGAGTTATGCAACCAGTAATTTCTTTGTGAAACGTCGTTTGTCTGTGGTAGAGGCTCTTAAATTCCTCGTACCATCACACGTCTCTTTGGTTTATATACCCCGACGAAAACTCAATTTTTTTTAAGAATCAAAATTCGGCGCGTTATGATAAGCGTCGTATTATCACAGATATTTCACAACACGCCCTGCTATAATACTGTACAAACACAAACCATTATAAAGCCTGCCGCTAATATGATAGTTCTTAGATACCAAGTTGGTTGTGTAATTTGATAAATTCATTCAAATCGGGCGTAGAGAGTGGTGGAATTTTGATGCTGTGTACCCGCACTTCTGTTTGTCCGTTGTCCGATGAAAAGTTTCCTTCTTGATTCATTTCCCGGACGGAAGACTTCGTGTCCTGTACCCCGTCGCCGCCCACCCGTGTATGTCTGCATTTCGCAGATCACGTCCTTCGAGACTTACAGGGCAAAATTTTGTAAGCATTTCTCACTTCTCTCCGATCGTACCTTGCTTGGTTTGGTCAGCCTGAGAATATTTGGCGAAAAGTACGAATTATGAGTCTGTGTAATAAATTGGAGCCTCTGTTTTTTTTAATTTCTTAAATTGAAAAGATGATAGGTACGCCACTGTAGCGCACTCTACAGGTGTTAAGAGCCAGAATTAAAAAGCCAAAGTGTGACTAAATCATATTTAGTACTTCGATAATGTCTTTATTAATTAATTAATTAATTCAAATATTTATTTGTATGTGGTTTGTTTAACGACGCTGTCAGTAGTTCAGATTGAAAATCGGCTAATGATAGCTAGTTACTAATGAATAAATATGGATGTGGAAGGAAGCGGTCGGGGCCTACCTTAAGACAATACCCAGGTGATTATTTTTATTATTTTCAGATGGCCTTCTTCTGGGTTGTAGCGCCTAGAAGTCTGGTAGAAGTTTATCAACGTTTCAGAGATCGATCATCACCCTGATGACGGAGGCAGCAAGCACCTCTGAAACGTCGATAAACTTCTACCAGGCTACACGGCGTTACAAACCAGAAGACCGCCATCTTCAGACTCATCGCTGTGAAGACGTCAAATTGTACTCAATTTTATTTTATGTTTAAGCGAGATGAATGACAAATTTTACATTTTAATTTCAAATTTCAGGAATAAAACTATAAAAAAAAATTTGCACCGAGACGTATAAAATACATAAAGAAAATTAATATTTATTAATAATATTAATATTAAATAAACAATTATCTTAAGAAATATAAGGACAATAATAATAATAATTATGTAAGAAATTTAACGCGATCCTAACAAATATGTTTACGTGCCTTTAATTTTTAATATGAGGCCACAGCTTTCCCAGTTATGGATCACCGGCAGTTCTTGTATTCGTCCCACGGGTACAAGAACTAATGTGATAACAGCTTCTCTAAATAATCCGCAGCGCAGTTATATTGCAAAGAGAATATAATCACATTGTGTGAGGTCTTCTTTGGTTTCGAAACATTGTAATCACCGCAAGTCTGTGGTGCTGTTAGACTAAGCCAGCCCATGCTATGGGTTGTTGCTTAATTGTGAGTAATTTCATCCGCATGCAGAGCTTATAAAAATATCAAGAGAGCGTGGCGAATGTGAGGGAACGGGGCAGACAGAAGTTGGGGGGTGGGGCGTGGGGGGAAAGAAAGAAGACGTCGGTTCATGTAGATGTATACATAATAAACTGATTGTTCTAGATTTCCCATGAGTATTGCGCAAATACTGAACAAGGCGGTGTAGAATCAGACAGGCAGTGGAATGCCTATGCCTCTGGTATATTATATCGTTTCTGTATGGAAAAGGGCATTTTCTCTGTTTGGCTGGATTTATAACCAAGTTTCGCTCTGCTTGGTGCCTGGTATGAGGGCGGGGAGCGATTCTCCTGTTAATGTTTACTTCAAACAGCACAGGGAAGCTGAATGGGTACGAGGAAGTGTCTTGGGGTTTTGGGACATTGTCAGTGGGAATTCTGCGCTGGAAATAATCAAAAATGAATCTTAATTCCTCGCAACACTGGGTGCATTGTTTGTGTAGCGAAGGGAGTTTTTAACAGTCGATATTTTCTCTAGGGCTACACTCGATATTAATTTCCATCGGCTGTTTATTTATGTTTATGTCAAATTTTGAGGCTGGTTTAACAATTGTCATGCTGATTTTCTTTCGAAGAAACCCTTCGTCTGTTAGTATGTTTGCGTGGCAATGTTTAATATCTGTTTTCGAAAAGCCACGAGTGGTTAGCATGAGTTAATAGGCGTAAGAACACGTTCGTTCCAGTGATGTCAAAACACAAGACAAACAGAGCAGAAGAGATATCTCGTTCATAGCCTGGAAAGAGGGATGCTAGAGTATGTGTTATAATTCATAACATGCTTTGATTATTTCTTTAGATCCAATTCATTTTCCAATCTTCCTCGCCAATAATAATGTTACGTTAATTGTAGTGGTCTAGCGGATAGAACGCTGGCCTTGTAATCCTGGGGTCTCGGGTTCGATTCCCGGCGGTGCCCGAATTTATAACTTGTGTTGTGCAAGGCCGTGGTCTAGGCAACACGGAGTTTTCCTCCGTGGCATCCCAACAATTACTCCATTTACACACAGAAGAAGGCAATGGCAAACCACTTCTGGATCATCTGCCAAGAACGTATATGAACAGGTCCCAGTCCGAGAAAAGGATGGAAGGATCCTGTTCATATGGACCTGTCGTCAGACAGAACACTAAATAAATAAATAAAGAAATTGTAATCACGAAATGTGAAAGGAAGAAAGAGATTGGGAAACCTGAGCGTAGTAGAGAGGATAATATTAAAATGTATTTTATAAAATAGATTGTAAGTATATGGGATTTGTGTGGTATTGGTTACGGTCTGAACTCTGATTTATGTGAGGAGTTACATGAACCTTATTGTCTCAGCAAATCGGGGATTGCAATGACTGTGTTGATACCTACCTGTCGATTAAAGAGGTCTGTGTTAGCACCAAAATCAGCGACTGCTGTCTCACAAGGCAAGCAAGGTACCTGCTTCTCGAATCGCACGTGATTGTCCAGGTCTCGTTAAACGCTGTGTGCAACTAATTACAAAGCGGCGTGGGGTCTGACCCACCGTCCGTCACGCTATTGTGCCATCATCACAGAGCACGTGCGCAGAACACACTTAGAAGTGTTTGAACACCAAAGCTCTGCTTCACGATCAATGGCGAATTGTAAGTAAATATAGTAACTCGTGATTTGTGGACCTAATTAAAACGCCGACTGTTTGATATTGAGGTTATGTACGCATCGAAACTTACTTTATAGCCATGAATCGTGTAACAGGCACAATCCTTTGATTATTAAGGATTATAACCATTTATGAGGCCCACAGGAATGCCAGGTTTCGACAAGGGTCCACGGTACTTGATAGAACTAAGGAGATTACTCTGTAGGTTATTATAGGTTGCATCTTTACTGTAGGAACAAAGTTTGTGAACGTATATTTACAAGCATAAATGCAATTAACATTAAATTGAAAAATATAATTTTATTCTCACTGTGTTCCTTTTCGGTGTTCATGTAAATGTACTCAAAAGTTTAAAACGTGGAAGTAAGGATTTTGCACTTGGCGGCTGACGGTAACACTTAACTGTGATTGCCCCTTTTAGCTCAGGAAGTTAAGATGTTATCTGGCGTCCACTCAGTCTCTTACCGATCAATTCACCCCCTTGGCACAAAGCGACTTAAGTCACTCACATCCATTTAGAAACAAAGGTGAGTGGAGCGCCACCTTCACGCCTCATCCACGCCTTAATGATCCGGGCCTTGAGCACAGAAACTGTTTCTTACAATTTTATCCAAAGATGGTGATAAATGGTTTCGTGTTCATAATATTAAACAGGATTCCGAAGATTTCGTATTGGTGATCTACCCTTCTGCCTGTTCCTGATTTATTTTTTAGACATTAATAGATCAAATTTCGTTAAACTCTTTATGAATATCGCTCTGTTTTGGGCAACAAATATTGGACTTTCGTCTAGAATACGCATATTTCCAAATGCGTTCTTTGTGATTTTACATTCCCTTGGTCTTAATATTTATCTCAGATACAAACTTCTTATTGGCTCATGTAATGAACAGTGCCAGAACCACAAATCAACCTACACTCTCAACAGTTACTACACATTTTGTTGTCGGCAAAGATAGTATATTATTTGTTGTTCATTGAAAGACGCTGTTGATAAGTTTTGGACAAGTAAGCCTATTATTAGAGTCAACAAATCTAAGAGGGTTGGATGGGCAGGGTATGCAGAACGGGTAGAAGAATTGGAAATGCGTTCAAAATTTTAGTCGAAAAACGTGAAGGGAAGAGAGGCCAGCTGGTGGTAGATTACGGAAGTAGATATTAAAATTAATTGAGTGGTAAGTTGTGGATTGGGTTCTTCTGGCTAGGAGTTGTGTCTGGTGGCGGCGTCTCAAGAAGGACTCTGATAATTGGAGTTAGAATGCGAACAGATATGACCTCTTCCTTGTGCGTTCATTTCATGAAAGAGTAATAAAGATCTGTTGTGA
The DNA here is from genome assembly GCF_977971745.1 of Zootermopsis nevadensis. Lineage (NCBI taxonomy): Eukaryota > Metazoa > Arthropoda > Insecta > Blattodea > Termopsidae > Zootermopsis > Zootermopsis nevadensis. The sequence goes on along the minus strand of NW_028259134.1, from coordinate 2,069,023 downwards.
GATCACGCTTATTGTAATGTGAAGACAAGTGAGTGTAGGCTACATCCGGCCATTATGCCACAGTCCAACACGACACACTTGTTATAATTTGCGCGCTACATCCATGTTAGCTTGGCCACCGCTATGAACGACTGCGCCCTAATGGCTTTCTAAGTGGGAATAATTAATGAACTAGCAGTGACCCTAGGAGCACCCGGCCTCCCATCCCCTCCCCCAGGCGGCCACACTTTGACCTAAGGCCCTTCCTCTCTCTTACTGAGAGGTCCAACTTGCAAGTTGAGGTTCTCTCCCGCCCCCCCTCCCCCGGACCTCTATTCTGCAATCCAACAGGAGGGGATTAGATCTGGACCCCTCCTGTCTTGACCTGGCCTCCTGAACTGACCGCCCTCTGCAGTCACTAATCTCCCTCGGTTCCAACGCCTCCTATAACGAACGTCGGCGTCGCTTCTGTCCGCACCAGCATTTCGTAAAGACGCCAACTGGAACAAACGACCACAGAATTATTCCTCTCCATTCAAACAATCTAATGCAGTTTCAGCTGTGAAACGTCCTCTTTGACGAAACGAAATATTTGTGTGTGGCGTGATGTAATCAGGGCGCAAAATGTCTTTCGTCGACTTTAAATTCACAGACTGATTAATCTTTTCAGTGATAAACACGAGATATCTCGTTTGGACGCAGCATTCTGTCCTGTTATAAATTTTGTAATTTTACAGTAGGCGGTGAAATGAATCTGTATCTTTATCTTAGAAGTCATAAAATATTTGCGCCTTTTCGAGAATTAAAACTTCTGAGCTAGTCTAAGACAAAACCGACAGACGAAAGATGCTAACATCATTTTTCCTTTAAAATTCATGTCGTCATTATACTACAGAACGCTGTGAAATTTGTAGTTGCAGACTGTTTATACTTGGGAACCGTCATGTGGACTCGGTCTTTTTAAACACACCGCGTCAACTGTAAAAGCTATTTAAATAGAACTTTACTCATGTGAACAATCAGCTGGAAAGAATGCCTGTTTCAGGGAAATGTCCGGTCTTCGCCCATACGAACTAACGAGGACCTCTCAACTATATAATCAGTACTCCAGTCGAGATTCGAACCACATAGGCCATCTCTGGAATATGGAATACAAAGCGGGCGACTTATTACAGTGCTAACCTGCTGTGTGATGGATTTGTAAACTACCTGTCAGTTGGGACCCTACTCGTTAAAGACCGGTTACCCTTCATAATTAGCTGACGTCACGGCCGAGTGGTTAGCACTCCTGCTTCGTATTCCGGCTCTAGATTTCCACCCGGAGTCCTGTAACCTGACTGAGGCATTTTGTGGATTTTCTCATTATGTTCAGCCACGACCGCTTCCTTCCATATTCGTTCCCATCCAGTGTTCACTAGTCATTTTATTATTCAACTGATCTTTTTTACAGCGTCGTTAAATAGCATTTTATTAAGAAACACGTTTGTATTTGTGTTTTGAAAATATGAATACACATATTCGTGTGGTCTTTAAAGATAGAAGTTTAACGCATTTTTTTTAGCTATATTTACGATGTGCTACGTATGGCAGACATCCATATATATAAATATATATATATATATATATTTATATAGTATGACTAATTTGCACTCGTAGAAATCCTAGCATCTTAGTAAAACAATTTTCTCTGAGCTGGTAAATCAGATATTGTGTGTTATTTTTGGATTATTGCCTCAATTCTGCTGATTTCTGTAGAACGTCATTTGATTCTGCTTTACATAAAACGACGTCTGGTGACGAAATCGAGATAAGTAGACGTCATCGTATTTGCCTCACAACCTGCGTCTCTCTTCCTGGAACGGATTAATGTCCGCGATGGAGGATAGACAGTCTGTTGTAATGGGAAAATATATTCTCGCAAGTGCTTGTTGCCAGGAAAATAACTGCAATTACATGAAATCGTACACGCCAGAGACCACGGGGAACATTGAAGCGAATACAATCCGTGTCGATTACTGTCCATCGATTCATAAATGGCATTTCACAGTCGCCGGCGCTAATCACTACGGGCGAAAACGTGTTCGTTGATACCATTTATTTTATGTTGATACTATCAGCGTCATAATACCACGTCCCGCTTGAGACTTATTTTTCAGTAGAAACCCTAATAATGATTTTACAGCGGAATGGATATTTTCCTTTTAAAAAAAAGACGTAACTTTGTTTTAATTGGTGAAATTTTCATATGAAATTGTTAATCAAGCTCTCGTAGATTAAAATGATATTTCTGTAGATATTTCTCTGACTTCGTAGTAGTAGTTTAATCCTTGATTTTAACGTTCTAAGGAAAAAAAAAAATTAATATTTCTCTGTAATGACGATTAGTTTTTGAAGTCTGTAGTAATTCTCCCGCTGTTTGCTGTAAATACGTACAGAGGAGACATTTGAACGTGTTTAACTTCCCATCTGTTACTTTCCTCTTCAACACGCACATTCGACCATAAAGACAGATGTGCCAGAGAGTATTGTTCCTCCAGTGCGTTGCTTAGTAACGCCAATAATATACCTACCAGTCAATAAGGTCTAATATCGCATGCAAGATCCATTAAATTATGCGAGGGGGATAATAAACCATGTCCCTCACTCCAGAACTCGTTTCGTAGAAAACGAGATTCTTATCGTCTAGAATTAAAAAACAAAGAGCGAAAGTTTCGATCCCTTCTGCATGCGATCCATATGTTGAGTAACACGCAAACTCTCCTAAGTGAACCAACCGTATAAAAAGGCAATGCCACCGTTTGAGAACGGAGTTGGTTACGATAATAATTATGTAACCAACTTATATTACAAATTCTCTGAGGTCCAATAAAAGGGGGTGAAATGACTTTTTGTCTCTAGTTTGAATGATTTGATACTATGTTTTTTTTTTCTCCCATTATTTTCATCCGTCGAGTGTGTTGCAGGTAAAACTTTTTAATTAGTGTTTGATTCGAGTTTTTAAAAGTTATGATTTTGATATACATATTGTGCCCGCAGACAATTGTTAAGGTAATTCGTGAGAAAAGCAGGTGAACTCGGCTCCGCCTGAACTTGGCGCTGTCCCGCTCGATTCACGTGCTGTACGGGTTGTATACCTAGCAGCGATTCCTATCGCTTGAACTGTTGTCTGACTACGGGAACAATTTTTTTTTAACTGTTTCGATATTCATTTTTACTTTCAGCTTTGTTAAAGTGTGCACTGCTTCGGCGCTCATCTGGGCAGTTTCTGGTTACAACTTGGAATTAATTTTGGATCGTTTTCAGTTTATTTTCCTTTCCGAATAAAGAGAATGTAGGGTTATGATGCCACAGCGCTCTCTGTGTGTGTCCCATTTTTAAGTTCTACCCCCCCCCCCCCCAACCAAAAAAAAAGTTACCGATTTTTACGAAATTTGGTATGAATATTATGTTATTGGAAGCCACCCCAACCTCGTACATTTTCATTTCCTAGTCAGTATTAACAAAATGGCGGACGGACGAACTTGTTAAGTAGACGCTACGGTAGCGCCACTCGACATACTGTCCTGAACTAATGTCTGAGAATAGACCCATGATAATTACAAACATGGCTACTGTGCGAAATTTCGAGGTTATGTGCGACAAATTTAATGTCATATCTGTACCAGAATTTCCATACCAGGCTTATATTTTACTCAAAAATAAAATTGGCCCAGTAACCTGTAACATGTTTATGCTAGTTACAAGTAGTAAAATATGTTCGATCATGTGACTAAACAGCTTTCAGGCTCTCAGCACGCTAACACATAAAATAAATTGAATTTTATTGCTGTGTTGTATAGCTCGCATTACCTTAATGTAAGAGAAACAATATGTGATTTGTCGAACTAAAGGAGTGTTCATTTGGAAGGTAGATCATGAGTTCTGACCGGAACTAGGTCTTTATTACAATTTTCTCATTATATTTTTAATAATATCCCTGGTCAGATAGGTTTGTGGTTAACTTACAAGCTGCCTTATTGAAATTAAAGTAAATGTTATTGATTTACGTAAATTAGATAATTAAACACACATACAGCTAATGCTTTATTATCATCTCATTAGCGTCTCACGTGTTTTCAATTGCGTATGTAGGGCACAAGGTAATACAGATAATAATATGTATTTTTATGACATGTTTTCTCCTGCATATTTGTTATATGAACATAGGAAAGAAGTTTCATTGTCACAAATTATTGCTAGAAAATATAAGCTCGGTGTATAGCATTTCTATATGAAATATTTATTCTGTTTTCCGGTCGCATGAGTTGATTGAAGCGGTGATATTGTGCGCTGATAAATGTGATGATAGTGTTTTGTGGCAAATGAATTATGGTCAACGATTAGTACGAGTTTAAAACTCAAAATCACATCTAACTTTTATTTTGCATGGAATAGTATTTACTTGTTGGTTGAATTAGTCATTGGAGTTAAAATTTAAGGAGACAGTAATTTAATTATATTCGCTTTCAAAGTGTGCTATTTTCTGAAGTAAAATATGCACACAATGAAGTGTGAATATACGATTAAATTGATTATTTGTGGATCAACTGTAATTAAACTGTATAAAAATACAACAGACAGAAATTCTGGAATCGGAAACACGTCACGATTTCTGAAGTCACTTTAATTACGTTGCATCTCAACAAAATGTTACTTTGCCACAGTGTGGGAGTCACAGAATAAAAACGTTGATGTAATTTGTAAGTTAGAAACGTCCCCCGAGCAGAGGTTCCATCGAACACGCTCTGCGGACATAACTTATCTAAAGCCATGTCTTAGTTACTGCAATGACTGATTCAATTATTCTGAATAGACGATATCCTCTCCCGGAAGACGCAGGACGTGAAGCCTATCTTGGCTGTAACATTGTAGTGATGTTTGTAGGAAAAGACACGGGTATTCCAGCTTTCGCCCGAGGCGATGGCGACAACATGACAGAAGAGAGGATAGCACACATCCTGAACGAAGCCAGTCATATGATGAAGACTCAGGTGGAGGACAGCCACAGTAATGACAGCAAATCTCCGCACCAAGGACAGGTGAGATACGACACCCGCCTAGCGAATACGAACAGCGGCAGAACGGATTATGGAAATGTCTGGTGTTGCTCGCGACACAAAACCCTGTAGATCAGGATGTTGGCCTGCACAAAGTAATTTTGCCAGTTACTTTGAATTAGTATGAATTATAATCTCTCTCAGACTGTTAAGTGGCAAGTGTTTCAAAGCGAAGTTCTCAGGGCACTGTTTGAACGTAAGCAGTTAAGGATATTGCTTAAGCAGGAACTAACTTTCAGTCAGCCAGTATTCTTAAAATAGTGAATTCATGAGATGTGCCTAGGTTGGGATTTTAGTGTAGAAACGTTTAGGGAAATGATCAATTTGAGGACAAATAAGGAGACGATACGATGACATCGAGAGATGATTCGTAGATAAGTAGTTTGTGAGGATGAAACATGGAAGAAGATATATAAGAATCGTATATAATTGAAGACTTTCGTGTTAGAGGCGTCGTAACCTTTTGCTGCCAGACAGTTGGTTAGTTAAAAATAATTTCAGTTTCTTAAGATTTTGATTTCCTTAACTTCAGTTTGTTCTCGTGTCACTGATGTGGTGGATACAGTATACAGTAAAAGTTTATTTCAAGAGTTTCGTACGAACGCAGTGATTATACCATTTGGGTACTGTGTCTTATATTTAGGTTTCACGTGAATTGAGCATACAAGACACTGATTGTACGAAATTAAGTACAGTCACATCAATTCCGGTCTAGATTAAAATTGATAAATACCATATACTTCATAGTAGGTAAAATTTGTTGGTGTGTTTTGCACTGTAAGTAGTTAACGGAAATGCTTAATTATGGAACTCGTTACCGAGATCCATGTGTCTGTCTGTCTGTCTGTCTGTCTGTCCCTTCATTTACTCATGGATAGAGTTATTACATAAATTAACTTATATTAAATATGAGCTACGTGCCTTCGGAGGACATCGTGTCTTGGTAATTTACATGCCTGTCTTCAGCACTACCAACAACTCGTTTCACGAATTTTATGGAATAAGGACAATATTTTAAAGTACTGAAGTTTCGTCTTGCGGAACATTTTTATAAATCGGTTCATATACAACCTTTTTAGAGGATGCTTTCGTGATAGTGACTGAATTAGAACCGGAAACCGTAATCTATTTTATGTGTAATGTTATGGTGATATGCTACATACTCAGATAAAAACAGTTTATGTGAGTTCGATATTCTGTGACTGCAGAAATTGTAAAATAATCGGATCTAGCACAGTTTCGAATTCAGATGTGTCTTCATTTCTGGGTGTACAAAATTGAGAGACATAGGAAATATATACGAAACTTTGGTCCATGAAGCGAAGGGAGAAGACACAGTTGGAAGATCTAGACGTAGATGGGAGGATAATATTAACATGAATTTTAATGTAGTTGGGTGAGAGGGAGTGGATGAGATTTGTCCGACTCAAAAGAAATCAAGATGCACACGGTTAAAAGAACCTTTTGGTTCCATAAAATTCAGTGACCAGCTGAGCGACTGTCAACTTCTTAAGCAGGACTCTACTGCATTGATCTAGTTTGCAGTATTCATAGCTATGTCCGATCTGCCATTCTAATTTTTAATACGTATACTAATTTAGTGTATTGCACTGGTCCTTATTACATGCAACGACATTGTTCCAGTGCCCTTCACCCTTGGGTAAGGATAATTCTCAGAACCGGCGACTGAAGAAGTACGAAAATGATGATATCCCCCAGGAGAAGGTAGTACGAATCTATCAGGAAGAGCTTGCCAAGCTGATGGGTCGCCGCATGGAAGATTCCATGAGGGGGCCTCGCGAACACTTCCCAAGGTAAGCCCCTCCCACCTCTCAGTCATACAGCTTTCTTATTAATTATTCAATTCAACAGAAGCTTCAAAGGAACAAGTTGAGGGATCAGGTCTCAAAAATTCGTATTTTAGCATCATTTAGTTGAAAGGCCATTGAGAGTTACATTATCACAGTTTGTACCCTGTACCAAAGGTCATTAGGATCAGATCAAGGTAGATGGGGTGGGCAGGTCATATAACACGCATTGTGCATGTAAGAAACAAATACAGCATCTTAATATGAAAATACAGGTAAACCTCGATTTACGCCGCTTCAATTTACGCCGGTTCGTCCAGGAAAGCATCCCCGTCGTAAATCGAGGTTTACCTGTATTACTTTGTGAAAAGTATTAGCCTAATCCCAGTGGGGGGGTGGGGTGTCGAGAAAATTTTGCAAGTTGAATTTACCCATCGTTCTTCGTCTTTAATGACGTACAATTCACAACACGCGTTACAAGGTTATGGAATTAAAATCGCGAGAAATCTTATACAGCGCTCAACATAAGAAACACCAGCACGCAACGAACTCTTAACAACCCAAGTAAGACTTTTTATTTTCCTTCTTTCAGAATGTTAAGCCCTGGTTAAAATCAATCTTAAATCAGATCTAAGGATGTGCACTGGACTTACCTACCTCAGAACAGGGTACAGTCACAGGTTCTTGTGAACACAGTAACAAAGCTTTAGATTTCATAAAAGGTGGCAAATGTTTTGGCCAGTCGAAACGCTTTCAGCATCTCACGAAAGATTTTGCTCCTTGAAATTAGGGTATATGGCGCTTGTAGGCTAATATGAAAACCTTAACAGAAGACAGGACTTGTAAATTTAAGAGAAAAATACAGGTTTATAATTTAATGGATATTTGAAAGAATTTCTTGGCCACTAAAATCATTATTTTTTCATTGAACAGCCTGTACAATACGATGAATTTTTTTAGGTTAAACATGCTCAAATTATAATGCCTTGCACATCTTCCCTAATATTTAAAGAAAGTCTAAATTCTTCTAAATATGGACTTGTTTTGATCTACGACGAAAGGTCAGTGTTGGTATCTTCTAGATCACAACTGTAGTTCCTTCCAAAATCGGATTTATTTCTAATTTTACGCTGATTTGCTGAGTACCGAGAACAGCACTTACGTTTGTTGATGTAGCCTGCTTTTCCCACATTTCTTCAGTGCCGGTGGCGGCGGGCCTATGGATCGAACCCAGGACGAAATAAGAATGGCTCTAGACGCTTACCATCGGGAGTTGGCCAAACTCAACTCCGTATCCTCCTGTCCCACTGTCGGCAGTGCAGCAGGACTTCCAGGTAAGCCACCGAGACCGCGTGATCTTTAATTTTATTAATTACGAAAATCAGATCTCTTTGATGAAGACGGTGAGGGAAAATGGTGTCTTCACCCTGATTTTGGACATCGCAGTTAGCGAGGTGAGTGGCTATGTGCTGGAAGACTGCGTTTCAGTTCCTGTCAGGGGCAGATATTTTTGTTCTTATGCTCAGAACGATGATGGCGACCACATAGCCTCCTACCCACAGGTACTGAAGAGCATTTTCATTTTAAGATTTGTTGTCGAAATGCAAAACTGAATTTCTACGCGTATGCCTTCACGACCCTTACGCGTTTTTGACACGTGGAGCCGTGAAGCCAGGCAATTTCCAAAATTAATATAAGTGGTTGCCGTGCACATCGATGATATGTACTTGGATATACGATATATATCGAACAGTTTTGTTTCTTTTCTAGCATTCTACAAATTTTAAAAGTTTTTTTTTTTTTTTGGTTTCCCATATGAACCCGTACACAGGCACGTAATGTGCTCAATTGTTCGGTTTATGATCGTTTGCGTCTTAGTGTGAAATATGGTTCCTTCAACACTGAAACTCGAACTGATGCTGAGGTCAAAATTCAGCGATAATGAAAAATGCTTTACGGACATCCATGTTATAAACGAGTCTCAAACTGTGGAACCAAGACCATCAGCACCAACTCTTTAGTATGAATTTGGATTTACGTGGGCTTTTAGAGCAATAGAATTTCTCCCTAGGACTGAAAGGTTTACCGTATTTTGTTAATAAAGACTGCAAAGAACAAAATATTATTACTCTCCTTCATATTTGGACCAAGAAGCGTGGTTTACGTCAGATTCTTATTTTATGAAGTCGTAAATTGTTTATTTCTAACTCATCACAACATGAAAATTTAGTAAATAGATAATTAATTTTGCGTATTAATAATAGATGTAGTGATTCTAATAACAATATTTCGTGTTAATGTGTAAAAAAAAAATTACGAAAATAACTTGTGTTAGTTCTGTCATGTATTTACAGCGTAACCTCTCTTCAGTTAGGATGTACGTCGACATTTTCTTGGCGTTAGGGCTGACTTAATTATTGAGTGAAACTTTAATATTATGAAATAAATAAAACAAAGTTGGCCATAATGCATCCGAAAAGTAGAAAAACAATCTTATTACTGAAAAAGTCGTGAAATTCTTACTGATTCTTGTTGATTCTCGTTAGTCACTTTCATACGTTTACAGCTCACAGTTTATTCTTTCGAACTACATTTTTCAGCCAAATGTGGCTGTTACCAGGTTCAAATACACATTTGAATTCATTGCCCTGAGATAATTACTTATCTATTCTCCCAGTGTTATTTCAGATAATTATAAAATTAAACTTTAAAATTAGTTACGATGTTTTGTTTTAAAATATTTAAAACAGTTAAGAAGTTGTAATGCAACTCAGTGAGTCCGACCGTGTTAACCTGTAAAAGACCAGACACCAGGGATTCTGTCAGTCCTGCAGCCGGAAGAACACTTATCAGAGACGCCCCGATCTGGCTACTCTTACGTATTTTCTTTTTTCACGTCCAAGGAACACAACCTCTTAAGTTACAGCACTCAACGCATTTCGTGAATTATACAAAAGAACAACAACATATAAAACGTAATTTATAACTAATTAAATGTCTGTATCGTCCACACATTATTTTCTGTCGTTCAGAAGATTAAACTGCGAACTGCAAGTGCGTGAAATTGAATTAACGTAACACACAGGGATGCCATACTAAAAAAATGAAATTTCTCTTATTTGAAATAGTCATAGAAAACAGTACTTACAATTAACTACGTACGCATTGTGGATCAGATTGAAACTGAGAAAGTATTTCACAAGGGCCCGTCAGATGACAAGAAACCACATTCCATTAGTGTATTAGAGCGGAAACAAAATTAATTTGACGATAATAATTCTCTAGTCTGAAACGTACCCATGGAATAAAGATATTTCTATATGAGATGTTGGTTATTTGCCAGGTCTTCCAGGTCTTCTGGCTCTGCAGCAGCAGGCTCTGAGTCAACAACAGCATCAACATGCACAACTCAACGGGGTCGCTCAGGACCTGTCACTGCCTAAAGACCGCAAGGATGCTGGAAAGCTGCCTAACGGGGGTGGAAATGAACTCTTGATGGAGGGGGTTGATTGCAAGAAGGAGTCTAGCATGATGGAGTCCGTCGCCGATGTCCTAAGGCACGCCGGTAGCGCGTTCTCTCTTGTCAGGCCAAAGACCGAGCCAGGTACGGAAACGAGAACCCCAAAAAGAATTTCTCTTCCTGTCTGTTACGTGAACAGAAACCTTCGTTCACTTGGCACGTGTAATATCACGTAATAAATTGAAGAGGAACGCGGCGGACATCTCCAATAATTAAAATAAAATATTTTCTTTCGTGATTTCAGTTTAATTTTTTTTTTTGACAGATAGAGCATATGTACTGTGGAAATTAATAAACTGTGCTGTGACTATAGTTCCGTTTGTTTCAAGTGAATAGTTTAATTTCCTAAACAATTTCGTAGCTTTGGTGCTGATGGTTTTAAACGGTTACGTATGTGGGCTTGAATCTCAATAAAAGAGCGGCCCATCCACGTACGAGTCCGGCTCGGCTCGGGTTCCATCGGAGCCAAACTCGTACGTGGGTGGGCCGCTTAAGACGTGGATGTAGATCTGTCTCCGCCTCATTTGACACAGAATTTCTCATAACTTTCATACCCTTTGTATTTGGTGAGTAATTTAAAAATTATCCCCCCCCCCCAAAAGCATTTAAAAAATTTCAGAATCTGCGTATTTATTTTTAACGTTATTTATGTATCAGAATATTATATTCTGCGTCATGTTCACTATAATTTTGAAGTTTTTAACATAAAATGCTGTCAAAATGAGATTTAAGGAATTTATTCTATACAGATCAAGTAAATAAGCCGAGATGATGTCCCCCCCCCCCCCCCCCCCCCGTGGGCATTTATTCCGCGAAGTGCGGACGTCATTCCTATTATCCACAGTCATCCCTGTAACTCTCTATTAAAAATGCTGACGATATTTTGGTTTCGCGGAATAATCAGAGCGAGAAGACGGCAATGAAATACCTGACCTGTACTGTTTTACCGATCAGGGGTGGTCCCAGGGAGTGGATCCCAGCAGCAGACGACAGGCAGCAGTGCGAGCAGCCCACTGAGTAACTCCATCCTGCCCCCCGCGATGACGCCAGGCGACGACTTTTCCAGCGGAGCCGCCGCTGCAAGTCCACTGCAACGCATGGCGTCCATTACAAATTCACTCATCTCACAACCGAGCACGCCGACACATCACAGCCCGTCGCAACGCCCACTCAAGGCTGTTCTCCCACCTATCACACAGCAGCAATTTGACATGTTTAACAATCTGAATACAGAGGATATTGTCAAGAAGGTTAGTGTCCTCCTCGATCAGGCACCAGAATTTTAAACCCTTTCTTAACCTCTACACAATACAATAGACAGTTTCTTCTTGATATCCCTAATTAAGGTAAGTTTTTAATGAAGAATTTGATCTTCAGGAGCGCTCCAAGTCTCGAGAAGTCAGAAACGTATAAAATAACGTGTGCTGCTGACCACTTACTCCCATCTATTGGTGAGGTTTGGAATCAGTAGGAGCTGCTGAGCACTTACTCCCATCTATTGCTGAGGTTTCGAAACATTAGGAGCTGCTGAGCACTTTCCCATGTATTGGTGAGGTTTGGAATCAGTGGGAGCTATACAGTGTGTCCATAAATTCCCTTTTTGGTTTTGAAAAATTGTGGCGGGCAAACAAATTGAGCTAGCTACACGCGGTTTGCAGCATATTACAGTGAAACTCTGAAAGTTTTTTACTGACGTCAGTAGACCTCGATGTGGGCTCCCTTGGTAGCACGGAGACGTCCAGACGATATTCGAGCTCTTGCCATGTTCTGTGGAACATGTCCGCTGGAATAGCCGAGGTCGCATTCCTGATATGGGTCTTCAGTTCTTCAAGTCCATTAACTGGTGTTCGGAACACATTGCTCTTGACATAACCCCACAGGAAAAAATCCAGTGCTGTTATGTCTGGTGAACGTAGACGCCAAGGCTTTGGACCGTCTCTGCCGATCCATCTTCCTGGAAATGTCCTGTCTAGGTACGTGCGTGCCAGCAGACCCCAAAGAGGTGGAGCACCATCTTCAAGAGTTTCACTGTAATCTGCCCCAAACCGCATGTGGCTAGCTCAATTTGTTTGTCCGCCACAATTTTTCAAAACCCTGAAGGGACTTTGTGGACACACTGTACGTCCTTTCCCCTAACTGCCAACATTGACATGTAATGCGATTGCTTTACTTTATAAAATAATGCACGATTGTGCTCGAATGGGGCAGAATTCCATACCGCTTACTTAACATTTCATGATAAAAAATTTCACAAAATTGCACATGCAATCAGCTTCGTCGTACAAAGATTACCGAGTAGAGGCAAGCGATAAGCCGGTGAATGCAAAAAAATATGAATTGTTTATCTTAAACACTTCAGACTGAAACATTACAAATCAAACGTAAGTAAAAGTTAAGTAGAAATTCAGTGGAAATTTTTTCGTGTACAGAATTTATTTTTAAAAAAATAAAATATTTGGTCATTGGCCATTTTTCTGTTCTCAGGTGAGACAGATTCCAGTCTCTGAAATTTTGTGTTTTTAACAAAAAATCGAGACAGTGGATAATGTCCAGAAAGTTTGAAGATTTCTGTCTTCTGGGTTGTTGCCCTGCGTAGTCTGGTCGATGTCAGTAAACATCGACCAGACTACGCAGCGCAACAACCCAGAAGACAGAAATCTTCACACTCACCGCTGTGAAAACCTGTACTTGGATCCGCGTGTTTCTATACAAAATTAACAAGATGCATAAGCTTGCCGATCATCGCAGGAGACAGAGGTTGCATTTTGCCACTTGGTCGAGAGGCGAGGAAGGTATTCTCCACAAATTGTGGTTCTCCGGTGAAGCCTCTTTCAATTTGCATGGAACTGCGAACAAAAAACAACTTTCCGTCGCTTGTGTCCTGTAGTTTATATGTGATATGTAACATTTTTTTTTAAAAAAAAATTATAGACATTTGTGCAGGATTTAAGACGTAAACATTCGATGCACCACTATATTTTACTGTTTTGCATGACGGACTGTATTTATTTTTTAATTTTCTACCATCAATGTTATGAGATTTGAGATTCTCATCGCAGTGTTAGTCCTCTGAGTTTTAATGCTGTGTCCATGCACGTGTTGATACCAATGTTTCGGAGGAACATTCTACCTCTATCTTCATCTATCTATCTATCTATCGGCATAGCGATTTGAGTCGTACGATCGTTTGTTTCTGCCATGTTTGATTGTAATATGGAATTATAATGGAGTTGTTTCCCGTCGCGTTCTCCATCGCAGTATCAGAACCGGTACAATAAGTATGTGATTGTCGTCTGTGAATATCCGGTGACGGGCCTTTGGGGAACGTCACATCCAGCGGATCACATTTGACATCTTCACCGCCAGAAGGACCTCAAATCTCATATCCGTTCCTTGAAATATTTTCTTCAGGACAGAACTTTTGCTGTTACTAATGTTCTTTGATTTGAATTTGTACCAAATTGCATTTTTGAAATTGCCAAAATAGAGCCGCAGGTCGTGTCGTAAAAGTACCTGTACTAAGACAATTACACATTTCTTAAAACTCAAATTTATACAATTTTTTTTAAGTACTTTGATTTGTTATATGATATTTTATCTGCACATGGCATATATACATTTGTACCTGAAATTAATAATACAAATAATTAAGAGTTAAACTGAGTTGTTTTATAAGACTGATTTGGTACCCCCAGACAGCGGGCTCCCAGGGTGGTCGGCGTAGTCGACTACCCCAAAGACCAGCCCTGCTCAACAACAGTCTGAGAAAGGTGCTTTAATCACGTTACATACGTCTCTTACCACTTTTAAGTGTGCGTTAGTGTAACGAGAGGAATCAGGTCAAAATTAAGAAACCGCGTAACTGCTGTCGGCTGACAAAGAAATTTAATCTTTTTTTAAAAATCCCATAAATGTTTGGAACAAAATCAAATTTTGCCTTGAATGTCTCTGAGGTTTAATATCATTAAAATTTGGTGTCAAGTTTAAACGTAATTTTAATTTCTCTCTTACTTCTAGCGCACACTTAAAATGTTGACTATACATCTAGCTTAAGTTCCGATTTATGAGACTATACCGCACATACTTTGTATTCGTATTATTTAAACCTTTTTATCTCCCTCAGGTTAAGGAGTCGCTAAGTCAATATTCCATAAGCCAGCGTTTGTTCGGTGAATCTGTACTGGGTTTGTCGCAAGGCAGCGTGTCGGATCTGCTTGCAAGACCGAAGCCGTGGCACATGCTCACGCAGAAAGGGAGGGAGCCGTTCATCCGCATGAAGATGTTCCTGGAAGACGACAACGCGGTCCACAAACTGGTGGCCAGCCAATACAAGATTGCACCCGAGAAGCTGATGAGGACCGGCAGTTATGCGGGTGGACCTCGTGAGTTCTTAAACAACTTCTGAGACAACAGCTCAAAAAATTTGAATAACAACTTTTTTCATTATCTTTGATTCAAATTTAAATAACAATTGATGATTTTTGTTTTTGAGATTCGAAGTTGTCGTGGCGATGAAGATGTCACTCTTGTACTTCAGAGTTTTAATGTAGTGTGGACTTTTTGTATCTGCTTACAAGTTCTTAGGATGTTACGATCCAAAAGACCGTCATCGATATTTTAATTTTTTTTATGTCAGTGTTTCTCAAAAACTGGTACCAGTTAAATGACATCCTTTCTTATACTTCAGATTTATTCCTGGTTTCATTTATTCAAAGTCTTCAGATTGGCGTCTCCATGAAAGCGAAAAAGCTTATTAAGAGCGTAAAAATAAAAAAAATACTTTGTTCATGTCCTGAAGTGGTGGTGAGGGGGATGAAGGGTGAGTCAGGGGTGATTACGCCACAGCAATATTACAGAAAATGGCCTGTGTCATACATTTGTATTTTGCCACATTTAGTCTTCGTAACTCGCCGGTGGTGATGGGACGAGGTGGCGAGTGTATTTGGAAGGTGGCAGACGCAGAATCTGACATCAGTATCGTAGTTATGTTAGTGGGAATTAGTGAAGAAAAAATACATTTTTCTCATCAAAACATAATTTATTCTTTCATAATGGCACAAATTTTGAAGGATGTAACAGAAATTGAACAGGAGCTGAAGACCGACTCTGATGAAGAAGTCGTATCTGACAGTGAAAGTGACGCAAAATTCTCACTAGAACAGTGGGAGGGGTTGACTATGAACTGTGCATGGATAATTTTGTCTCCTCTCAGGATATATGTGATGACCTGCAGACAAGAGCTCTAAAGTGAGCTTAATGCTGGGATGAGAAATGTCATCAGCGATTTGGAAAAAACATATCTTCTTCTTCTTCTTCTATGGCTCTCCGGTCCGTATTCGGTCCATGGCCTCCTCAATTCTCCTCTTCCGTTTGGTCCTCTGTTAGGTCCGTCTGTCCGAGGCTTTGATCGAGGTTTCGAAACATCTTCCTTTTTATGGTGCAAGGTTGTTAGCCTTGCGAACAACCTAGAGGACCAGGGTAGCTGTCTTAGTCTGACCTCTCCCCCTCGACCAATCTGGCTAGGGAGGCCCTACCAGTAGCTCTTGGGGTCATTGAGGTACTCCACTACCACGACAACGTGCAGGTACCATTAAGTCGGGGGGGAAACATGTGTCATGTGCATAAACTGCCAGCAGAAAGCAACGTCTCTGATGAATGTGAGAGAGCTCATAGACCTGAGTTGTCTTTACGCGTGACATATCAAACAGTAGCCGTCTATAGGATTGCATTTGAGGGAACCATTTGTAGTCAGAAAAGGACTACAAAATTTTCATGTTCAAAATGCATTATCGTTTTCATATTTTGTGCTCAATAGGAACCAACCTTGTATTTTAGTGTAGGAACAATATTTACTAAAATTCAAAATATTTAAATTAGCAAAGGTACCTATAACCTGTCTTAGAAAGATTGTATTATGTTATTAAAATATCGCAGCAGAGAATTCTGAAAAATATTTTCTTTCAATAACTTTCTACAACCTCCTGGTAGGGTCGAAGGGCAGGGACCAGACAAAGAGCAGCCCACTGGTCCTCCAGGTTGGAGGTTGGGGCATTAGGCTGACGACCTGATACCCGGGAAACATTTCATAATCCGGAAACCCGATAATAGGCCTCGGAATAGGTATGAAAGACGACGACGAACTAAGCTACGAATTAAGGCAAATGATTTGAGAATGGCGACGTGGAATGTGCAAACAATGCTACAAGTTGGCAAACTGTCAGAAATTGCAGATGAATTCCGCTGCAGGAAATAAGATGACCAGGGAGCAGCAGGATAGATAAGAAGGATTTCGCGGTGATGTTTAGCGGAGCGGGAACTAGAGGGCAAAGGGGTACAGGTTTCATGATAAGTAAAGAAGTTAGAGAGTAATTGATGGAATTTACACCAGTCAGTGAACGATCGTGTAAAAGAAGACTTAAAGGAAAATTTCATAATATCTCCATTATATTTGCCTATGCACCTACTGAGGACGCAGAAGAGGTAGACAAAGACAAATTTTACGATAAGCTGGACTCATTAAATGAAAATATAAATGGACACGATACGTTACTTATCTTGGGCGATTTTAACGCAAAAATTGGTAGAGAAGCTGAAGTTAAAACAGTAAAACGGCAGCGATTATCCAACATAGGTGAAATTAATGGACAGCGGAGGACTGGATGGGGAGTCGTGACCATATCTTCACCTTATCCCAAATTATGGAAAAGTTCTACATCTTCTATTCATAGATTATCAGCGAGCGTTTGATAGTTTGGATAGAGTAAGGATCAGTGAGGCATTAAGGAAAGTTAAATAATTGAATGTAAAAAAAATAGACTAACGATTATTACAGTAAGGAGGATTAAGAGTTTTTCTTTAATTTACAGCTTGTTCATCGCTTGGCAAACCACAGCTGCCCTCTTCGAAGCTCTCCGATGGCGTGTCAAACAAAATTCTCTCTGGTGACAACCAGGGCTCCATTCTGCCTCCTTCCCTGCAACTTATTCCCCCACACCCTCAACAACCACCTTCAGTGCCCCAACCACCCCCTCCTCCCCTGATGGTCACTCCACCAGGCCATCACTCCATAGGATCTTTATCGACTTCCGATCTTAAAAAGTCCCAACAGTCCCATCAGGCATCTCACTCTAACCTTCATCCATCACACCACCACCATCATCATCATCAGCAACAGTCATCGGCTCTGCGCGCGTTGCAGCAGCATATGACGCCCAGTGTTTATGAGATGGCGGCACTGACACAGGACCTCGATACGCAGGTCATCACGACGAAGATCAAGGAAGCTCTTCTTGCCAACAATATTGGACAGAAAGTATGATTATAGTATTCAAACTCGACATCTAAACCAAAAGCGCATCACCAAATTGTCTTTCTTTATCTGTTTCTCATTGCTCCAATGGGGCGAGACCATGTCTCTGCGCAACTGGGCCACTGTCCATTCCCCAGATGAAACAAGTGAGTGGAATGCTACTGATGGGAAAAGTAAGGATTTGGAGAGATACTTGCTCCAGTGCCAGTTTCTTCACCTCAAATCCCACATGGACTGTCCAGGGTACAAACCTGGGCCTCCACAGTGGGAAGTCAGTAACCAACTATCTGAGCTGTAGCGCAACGCAGTCACAATAAATGTTACTTCTGTTGCGCTTTTGTGACAGTGAGTCTCTTATTCTAAAGATGTTAATTAGAAGCCGTCAATTGTCTGTACCTGAGATACGTCTACGACACTCCGGAGGCTCGCTCTATCATCAGCTTCAGGGCAGAAGGAGGCAATGAGAAAGAGTTACCGAGCCCATTAATGAGAACTAGCTTTATTTATTTAACGGGCTCAGACAAACAAGTGTTTTGTCGACCTCCTTGTTTCTTGCCTGATGACGGAGGCAACGTCTGAAAAAAACAAAACAAAAATAAGTCTAATTCTTTTATTTCAAAAAGTTACGCATGAGAAGTCTAAAACAACTGAATGAGAAGAATTTTTTCATTCTGTGTGTTGCAGTACTTGTGTATTTTTTTTTGAAGAATATTTTCATTTCACAAATTTGTGCCGTCAAATAATATCAAACAATATTCAGAGTATTTAAAATGTTATTAACAGTTTAGACGTAATTCCTTTCTAAAGGAGTGTAAGTTTCTGTCTAAGAATTCATGAATACTGGCAATAAATGATGGACCGTCCTTATTTCAGATCTTCGGAGAGGCAGTGCTGGGTCTTTCACAGGGTTCTGTGAGCGAGCTGTTGTCGAAGCCAAAGCCATGGCACATGCTGAGCATCAAGGGACGTGAACCTTTCATTCGTATGCAGCTCTGGTTGAGTGACGCGCACAACGTCGATCGACTGCAGGCACTCAAGAATGAGCGGCGGGAGGCAAACAAGAGGCGCCGTAGCAGCGGTCATGGCGGCGGTCTCGGCGGCGGCGGCGGCGGCGGAGCTGACAACAGCAGCGACACATCTTCCAACGACACTTCAGAATTCTACCACAGCCCGAGCCCCGGGCCCGGACCTCCTTCTGCCAAGAAACAGCGAGTCCTCTTCTCTGAAGAGCAGAAGGAGGCTCTTCGGCTTGCGTTTGCTTTGGACTCCTATCCTAATGTGGCTACCATTGAATTTCTCAGTTCTGAACTGGCACTCTCTTCACGTACCATCACCAACTGGTTCCACAACCATCGGATGCGACTGAAACAGCAGGTGCCTCATGGTCTGGCACCAGAAGGCGCTGCGATATTGCCACCGCCACGTACCAATGATCCTTCCAATGGTGGACAGCAATCTTTTGACCCTGTTCAGTTCCGTCTCCTTCTCAACCAGCGCTTGTTAGAACTACAGAAAGAGCGCATGGGTCTCGGTTCCGTCCCTCTTCCCTACCCTCCTTATTTTGCTGCAAACGCAAACTTAGCTGCACTGATCGGTAGAGGCCTACTTCCAACAGCTGAATGTGACCCTAAGGAGCAGTTCAGTGGGCTTGACCTAAGCATGGGGGGGCTGAAGCGAGAGCCTGCGGATTATGAAGACGAGGAGGATGCTGACAGCAACATGGGTAGCGAAGATTCTAATCTCTCGGCATCGAGCCTGCGGGAGACTCCGGCCTCAGCCACGGTGAAGAAGGAAACGTCGGTGGTTCCTGCCGCAACAGGACGGTCGTCGAGGCGCAAACCAGCCGCGCCTCAGTGGGTTAATCCTGAATGGCAGGAGGCTGTCGCGACAGAAACTGGGAAAGACAAACCTGCTGGTAGCAGAGGTGACAAGGAGGTGATTATCAATGGCGTGTGCGTGATGCAGGCAACGGCTGCGGATGACTACGGCATGAAGCTGAGTGCCACGGATGAGGAAACGGTCCACGTGGAGCCAACGCCAGTTCTCGATCCTTATGATGATCGATGCAGTGACGCTTCGTCAGATGCTGTTCCTGTCGAGGACCGACGGACACAGCCCGCGTCAACTGAACGTGATGAAGACAGAGGAAGTGCTAAGTCAGAACCTTCATCTCCTCAGGAGGAAGAAGAAGAAAGATTGGAGGAAGGAGAAGACGCTGAGGAGGAAGCAGATGGTGAGGTGACAGAAGTGGAAGGGTCTGTAGAAGTGAGACATAAGTTTATTAAACAGGAGGATGAGGATGAAGAGGGGAGAGGATCCCCTGTTGAGGAGGAAAGGAAGGAAGGGGAATGGGACATGGCAAGTGGGAAGAGGCCACCGCCGGAAAGAGACGCTGTGATTGACAAGAGAATTAAGACGGAGGACAGGGAGGAGAGGTGGGAATATTAACAGTTTCCCACCTGCCGTGAACTAAACGCTTGGTTCCAAGACTGACGTACTATAGCCGCGGATTCTGTCTGCTGTATTCAGTAAAGCTGAGTAGAACCATCGCGCACGTTATGTGAAAAACAGAATGATGTTGCTCTAGAGGGACCACGTAACTGAATCAGAATTTTTGCTGCTCTAATCTGTTTGTGGGCTGCTAAGATTATTCTAAAATGTTTCCAGGCTTACGAGAAGCCACGTATCAGATAATGTTCAAATGTTCTTTATGTTTACCAAGTTTCAAATTTTATCACCAGGTGAGAAGGACAACGAATCTCCGCGAACTGTCGTTTGAGAAACGGAGGGAGACGGAGACGGCGCCCGCTCGAGTCTCCCTGAAAAAGTGCAATCATCAAAGTTGATACATCATAGTTGTGTTAATTATTGTGATTTTTAATGTTTCTGTTTGTCATTGCTTAACGGACTTAGTACGAGTGATGTTATTTCATCTATTTAAGATTTTTTCGATTTTTGATTCTTAATTACGTAAGAGTACAAATTTGTGACTCTTATTAATAAATTAATGACATAGTTAAAAAAAAAAAGACTGTTACCATGTTACGCTATTACTACTAGCCAAAAATTAATTAATTATAACGACGGCCATTTGCCAAGCAAATTTTTTAAATGTGATACAGAGCTTACGAGTATGAGAATGTACTTTCGCTTATCAGACCTCATCGTACGTGTGATTTGGATCAATTCATCCAGAAATTTTTTAAAAATGAAACGCGCTAGCCTTTGAAATCACACTTTATTTCACAGAACGCTTCTCGTTTAAACGTAAAATATGTCGTTCAGTTATTTCATTTTCTGTACATGCAAATTTACACAAAATGGGAAATACTTTTGTAAATAGAGGGCAGATCAAGCAACCGTTCATCCGCCTATGCCGATTAACCCTCGACGTACATGACAGTATTGGTCACAAAGAGAGACCAGCTTCGTAAGAAGTATTGTCGTGAAATATATTACGTATTAGCATTAAATATATCCAGATCGCAGTCGAGCTTCCCCGAGATTCAGTGAAATTGTATCCTGGCTTATATTAAGTTTGTTTACGTGGTTTACAGACCCTCGATCTGTAATAAAATAAATATATTTTCTTGATCGCAATTTTTTCAATGAATAGTTAGTTCCATGTTTGTTGTTGGTATTACGTTAACGAAACAAAATTTTTCCATTTTGGCATTATCAGGTATTATTAGTCGTGTATTATAAAGAAATTTTGTTGTCGTTAAATGATCTCTCTTTCCTTTTTAGACTTGTCGCAGTCGCTTTCTTTTTCTTCTAAATCCTGCTAGTCTTCTTGAAGAAATTGTCTAGTCGATACTCACCAGTAAACTCTCCAAGTAGGGCATAACTCATGTTCTGGTTGCGTTAATATTGTTTTGTGACATTATTTGCCAGTTCTTCTTGTAACGGAGAACTTGGGAGACGGAGTGACGTGGATACAGCGAGAGCGATGCGCGGCACCCATAGCCAATTATACATGCAGTATTTGCGATCTCATATTACCAAATCAATCCTCAGTTTTGTTTTTTTTTCCATATTATTTTTTCTTTTTCCCCCCCAAAAAAAAATCATCCAAATGTATTTGTAAGCATATTTATGGATTTTGCTACGATGTGTGTACTATTTTGTCCATAACTTGGATGGTCTGGCCTATTATGTAGAATTCCAGAGATAGTCTTTGTTCTCAGATGGTAGTTTTTTTTTTATTATAATTTTTATTTATTATTTGTACATGCCCGAGGCATAAGACGGACGACGTTGACCGGGACGCGGATAGAACATCCGGTGACCGGTTGATGTTTTTGAACTTTTTAAAACTATAAGCTGTGTTAATCATAAAATTTAACCCAGTCGTAAAAAAAGAAAAAAAAAAAGGAAACTAAAATCTTTGTCCCTGTACATGTATAAAACCATATCTACACAATATTCAGAGAATTAGATACGATGTAGCTACCGAAACATAATCAGGTTCAGTATGATTCAACCTCCCTCCCACAGGATATTTTAAAACAATTTTGTCTCCTTGCCCCATAAAACATTCTAATTCTATTATTCATTGATGTTATTTAAGTTTCATGAAAAATGTTTAATTAATTTTTATATTGTATGGATTATGGATTGTGGATAGTAGCATGCACGACTTAGGAAAAAAAAATCTTCTCGCATCATCCAATTGTTCTTTCATATTAATAAGTATATAAAGTGTACATTACTAATCAGTACTGCGGACTGTACAGCAAAGCACCGTTTCTAGAAACAAGTTTTGGATGTGTATGTATATCTTACATTTTTTTTCCCCCCTTCATACCGAGAGTCACGTGAATGTGCCCCCTCGTAATCCCTCTCCACCCACAAACTCCGTTGTACATACTTTACAGGAGTTGGGCTGTTAAATGTGACGTTGCTTGAGGAACGCAAACTAGACGGAACAGTTGTTTCGACCGAGTGCATTGTGTGAGTGGCTACACGGCACGTAAGGAAGACTGCATCGTGGCTGAAACGTAACAAGATGGATTATAAGAGAAAATAATAAATTTATTGAGACTCTTTTAAAGAGTGCTGAAAGAATAGTTTGCACATTACAAAAAAAAGTGCCCAAAACTAAATATATCAGTTTTTCATTTAATAATTCATTATTGCTTAGCATCATATGTACATATTTATATTCATATCATTGTGTCCTTTTAAAATTTCTAATATTAAAAAATTTCTCTGTATTTATTCAAGTATGTGATTATTTCCGTAAATCGTGCAAATAGATGAGATACTTGAACATAACAAGTAAGACGATGTCATTTTCATGCTTCATGCTTGTACTTAAAGTACTGGCATCAAGTGTAAATATCTTCCTTGTAACTTCCAGTGTCAAGTCCCGAGTCCTGTAGTTCTAACAACTATGATATTTGTTCTAGAGCTACTAAGAACAGCGCAGAAACATTGGCCCTTAATTTTACACCTCGTGTTTCCTTACCTAACATAACATAACCTAAACTAACCCAGCCTAAACTAACCTAAGCTAAACTAACTTAAATTAACCTAATCTAAACTAACATAACCTAAACTAACCCAACCTAAACTAACCTAACATAACCTAACACCACATTTAGTATGGACGAACATTGTGGCAACACATCCTTTGGTCCATAACTAAACACTCTCTCACCTTCCATCCTCAGGCATGAAGATTCTTCAGTCCATGTTCAATCGAATATGGATAGAGAGCTAAGTACCAGATGCCTGGAGAAAAGCTAGTTGGAAACCAGGCAGAGACTGCCTGCAAGTAGTTACAGGCCAATCAGCCTCACTATGTGCCTGCGCAAGACAACAGAGCGCATTGTAAACTATCGTCTTCTCTGGGTGTTGGAGAGCCGAAACTGCAATGTGGATTTCAAGATCCACCCTTGACCACTTGGCGAACCTGGAATTCAACATAGCAAATACTTTTCTTCTACGCCAGCACCTTGTTGCTGTCTTCTTCGACCTGAAGAAGGCATATGACACAACCTGGCGGCATGGTATCTTCAGAACCCCTCACCGCTGGAATCTCAGGAGTCGACTGCCACTCTTTCTTTCTAATTTCCTCCAGGGCAGTTGTTTCCATGTCCGAATTCGGAATGTGTTGTTGCGCGGAACCAACTACAGCGACTTGGCTTGAACTTGCCCTGTATTATTCCCTTTAGAGGCACAAGAATTCCACCCTGGAATGCCATGTCCTAATTCAAGTGTACCACTTCCAGAAATCAGGTACCCACGGATAGGAGGTCATTTTTGCAACAATTTCTCGTTGTATCTACTTCCTTAAGGGATTTTCTATATCAATTCAGTAAAGAATACTGATTCATTGAGTATTAATATTAGAATACTTTCTCGGAACTATGCCCCATGCCTTGTTTTGTGGTATATATATAATATATTTATTGACTTGGACTTCTCAAACACTGGGATCGTGGATTTGAATCTTACACGAGGCAAAGATATATGCCCAAGTTGTCCAATGTAGGTAGATGCCTAGCGA
The DNA here is from genome assembly GCF_977971745.1 of Zootermopsis nevadensis. Classification (NCBI taxonomy): domain Eukaryota; kingdom Metazoa; phylum Arthropoda; class Insecta; order Blattodea; family Termopsidae; genus Zootermopsis; species Zootermopsis nevadensis. Next base: position 2,044,797 of record NW_028259134.1, on the reverse strand, counting down.
TGGTCCTGTCCATTGTCCAAGACTTAAAAATGTCTAAAATTACTGTTCCAAAAGAAGCTAATAACCCCATTGATCAAACCCCACTGCGTGCAGACCACCGAGAAGTTCTGACACCTGGTGTTCATTCAGAGAACTGCCGTAGTTGTACTCTGAGAACAGATGGCAGCACAGCCAATGTCAATGCTATATTTCTAGATGCATGCCAATAATTGTTTTGATACGTTTACTGTGTGCTGTAGTTACTCATCGCCAGCAGTAATTAATTGATAGTGTATATGTTCGCTTGTAGCTCGAGAAGGGATAAACCGAAAATATTTCATATTAAAAATCGTTCAGAATCAAAACAGTTAAATTAGTAAACCAATTTAAATTAACATAAGGCAATCACAATTTAGTATTTATGCCGTCCTCAGCTCTTTCTTGGACATACTTGTCTCTGTGAATAATACCAGAATAACACTTCAAAATAGATCACGACCAGTTTTTTATATCCTCAGCTACTTATTTTATGTGCTAAAATTCTGCATCATAATCAGACATAATCAAAAAATATTCTACAACCAAACAGACACGTGTATGAAGGATCGAGAAGAGAAGTGAAATAAAGTAAGGTCTAGTGTTTATCAGTCCATAAGCAAATAAAACAAAATGCGTAGATTTTGTTCTTTACATAGGTTAAAGGTTATGTTTACTCTATAAAATACCATGGATTAGCCATTAATCTTAATAGCCTTGCTTACTTTGGGGTTAAATTAATCACTAAATGTTAAGAAATATGTGTTTTTTCGATTTTGATAAGCCCTTCCTACTCAGATCAACATGAGCAGGAAATTAACAATGATAAATGTCTCAATAAAATCTGGGTTGATAATGGGATGTCCAAGAACATGTTCAAGCACAGATACAATACTTGTTTCTAATAGAAACTTAAATTACATAGTTATGACAGTAATTTACATTCAATTACATTATTTCCACAAAAATAATTACCCAAGAAAGCATACCCACTATGGCTTACATGTATTTATAATAGCTGAGAATTGTTGGTTAAGGTAAATTCTTGTATGGAGTAGGAGTGGGATAGGAAGTATTCTTTTAGTGATGGCTTAACTTTCTTTCAGACTATTTATAGTCAGGGGAAGATAATTGAATAACTTAATTCTAGTATAGTAAAATCCTTTTTTGATATTTACCAAGGTTAGTGTTTGGCACATGAATGTTATATCTGTGTCTTATATTGTGGATATTTGGGTTTGGTTTAAAATTTTCTAGGTTGTCAACTACAGATGATCATAATAAAATCAAACATTCACTGCCTTATGACATGATTAATGGAAGTAAGCTAAGTAGACAAACTTTAAAGTTGCTCATAGCGAAACATGTTGAGCTTAGTTTAGGGATAATGTATTGAATGTGTGTTTTCAAATTTAAGTTATTGTCAATTTGTAGGCCAAGAAATCAAGCTGTTTCTAATTCTTCAGTTGTTTTATCCACATACCCTGCAAACTACATTAACACAATTTTAGTTACTAATACAGAATTTAATGAAATTCATTTTGTCATAATTAATTGTGAATTTCTTGGCTTTAATCCATTTGTTCAGGTTAGCAAAAAACATCATTCATGAAAATTTGGAAAATCGGTTTCTGGTTGCGAAATAAATATATTAGTATCATCCGTAAAAGTGTGAGTTCAGACTGGGAGTTAATGAGGAAAAGCAGAGGAACTCCATGTTATATAAAGCCCCAATTTGAATATGTGCTATTATTTGTATCTGGTGATTTTGTTTCTACTTGTTGCCTTGTTTCATGAAGGTACAATTTAAACCACTGACCTGCTATATTTTTAGAGCTTCTTCTTACATTGCCCTTAAGAGTTGCCCTTGAGTTTTTGGGTTCTTCATTGCACTCTTTTGAGAATCCACTCCTAACAGAGGACTGATGATTTTTATGCACATGGACACGTGCACAGACAAATCTAAATATATTTAATTTTATTGGTTACTTTTTAAAAAATTACTGTTTTTATATAGAGTCAAATTCATAATTAGACTTTGAATGTCTCAGACCCTTCCTTTTACATAAACCAATGATGCAAATTTGCCATATGTCTGCGCACGTGTTCATGTGCATAAAAAATGATCAGTTTGCTGTTAGAAGTGATTTCTTAAAATAGTGCTCTGATGTACACAAAAATTTTAAGTTACTGTTCTAGAACTTGCTTGGAGGAACTGAGGAAATTAGGAAGCCTTCCAGTTTCTCAGGTTAGAATTTTTGTGGTTTGGTGTTGCATTATTCTCACACAATTTGAGAATGATGTTTGCCAGATTTCAGTGAGCATTTAATGCACACAACAACAACAACAGAAATAAAAAAAAAATTCTGAATATTTGAGAACGTGTTAACAACGCTCTGTTGAGAACTACGAAGTAAACTTGTACTGCATCCTTTAACCTTGAAAACGCAACCAGACTTTTCTTAACAGGTGAAGCCACTGGCAGGCAAACATCTGGCCTTAGTAAACCAGAGAGCGCCATTGAGCTAGTGACGAGGATTCTTCCATTGACGCTAATGGTCGGGCGCTTCTTGAGAGAACGGAAATATTGTCAGAAGACAGTGCAGGTTGTCAGTGAGTCCAACTTTTCGAGCTAAAGGGTTAATGTGAGCGCAACTGTCCACTGAGAACAAAGAGATACGGTACCACGACAATGGACCAAAAAACTCTAGCGTGGAATGTAGAGTTCTTTGAGTAAGAATGTTACAAACGAAGTCTGAACCAAAATTGGCTCCAAACAGCGTTACAGAGATTACTAAAACTGCACCCGAGGTTTTGCTATTCTGTTCTTTGTCACTTGGAGAGCAGGCCAGTGCTTGAAAGCTAAGGCATGTAATTAGTACAAGACCAGTGAAGGTGAGGCATTTGCTGACTGCACCGAACACACCACATGAAACCCAGTCAAACATTACCAGAAATACTAGGATGCTGAGCACTGCAACCTGTAAATAATCAGTACCACAATAAATATAATGAAGCTGGCGAAGGCAATGGTTGGTCACGGCGATAATTTAAAATTTCTCGTAATAATTTTTTCTATGCAGAATCACTATCATTCAATAATATTATGTATCTGTTGCTACTGATGCCATGTTCATGTTGATCTGAGAGTAGGAAGGGCACATTGTTCTTTAATATTTAGTGATTAATTTTATGCAAGGCTCTCAAGATTAATGGTTAACCCATGGTATTTTAATGAGGCTAATCATCTAATTTCTAATTTAAGAAAAGAAAAAAAATCCGTCGAATTGTTTCAATTGCTTACGGTCCGATTAACACCAGAGCTTACTTTATTTTCTTTTTTTTTTCCTCAGTCCTTCATACACGTGACTGTTTTGTTGTAGAATATTTTTTTGTGAATGTCTGAATTTAAGCACAACGCAATCATTCGTCTCTGTCTCTCCTCAAAGTCATCATGAGGCCCTCAACTTATCTAGCGATCCTGCTGCTAGTTCTGACCGCGGTAAGTTTAGTAAATACCTATGGTTATTTAACGACGCTCATCTATTTTGAAGTATTCTGGTATTATTCACAGAGACAAGTATGTCCAAGAAAGAGCTCAGGACGGCCGACTCCCGGGCATAAATACGAAACTCGGACTTTCTGAATACGAAGTTAATTAAAACTGTTATAAGCTTTTGATTTTGAACGTTTTTGAGAAATTATTTTAGTGCAGAAAGCTCGCGTGTGACCACATATGTATCTGCCTATATAATTTTTAATTCTTGGTATTTGATGGACGAGATAAGTAAGATGTATATCGTGCTCGAAGGTAATTCAATGTAAATTAATGTAATTAATCTCATTAATGTCTGGTTCTCGGTATTCTGCACGCTGTGTGGTTTATTCAGTAAGGTTAATAGGTTCTTCAGCGTTCACGGATTGTAGACTGCCTGGCATGTTTCAATTCGGAATAACCTTCTGAAATAACTTTTTATACACTTTGTAGGACTTATTGGGCCATCGCTAGGCCTATATACCTACAGTGGCGGCGAGTAAACACTTCCTTTAGTAGGAACCGAACCACGGTCTTAGACTAACAAATATTGTCGTTGAGGGTTCGATTAACACTTTTTCCGTAGTTATTGTATGATGATTGGTCTCATTCGCCATCCAAGAATCCCAGCAGCTTGTCAAGGAGGGTAATCGATGTTGTGTTCTGTGACAGTTGCTGGCGGAGTTGGCTGAAGCTTGTGATAGGGGTTCGACGACAGCGTCTTCGGTAGGCGCGTAAATTGGAACCGCGACAACCCCAACAACTGCAGCCCCAACTACTGCGTCTCGACGTAGACGAAGTATCATTCATGTAAATAGCAGTTTGTCATGACCCAAAGGCAGGGGCTCTTAACCTTTTTTTCAGACCTCAGGCCTCAGTGGCCGGTCCTTGTCGACTCGCGGGCACAGGATTCTTAATTAGCGCAATTTATTGAAACTTCGTGGTGATTTGTTAAAATCGCTTATAACTGCAGGCAGGTTCATGTAATATTACTTAGTAATGATTCTTTTAAACGAAATCAGCCATTATTGAGATATTTGCCTCTGCTCCTACTCGAATAATTTTTCGATATCAGGATCAAATTTTATTGTTACGGATCGTACGTATCACTTCAATTGGTGGTCAGTAAGACGCATCGTAGTTCGTGACTGAACGCTGTTGATAAGTTAAAAGTAGTAGTTACTAATGGTGAGAGGTAACTCCTACCAAAAGCTGACGGAGTTAACAAAATGTTTTCTGATACGCAAGAGAACTATGTTTCGTGACATAGAATGACACATCGGTTTGTACCCTAAGTTTACTACTTACCCCCATCTAGTGCCAAGTTCAAGAAAGTATAGCCATAACTTCAGTAACACAGGTTATGTTACGAGCATGCGGTAATTGATATCTAGAAAATTTTAGATTGGAAAAGGTAACATTGTGAGCGTTCAACGCAGAAGTTAGTAGAAACTGTGTTTTTGATGGCAGCTTTAGAAGATTAATTTCCAGTGAATTGTTTGCTCAGACCATCTTCAAGAACAGCCCACAGGCTGAGGGTCTCGACGGCCATGCGGGAGGTGATGTAGGAACGGGAAACGGCACAGCTGGAGGAGGATTTTAGTTTCGGTGATTGTCACATAACTGTATCATTATCAGAATAAGTTGCAGTGCTACCAATTTGTTTTCCATCACAAACTCCAGGACCCTGACGTTAAATACGGTTGCAGCCAACCTAGTGTAACCTAAGTCGGTTTTCTGACATTGGGACTGAAAAGCAGATGTGTACAACTGCTTGAGGATGAGATTTATAGGGACCTATCGTTCACTAACTTGTCTAAGCCAAATAGTTTTCACCACCTTAACAGCACCACGTGATCTGCTTAGGATAAATCACGCACGTGGTCTTTTGGAAATGACCTCCATACGCTGAAATAATGTCCAAGACAATTTGTTTCCAAACATATGTATTTAATAATGGTCAATAATAATGATAATGCTTGAATGCGGATTAATACGGTGATATTTTCGTCAAAACAAAAAGTAATCAATATTGACAATGGTTGACCATACTCATGCCAAAATGAGGTCAGGTATAGAAAAAGGTCATGTGGTAGTCACAAGAAGATCGGCCCAGTAGTTTCCCAGATATCGGTGTTTGAATTTATCAAGGTCATATATTTTCACGATTATATCTACCAAACGGTAAATATGTGGTTGACCACACTCATGTCAAAATGAGGTCAGGTAAAGGAAAAGCTCACATGGTAGTCACAACAAGATCGGCCCATTTGTTTCCCAGATATTGGTCTTTGAAAATCTCAAGGTCATATCGTTTCCCGATTATTTCTGGAAAACGGTGAATACGTGGTTGACCATACTCATGTCAAAATGAGGTCACATAAAGGTCAAATTCATACGCAAGCGACGACAAAATCGGCCCACTAGTTTTCCAGATATTGGCATTGAAATTCTCAAGGTCATATATCTTTACGATTATTTCTGCCAAACGTTGAATACGTGGTTGATCATACTCATGTCAAAATGAGGTCAGGTATAGGAAAAGGTCATATGGTAGTCTCAACGAGATCGGCCAAGTAGTTTCCCAGATATTGGTCTTTGAAATCCTCAAGGTTATGTCTTTTCACGATTATTTATGCCAAACGGTGAATACGTGGTTGACCGTACTTATGTCAAGGTGAGGTCAGGTAAAGGAAAAGGTCATATGGTAGTCACAACAAGATCGGCCCAGTAGTTTCCAAGATATCGGTGATTGGATTTTTCAAGATCATATCTATTCACGATTATTTCTGCCAAACGGTGAATACGTGGTTGACCATACTCATGTAAAAATGAAGTCAGGTATAGGAAAAGGTCATATGGTAGTCTCAACAAGATCGGCCAAGTAGTTTCCCAGATATTGGTCTTTGAAATTCTCAAGGTCATATCTTTGCACACTTATTTCTGCCAAACGGTGAAAACCATGTTAACCACAATCGTGTCAATATGAAGGCACGTATAGGTGGTCATTTGGAAGTCACACCAAGATCTTCCCAATAGTTTGCGAGATACGGGTCTTTAAAATTCTCAAGGTCATATGGTTTGACGCGTATTTAGGCCAAACCGTAAATTCCTGCTTGATCTTACTCCTGTCAAAATAAGGTCACATAAAGCTCAAGGTCATAAGAAAGTCATCAGAAGATCGGCCCAATAGTTTGCCAGATACGGGTCATTAAAATTTTCAAGGTCATATCGTTTCACGCGTTTTTCACCCAAACCGTAAATACCCGGTTGATTATATCATGTTAAAAGGAGGTCTCGGATGGATCAAGGACATGGCAAGGCCACGACAAGATCAAACAAACTGTTTGAGAATAAGAGGCCTCAAACTTTTTAAAGGTCATGCGTAGTAGAATTTTCTCACGCATATACATAGAGAAATGTACGGATATGAGTGACATTGCAGACAACATTTAGAAATCATGGATGAGTCAATGTCATGTATAGGTCGCAATATATACTCAGTGCCTTAATTGTGATGGGTTAGATTACGTTAGGTTGGGTTAGGTTATGTTAGGATGGATTAGGTTAGGTTAGTTTGGGTTAGGTTAGGTTGGGTTAGGTTATGTAGTGTATAGTTTCTTTATTTTAGGGTACTTCGGATTAATTTGAATTACTGAGCACACATGGCATGCAAATGTCCTTTCACTGAAGTCGTATGTCTCAATGTGCCGAACCGCACATATTCTTGCATGTTATGTTGAATTGGTCTTCACTTGTTTCTATTCTCACACGTCACCGAAAAGACATCCTTACACTGAGATTCACTGTACGTAGCACCTGTAAATACGTGATTGAACGGTGGTAATTAATCTTGTTAATGGTCCCGAAGAACTCTATTTCTAGAGCACAAAGTTACGTTGATACTGACCGACCGAAATCAAATAATTCGAACTGTAGTTTAATGGAGAGTATTCAACCGGGACCAGCCGACTGTTCCAAGACAGAATCAGTACTGAATGACTTCTGATTGGTCCTCGATGCTATTTGAAAGTATTGATTTCTTTCCATTGAGGTCATCACAGATGGCACGTCATATCTTTGGTTCCGTATTTCTCCGATAGACTGCGTCTTTGTGTTTGTACGTCGTGTCCTCGAGTAAATGTAAGGTAATATTTTCGATATATTTTTTTGACATTTGACATAGGACACCAATGTGTTACCACAAGTTTGACGTGCGCCACGAATTCCGCGCCCACCAAGCATTGCAATTAATGTACCAGAGATTTATATTCAATTTTTTGTGAGGCGATTTATATTAATTAATGACGTACTATCATTCACGTATGTTTATTCCAATTCTTTCGTTACATGATACTTATTTATAGTGAGTTAGATTGGTTCATCGTTACTCATGAATCTGCTACGTATTTGCGTCAACATCTACACTGCATCAATTTTGCAAGAAATAATTCTTGTGTAAACATTATGTAATTTTAGACGTGTTATGATGCATTACACGCATATAAGCACTATTTGTGTTATATGGGGATTGTTTGAGCGCGTAATATCATTATTGATAAGTGGTCGTGGCTCACTTTGCGCATCCCCCACCTCACGACTTTGATGGCTTCGTGCGAATTTCTAAAAAGCAATAAGACATAATAGAGTATGAATATCATTAACTTACCTGTGGCATGACGTCCATACAAAATTTCAATAATTTCTGAGCATCCATTCGTTTTTTCCAAAATTCGTGCGCAGGAAACTATTTTGCACTGATCCGGATTACACCGTTTTGGTTGGTTTGGGTTAGGTTAGGTTAAGTTAGTGAGGCACCTGCGCAGACGTTGTTGCGCAGTGCAGTCGTATGACGTGCGCAGGTGAGGGCACCTTGAGCTCGATGTGGTTAATTGTAAATTATTAATCACTCAAAATTTCGATTCCGTCACTTTAAGAAGTATATTATATTCTGGGCTTCACTTTCATACCTAATTAAATTTTTTTACAAGGATATTTGATTGGACACATACTTTCAGTAATTGCAAGTACACCAATGACTTATCACTTAAATATGATGCTATTGAATATTTCATTGTGGAAGTATATACGTTGTCACACGAAGAATAATTTATTAAATATTTATTTAATTTTATATTACACTACATGTAATTACTACAGTATCGTTATAAAGAATAAATGTTCTCAAAATACGTAGGTCGAGCTTCTGCACATACGCGATATCTGTATATGATTTACGTGTTACTAACGCGTACAAACGTCTTTACTGAGTACACATGGCATGCAAATGTCCTTTCACTGAAGTCGTATATCTCAATGTGGCGAACCTCACATATTCTTGCATGTTATGTTGAATTGGTGTTCACTTGTTTCTAATCTCACACGTTACGGAGAAAACATCCTCACACTAAGATTCACTGCATGTAGCACCCGTTAATACGTGATTGAACGGTGGTAATTAATCTTGTTAATGGTCCCGAAGAACTGTATTTCTAGAGCACAAAGTTACGTTGATACTGAGCGACCGAAATCAAATAATTCCAACCGTAGTTTAATGGAGAGTATTCAACCGGGACCAGCCGACTGTTCCAAGACAAAATCTGTACTGACTGACTTCTGATTGGTCCTCGATGCCATTCGAAAGTATTTCTTTCTTTCCATTGAAGTCATCACAGATGGCACTTCATATCATTGGTTCCGTATTTCTCCGATAGACTGCGTCTTTGTGTTTGTACGTCGTGTCCTCGAGTAAATGTAAGGTAATATTTTCGATATATTTTTTTGACATTTGACATAGGACACCAATATGTTACCACAAGTTTGACGTGCGCCACGAATTCCGCGCCCACCAAGCATTGCAATTAATGTACCAGAGATTTATATTCAATTTTTTGTAAGGCGATTTATATTAATTAATGACGTACTATCATTCACGTATGTTATTCCAATTCCTTCGTTACATGATACTTATTTATAGTGAGTTAGATTGTGTCATCGTTACGCATGAATCTGCTACGTATTTGCGTCAACATCTACACTGCATCAATTTTGCAAGAAATAATTCTTGTGGAAACATTATCTAATTTTAGACGTGTTTTTATGTATTACACTTATATAAGCACTATTTGTGTTATATGGGGATTGTGTGAGCGCGTAATATCATTATTGATAAGTGGTCGTGGCTCACTTTGCGCATCCCCCACCTCACGACTTTGATGGCTTCGTGCGAATTTCTAAAAAGCAATAAGACATAATAGAGTATGAATATCATTAACTTACCTGTGGCATGACGTCCATACAAAATTTCAATAATTTCTGAGCATCCATTGGTTTTTTCCAAAATTCGTGCGCAGGAAACTATTTTGCACTGATCCGGATTACACCGTTTTGGTTGTTTTGGGTTAGGTTAGGTTAGGTTAGGTTTGGTTAGTGAGGCACCTGCGCAGACGTTGTTGCGCAGTGCAGTCGTATGACGTGCGCATGTGAGGGCACCTTGAGCTCGATATGGTTAATTGTAAATTATTAATCACTCAAAATTTCGGTTCCGTCACTTTAAGAAGTATATTATATTCTGGGCTTCACTTTCATACCTAATTAAATTTTTTTACAAGGATATTTGATTGGACACATACTTTCAGTAATTGCAAGTACACCAATGACTTATCACTTAAATATGATGCTATTGAATATTTCATTGTGGAAGTATATATGTTGTCACACGAAGAATAATTTGTTAAATATTTATTTAATTTTATATTACACTATATGTAATTACTACGGTATCGTTATAAAGAATAAATGTTCTCAAATTACATAGGTCCAGCTTCTGCACATACGCGATACCTGTATATGATTTACGTGTTACTAACTCGTACAAACGTCTTTACTGAGTACACATGGCATGCAAATGTCCTTTCACTGAAGTCGTATATCTCAATGTGGCGAACCTCACATATTCTTGCATGTTATGTTGAATTGGTGTTCACATGTTTCTATTCTCACACGTCACGGAGAAGACATAATTACATTGAGATTCACTGCATGTAGCACCCGTTAATACGTGATTGAACGGTGGTAATTAATCTTGTTAATGGTCCCGAAGAACTGTATTTCTAGAGCACAAAGTTACGTTGATACTGAGCGACCGAAATCAAATAATTCCAACCGTAGTTTAATGGAGAGTATTCAACCGGGACCAGCCGACTGTTCCAAGACAAAATCTGTACTGACTGACTTCTGATTGGTCCTCGATGCCATTCGAAAGTATTGATTTCTTTCCATTGAAGTTTTCACAGATGGCACGTCATATCGTTGGTTCCGTATTTCTCCGGTAGACTGCGTCTTTGTGTTTGTACGTTGTGTCCTCGAGTAAATGTAAGGTAATATTTTCGATGTATTTTTTTGACATTTGACATAGGACACCAATATGTTACCATAAGTTTGACGTGCGCCACGAATTCCGCGCCCACCAAGCATTGCAATTAATGTAACAAAGATTTATATTCAGTTTTTTGTGAGGCGATTTATATTAATTAATGACGTACTATCATTCACGTATGTTTATTCCAATTCTTTCGTTACATGATACTTATTTATAGTGAGTTAGATTGGGTCATCGTTACTCATGAATCTGCTACGTATTTGCGTCAACATCTACACTGCATCAATTTTGCAAGAAATAATTCTTGTGGAAACATTATGTAATTTTAGACTTGTTATGATGTATTACACGCATATAAGCACTATTTGTGTTATATGGGGATTGTGTGAGCGCGTAATATCATTATTGATAAGTGGTCGTGGCCGACTTTGCGCACCCTCCACCTCACGACTTTGATGGCTTCGTGCGAATTTCTAAAAAGCAATAAGACATAATAGAGTATGAATATCATTAACTTACCTGTGGCATGACGTACATACAAAATTTCAATAATTTCTGAGCATCCATTGGTTTTTTCCAAAATTCGTGCACAGGAAACTATTTTGCACTGATCCGGATTACACCGTTTTGGTTGGTTTGGGTTAGGTTAGGTTAGGTTAGGTTAGGTTAGTGAGGCACCTGCGCAGACGTTGTTGCGCAGTGCAGTCGTATGACGTGCGCATGTGAGGGCACCTTGAGCTCGATATGGTTAATTGTAAATTATTAATCACTCAAAATTTCGGTTCCGTCACTTTAAGAAGTATATTATATTCTGGGCTTCACTTTCATACCTAATTAAATTTTTTACAAGGATATTTGATTGGACACATACTTTCAGTAATTGCAAGTACACCAATGACTTATCACTTAAATATGATGCTATTGAATATTTCATTGTGGAAGTATATATGTTGTCACACGAAGAATAATTTGTTAAATATTTATTTAATTTTATATTACACTATATGTAATTACTACGGTATCGTTATAAAGAATAAATGTTCTCAAATTACATAGGTCCAGCTTCTGCACATACGCGATACCTGTATATGATTTACGTGTTACTAACTCGTACAAACGTCTTTACTGAGTACACATGGCATGCAAATGTCCTTTCACTGAAGTCGTATATCTCAATGTGGCGAACCTCACATATTCTTGCATGTTATGTTGAATTGGTGTTCACATGTTTCTATTCTCACACGTCACGGAGAAGACATCCTTACACTGAGATTCACTGCATGTAGCACCCGTTAATACGTGATTGAACGGTGGTAATTAATCTTGTTAATGGTCCCGAAGAACTGTATTTCTAGAGCACAAAGTTACGTTGATACTGAGCGACCGAAATCAAATAATTCCAACCGTAGTTTAATGGAGAGTATTCAACCGGGACCAGCCGACTGTTCCAAGACAAAATCTGTACTGTCTGACTTCTGATTGGTCCTCGATGCCATCCGAAAGTATTGATTTCTTTGCATTGAAGTCTTCACAGATGGCACGTCATATCGTTGGTTCCGTATTTCTCCGGTAGACTGCGTCTTTGTGTTTGTACGTCGTGTCCTCGAGTAAATGTAAGGTAATATTTTCGATGTATTTTTTGACATTTGACATAGGACACCAATATGTTACCTTAAGTTTGACGTGCGTCAAGAATTCCGCGCCCACCAAGCATTGCAATTAATGTACCAGAGATTTGTATTCAATTTTTTGTGAGGCGATTTATATTAATTAATGAAGTACTAACATTCACGTATGTTTATTCAAATTCTTTCGTTACATGATACTTATTTATAGTGAGTTAGATTGGGTCATCGTTACTCATGAATCTGCTACGTATTTGCGTCAACATCTACACTGCATCAATTTTGCAAGAAATAATTCTTGTGGAAACATTATGTAATTTTAGACTTGTTATGATGTATTACACGCATATAAGCACTATTTGTGTTATATGGGGATTGTGTGAGCGCGTAATATCATTATTGATAAGTGGTCGTGGCCGACTTTGCGCACCCTCCACCTCACGACTTTGATGGCTTCGTGCGAATTTCTAAAAAGCAATAAGACATAATAGAGTATGAATATCATTAACTTACCTGTGGCATGACGTCCATACAAAATTTCAATAATTTCTGAGCATCCATTGGTTTTTTCCAAAATTCGTGCGCAGGAAACTATTTTGCACTGATACGGATCACACCGTTTTGGTTGGTTTGGGTTAGGTTAGGTTAGGTTAGGTTAGGTTAGTGAGGCACCTGCGCAGACGTTGTTGCGCAGTGCAGTCGTATGACGTGCGCATGTGAGGGCACCTTGAGCTCGATATGGTTAATTGTAAATTATTAATCACTCAAAATTTCGGTTCCGTCACTTTAAGAAGTATATTATATTCTGGGCTTCACTTTCATACCTAATTAAATTTTTTTACAAGGATATTTGATTGGACACATACTTTCAGTAATTGCAAGTACACCAATGACTTATCACTTAAATATGATGCTATTGAATATTTCATTTTGGAAGTATATATGTTGTCACACGAAGAATAATTTATTAAATATTTATTTAATTTTATATTACACTATATGTAATTACTACGGTATCGTTATAAAGAATAAATGTTCTCAAATTACATAGGTCCAGCTTCTGCACATACGCGATATCTGTATATGATTTACGTGTTACTAACTCGTACAAACGTCTTTTCTGAGTAATCATGGCATGCAAATGTCCTTTCACTGATGTCGTATATCTCAATGTGGCGAACCTCACATATTCTTGCATGTTATGTTGAATTGGTGTTCACTTGTTTCTATTCTCACACGTCACGGAGAAGACATCCTTACACTGAGATTCACTGCATGTAGCACCCGTTAATACGTGATTGAACGGTGGTAATTAATCTTGTTAATGGTCCCGAAGAACTGTATTTCTAGAGCACAAAGTTACGTTGATACTGAGCGACCGAAATCAAATAATTCCAACCGTAGTTTAATGGAGAGTATTCAACCGGGACCAGCAGACTGTTCCAAGACAAAATCTGTACTGACTGACTTCTGATTGGTCCTCGATGCCATTCGAAAGTATTGATTTCTTTCCATTGAAATCTTCACAGATGGCACGTCATATCGTTGGTTCCGTATTTCTCCGGTAGACTGCGTCTTTGTGTTTGTACGTCGTGTCCTCGAGTAAATGTAAGGTAATATTTTCGATGTATTTTTTTGACATTTGACATAGGACACCAATGTTACCATAAGTTTGACGTGCGCCACGAATTCCGCGCCCACCAAGCATTGCAATTAATGTAACAAAGATTTATATTCAGTTTTTTGTGAGGCGATTTATATTAATTAATGACGTACTATCATTCACGTATGTTTATTCCAATTCTTTCGTTACATGATACTTATTTATAGTGAGTTAGATTGGGTCATCGTTACTCATGAATCTGCTACGTATTTGCGTCAACATCTACACTGCATCAATTTTGCAAGAAATAATTCTTGTGGAAACATTATGTAATTTTAGACTTGTTATGATGTATTACACGCATATAAGCACTATTTGTGTTATATGGGGATTGTGTGAGCGCGTAATATCATTATTGATAAGTGGTCGTGGCCGACTTTGCGCACCCTCCACCTCACGACTTTGATGGCTTCGTGCGAATTTCTAAAAAGCAATAAGACATAATAGAGTATGAATATCATTAACTTACCTGTGGCATGACGTCCATACAAAATTTCAATAATTTCTGAGCATCCATTGGTTTTTTCCAAAATTCGTGCGCAGGAAACTATTTTGCACTGATCCGGATTACACCGTTTTGGTTGGTTTGGGTTAGGTTAGGTTAGGTTAGGTTAGGTTAGTGAGGCACCTGCGCAGACGTTGTTGCGAAGTGCAGTCGTATGACGTGCGTATGTGAGGGCACCTTGAGCTCGATATGGTTAATTGTAAATTATTAATCACTCAAAATTTCGGTTCCGTCACTTTAAGAAGTATATTATATTCTGGGCTTCACTTTCATACCTAATTAAATTTTTTTACAAGGATATTTGATTGGACACATACTTTCAGTAATTGCAAGTACACCAATGACTTATCACTTAAATATGATGCTATTGAATATTTCATTGTGGAAGTATATATGTTGTCACACGAAGAATAATTTATTAAATATTTATTTAATTTTATATTACACTATATGTAATTACTACGGTATCGTTATAAAGAATAAATGTTCTCAAATTACATAGGTCCAGCTTCTGCACATACGCGATACCTGTATATGATTTACGTGTTACTAACTCGTACAAACGTCTTTACTGAGTACACATGGCATGCAAATGTCCTTTCACTGAAGTCGTATATCTCAATGTGGCGAACCTCACATATTCTTGCATGTTATGTTGAATTGGTGTTCACATGTTTCTATTCTCACACGTCACGGAGAAGACATCCTTACACTGAGATTCACTGCATGTAGCACCCGTTAATACGTGATTGAACGGTGGTAATTAATCTTGTTAATGGTCCCGAAGAACTGTATTTCTAGAGCACAAAGTTACGTTGATACTGAGCGACCGAAATCAAATAATTCCAACCGTAGTTTAATGGAGAGTATTCAACCGGGACCAGCCGACTGTTCCAAGACAAAATCTGTACTGTCTGACTTCTGATTGGTCCTCGATGCCATTCGAAAGTATTGATTTCTTTGCATTGAAGTCTTCACAGATGGCACGTCATATCGTTGGTTCCGTATTTCTCCGGTAGACTGCGTCTTTGTGTTTGTACGTCGTGTCCTCGGCTAAATGTAAGGTAATATTTTCGATGTATTTTTTTGACATTTGACATAGGACACCAATATGTTACCATAAGTTTGACGTGCGTCAAGAATTCCGCGCCCACCAAGCATTGCAATTAATGTACCAGAGATTTGTATTCAATTTTTTGTGAGGCGATTTATATTAATTAATGAAGTACTAACATTCACGTATGTTTATTCCAATTCTTTCGTTACATGATACTTATTTATAGTGAGTTAGATTGGGTCATCGTTACTCATGAATCTGCTACGTATTTGCGTCAACATCTACACTGCATCAATTTTGCAAGAAATAATTCTTGTGGAAACATTATGTAATTTTAGACTTATTATGATGTATTACACGCATATAAGCACTATTTGTGTTATATGGGGATTGTGTGAGCGCGTAATATCATTATTGATAAGTGGTCGTGGCCGACTTTGCGCACCCTCCACCTCACGACTTTGATGGCTTCGTGCGAATTTCTAAAAAGCAATAAGACATAATAGAGTATGAATATCATTAACTTACCTGTGGCATGACGTCCATACAAAATTTCAATAATTTCTGAGCATCCATTGGTTTTTTCCAAAATTCGTGCGCAGGAAACTATTTTGCACTGATCCGGATTACACCGTTTTGGTTGGTTTGGGTTAGGTTAGGTTAGGTTAGGTTAGGTTAGTGAGGCACCTGCGCAGACGTTGTTGCGCAGTGCAGTCGTATGACGTGCGCATGTGAGGGCACCTTGAGCTCGATATGGTTAATTGTAAATTATTAATCACTCAAAATTTCGGTTCCGTCACTTTAAGAAGTATATTATATTCTGGGCTTCACTTTCATACCTAATTAAATTTTTTTACAAGGATATTTGATTGGACACATACTTTCAGTAATTGCAAGTACACCAATGACTTATCACTTAAATATGATGCTATTGAATATTTCATTGTGGAAGTATATATGTTGTCACACGAAGAATAATTTGTTAAATATTTATTTAATTTTATATTACACTATATGCAATTACTACGGTATCGTTATAAAGAATAAATGTTCTCAAATTACATAGGTCCAGCTTCTGCACATACGCGATACCTGTATATGATTTACGTGTTACTAACTCGTACAAACGTCTTTACTGAGTACACATGGCATGCAAATGTCCTTTCACTGAAGTCGTATATCTCAATGTGGCGAACCTCACATATTCTTGCATGTTATGTTGAATTGGTGTTCACATGTTTCTATTCTCACACGTCACGGAGAAGACATCCTTACACTGAGATTCACTGCATGTAGCACCCGTTAATACGTGATTGAACGGTGGTAATTAATCTTGTTAATGGTCCCGAAGAACTGTATTTGTAGAGCACAAAGTTACGTTGATACTGAGCGACCGAAATCAAATAATTCCAACCGTAGTTTAATGGAGAGTATTCAACCGGGACCAGCCGACTGTTCCAAGACAAAATCTGTACTGTCTGACTTCTGATTGGTCCTCGATGCCATTCGAAAGTATTGATTTCTTTGCATTGAAGTCTTCACAGATGGCACGTCATATCGTTGGTTCCGTATTTCTCCGGTAGACTGCGTCTTTGTGTTTGTACGTCGTGTCCTCGAGTAAATGTAAGGTAATATTTTCGATGTATTTTTTGACATTTGACATAGGACACCAATATGTTACCATAAGTTTGACGTGCGTCAAGAATTCCGCGCCCACCAAGCATTGCAATTAATGTACCAGAGATTTGTATTCAATTTTTTGTGAGGCGATTTATATTAATTAATGAAGTACTAGCATTCACGTATGTTTATTCCAATTCTTTCGTTACATGATACTTATTTATAGTAAGTTAGATTGGGTCATCGTTACTCATGAATCTGCTACGTATTTGCGTCAACATCTACACTGCATCAATTTTGCAAGAAATAATTCTTGTGGAAACATTATGTAATTTTAGACTTGTTATGATGTATTACACGCATATAAGCACTATTTGTGTTATATGGGGATTGTGTGAGCGCGTAATATCATTATTGATAAGTGGTCGTGGCCGACTTTGCGCACCCTCCACCTCACGACTTTGATGGCTTCGTGCGAATTTCTAAAAAGCAATAAGACATAATAGAGTATGAATATCATTAACTTACCTGTGGCATGACGTCCATACAAAATTTCAATAATTTCTGAGCATCCATTGGTTTTTTCCAAAATTCGTGCGCAGGAAACTATTTTGCACTGATCCGGATTACACCGTTTTGGTTGGTTTGGGTTAGGTTAGGTTAGGTTAGGTTAGGTTAGTGAGGCACCTGCGCAGACGTTGTTGCGCAGTGCAGTCGTATGACGTGCGCATGTGAGGGCACCTTGAGCTCGATATGGTTAATTGTAAATTATTAATCACTCAAAATTTCGGTTCCGTCACTTTAAGAAGTATATTATATTCTGGGCTTCACTTTCATACCTAATTAAATTTTTTTACAAGGATATTTGATTGGACACATACTTTCAGTAATTGCAAGTACACCAATGACTTATCACTTAAATATGATGCTATTGAATATTTCATTGTGGAAGTATATATGTTGTCACACGAAGAATAATTTGTTAAATATTTATTTAATTTTATATTACACTATATGTAATTACTACGGTATCGTTATAAAGAATAAATGTTCTCAAATTACATAGGTCCAGCTTCTGCACATACGCGATACCTGTATATGATTTACGTGTTACTAACTCGTACAAACGTCTTTACTGAGTACACATGGCATGCAAATGTCCTTTCACTGAAGTCGTATATCTCAATGTGGCGAACCTCACATATTCTTGCATGTTATGTTGAATTGGTGTTCACATGTTTCTATTCTCACACGTCACGGAGAAGACATCCTTACACTGAGATTCACTGCATGTAGCACCCGTTAATACGTGATTGAACGGTGGTAATTAATCTTGTTAATGGTCCCGAAGAACTGTATTTGTAGAGCACAAAGTTACGTTGATACTGAGCGACCGAAATCAAATAATTCCAACCGTAGTTTAATGGAGAGTATTCAACCGGGACCAGCCGACTGTTCCAAGACAAAATCTGTACTGTCTGACTTCTGATTGGTCCTCGATGCCATTCGAAAGTATTGATTTCTTTGCATTGAAGTCTTCACAGATGGCACGTCATATCGTTGGTTCCGTATTTCTCCGGTAGACTGCGTCTTTGTGTTTGTACGTCGTGTCCTCGAGTAAATGTAAGGTAATATTTTCGATGTATTTTTTTGACATTTGACATAGGACACCAATATGTTACCGTAAGTTTGACGTGCGTCAAGAATTCCGCGCCCATCAAGCATTGCAATTAATGTACCAGAGATTTGTATTCAATTTTTTGTGAGGCGATTTATATTAATTAATGAAGTACTAACATTCACGTATGTTTATTCCAATTCTTTCGTTACATGATACTTATTTATAGTAAGTTAGATTGGGTCATCGTTACTCATGAATCTGCTACGTATTTGCGTCAACATCTACACTGCATCAATTTTGCAAGAAATAATTCTTGTGGAAACTTTATGTAATTTTAGACTTGTTATGATGTATTACACGCATATAAGCACTATTTGTGTTATATGGGGATTGTGTGAGCGCGTAATATCATTATTGATAAGTGGTCGTGGCCGACTTTGCGCACCCTCCACCTCACGACTTTGATGGCTTCGTGCGAATTTCTAAAAAGCAATAAGACATAATAGAGTATGAATATCATTAACTTACCTGTGGCATGACGTCCATACAAAATTTCAATAATTTCTGAGCATCCATTGGTTTTTTCCAAAATTCGTGCGCAGGAATCTATTTTGCACTGATCCGGATTACACCGTTTTGGTTGGTTTGGGTTAGGTTAGGTTAGGTTAGGTTAGGTTAGTGAGGCACCTGCGCAGACGTTGTTGCGCAGTGCAGTCGTATGACGTGCGCATGTGAGGGCACCTTGAGCTCGATATGGTTAATTGTAAATTATTAATCACTCAAAATTTCGGTTCCGTCACTTTAAGAAGTATATTATATTCTGGGCTTCACTTTCATACCTAATTAAATTTTTTTACAAGGATATTTGATTGGACACATACTTTCAGTAATTGCAAGTACACCAATGACTTATCACTTAAATATGATGCTATTGAATATTTCATTGTGGAAGTATATATGTTGTCACACGAAGAATAATTTGTTAAATATTTATTTAATTTTATATTACACTATATGTAATTACTACGGTATCGTTATAAAGAATAAATGTTCTCAAATTACATAGGTCCAGCTTCTGCACATACGCGATACCTGTATATGATTTACGTGTTACTAACTCGTACAAACGTCTTTACTGAGTACACATGGCATGCAAATGTCCTTTCACTGAAGTCGTATATCTCAATGTGGCGAACCTCACATATTCTTGCATGTTATGTTGAATTGGTGTTCACATGTTTCTATTCTCACACGTCACGGAGAAGACATCCTTACACTGAGATTCACTGCGTGTAGCACCCGTTAATACGTGATTGAACGGTGGTAATTAATCTTGTTAATGGTCCCGAAGAACTGTATTTCTAGAGCACAAAGTTACGTTGATACTGAGCGACCGAAATCAAATAATTCCAACCGTAGTTTAATGGAGAGTATTCAACCGGGACCAGCCGACTGTTCCAAGACAAAATCTGTACTGTCTGACTTCTGATTGGTCCTCGATGCCATTCGAAAGTATTGATTTCTTTGCATTGAAGTCTTCACAGATGGCACGTCATATCGTTGGTTCCGTATTTCTCCGGTAGACTGCGTCTTTGTGTTTGTACGTCGTGTCCTCGAGTAAATGTAAGGTAATATTTTCGATGTATTTTTTTGACATTTGACATAGGACACCAATATGTTACCATAAGTTTGACGTGCGTCAAGAATTCCGCGCCCACCAAGCATTGCAATTAATGTACCAGAGATTTGTATTCAATTTTTTGTGAGGCGATTTATATTAATTAATGAAGTACTAACATTCACGTATGTTTATTCCAATTCTTTCGTTACATGATACTTATTTATAGTGAGTTAGATTGGGTCATCGTTACTCATGAATCTGCTACGTATTTGCGTCAACATCTACACTGCATCAATTTTGTAAGAAATAATTCTTGTGGAAACATTATGTAATTTTAGACTTGTTATGATGTATTACACGCATATAAGCACTATTTGTGTTATATGGGGATTGTGTGAGCGCGTAATATCATTATTGATAAGTGGTCGTGGCCGACTTTGCGCACCCTCCACCTCACGACTTTGATGGCTTCGTGCGAATTTCTAAAAAGCAATAAGACATAATAGAGTATGAATATCATTAACTTACCTGCGGCATGACGTCCATACAAAATTTCAATAATTTCTGAGCATCCATTGGTTTTTTCCAAAATTCGTGCGCAGGAAACTATTTTGCACTGATCCGGATTACACCGTTTTGGTTGGTTTGGGTTAGGTTAGGTTAGGTTAGGTTAGGTTAGTGAGGCACCTGCGCAGACGTTGTTGCGCAGTGCAGTCGTATGACGTGCGCATGTGAGGGGACCTTGAGCTCGATATGGTTAATTGTAAATTATTAATCACTCAAAATTTCGGTCCCGTCACTTTAAGAAGTATATTATATTCTGGGCTTCACTTTCATACCTAATTAAATTTTTTTACAAGGATATTTGATTGGACACATACTTTCAGTAATTGCAAGTACACCAATGACTTATCACTTAAATATGATGCTATTGAATATTTCATTGTGGAAGTATATATGTTGTCACACGAAGAATAATTTGTTAAATATTTATTTAATTTTATATTACACTATATGTAATTACTACGGTATCGTTATAAAGAATAAATGTTCTCAAATTACATAGGTCCAGCTTCTGCACATACGCGATACCTGTATATGATTTACGTGTTACTAACTCGTACAAACGTCTTTACTGAGTACACATGGCATGCAAATGTCCTTTCACTGAAGTCGTATATCTCAATGTGGCGAACCTCACATATTCTTGCATGTTATGTTGAATTGGTGTTCACATGTTTCTATTCTCACACGTCACGGAGAAGACATCCTTACACTGAGATTCACTGCATGTAGCACCCGTTAATACGTGATTGAACGGTGGTAATTAATCTTGTTAATGGTCCCGAAGAACTGTATTTCTAGAGCACAAAGTTACGTTGATACTGAGCGACCGAAATCAAATAATTCCAACCGTAGTTTAATGGAGAGTATTCAACCGGGACCAGCCGACTGTTCCAAGAAAAAATCTGTACTGACTGACTTCTGATTGGTCCTCGATGCCATTCGAAATTATTGATTTCTTTCCATTGAAGTCTTCACAGATGGCACGTCATATCGTTGGTTCCGTATTTCTCCGGTAGACTGCGTCTTTGTGTTTGTACGTCGTGTCCTCGAGTAAATGTAAGGTAATATTTTCGATGTATTTTTTTGACATTTGACATAGGACACCAATATGTTACCATAAGTTTGACGTGCGTCAAGAATTCCGCGCCCACCAAGCATTGCAATTAATGTACCAGAGATTTGTATTCAATTTTTTGTGAGGCGATTTATATTAATTAATGAAGTACTAACATTCACGTATGTTTATTCCAATTCTTTCGTTACATGATACTTATTTATAGTGAGTTAGATTGGGTCATCGTTACTCATGAATCTGCTACGTATTTGCGTCAACATCTACACTGCATCAATTTTGTAAGAAATAATTCTTGTGGAAACATTATGTAATTTTAGACTTGTTATGATGTATTACACGCATATAAGCACTATTTGTGTTATATGGGGATTGTGTGAGCGCGTAATATCATTATTGATAAGTGGTCGTGGCCGACTTTGCGCACCCTCCACCTCACGACTTTGATGGCTTCGTGCGAATTTCTAAAAAGCAATAAGACATAATAGAGTATGAATATCATTAACTTACCTGCGGCATGACGTCCATACAAAATTTCAATAATTTCTGAGCATCCATTGGTTTTTTCCAAAATTCGTGCGCAGGAAACTATTTTGCACTGATCCGGATTACACCGTTTTGGTTGGTTTGGGTTAGGTTAGGTTAGGTTAGGTTAGGTTAGTGAGGCACCTGCGCAGACGTTGTTGCGCAGTGCAGTCGTATGACGTGCGCATGTGAGGGGACCTTGAGCTCGATATGGTTAATTGTAAATTATTAATCACTCAAAATTTCGGTCCCGTCACTTTAAGAAGTATATTATATTCTGGGCTTCACTTTCATACCTAATTAAATTTTTTTACAAGGATATTTGATTGGACACATACTTTCAGTAATTGCAAGTACACCAATGACTTATCACTTAAATATGATGCTATTGAATATTTCATTGTGGAAGTATATATGTTGTCACACGAAGAATAATTTGTTAAATATTTATTTAATTTTATATTACACTATATGTAATTACTACGGTATCGTTATAAAGAATAAATGTTCTCAAATTACATAGGTCCAGCTTCTGCACATACGCGATACCTGTATATGATTTACGTGTTACTAACTCGTACAAACGTCTTTACTGAGTACACATGGCATGCAAATGTCCTTTCACTGAAGTCGTATATCTCAATGTGGCGAACCTCACATATTCTTGCATGTTATGTTGAATTGGTGTTCACATGTTTCTATTCTCACACGTCACGGAGAAGACATCCTTACACTGAGATTCACTGCATGTAGCACCCGTTAATACGTGATTGAACGGTGGTAATTAATCTTGTTAATGGTCCCGAAGAACTGTATTTCTAGAGCACAAAGTTACGTTGATACTGAGCGACCGAAATCAAATAATTCCAACCGTAGTTTAATGGAGAGTATTCAACCGGGACCAGCCGACTGTTCCAAGAAAAAATCTGTACTGACTGACTTCTGATTGGTCCTCGATGCCATTCGAAATTATTGATTTCTTTCCATTGAAGTCTTCACAGATGGCACGTCATATCGTTGGTTCCGTATTTCTCCGGTAGACTGCGTCTTTGTGTTTGTACGTCGTGTCCTCGAGTAAATGTAAGGTAATATTTTCGATGTATTTTTTTGACATTTGACATAGGACACCAATATGTTACCATAAGTTTGACGTGCGTCAAGAATTCCGCGCCCACCAAGCATTGCAATTAATGTACCAGAGATTTGTATTCAATTTTTTGTGAGGCGATTTATATTAATTAATGAAGTACTAACATTCACGTATGTTTATTCCAATTCTTTCGTTACATGATACTTATTTATAGTGAGTTAGATTGGGTCATCGTTACTCATGAATCTGCTACGTATTTGCGTCAACATCTACACTGCATCAATTTTGCAAGAAATAATTCTTGTGGAAACATTATGTAATTTTAGACTTGTTATGATGTATTACACGCATATAAGCACTATTTGTGTTATATGGGGATTGTGTGAGCGCGTAATATCATTATTGATAAGTGGTCGTGGCCGACTTTGCGCACCCTCCACCTCACGACTTTGATGGCTTCGTGCGAATTTCTAAAAAGCAATAAGACATAATAGAGTATGAATATCATTAACTTACCTGTGGCATGACGTCCATACAAAATTTCAATAATTTCTGAGCATCCATTGGTTTTTTCCAAAATTCGTGCTCAGGAAACTATTTTGCACTGATACGGATCACACCGTTTTGGTTGGTTTGGGTTAGGTTAGGTTAGGTTAGGTTAGGTTAGTGAGGCACCTGCGCAGACGTTGTTGCGCAGTGCAGTCGTATGACGTGCGCATGTGAGGGCACCTTGAGCTCGATATGGTTAATTGTAAATTATTAATCACTCAAAATTTCGGTTCCGTCACTTTAAGAAGTATATTATATTCTGGGCTTCACTTTCATACCTAATTAAATTTTTTTACAAGGATATTTGATTGGACACATACTTTCAGTAATTGCAAGTACACCAATGACTTATCACTTAAATATGATGCTATTGAATATTTCATTGTGGAAGTATATATGTTGTCACACGAAGAATAATTTGTTAAATATTTATTTAATTTTATATTACACTATATGTAATTACTACGGTATCGTTATAAAGAATAAATGTTCTCAAATTACATAGGTCCAGCTTCTGCACATACGCGATACCTGTATATGATTTACGTGTTACTAACTCGTACAAACGTCTTTACTGAGTACACATGGCATGCAAATGTCCTTTCACTGAAGTCGTATATCTCAATGTGGCGAACCTCACATATTCTTGCATGTTATGTTGAATTGGTGTTCACATGTTTCTATTCTCACACGTCACGGAGAAGACATCCTTACACTGAGATTCACTGCATGTAGCACCCGTTAATACGTGATTGAACGGTGGTAATTAATCTTGTTAATGGTCCCGAAGAACTGTATTTCTAGAGCACAAAGTTACGTTGATACTGAGCGACCGAAATCAAATAATTCCAACCGTAGTTTAATGGAGAGTATTCAACCGGGACCAGCCGACTGTTCCAAGACAAAATCTGTACTGTCTGACTTCTGATTGGTCCTCGATGCCATTCGAAAGTATTGATTTCTTTGCATTGAAGTCTTCACAGATGGCACGTCATATCGTTGGTTCCGTATTTCTCCGGTAGACTGCGTCTTTGTGTTTGTACGTCGTGTCCTCGAGTAAATGTAAGGTAATATTTTCGATGTATTTTTTTGACATTTGACATAGGACACCAATATGTTACCATAAGTTTGACGTGCGTCAAGAATTCCGCGCCCACCAAGCATTGCAATTAATGTACCAGAGATTTGTATTCAATTTTTTGTGAGGCGATTTATATTAATTAATGAAGTACTAACATTCACGTATGTTTATTCCAATTCTTTCGTTACATGATACTTATTTATAGTGAGTTAGATTGGGTCATCGTTACTCATGAATCTGCTACGTATTTGCGTCAACATCTACACTGCATCAATTTTGCAAAAAATAATTCTTGTGGAAACATTATGTAATTTTAGACTTGTTATGATGTATTACACGCATATAAGCACTATTTGTGTTATATGGGGATTGTGTGAGCGCGTAATATCATTATTGTTAAGTGGTCGTGGCCGACTTTGCGCATCCTCCACCTCAGACTTTGATGGCTTCGTGCGAATTTCTAAAAAGCAATAAGACATAATACAGTATGAATATCATTAACTTACCTGTGGCATGACGTCCATACAAAATTTCAATAATTTCTGAGCATCCATTGGTTTTTTCCAAAATTCGTGCGCAGGAAACTATTTTGCACTGATACGGATCACACCGTTTTGGTTGGTTTGGGTTAGGTTAGGTTAGGTTAGGTTAGGTTAGTGAGGCACCTGCGCTGACGTTGTTGCGCAGTGCAGTCGTATGACGTGCGCATGTGAGGGCACCTTGAGTTCGATATGGTTAATTGTAAATTATTAATCACTCAAAATTTCGGTTCCGTCACTTTAAGAAGTATATTATATTCTGGGCTTCACTTTCATACCTAATTAAATTTTTTTACAAGGATATTTGATTGGACACATACTTTCAGTAATTGCAAAATACACCAATGACTTATCACTTAAATATGATGCTATTGAATATTTCATTGTGGAAGTATATATGTTGTCACACGAAGAATAATTTATTAAATATTTATTTAATTTTATATTACACTATATGTAATTACTACGGTATCGTTATAAAGAATAAATGTTCTCAAATTACATAGGTCCAGCTTCTGCACATACGCGATACCTGTATATGATTTACGTGTTACTAACTCGTACAAACGTCTTTACTGAGTACACATGGCATGCAAATGTCCTTTCACTGAAGTCGTATATCTCAATGTGGCGAACCTCACATATTCTTGCATGTTATGTTGAATTGGTGTTCACATGTTTCTATTCTCACACGTCACGGAGAAGACATCCTTACACTGAGATTCACTGCATGTAGCACCCGTTAATACGTGATTGAACGGTGGTAATTAATCTTGTTAATGGTCCCGAAGAACTGTATTTCTAGAGCACAAAGTTACGTTGATACTGAGCGACCGAAATCAAATAATTCCAACCGTAGTTTAATGGAGAGTATTCAACCGGGACCAGCCGACTGTTCCAAGACAAAATCTGTACTGTCTGACTTCTGATTGGTCCTCGATGCCATTCGAAAGTATTGATTTCTTTGCATTGAAGTCTTCACAGATGGCACGTCATATCGTTGGTTCCGTATTTCTCCGGTAGACTGCGTCTTTGTGTTTGTACGTCGTGTCCTCGAGTAAATGTAAGGTAATATTTTCGATGTATTTTTTTGACATTTGACATAGGACACCAATATGTTACCATAAGTTTGACGTGCGTCAAGAGTTCCGCGCCCACCAAGCATTGCAATTAATGTACCAGAGATTTGTATTCAATTTTTTGTGAGGCGATTTATATTAATTAATGAAGTACTATCATTCACGTATGTTTATTCCAATTCTATCGTTATATGATACTTATTTATAGTGAGTTAGATTGGGTCATCGTTACTCATGAATTTGCTACGTATTTGCGTCAACATCTACACTGCATCAATTTTGCAAGAAATAATTCTTGTGGAAACATTATGTAATTTTAGACTTATTATGATGTATTACACGCATATAAGCACTATTTGTGTTATATGGGGATTGTGTGAGCGCGTAATATCATTATTGATAAGTGGTCGTGGCCGACTTTGCGCATCCTCCACCTCACGACTTTGATGGCTTCGTGCGAATTTCTAAAAAGCAATAAGACATAATAGAGTATGAATATCATTAACTTACCTGTGGCATGACGTCCATACAAAACTTCAATAATTTCTGAGCATCCATTGGTTTTTTCCAAAATTCGTGCGCAGGAAACTATTTTGCACTGATCCGGATTACACCGTTTTGGTTGGTTTGGGTTAGGTTAGGTTAGTGAGGCACCTGCGCAGACGTTGTTGCGCAGTGCAGTCGTATGACGTGCGCATGTGAGGGCACCTTGAGCTCGATATGGTTAATTGTAAATTATTAATCACTCAAAATTTCGGTTCCGTCACTTTAAGAAGTATATTATATTCTGGGCTTCACTTTCATACCTAATTAAATTTTTTTACAAGGATATTTGATTGGACACATACTTTCAGTAATTGCAAAATACACCAATGACTTATCACTTAAATATGATGCTATTGAGTATTTCATTGTGGAATTATATATGTTGTTACACGAAGAATAATTTATTAAATTTTTATTTGATTTTATATTACACTACATGTAATTACTACAGTATCGTTACAAAGAATAAATGTTCTCAAAATACATTGGTCCAGCTTCTGCACATACGCGATATCTGTATATGATTTACGTGTTACTAACGCATACAAACGTCTCTACTGAGTACACATGGCATGCAAATGTCCTTTCACTGAAGTCGTATATCTCAATGTGGCGAACCGCACATATTCTTGCATGTTATGTTGGATTGGTGTTCACTTGTTTCTATTCTCACACGTCACGGAGAAGACATCCTTACACTGAGATTCACTGCATGTAGCACCCGTTAATACGTGATTGAACGGTGGTAATTAATCTTGTTAATGGTCCCGAAGAACTCTTTTTGTAGAGCACAAAGTTACGTTGATACTGAGCGACCGAAATCAAATAATTCCAACCGTAGTTTAATGGAGAGTATTCAACCGGGACCAGCCGACTGTTCCAAGACAAAATCTATACTGACTGACTTCTGATTGGTCCTCGATGCCATTCGAAAGTATTGATTTCTTTCCATTGAAATCTTCACAGATGGCACGTCATATCGTTGGTTCCGTATTTTTCCGGTAGACTGCGTCTTTGTGTTTGTACGTCGTGTCCTCGAGTAAATGTGAGGCAATATTTTCGATATATTTTTTTGACATTTGACATAGGACACCAATATGTTACCACAAGTTTGACGTGCGCTACGAATTCCGCGCCCACCAAGCATTGCAATTAATGTACCAGACATTTATATTCAATTTTTTGTGAGGCGATTTATATTAATTAATGACGTACTATCATTCACGTATGTTTATTCCAATTCTTTCGTTACATGATACTTATTTTTAGTGAGTTAGATTGGTTCATCGTTACTCATGAATCTGCTACGTATTTGCGTCAACATCTACACTGCATCAATTTTGCAAGAAATAATTCTTGTGGAAACATTATGTAATTTTAGGCGTGTTATGATGTATTACACGCATATAAGCACTATTTGTGTTATATGGGGATTGTGTGAGCGCGTAATATCATTATTGATAAGTGGTCGTGGCCCACTTTGCGCATCCTCCACCTCACGAATTTGATGCCTTCGTGCGAATTTCTAAAAAGCAATAAGACATAATAGAGTATGAATATCATTAACGTACCTGTGGCATGACGTCCATACAAAATTTCAATAATTTCTGAGCATCCATTGGTTTTTTCCAAAATTCGTGCGCAGGAAACTATTTTGCACTGATCCGGATTAGACCGTTTTGGTTGGTTTGGGTTAGGTTAGGTTAGTGAGGCACCTGCGCAGTGCAGTCGTATGACGTGCGCATGTGAGGGCACCTTGAGCTCGATATGGTTAATTTTAAAATTATTAATCACTCAAAATTTCTATTCCGTCACTTTAAGAAGTAAGTACACCAATGACTTACATTGACGTGACTCTGACATGACGATGATATTTACGTTACCTCAAAGTGACATAAGTGTTGTCTCTCAGATTCCTACAGATCGGGAGATATTTGCCTTTTCAAAAATTGGCTTTCGAATAATCTCGAAAAATTTAAATGTCTCTATCTTTCAAACCCTTGGACATACATTTACGTGACTCTGACATGAAGTTGACATATACGTTCCCTCAAAGTGACATAAGTTTTGTCTCTCAGATTCCTACAGATCGGGAGATATTTGCCTTTTCAAAAATTGACTTTCGAATAATCTCGAAAAATTGAAATGTCTCTATCCTCCAAACCCTTGGACATATATTGACGTGACACTGACATGAAGTTGACATATACGTTCCCTCAATGTGACATAAGTTTTGTCTCTCAGATTCCTACAGATCGGGAGATATTTGCCTTTTCAAAAATTGGCTTTCTAATAATCTCGAAAAGTTAAAATGTCTCTATCCTCCAAACCCTTTGACATACATTGACGTGACTCTGACATGACGATGACATATACGTTCCCTCAAAGTGACAAAAGTTTTGTCTCTCAGATTCCTACAGATCGGGAGATATTTGCCTTTTGAAAAATTGACTTTCGAATAATCTCGAAACATTTAAATGTCTCTATCCTCCAAACCCTTGGACATACATTGACGTGACTATGAAATGCCGATGACATATACGTTCCCTCAGAGTGACATAATTTTTGTCTCTGAGATTCCTACAGATCGGGAGATATTTGCCTTTTCAAAAATTGGCTTTCTAATAATCTCGAAAAATTAGAATGTCTCTATCCTCCAAACCCTTGGACATACATTGACGTGACTCTGACATGAAGTTGACATATACGTTCCCTCAAAGTGACATAAGTTTTGTCTCTCAGATTCCTACAGATCGGGAGATATTTGCCTTTTCAAAAATTGACTTTCGAATAATCTCGAAAAATTGAAATGTCTCTATCCTCCAAACCCTTGGACATACATTGACGTGACTCTGACATGAAGTTGACATATACGTTCCCTCAACGTGACATAAGTTTTGTCTCTCAGATTCCTACAGATCGGGAGATATTTGCCTTTTCTAAAATTGACTTTCGAATAATCTCGAAAAATTAAAATGTCTCTATCCTCCAAACCCTTGGACATACATTGACGTGACTCTGACATGACGATGACATATACGTTCCCTCAAAGTGACATAAGTTTTGTCTCTCAGATTCCTACAGATCGGGAGATATTTGCCTTTTCAAAAATTGACTTTCGAATAATCTCGAAAAATTGAAATGTCTGTATCCTCCAAACCCTTGGACATACATTGACGTGACTCTGACATGACGATGACATATACGTTCCCTCAAAGTGACATAAGTTTTGTCTCTCAGATTCCTACAGATCGGGAGATATTTGCCTTTTCGTATAATCTCGAAAAATTAAAATGTCTCTATCCTCCAAACACTTGGACATACATTGACGTGACTCTGACATTAAAAGATTTGAGACTTCTGGGTTGTTGCGCTGTGTAGTCTTTTCGATGTTAACCAACGTTTCAGAGGTCATACTGCCTCCGTTTTCAGGGCGATCGCCCTGACAACGGAGGCAGTATGACCTCTGAAACGTTGGTTAACATCGACCAGACTACACAGCGCAACAAACCAGAAGACTCAAATCTTCATACTCATCGCCCTGATGACGGAGGCAGTATGACCTCTGAAACGTTGGTTAACATCGACCAGACTACACAACGCAACAACACAGAAGACAGAAATCTTCATACCGCTGTAAGAACCTCAAGTCTTACAAACGATTAAAACTTGGGATAATACGCAGGCATGTAGTCAATTGTCTGCTGCGAAGGTTGAAATTACTGATTATACCTAGAGCAGGTGACAGGATACTTATACTTATGCCATGATACTTATATAATAAACGTTAATGTGCGTACTGTTTTATAGCACATTGTTCTATTATCTTACATCGGTAGTTAAAATTTCTGTATTTAAGCTCCGCCCTACTGAGGCTGAGATAAAGCTCCACACATTCGAGACTGTGGTAGCTGATGTAACGACAGGTCGGTACATTCTACGGCCGCTTCATTAATTGTCTTGTATGTAAATCACCCTTTGATTTGTGTCTGAGCTCTAAGTTACACTCTGTATAATGCTCTACATGATGAGCACTTCGATATTTGATAGTCTTCAAGGTGGAATAAACCAGAAGGCCATATAACAAAAAGTTACAGGAACGGTTTTCAGTAGTACTTTGCTAATTCCAAATTAATTCCCCGCACAGATACTCATAATGCTTTATCAGTCCTGAAGCATATGCATTATAAAATTATGTCCTTTGCTTATTAACAAATTTAGTTAATTTGTTTTCTTATAAAGCTTGACCTTCGCTGAGACACAACAGCCAATCACAATAACGGAGTGGGGGCAACCTTCACTCGAAGCCTCCGTTCGTAGTTTGGCAGTGGCACGACGTGTATGAACCCTGAACCACTTACTGGGCTGTATGACACTCTTACCAATACTTACGAGGTCTGCTCTGTACCACGTGACCGTATCGAACGCGGGGGTTTTCACCCAAGCTTCCCGAAAAGAGGATCTTTCTATAAGATACAGCAGATAATAATTCCATTCACGTTCGCAAGCTGCAAGTGACTTTGCATTGGTACTAGCGCGCCTTGGTACATTAGTAAGAGGCAAGTTCACACAAGGATGCCTTAATTTTCCAAATAGGTTTCCTTCACGCTTCCACATCATAATTCTGTACGCATTATTAATTTCCCTATGTGTCCTGCCCATTTCAGCTATCTTTATTTTATCACCCCAATAATATTTGTTGAAGAATGTAAACTATGCAGCTCCTTATTATGCAGTTTTCTTCAGTCTCCTGTCACTTCCTTTCTCTTAGACCAAGCACCCCGTTCTCAAACACCCATAAAATGTGTCCTTCCCTCAACGTAACGAACCATATTTAATGTCCATGGAGAACAGCAGGCAATGTTATAATTCTTTTATGTTTTAATGTTTACGTTTCTACACAGCAGATTGGAAGACAAAAGATTCTGTGTAGTAGCAAGCATTCTTTGAATCTCTTTAATTTATTCGCGGTTGAATTTTTATTTGTCACTGTCTTTACACATATTTAACGTTGCCACACTTTAAAGTCATTGGCAGAGTGCCAGTATAGAATAACATGTATTTGACAATCAGGACGAACACATAAATAGTTTTACAATACTCTTTAATCTTATACCTTTAACGAAATGATTTGATTTCGAAGAAACGTAAAGCCTACATCGAATACCTCCATAAAGCAGGGTCCTTTTTGAGTGGGTGATGGTCGTTCACATCATATTTTCATAATATTCGTGTTAGTTTTAATATTACTTTCTCATCTACAAATAGTTATCGCAAGAAGTTTCTCCTTTTCAAGTCTTTGGACTAAAGTTTAGTAGGAATGTAGATATAATTTTTGTTACGAAAACGTGATTGCCATTATAACAAACATTACTACTTAAATAACATTATTCTAAGTACTACTTCTCGGACTGGTATCGATCCGCGGCCTTCAGTTTAATAAGCGCTGCAGTTCTCGGTTATCGTGATGAAGAATACAAATTCAAAGGCGGTCGAGTATTCAATTCTTTTTATTTCCTTTATTGATTGCTTAAACTAACATTTACATTTTCCATTAGCTGCTGCATAATACAATACTTAGGATAACCACAACACTTAGCTAATGTATTCAAGTGCTTCACCTCCAACTCCAGTCGTACGGATCAGAGGAATAACACGTGAAAGGAGAGCCCTTGAACTTGGGCTGACTTCTGTTTTGTTCAGTATATAATTCAAGAGCTCCTTCAGCCATGTTCCTTTAGTATTATACTTCCAGAACTGGAAGCCTTGGATCAGGATGTCTGTGTTGAATTCTTTTGCAAAATATTCTATAAGCTGCTGTACCCCCAATTCACCTAGCCTGTCCTTGTCCACAGCCCTCAAGACGTCATTCAGGTCAATAGTTTGCTTATATGTCACTGGCGACCATGTTTCTTCTTCTGTATGTGCCACTATATCAGCCTGTCGCGTTGTCTGAGCATCAAGGGGTCCTCCAAAATCTTCCATATTTATTCCTATGCTGCTGGGAGATATTTTAGAAACAGAATGTTGTATAATTTGACG
The DNA here is from genome assembly GCF_977971745.1 of Zootermopsis nevadensis. Classification (NCBI taxonomy): domain Eukaryota; kingdom Metazoa; phylum Arthropoda; class Insecta; order Blattodea; family Termopsidae; genus Zootermopsis; species Zootermopsis nevadensis. Next base: position 2,011,064 of record NW_028259134.1, on the reverse strand, counting down.
CAACTGTTGGTTTTGCGTAACCTGGGGGTGGCTGAGGGCATATTTAAGCATCGATTTCAGTAGCTGTCCAGCAGATATGGATAAATCAACTTTATAATTACTTAAAATCTCCTTGATATTTGCTATTGAAAGCCAGTTAGTCAGAATTTCAAATAGTTTCTGCTCCTCCGTATCTGATGGTTGAATGAGATATTTCAAAATGTCGGACAGTTTATCACCAGAAACTACAATTGAAGGCTGCTGCCGTGTTTTAACGTATTGTAAGTACAGGTCAACATAAGTCAAGTCCTTTACTGAGAGAACATTTCTGGAAACCAATGTTTCAAGAATAGACTGCAGATAAGCCTCTTTTGTCGGATAGACGGCAGGGTTATAAGCTCTGTCTTGTAGGAAACAATAAGAAGATGAATTGTGCAAAATTGTTCTGATTTCTTTCAATACGATGCAATATAAAGACTTGTCGATGCACTGGGTCAATATGTCCGTAACATTAGTAGAAAAACGGCCTTGTCTAAGCCCCTCAATAGTCCTTGTGTCCATTTCAGTGGTCAAATATCTTATGTAATGTTTAATAGCCGTTACTTCATCAGTTTGAAGCTGAACTTGTGATAAAATACGCTGAAAAATATACAAAAGAAGTGAGGCCTTATTGGGGTACATTGAAACATTTATGTTCAAATTCAGTATGAACTCTGTGACACTTTTCTTGCTAAACAGATAATGGATTTTGTCTATGGATGGACATCCTTCATATCCTGAGCAGAAAGGCAGGAGTTCTGTCGGGTTTTGAAGGTCTCTTTCGGACGGAGCGTCGAGTATTCCATCGACTGGAAAGAAGGTACTCATTGAAGTTGTTGATGGTGTTCCATGCTGAGGTTCCGCTTGTGTTCCGTGTTGAAGTTGGGGTTCACCTTGAGATTCCGAATCATTTATCGAATCTTGTGGTCGATATTGAGTTTTCGTTGCATTCTGGGGTTCCGTTTGACGTTGAATTTCTGGTTTACGTGGTGAATAATGAGGTTCGGATTCCGGTTGTGTTAAATGTTGAGACTGAGATGGTGGTTGAGGCAGTGTTTGAAGTACAGATTGTTGTGGTTGCGGTGGTTCTTGATGTTGAGGTTGGGATTGGTTTTGACTTTGAGGTTCAGTTTCATGTGGTGAATGTTGATGTTGATGTTCAGGTTGACGAGTTGCATATTGAGGGTCCGTCTTATGTGGTGGAAGTTGAGGTTGTGTTTGGGGTTGGTATTGAGATGGCTGTTGGGGTTCAGATTGTTGTAGATACGGAGGAGGAGGCTGGAACTCAGATTGAGATTGAAGTTGTGACTGGTTTTGACTCTGAAGTTCAATTTCATGTAGTGGATACTGAGGTGGTTGACGTTGAATTTCCTGTCGTGTTGAATTCAGTGGTTGGGATTGAGGTTGAGGCTGTGTTTGATACGGTGGGTGTTGAGGTTGAGATTGTGATTTAATTAGTGGAAGCTGAGTCGATTGAGACTCAGTTTCTTGTGGTAGTGCATATTGAGGACGGGATTGTGACTGATTTTGACGCTTTGTTTCGATTTCATGTAGTGGATACTGAGGTGGTTGACGTTGGATTTCCTGTCGTGTTGAATTCAGTGGTTGGGATTGAGGTTGAGGCTGTGTTTGATACGGTGGGTGTTGAGGTTGAGATTGTGATTTAATTAGTGGAAGCTGAGTCGATTGAGGCTTAGATTCTTGTGGAAGTACATATTGAGGCTGGGGTTGTGATTGATTTTGACTCTGAAGTTCAATTGCATGTAATGTATACTGAGGTGGTTGATGTTGAATTTCCTGTCGTGTTGCGTTAAGGGGTTGAGATTGAGGTTGAGGTTGTGTTTGATACGGTGGGTGTTGAGGTTGAGATTGTGATTTAATTAGTGGAATCTGAGTCGATTGAGACTCAGTTTCTTGTGGTAGTGTATATTGAGGCTGGAGTTGTGACTGATTTTGACTCTGAAGTTCAATTGCATGTAATGTATACTGAGGTGGTTGATGTTGAATTTCCTGTCGTGTTGCATTAAGGGGTTGGGATTGAGGTTGAGGCTGTGTTTGATACGGTGGGTGTTGAGGTTGAGATTGTGATTTATTTAGTGGAAGCTGAGTCGGTTGAGACTCAGGTTCTTGTGGTAGTGCATATTGAGGACGGGATTGTGACTGATTTTGACGCTTTGTTTCGATTTCATGTAGTGGATACTGAGGTGGTTGACGTTGAATTTCCTGTCGTGTTGAATTCAGTGGTTGGGATTGAGGTTGAGGCTGTGTTTGATACGGTGGGTGTTGAGGTTGAGATTGTGATTTAATTAGTGGAAGCTGAGTCGATTGAGACTCAGTTTCTTGTGGTAGTGCATATTGAGGACGGGATTGTGACTGATTTTGACGCTTTGTTTCGATTTCATGTAGTGGATACTGAGGTGGTTGACGTTGAATTTCCTGTCGTGTTGAATTCAGTGGTTGGGATTGAGGTTGAGGTTGTGTTTGATACGGTGGGTGTTGAGGTTGAGATTGTGATTTATTTAGTGGAAGCTGAGTCGGTTGAGACTCAGGTTCTAGTGGTAGTGTATATTGAGGCTGGAGTTGTGACTGATTTTGACTCTGAAGTTCAATTGCATGTAATGAATACTGAGGTGGTTGATGTTGAATTTCCTGTCGTGTTGCATTAAGGAGTAGGGATTGAGGTTGAGGCTGTGTTTGATACGGTGGGTGTTGAGGTTGAGATTGTGATTTATTTAGTGGAAGCTGAGTCGGTTGAGACTCAGGTTCTTGTGGTAGTGCATATTGAGGCCGGGATTGTGACTGGTTTTGACGCTTTGTTTCAATTTCATGTAGTGGATACTGAGGTGATTGATGTTGAATTTCCTGTCGTGTTGCATTAAGGGGTTGGGATTGAGGTTGAGGCTGTGTTTGATACGGTGGGTGTTGAGGTTGAGATTTTGATTTATTTAGTGGAAGCTGAGTCGGTTGAGACTCAGGTTCTAGTGGTAGTGTATATTGAGGCTGGAGTTGTGACTGATTTTGACTCTGAAGTTCAATTGCATGTAATGTATACTGAGGTGGTTGATGTTGAATTTCCTGTCGTGTTGCATTAAGGGGTTGGGATTGAGGTTGAGGCTGTGTTCGATATGGTGGGTGTTGAGGTTGAGATTGTGATTTATTTAGTGGAAGCTGAGTCGGTTGAGACTCAGGTTCTAGTGGTAGTGTATATTGAGGCTGGAGTTGTGACTGATTTTGACTCTGAAGTTCAATTGCATGTAATGTATACTGAGGTGGTTGATGTTGAATTTCCTGTCGTGTTGCATTAAGGGGTTGGGATTGAGGTTGAAGCTGTGTTCGATATGGTGGGTGTTGAGGTTGAGATTGTGATTTAATTAGTGGAATCTGAGTCGATTGAGACTCAGGTTCTAGTGTTATTGTATATTGAGGCTGGAGTTGTGACTGATTTTGACTCTGAAGTTCAATTGCATGTAATGTATACTGAGGTGGTTGGTGTTGAATTTCCTGTCGTGTTGCATTAAGGGGTTGGGATTGAGGTTGAGGCTGTGTTCGATATGGTGGGTGTTGAGGTTGAGATTGTGATTTAATTAGTGGAATCTGAGTCGATTGAGACTCAGGTTCTTGTGGTAGTGCATATTGAGGCAGGGATTGTGACTGATTTTGACGCTGAAGTTCAGTTTCATGTGGTGGATACAGAGGTTGATGTTGAATTCCAGGCTGTGTTGCATTCTGAGGTTCTAATTGATATGGTGGAAGTGGTGATTGAGATTGGTATTGAGCCGATGGTTGAGGTTCAGATTGTCTTGTTGTTTGTTGAGGCTGTTGTAATTTTCCATATTGAGGTTGAGACTTATGTTCTGTTTCCGGTTGTTGTGGATTTTGAGGAAGAGGAGTTTTAGTCTGGGGTTGATAGAATTCATTTTGATGTGGATATTGAGAATGAAATTGGTTTTGAGGTTTGGGTTGATGGGGTGGATAATTTGGTTGAGATTGTAGTTCATTTTCAGACTTATTTTGTGATGGAAATTCGGGTTGATGATTTTGAGGTTCAAGTTGATGTGATGAATACGGAAGTTTTGTAGGTTCCGGCGGGCGTTGAGATTTATATTGTGATTTAGATGGGTCTTGTGGCTGAGGATAGATTGGATGAGAATTTTCAGGTTGGGGAAAGAGGGTGACACGTGTGGGAATTTGTGTCACTTTTGTTGTAACTGCTGTTGTATCAGGAATGGCGTGGATTATGTTCTTAATGATAAAAGTAACCTGCTGCGGTACACCCTGAATGTTGATGACCAGTTGTAGGAAGGCCTTCAAACCGTCGTACACATTGGTGGTGGGTATGCTTGGTAGCTGCTGCGAGATCATTTCCCATATATTGCTATTCAACGCGTACAGTATCGAAGCAAGATTTCGGATCTGTCTTACAGTCCTTGGTTCAAGACCGAGTGGAACGGTTGTCAGAATCAGGTATATATTATATTTGATGGCGTTCTTGTCTGAGGATTTGATAGTATGTATCAGCAACTGCCCTAAAGCGTTATTCATAAAGCTATTTGCGTCTGCTGGGTTATATGATGGAGGAGCCAGTACCCAAGGAAGTGCCCAACTCTGGTCAATACCTCCTGTAAGGTTAGGAATCTGATGAGTGAATATTAAATCTGCAACCTTGGGCTCTTTCAAGTAATTTATCAGATACTGAAGTTGAAAACCAAAATCTGGTTCAACGATAGATATGAAAGATTTGAGTACAATTTCCAGTTGTTCTAGGAGAGACAAACTCATCAGCTGTTCCAACTGTGGCAGGATGAAATCGACGTTGAGTTGTGCCGAAAGTAGTTTGTTATGCAGCGTCTCAACGACAGCTAGCATTTTAGCGTTCGATATTATGGGCGAAGTCTGTAGCAGGAAGCTCAAAACGTTGATTAAGTTGGATTGTAGGATATTCAAAACTGTTAGCCTCTGCACCTGTGTGCTTCCAGAGTCATTGCCAACAATGGTAGGTATAACGGGTCTAACTACAGGTATAACGACTTGTTGTTTTTCACCTCCAGACCCCGTTACTTTCACCAATGCACTTCCAGTATGACTTTGAATTGATTCTGTTCTCAGTGGCATGTAGCCCCACGTGCCGTTTAAGAAACCATTTTCATCCAAATCATCGGTACTTACTATTATTCCTGTGGCATTACCAATAAAATCACTACCTCTTGATCCTGCGTCTCCAATAACCACAGATCTGTTGCTACTGCTGCCCTCTACAGGTATGACTGCACCTCCGATCTGTAGAGACGCTCCAATTTGATAGGGGTGTCTGATCTTACTTATTCCTTTTATGTCAATAACTGCACTAGCGTTAAGGTTCCCCTGGGGAAGGAACCCCAACCCAGAGACAATATCAGTCCAATTTCCAACGCCATAATGCACAACATTTACACCGTCAATGACATTTCCGTTTATGAAGCCTGGCAGGTGGTACAGATTCGAGAACCTGGACGTTGCTCCATTCCATACGTTTTCGACGAATTTCTGCAAAAGAATAAAATGCAATGAAAGACGTTGTTAAACAAATTAAGCTGACCCGGGGTTCTCCATGCCAGGCCGAAGGGGAGACCAGGGCAGAATGGGGCCATGGGGCAGAACGGGGTATCGGCTTTACTTTGTCTGCAATGCGTTGTGATCTATCGGGACCGGGTGAAATACCATCAGCATACAGCACAAGGTCATGTCATATCAGTCAGCGCCATTTTGTGGTTACGGTTTCTGAAATAATCACCCATGCTGGATTTTGCTATTACATTTTAGAAATTTTTCTCAACTTCCAATGAAGGTAAGACCTATTCATTGTTCATATCCACTTTGTTAAGTGATGCATGTTACAATGTGTTTTCTTGAAAGTCTTAAACACAATATTTTTACTTATTTTCATGATGTCATTTTGAAAGAGTGTTCTCGGGGCAGGATGGGGCAGGGCAGAATGGGGTACCCAGAGAAGAAGATCAAATGATAAGTGTCTGTGATGTGGCGATGTCTATTGAAGGGTGGATCCGGTATACGTTTTGCTTGAAATGGGTCACTAACTCATGTGCAGGTGTTGGTAGTCACCATGATGAAGAGGTGCGCATGTGTGCAGTCTGCATTAGGCCTAAGTAGATTTCAAATGTGTAAAGTTTCGTCATTTTACATTGTATACTAAATAATTTTTATATCCTGCGTTATAATTATTAGATAATCTGTGTGTTGCAAATTTTCAAACATTTATCAACCATACCCGTCTTACCCCGGGTACAGGGCAAAATGGGGCAAGTCACATTCTTAAAGAAATTAATATTTAAAAACTGTAACACTTAGGACTAAACTAATAAATCATTATAAATCTCAAATATACAATAAATACACACAGGGTTCCTCCATGTGTTTATCTTTATTATTGTCCCACATGCTTCCAAAGATTAAGTTCCCCGTTCTGCCCTGGGCTCCCCGGTATTGAAGGTGTATGAGAATATTTCGGCCAGAGGAATAGGAAGTATAAGAAGATGCTAGAATGAGGACTTCCATAATTTGTACTCTTTATCAAATTCAATAAGACGATCAGTTAGTGGAGGATTATATGGACGGGACGTGTAGTACGCATGGGAGAGATGACAAATGTACGTAGAATTTTGATAACAAAAGTCTGAAGGAAGACTGGCGTAAATAGGAGGACAATAATAAAATTAAACTTAAATAAATAGGGTGGGAATCTGTTTAGTTTATTGCCACATAATCTTCACACCTGTTACTCTCCTCTCTTTGTAAAAATTCTTAGACTAAATGTTATGAATTAAAGTCGGGTTACATTGCTAACACACAGCAGAAACTTAAAACACAGCTGAGGGGAACTCGGAAATGACGTGAAGCTCAATCACAGATCATCGCAACACTCACTGGTTGCGAACCAGTATCGGATACCGGAATAATAAAATTTGCGTCAACAATATAAAAGGAAATGCAAACAATGATTATTATAAAATTTATAATTGCACCATTTTCTTTTACTAGAGCAGGGCGCTCCTTTCGGAGCTCCTAGGGAGGGTTGGTCAAGTTTGTAAAACGCCACCAACCTTGTGTAAGAAACTAAACTAACCGCCCCGAATTGAGGGTTAAACAATTGAAATCTTAAGTAACACGCTAAACTAACTCCCCTTCGGGGGGTTAGTTTAGTGTCTCATTCAAGTGGTTTAACCCTTGAGTAAGAAGCTAAACTAACCCCCCGAATGGAGGAGTTTAAACACTTGACCAACCCCCTTTGGGGGGGGTTGCGTTTTAAATTCTTGAGTAAGACACTAAACTAACCCCCCTTCGGAAGGGTTAGTTTAGTGTCTCATTCAAGTGTTTTAACCCTCGAGTAAGAAACTAAACAACCCCCGAATAGTGGTTAAAATACTTGACGTCCAACCCCACCCTTTCAAGTCTTCGTTTGTTTTCTTCTGCTGTTCTGTTCTTGTTGAATACGTTTTTCTGTGTTTATCAATGTAAATCTCCCTTCGCTTATCTTTATTTGTTACTTATAGTGATAATGCGACTGGCTTGATATTTTTTGATTTCTTTGTTATGAAGCGTTGATGACGTAATTTTTTGACGACAAATTGCTTGATGACAAATTGGTTGACGACGACGAAATCAGATATTTTTATAGTAAGAAATTCGCATTATTAATTAAATAGTTTAATCTAGAATCTGTTTCAATTTTCCGTTTCTGTAAAAGTTAAAGATAGACAAGTTTATTATATTTGTTTCAATGGTTCTTATATACAAATGGTATGGTTTCGCCGAGAGAATAATTTTCTATCATTTTTATATTACTTAAAACTTATTAATCTTCCTAGGGCTACTTAAGTACCCATAGTTTTCTTCCAACACCTAACCGATGTTCACTACTGGTTAACCGTAACTAAAAATCGAAAAAGCGTTGTTGCATAAACGCATACAGTTTGTGTTACAGAAGAATCATAATCAGATTTAAATCCTTTATTATACATAAGAATGGATGCAGGCTGTGAAATATTTTTTTTTTTGTGTGTCTCAAATTCTCTACAAGGAACGAGGCGGTCTATTTGTTAAAACTCCTGCTTCCTATTGGAGAGTTTCCGGATTCAAAACCTCAGCTCGAAGATAGCATATAACAACTGAATAATTTCGTGGTTTTCCTCTGCCCCTCCAAGCAAATACCGGGATAATTCTTTAAATTAGATCACTCGACGCTACATAGTCAGCTCCTGAAAGCGCCGTTAAACAACTCACAATTCAAATTTCTCCCTTTCTCAGTCTCTGGGACGGCTTCAATGCGACCATAACCGGTGTTTTACAGTGTAGATCAATTTGTTTCTATCAGCTTTTCGTTGCATAGCAAGCGTTTAATTGATAAACCAACCACCCAGCAGATCACAGCAGAGCCACATACTTAGATAAAATTTCCCAATTGGAATATTCACACGTTTGTCACAATTAAATAAATTTCATCATTATTTTTAGTGTCATTTGAAAACTAGGCGGTACAAACAATGAGCAATTTTGCCAGGCCTGAGAAAACTCGTAAAATATAAAAAATTAAAACAAAACTGCCGTAATTAATATTTCAAACTCTAATTCACCCTTTTTCTGTTTTAAAAAATGCCTAGCATAGAACACCCTACGACTAGTGTTCAAAGACGCACATTGCACTAAATCGTTTTAATTCTCAGATGAGAGTGAAATAGAAGACCACGTACCGGTAGGAATGATTGGTAAGGCAAAGCCGTTGAAACCAGGAGACTCGCTGTGGCGAACACTGCAGACAGCAACATCTCGAGATCGACTGGGCGACTCTGGCTATCGGTTTGTTAATAAGACTCATGACGACAAGCACTTTATCGTGGCTGGCACCGAGTGGCATACAGTTTATACCCCATTAACGAGCGCAGAACATTATGTTACTCAACTTGATGAACTTCGCGAAGAGGGGTTTGCTATCTCTAATTCTTGTACAAGTGCCTGTTGAACACCAGAGAACTGTGGCTTTATGTTAACCTAGCTGCGCTGCTCGATTATAACAAGCATTTAAAAATGCAATAAATAAAAATCTATGAAAACAATAAAACAACCCAAGTTGTTGTGAAATTCTCTCCGCACTAGTGCAGAGCCCAGGATACTTAGTAAACATACACATTCGAAAGGCCTGGGTGACCCACAATAAGACGAAAAATCAACTCAAAAATACTTGCATATATAGTAAGAACCTCCCGGTAGAGAACGGGTCCGTAACAAAGAGGGTGCGGCAGAGACTGTCTTACAGACACCGGTTCTGACAGAGTTCGGGTGGGGGGAATTTTTAAAACAATTTCAAATTTCTCAGAAAATCAAAAATGTAGGAAAATCAACATAAAACGCACAAAACTAAAATTTTTTGAAAAATTCCGAATTCAATTTTTTTTTTGGAAAATATCGAAAATGTTTAGTTATCTTCGCTTTTCATGACACTTATAACCATTTTAAAAAATTTTAAAAGTTTTCGAAAAAATCACAAATTTAGCAAAATGTCCAAGAAGCCCACAAAACTATGAATATTTGAAAATTTTTTGGATTGGTGCGCTTTTAAGACAATTTGCAGCATTTTTCGATTTTTAGAAAAATTCAATAATTGGAATATATTTCTTTCTAAATTTGACCTAACCCATCCCAATTAGACGTAGTGTCTGTCGGACCCTGTCTCTGCCACTATCTAATTCACACAGTCTAAGCTGGACTCGGACTGCGCTTCAAACGGTGTCTGCTTAATACGGTGTGTGATTAACCATGTGTCTCCTTGACTCCGTCTCAGATTCACCCGGTCTCCGCGTGACACGGACTGTGAATCACCTGTCCCTGCTCGATAAGGTTTGTGCTACACCCAGTGTCTGTTTGACTCGGTCTCTGCCTCACTCGTTTCCGCCTGATATTTCTTTGATTCACCGAGTATTTGCTTGACTCTGTGTCTCACAATTCTCTGGTTTTGACAAGAGATTTTTCAAGATTTGGGACAAGTGACTTCTCAAGACTTGGGAAAACTGACTTCTCAAGACTTGGGACAAGTGACTTCTCAAGACTTGGGAAAAGAGAAATGTCAAGACTTGGGACAAGTGACTTCTGAAGACTTGGGACACGCACTTCTCAAGACTTGGGACAAGCGACTTGTCAAGACTTGGGACAAGTGACTTCTCAAGACTTGGGACAAGCACTTCTCAAGACTTGAGACACGCACTTCTCAAGACTTTTTACAAGTGACTTCTTAAGACTTGGGACATGCACTTCTCAAGACTTGGAAAAAGTGAATTCTCAAGACTTGGGACAAGTAACTTCTCAAGACTTGGGACAAGTGACTTCTCAAGACTTGGGACAAGTGACTTCTCAAGACTTGGGACACGCACTACTCAAGAATTGGAACAAGTGACTTCTAAAGACTTGGGACAAGCGACTTCTCAAGACTTCGGACAAAAGACTTCTCAAAACTTGGGACACGCACTTCTAAAGACTTGGGAAACGCACTTCTCAAAACTTGGGAAAAATTAATTCTCAAGACTTGGGACAAGTGACTTCTCAAAACTTCGGACACGCACTTCTCAAGACTTCGGACACGCACTTCTCAAGACATGGGACAAGTGACTTCTCAAGACTTGGAACAAGCACTTCTCAAAACTTTGAACAAGTGAGTGCTCATGACTTGGGACAAGCGACTTCTCTAGACTTGGGAAAAGTGACTTATCAAAACTTGGGAAACGCACTTCTGAACACTTGGGTCACGCACTTCTCAAGACTTGGGACGAGCACTTTTCAAGAATAGGAACAAGTGGTTTCTCAAGACTTGGGACACGCACTTCTCAAGAATTGGGACAAGTGACTTCTAAAGGCTTAGGACAAGTGACTTCTCAAGGCTTGGGACAAGTGACTTCTCAAGGCTTGGGAAAAGTGACTTCTCAAGGCTTGGGACAAGTGACTTCTCAAGGCAAGGGACAAGTGACTTCTCAAGGCTTGGGAAAAGTGACTTCTCAAGGCTTGGGACAAGTGACTTATCAAGGCATGGGACAAGTGACTTCTCAAGGCTTAGAACAAGTGACTTCTCAAGACTTGGAACACGCACTTCTCAATACTTGAGAAGTCACTTGTCCCAAGCCTCGAGAAGTCACTTTTCCCAAGCCTTGAGAAGTCACTTGTCCCCAGTATTGAGAAGTGCGTGTCCCAAGACTTGAGAAATCATTTGTTCCAAGTCGTGAGAAGTCACTTATCAAAAGTCTTGTGATGTGCGTGTCCCTAGCTTTGAGAAGTCACTTGCCCCAAGCCTTGAGAAGTCAATTGCCAAAAGCCTTGAGAAGTCACTTGTCCCAAGACTTGAGAAGTCACTTGTCCCAATCCTTCAGAAGTCACTTGTCCCAAGCCTTGAGAAGTCACTTGTCCGAAGCATTGAGAAGTACTTGTCCCAAGCCTTGAGAAGTCACTTGTCCCAAGTCTTGAGAAGTCACTTGTCCCAAGCCTTGAGAAGTCACTTGTCCCAAGTCTTGAGAAGTCACTTGTCCCAAGCCTTGAGAAGTCACTTGCCCCAAACCTTGAGAAGTCACTAGTCCCAAGCCTTGAGAAGTCACTTGTCCCAAGACTTGAGAAGTCACTTGTCCCAAGACTTGAGAAGTCACTTGTCCCAAGCCTTGAGAAGTTACTTGCCCCAAACCTTGAGAAGTCACTTGCCCCAAGCCTTGAGAAGTCACTTGTCCCAAGCCTTGAGAAGTCACTTGTCCCAAGCCTTGAGAAGTCACTTGTCCCAAGCCTTGAGAAGTCACTTGTCCCAAGCCTTGAGAAGTCACTTGTCCCAAGCCTTGAGAAGTCACTTGTCCCAAGCCTTGAGAAATCACTTGTCCCAAGCCTTGAGAAGTCACTTGTCCCAAGCCTTGAGAAGTCACTTGTCCCAAGCCTTGAGAAGTCACTTGTCCCAAGCCTTGAGAAGTCACTTGTCCCAAGCCTTGAGAAGTCACTTGTCCGAAGCCTTGAGAAGTTCTTGTCCCAAGTCTTGAGAAGTCACTCGTCCCAAGTCTTGAGAAGTCACTCGTTCCAAGTCTTCAGAAGTTCTTGTCCCAAGTCTTGAGAAGTTCTTGTTCCAAGTCTTCTCTGCTTGTTTAGGGCTGTGGCTCACCCGTCTTTGCTAAATTCAAAATTGTTTCGAAAATTTCGAAAATACTTAGTTTTCTTCGCGTTTCACGCCATTTGCAGCCGTTTTTAATTTTTTTAAAATTTCGAAATTTTTTGAAAATTCTCAAAGGGGTACCCCTTTGAGAAATTTCAATTTTTTCGAAAAATTTCGAAAAATAAAAAATTGTTGCAAATCGTCCAAAAAGCGCACAAAACTAAGAATTTTTGATAATTTTCAACTTTTAATTTTTTTCCGAATTTTCCAATTTTTTTTAATTATGTGCGCATTTCAGAAGGTTCGCAGCGTTTTTTGATTTTTCGAAAAATTTGAAATTTTTTTGTTCTAAATTTCACCTGTCCCATCCCTATCAGGACCAGACTCCCAAGCCTTGAGAAGTCACTTGTCTCACGCCTTGAGAAGTCACTTGTCCCAAGCCTTGAGAAGTCACTTGTCCCAAGCCTTGAGAAGTCACTTGTCCCAAGCCTTGAGAAGTCACTTGTCCCAAGCCTTGAGAAGTCACTTGTCCCAAGCTTTGAGAAGTCACTTGTCCCAAGCCTTGAGAAGTCACTTGTCACAAGCCTTGAGAAGTCACATGTCCCAAGCCTTGAGAATTCACTTGTCCCAAGCCTTGAGAAGGCACTTGTCCCAAGCCTTGAAAAGTCACTTGTCCCAAGTCTTGAGAAGTCACTTGTCCCAAGCCTTGAGAAGTCACTTGTCCCAAGCCTTGAGAAGTTCTTGTCCCAAGTCTTGAGAAGTCACTCGTCCCAAGCCTTGAGAAGTCTCTCGTTCCAAGTCTTGAGAAGTTCTTGTCAAAAGTCTTGAGAAGTTCTTGTTCCAAGTCTTCTCTGCTTGTTTAGTTCTGTGCCTCACCCGTCTTTGCTAAATTCAAAATTGTTTCGAATATTTCGAAAATACTTAGTTTACTTCGCGTTTCACGCCATTTGCAGCCGTTTTTAATTTTTTTAAAATTTCGAAATTTTTTGAAAATTCTCAAAGGGGGTACCCCTTTGAGAAATTTCAATTTTTTCGAAAAATTTCGAAAAATAGAAAAACGTTGCAAATCGTCCAAAAAGCGCACAAAACTAAGAATTTTTGAAAATTTTCAACTTTTAATTTTTTTCCGAATTTTCCGAATTTTTTTGGTTTTGTGCGCATTTCAGAAGGTTTGCAGCGTTTTTTGATTTTTCGAAAAATTTGAAATTTTATTGTTCTAAATTTGAACTGTCCCATCCCTATCAGGACCAGACTCCCAAGCCTTGAGAAGTCACTAGTCCCAAGCCTTGAGAAATCACTTGCCCCAAGCCTTGAGAAGTCACTTGTCCCAAGTCTTGAGAAGTCACTTGTCCCAAGCCTTGAGAAGTCACTTGTCCCAAGCCTTGAGAAGTCACATGTCCCAAGCCTTGAGAAGTCACTTGTCCCAAGCCTTGAGAAGTCACTTGTCCCAAGCCTTGAGAAGTCACTTGTCCCAAGCCTTGAGAAGTCATTTGTCCCAAGCCCTGAGAAGTCACTTGTCCCAAGCCTTGAGAACTCACTTGTCCCAAGTATTGAGAAGTCACTTGTCCCAAGCCTTGAGAAGTCACTTGTCCGCAGCCTTGAGAGGTTCTTGTCCCAAGTCTTGAGAGGTCACTCGTCCCAAGTCTTGAGAAGTCACTCGTTCCAAGTCTTGAGAAGTTCTTGTCCCAAGTCTTGAGAAGTTCTGGTTCCAAGTCTTCTCTGCTTGTTTAGGGCTGTGCCTCACCCGTCTTTGCTAAATTCAAAATTGTTTCGAAAATTTCGAAAATACTTAGTTTTCTTCGCGTTTCACGCCATTTGCAGCCGTTTTTAATTTTTTTAAAATTTCGAAATTTTTTGAAAATTCTCAAAGGGGTACCCCTTTGAGAAATTTCAATTTTTTCGAAAAATTTCGAAAAATAGAAAAACGTTGCAAATCGTCCAAAAAGCGCACAAAACTAAGAATTTTTGATAATTTTCAACTTTTAATTTTTTTCCGAATTTTCCGAATTTTTTTGGTTTTGTGCGCATTTCAAAAGGTTTGCAGCGTTTTTTGATTTATCGAAAAATTTGAAATTTTTTTGTTCTAAATTTGACCTGTCCCATCCCTATCAGGACCAGACTCCCAAGCCTTGAGAAGTCACTTGTCCCAAGCCTTGAGAAGTCACTTGTCCCAAGCCTTGAGAAGTCACTTGTCAAAAGCCTTGATAAGTCACTTGTCCCAAGCCTTGAGAAGTCACTTGCCCAAGCCTTGAGAAGTCACTTGTCCCAAGCCTTGAGAAGTCACTTGTCCCAAGCCTTGAGAAGTCACTTTTCCGAAGCCTTGAGAAGTTCTTGTCCCAAGTCTTGAGAAGTCACTTGTCCAAAGCCTTGAGAAGTCACTTGTCCGAAGCCTTGAGAAATTCTTGTCCCAAGTCTTGAGAAGTCACTTGTCCAAAGCCTTGAGAAGTCACTTGTCCCAAGCCTTGAGAAGTCACTTGTCCCAAGCCTTGAGAAGTCACTTGTCCCAAGCCTTGAGAAGTCACTTTTCCCAAGCCTTGAGAAGTCACTTGTCCCAAGCCTTGAAAAGTTCTTGTCCCAAGACTTGAGAAGTCACTCGTCCCAAGTCTTGAGAAGTCACTCGTTCCAAGTCTTGAGAAGTTCTTGTCCCAAGCCTTGAGAAGTTCTTGTTCCAAGTCTTCTCTGCTTGTTTAGGGCTGTGCCTCACCGGTCTTTGCTAAATTCAAAATAGTTTCGAAAATTTCGAAAATACTTAGTTTTCTTCGCGTTTCACGCCATTTGCAGCCGTTTTTAATTTTTTTAAAATTTCGAAATTTTTTGAAAATTCTCATAGGGGTACCCCTTTGAGAAATTTCAATTTTTTCGAAACATTTCGAAAAATAGAAAAACGTTGCAAATCGTCCAAAAAGCGCACAAAACTAAGAATTTTTGATAATTTTCAATTTTTAATTTTTTTCCGAATTTTCCGAATTTTTTTGGTTTTGTGCGCATTTCAGAAGTTTTGCAGCGTTTTTTGATTTTTCGAAAAATTTGAAATTTTTTTGTTCTAAATTTGACCTGTCCCATCCCTATCAGGACCAGTCTCCCAAGCCTTGAGAAGTCACTAATCCCAAGCCTTGAGAAGTCACTTGTCCCAAGCCTTGAGAAGTCACTTGTCCCAAGCCTTGAGAAGTCACTTGTCCCAAGCCTTGAGAAGTCACTTGTCCCAAGCCTTGAGGAGTCACTTGTCCCAAGCCTTGAGAAGTCACTTGTCCCAAGCCATGAGAAGTCACTTGTCCCAAGCCTTGAGAAGTCACTTGTCCCAAGCCTTGAGAAGTCAATTGTCTCAAGCCCTGAGAAGTCACTTGTCCCAAGCCTTGAGAAGTTACTTGTCCCAAGCCTTGAGAAGTCACTTGTCCCAAGCCTTGAGAAGTCACTTGTCCCAAGCCTTGAGAAGTCACTTGTCCCCAGTCTTGAGAAGTCACTTGTCCCAAGCCTTGAGAAGTAACTTGTCCGAAGCCTTGAGAAGTTCTTGTCCCAAGTCTTGAGAAGTCACTCGTCCCAAGTCTTGAGAAGTCACTCGTTCCAAGTCTTGAGAAGTTCTTGTCCCAAGTCTTGAGAAGTTCTTGTTCCAAGTCTTCTCTGCTTGTTTAGGGCTGTGCCTCACCCGCCTTTGCTAAATTCAAAATTGTTTCGAAAATTTCGAAAATACTTAGTTTTCTTCGCGTTTCACGCCATTTGCAGCCGTTTTTAATTTTTTTAAAATTTCGAAATTATTTGAAAATTCTCAAAGGGGTACCCCTTTGAGAAATTTCAATTTTTTCGAAAAATTTCGAAAAATAGAAAAACGTTGCAAATCGTCCAAAAAGCGCACAAAACTAAGAATTTTTGATAATTTTCAACTTTTAATTTTTTTCCGAATTTTCCGAATTTTTTTGGTTTTGTGCGCATTTCAGAAGGTTTGCAGCGTTTTTTGATTTTTCGAAAAATTTGAAATTTTTTTGTTCTAAATTTGACCTGTCCCATCCCTATCAGGACCAGACTCCCAAGCCTTGAGAAGTCACTAATCCCAAGCCTTGAGAAGTCACTTGTCCCAAGCCTTGAGAAGTCACTTGTCCCAAGCCTTGAGAAGTCACTTGTCCAAGCCTTGAGAAGTCACTTGTCCCAAGCCTTGAGAAGTCACTTGTCCCAAGCCTTGAGGAGTCACTTGTCCCAAGCCTTGAGAAGTCACTTGTCCCAAGCCTTGAGAAGTCACTTGTCCCAAGCCTTGATAAGTCACTTGACCCAAGCCTTGAGAAGTCACTTGTCCCAAGCCTTGAGAAGTCACTTGTCCCAAGCCTTGAGAAGTCACTTGTCCCAAGCCTTGAGAAGTCACTTGTCCGAAGCTTTGAAAAGTTCTTGTCCCAAGTCTTGAGAAGTCACTCGTCCCAAGTCTTGAGAAGTCACTCGTTCCAAGTCTTGAGAAGTTCTTGTCCCAAGTCTTGAGAAGTTCTTGTTCCAAATCTTCTCTGCTTGTTGCACTTGCAGCGTTTTTTGATTTTTGGAAAAATTTGAAATTTATTTGTTCTAAATTTGACCTTTCCCATCCCTATCAGGACCAGACTCCCAAGCCTTGAGAAGTTAATTGTCCCAAGCCTAGAGAAGTCACTTGTCCCAAGCCTTGAGAAGTCTCTTGTCCCAAGCCTTGAGAAGTCACTTGTCCCAAGCATTGAGAAGTCACTTGTCCCAAGCCTTGAGAAGTCACTTGTTCCAAGTCTTGAGAAGTCACTTGTCCCAAGCATTGAGAAGTCACTTGTCCCAAGCCTTGAGAAGTCACTTGTCCCAAGCCTTGAGAAGTCACTTGTCCGAAGCCTTGAGAAGTTCTTGTCCCAAGCCTTGAGAAGTCACTTGTCGCAAGCCTTGAGAAGTCACTTGTCTAAAGCCTTGAGAAGTCACTTTTCCCAAGCCTTGAGAAGTCACTTGTCCCAAGCCTTGAGAAGTCACTTGTCCCAAGCCTTGAGTAGTCACTTGTCCCAAGTCTTGAGAAGTCACTTGTCCCAAGCCTTGAGAAGTCACATGTCCCAAGCTTTGAGAAGTCACTTGTCCCAAGCCTTGAGAAGTCACTTGTCCCAAGCCTTGAGAAGTCACTTGTCCCAACCCTTGAGAAGTCACTTGTCCCAAGCCTTGAGAAATCACTTGTCCCAAGCCTTGAGAAGTCACTTGTCTCAAGTCCTGAGAAGTCACTTGTCCCAAGCCTTGAGAAGTCACTTGTCCCAAGCCTTGAGAAGTTCTTGTCCCAAGTCTTGAGAAGTCACTCGTCCCAAGTCTTGAGAAGTCTCTCGTTCCAAGTCTTGAGAAGTTCTTGTCCCAAGTCTTGAGAAGTTCTTGTTCCAAGTCTTCTCTGCTTGTTTAGGGCTGTGCCTCACCCGTCTTTGCTAAATTCAAAATTGTTTCGAAAATTTCGAAAATACTTAGTTTTCTTCGCGTTTCACGCCATTTGCAGCCGTTTTTAAATTTTTAAAATTTCGAAATTTTTTGAAAATTCTCAAAGGGGTACCCCTTTGAGAAATTTCAATTTTTTCGAAAAATTTCGAAAAATAGAAAAACGTTGCAAATCGTCCAAAAAGCGCACAAAACTATGAATTTTTGAAAATTTTCAACTTTTAATTTTTTTCCGAATTTTTCGAATTTTTTTGGTTTTTTGCGCATTTCAGAAGGTTTGCAGCGTTTTTTGATTTTTCGAAAAATTTGAAATTTTTTGTTCTAAATTTGACCTTTCCCATCCCTATCAGGACCAGACTCCCAAGCCTTGAGAAGTCACTTGTCACAAGCCTTGAGAAGTCACATGTCCCAAGCCTTGAGAATTCACTTGTCCCAAGCCTTGAGAAGGCACTTGTCCCAAGCCTTGAAAAGTCACTTGTCCCAAGTCTTGAGAAGTCACTTGTCCCAAGCCTTGAGAAGTCACTTGTCCCAAGCCTTGAGAAGTTCTTGTCCCAAGTCTTGAGAAGTCACTCGTCCCAAGCCTTGAGAAGTCTCTCGTTCCAAGTCTTGAGAAGTTCTTGTCAAAAGTCTTGAGAAGTTCTTGTTCCAAGTCTTCTCTGCTTGTTTAGTTCTGTGCCTCACCCGTCTTTGCTAAATTCAAAATTGTTTCGAATATTTCGAAAATACTTAGTTTACTTCGCGTTTCACGCCATTTGCAGCCGTTTTTAATTTTTTTAAAATTTCGAAATTTTTTGAAAATTCTCAAAGGGGTACCCCTTTGAGAAATTTCAATTTTTTCGAAAAATTTCGAAAAATAGAAAAACGTTGCAAATCGTCCAAAAAGCGCACAAAACTAAGAATTTTTGAAAATTTTCAACTTTTAATTTTTTTCCGAATTTTCCGAATTTTTTTGGTTTTGTGCGCATTTCAGAAGGTTTGCAGCGTTTTTTGATTTTTCGAAAAATTTGAAATTTTTTTGTTCTAAATTTGAACTGTCCCATCCCTATCAGGACCAGACTCCCAAGCCTTGAGAAGTCACTAGTCCCAAGCCTTGAGAAATCACTTGCCCCAAGCCTTGAGAAGTCACTTGTCCCAAGCCTTGAGAAGTCACTTGTCCCAAGCCTTGAGAAGGCACTTGTCCCAAGCCTTGAGAAGTCACATGTCCCAAGCCTTGAGAAGTCACTTGTCCCAAGCCTTGAGAAGTCACTTTTCCCAAGCCTTGAGAAGTCACTTGTCCCAAGCCTTGAGAAGTCATTTGTCCCAAGCCTTGAGAAGTCACTTGTCCCAAGCCTTGAGAACTCACTTGTCCCAAGTATTGAGAAGTCACTTGTCCCAAGCCTTGAGAAGTCACTTGTCCGCAGCCTTGAGAGGTTCTTGTCCCAAGTCTTGAGAGGTCACTCGTCCCAAGTCTTGAGAAGTCACTCGTTCCAAGTCTTGAGAAGTTCTTGTCCCAAGTCTTGAGAAGTTCTGGTTCCAAGTCTTCTCTGCTTGTTTAGGGCTGTGCCTCACCCGTCTTTGCTAAATTCAAAATTGTTTCGAAAATTTCGAAAATACTTAGTTTTCTTCGCGTTTCACGCCATTTGCAGCCGTTTTTAATTTTTTTAAAATTTCGAAATTTTTTGAAAATTCTCAAAGGGGTACCCCTTTGAGAAATTTCAATTTTTTCGAAACATTTCGAAAAATAGAAAAACGTTGCAAATCGTCCAAAAAGCGCACAAAACTAAGAATTTTTGATAATTTTCAACTTTTAATTTTTTTCCGAATTTTCCGAATTTTTTGGTTTTGTGCGCATTTCAGAAGTTTTGCAGCGTTTTTTGATTTTTCGAAAAATTTGAAATTTTTTTGTTCTAAATTTGACCTGTCCCATCCCTATCAGGACCAGTCTCCCAAGCCTTGAGAAGTCACTAATCCCAAGCCTTGAGAAGTCACTTGTCCCAAGCCTTGAGAAGTCACTTGTCCAAGCCTTGAGAAGTCACTTGTCCCAAGCCTTGAGAAGTCACTTGTCCCAAGCCTTGAGGAGTCACTTGTCCCAAGCCTTGAGAAGTCACTTGTCCCAAGCCATGAGAAGTCACTTGTCCCAAGCCTTGAGAAGTCACTTGTCCCAAGCCTTGAGAAGTCAATTGTCTCAAGCCCTGAGAAGTCACTTGTCCCAAGCCTTGAGAAGTCACTTGTCCCAAGCCTTGAGAAGTCACTTGTCCCAAGCCTTGAGAAGTCACTTGTCCCAAGCCTTGAGAAGTCACTTGTCCCCAGTCTTGAGAAGTCACTTGTCCCAAGCCTTGAGAAGTCACTTGTCCGAAGCCTTGAGAAGTTCTTGTCCCAAGTCTTGAGAAGTCACTCGTCCCAAGTCTTGAGAAGTCACTCGTTCCAAGTCTTGAGAAGTTCTTGTCCCATGTCTTGAGAAGTTCTTGTTCCAAGTCTTCTCTGCTTGTTTAGGGCTGTGCCTCACCCGTCTTTGCTAAATTCAAAATTCTTTTGAAAATTTCGAAAATACTTAGCTTTCTTCGCGTTTCACGTCATTTGCAGCCGTTTTTATTTTTTTTAAAATTTCGAAATTTTTTGGAAATTCTCAAAGGGGTACCCCTTTGAGAAATTTCAATTTTTTCGAAACATTTCGAAAAATAGAAAAACGTTGCAAATCGTCCAAAAAGCGCTCAAAACTAAGAATTTTTGATAATTTTCAACTTTTAATTTTTTTCCGAATTTTCCGAATTTTTTTGGTTTTGTGCGCATTTCAGAAGTTTTGCAGCGTTTTTTGATTTTTCGAAAAATTTGAAATTTTTTTGTTCTAAATTTGACCTGTCCCATCCCTATCAGGACCAGTCTCCCAAGCCTTGAGAAGTCACTAATCCCAAGCCTTGAGAAGTCACTTGTCCCAAGCCTTGAGAAGTCACTTGTCCCAAGCCTTGAGAAGTCACTTGTCCCAAGCCTTGAGAAGTCACTTGTCCCAAGCCTTGAGGAGTCACTTGTCCCAAGCCTTGAGAAGTCACTTGTCCCAAGCCATGAGAAGTCACTTGTCCCAAGCCTTGAGAAGTCACTTGTCCCAAGCCTTGAGAAGTCAATTGTCTCAAGCCCTGAGAAGTCACTTGTCCCAAGCCTTGAGAAGTCACTTGTCCCAAGCCTTGAGAAGTCACTTGTCCCAAGCCTTGAGAAGTCACTTGTCCCAAGCCTTGAGAAGTCACTTGTCCCCAGTCTTGAGAAGTCACTTGTCCCAAGCCTTGAGAAGTCACTTGTCCGAAGCCTTGAGAAGTTCTTGTCCCAAGTCTTGAGAAGTCACTCGTCCCAAGTCTTGAGAAGTCACTCGTTCCAAGTCTTGAGAAGTTCTTGTCCCATGTCTTGAGAAGTTCTTGTTCCAAGTCTTCTCTGCTTGTTTAGGGCTGTGCCTCACCCGTCTTTGCTAAATTCAAAATTCTTTTGAAAATTTCGAAAATACTTAGCTTTCTTCGCGTTTCACGTCATTTGCAGCCGTTTTTATTTTTTTTAAAATTTCGAAATTTTTTGGAAATTCTCAAAGGGGTACCCCTTTGAGAAATTTCAATTTTTTCGAAAAATTTCGAAAAATAGAAAAACGTTGCAAATCGTCCAAAAAGCTCACAAAACTAAGAATTTTTGATAATTTTCAACTTTTAATTTTTTTCCGAATTTTCCGAATTTTTTGGTTTTGTGCGCATTTCAGAAGTTTTGCAGCGTTTTTTGATTTTTCGAAAAATTTGAAATTTTTTTCTTCTAAATTTGACCTGTCCCATCCCTATCAGGACCAGACTCCCAAGCCTTGAGAAGTCACTAATCCCAAGCCTTGAGAAGTCACTTGTCCCAAGCCTTGAGAAGTCACTTGTCCCAAGCCTTGAGAAGTCACTTGTCCCAAGCCTTGAGAAGTCACTTGTCCCAAGCCTTGAGAAGTCACTTGTCCCAAGCCTTGAGGAGTCACTTGTCCCAAGCCTTGAGAAGTCACTTGTCCCAAGCCATGAGAAGTCACTTGTCCCAAGCCTTGATAAGTCACTTGTCCCAAGCCTTGAGAAGTCACTTTTCCCAAGCCTTGAGAAGTCACTTGTCCCAAGCCTTGAGAAGTCACTTGTCCCAAGCCTTGAGAAGTCACTTGTCCGAAGCTTTGAAAGTTCTTGTCCCAAGTCTTGAGAAGTCACTCGTCCCAAGTCTTGAGAAGTCACTCGTTCCAAGTCTTGAGAAGTTCTTGTCCCAAGTCTTGAGAAGTTCTTGTTCCAAGTCTTCTCTGCTTGTTTAGGGCTGTGCCTCACCCGCCTTTGCTAAATTCAAAATTGTTTCGAAAATTTCGAAAATACTTAGTTTTCTTCGCGTTTCACGCCATTTGCAGCCGTTTTTAATTTTTTTAAAATTTCGAAATTTTTTGAAAATTCTCAAAGGGGTACCCCTTTGAGAAATTTTAATTTTTTCGAAACATTTCGAAAAATAGAAAAACGTTGCAAATCGTCCAAAAAGCGCACAAAACTAAGAATTTTTGATAATTTTCAACTTTTAATTTTTTTCCGAATTTTCCGAATTTTTTTGGTTTTGTGCGCATTTCAGAAGTTTTGCAGCGTTTTCTGATTTTTCGAAAAATTTGAAATTTTTTTGTTCTAAATTTGACCTGTCCCATCCCTATCAGGACCAGTCTCCCAAGCCTTGAGAAGTCACTAATCCCAAGCCTTGAGAAGTCACTTGTCCCAAGCCTTGAGAAGTCACTTGTCCCAAGCCTTGAGAAGTCACTTGTCCCAAGCCTTGAGAAGTCACTTGTCCCAAGCCTTGAGGAGTCACTTGTCCCAAGCCTTGAGAAGTCACTTGTCCCAAGCCATGAGAAGTCACTTGTCCCAAGCCTTGAGAAGTCACTTGTCCCAAGCCTTGAGAAGTCAATTGTCTCAAGCCCTGAGAAGTCACTTGTCCCAAGCCTTGAGAAGTCACTTGTCCCAAGCCTTGAGAAGTCACTTGTCCCAAGCCTTGAGAAGTCACTTGTCCCAAGCCTTGAGAAGTCACTTGTCCCCAGTCTTGAGAAGTCACTTGTCCCAAGCCTTGAGAAGTCACTTGTCCGAAGCCTTGAGAAGTTCTTGTCCCAAGTCTTGAGAAGTCACTCGTCCCAAGTCTTGAGAAGTCACTCGTTCCAAGTCTTGAGAAGTTCTTGTCCCATGTCTTGAGAAGTTCTTGTTCCAAGTCTTCTCTGCTTGTTTAGGGCTGTGCCTCACCCGTCTTTGCTAAATTCAAAATTCTTTTGAAAATTTCGAAAATACTTAGCTTTCTTCGCGTTTCACGTCATTTGCAGCCGTTTTTATTTTTTTTAAAATTTCGAAATTTTTTGGAAATTCTCAAAGGGGTACCCCTTTGAGAAATTTCAATTTTTTCGAAACATTTCGAAAAATAGAAAAACGTTGCAAATCGTCCAAAAAGCGCACAAAACTAAGAATTTTTGATAATTTTCAACTTTTAATTTTTTTCCGAATTTTCCGAATTTTTTTGGTTTTGTGCGCATTTCAGAAGTTTTGCAGCGTTTTTTGATTTTTCGAAAAATTTGAAATTTTTTTGTTCTAAATTTGACCTGTCCCATCCCTATCAGGACCAGTCTCCCAAGCCTTGAGAAGTCACTAATCCCAAGCCTTGAGAAGTCACTTGTCCCAAGCCTTGAGAAGTCACTTGTCCCAAGCCTTGAGAAGTCACTTGTCCCAAGCCTTGAGGAGTCACTTGTCCCAAGCCTTGAGAAGTCACTTGTCCCAAGCCATGAGAAGTCACTTGTCCCAAGCCTTGAGAAGTCACTTGTCCCAAGCCTTGAGAAGTCAATTGTCTCAAGCCCTGAGAAGTCACTTGTCCCAAGCCTTGAGAAGTCACTTGTCCCAAGCCTTGAGAAGTCACTTGTCCCAAGCCTTGAGAAGTCACTTGTCCCAAGCCTTGAGAAGTCACTTGTCCCAAGCCTTGAGGAGTCACTTGTCCCAAGCCTTGAGAAGTCACTTGTCCCAAGCCATGAGAAGTCACTTGTCCCAAGCCTTGATAAGTCACTTGTCCCAAGCCTTGAGAAGTCACTTTTCCCAAGCCTTGAGAAGTCACTTGTCCCAAGCCTTGAGAAGTCACTTGTCCCAAGCCTTGAGAAGTCACTTGTCCGAAGCTTTGAAAGTTCTTGTCCCAAGTCTTGAGAAGTCACTCGTCCCAAGTCTTGAGAAGTCACTCGTTCCAAGTCTTGAGAAGTTCTTGTCCCAAGTCTTGAGAAGTTCTTGTTCCAAGTCTTCTCTGCTTGTTTAGGGCTGTGCCTCACCCGCCTTTGCTAAATTCAAAATTGTTTCGAAAATTTCGAAAATACTTAGTTTTCTTCGCGTTTCACGCCATTTGCAGCCGTTTTTAATTTTTTTAAAATTTCGAAATTATTTGAAAATTCTCAAAGGGGTACCCCTTTGAGAAATTTCAATTTTTTCGAAAAATTTCGAAAAATAGAAAAACGTTGCAAATCGTCCAAAAAGCGCACAAAACTAAGAATTTTTGATAATTTTCAACTTTTAATTTTTTTCCGAATTTTCCGAATTTTTTTGGTTTTGTGCGCATTTCAGAAGGTTTGCAGCGTTTTTTGATTTTTCGAAAAATTTGAAATTTTTTTGTTCTAAATTTGACCTGTCCCATCCCTATCAGGACCAGACTCCCAAGCCTTGAGAAGTCACTAATCCCAAGCCTTGAGAAGTCACTTGTCCCAAGCCTTGAGAAGTCACTTGTCCCAAGCCTTGAGAAGTCACTTGTCCAAGCCTTGAGAAGTCACTTGTCCCAAGCCTTGAGAAGTCACTTGTCCCAAGCCTTGAGGAGTCACTTGTCCCAAGCCTTGAGAAGTCACTTGTCCCAAGCCTTGAGAAGTCACTTGTCCCAAGCCTTGATAAGTCACTTGTCCCAAGCCTTGAGAAGTCACTTGTCCCAAGCCTTGAGAAGTCACTTGTCCCAAGCCTTGAGAAGTCACTTGTCCCAAGCCTTGAGAAGTCACTTGTCCGAAGCTTTGAAAAGTTCTTATCCCAAGTCTTGAGAAGTCACTCGTCCCAAGTCTTGAGAAGTCACTCGTTCCAAGACTTGAGAAGTTCTTGTCCCAAGTCTTGAGAAGTTCTTGTTCCAAATCTTCTCTGCTTGTTGCACTTGCAGCGTTTTTTGATTTTTGGAAAAATTTGAAATTTATTTGTTCTAAATTTGACCTTTCCCATCCCTATCAGGACCAGACTCCCAAGCCTTGAGAAGTTAATTGTCCCAAGCCTAGAGAAGTCACTTGTCCCAAGCCTTGAGAAGTCTCTTGTCCCAAGCCTTGAGAAGTCACTTGTCCCAAGCATTGAGAAGTCACTTGTCCCAAGCCTTGAGAAGTCACTTGTTCCAAGTCTTGAGAAGTCACTTGTCCCAAGCATTGAGAAGTCACTTGTCCCAAGCCTTGAGAAGTCACTTGTCCCAAGCCTTGAGAAGTCACTTGTCCGAAGCCTTGAGAAGTTCTTGTCCCAAGCCTTGAGAAGTCACTTGTCGCAAGCCTTGAGAAGTCACTTGTCTAAAGCCTTGAGAAGTCACTTTTCCCAAGCCTTGAGAAGTCACTTGTCCCAAGCCTTGAGAAGTCACTTGTCCCAAGCCTTGAGTAGTCACTTGTCCCAAGTCTTGAGAAGTCACTTGTCCCAAGCCTTGAGAAGTCACATGTCCCAAGCTTTGAGAAGTCACTTGTCCCAAGCCTTGAGAAGTCACTTGTCCCAAGCCTTGAGAAGTCTCTTGTCCCAAGCCTTGAGAAGTCACTTGTCCCAACCCTTGAGAAGTCACTTGTCCCAAGCCTTGAGAAATCACTTGTCCCAAGCCTTGAGAAGTCACTTGTCCCAAGTCCTGAGAAGTCACTTGTCCCAAGCCTTGAGAAGTCACTTGTCCCAAGCCTTGAGAAGTTCTTGTCCCAAGTCTTGAGAAGTCACTCGTCCCAAGTCTTGAGAAGTCTCTCGTTCCAAGTCTTGAGAAGTTCTTGTCCCAAGTCTTGAGAAGTTCTTGTTCCAAGTCTTCTCTGCTTGTTTAGGGCTGTGCCTCACCCGTCTTTGCTAAATTCAAAATTGTTTCGAAAATTTCGAAAATACTTAGTTTTCTTCGCGTTTCACGCCATTTGCAGCCGTTTTTAAATTTTTAAAATTTCGAAAATTTTTGAAAATTCTCAAAGGGGTACCCCTTTGAGAAATTTCAATTTTTTCGAAAAATTTCGAAAAATAGAAAAACGTTGCAAATCGTCCAAAAAGCGCACAAAAATAAGAATTTTTGAAAATTTTCAACTTTTAATTTTTTTCCGAATTTTTCGAATTTTTTTGGTTTTTTGCGCATTTCAGAAGGTTTGCAGCGTTTTTTGATTTTTCGAAAAATTTGAAATTTTTTGTTCTAAATTTGACCTTTCCCATCCCTATCAGGACCAGACTCCCAAGCCTTGAGAATTTAATTGTCCCAAGCCTTGAGAAGTCACTTGTCCCAAGCCTTGAGAAGTCTCTTGTCCCAAGCCTTGAGAAGTCACTTGTCCCTAGCCTTGAGAAGTCACTTGTCCCAAGCCTTGAGAAGTCACTTGTCCCAAGTCTTGAGAAGTCACTTGTCCCAAGCCTTGAGAAGTCACTTGTCCCAAGCCTTGAGAAGTCACTTGTCCGAAGCCTTGAGAAGTTCTTGTCCCAAACCTTGAGAAGTCACTTGTCCCAAGCCTTGAGAAGTCACTTGTCCCAAGCCTTGAGAAGTCACTTGTCCCAAGCCTTGAGAAGTCACTTGTCCCAAGCCTTGAGTAGTCACTTGTCCCAAGTCTTGAGAAGTCACTTGTCCCAAGCCTTGAGAAGTCACTTGTCCCAAGCTTTGAGAAGTCACTTGTCCCAAGCCTTGAGTAGTCACTTGTCCCAAACCTTGAGAAGTGACTTTACCCAAGGCTTGAGATGGCACTTGTCCCAAGCCTTGAGAAGTCACTTGCCCCAAACCTTGAGAAGTCACTTGCCCCAAGCCTTGAGAAGTCACTTGTCCCAAGCCTTGAGAAGTCACATGTCCCAAGCCTTGAGAAGTCACTTGTCCCAAGCCTTGAGAAGTCACTTGTCCCAAGCCTTGAGAAGTCACTTGTCCCAAGCCTTGAGAAGTCACTTGTCCCAAGCCTTGAGAAGTCACTTGTCCCAAGACTTGAGAAATCACTTGTCCCAAGCCTTGAGAAGTCACTTGTCCCAAGCCTTGAGAAGTCACTTGTCCCAAGCCTTGAGAAGTCACTTGTCCCAAGCCTTGAGAAGTCACTTTTCCCAAGCCTTGAGAAGTTCTTGTCCCAAGTCTTGAGAAGTCACTTGTCCAAAGCCTTGAGAAGTCACTTGTCCCAAGCCTTGAGAAGTCACTTGTCCCAAGCCTTGAGAAGTCACTTGTCCCAAGCCTTGAGAAGTCACTTTTCCCAAGCCTTGAGAAGTCACTTGTCCCAAGCCTTGAAAATTTCTTGTCCCAAGACTTGAGAAGTCACTCGTCCCAAGTCTTGAGAAGTCACTCGTTCCAAGTCTTGAGAAGTTCTTGTCCCAAGTCTTGAGAAGTTTTTGTTCCAAGTCTTCTCTGCTTGTTTAGGGCTGTGCCTCACCGGTCTTTGCTAAATTCAAAATTGTTTTGAAAATTTCGAAAATACTTAGTTTTCTTCGCGTTTGACGCCATTTGCAGCCGTTTTTAATTTTTTTAAAATTTCGAAATTTTTTGAAAATTCTCAAAGGGGTACCCCTTTGAGAAATTTCAATTTTTTCGAAGAATTTCGAAAAATAGAAAAACGTTGCAAATCGTCCAAAAAGCGCACAAAACTAAGAATTTTTGAAAATTTTCAACTTTTAATTTTTTTCCGAATTTTCCGAATTTTTTTGGTTTTGTGCGCATTTCAGAAGGTTTGCAGCGTTTTATGATTTTTCGAAAAATTTGAAATTTTTTTGTTCTAAATTTCACCTGTCCCATCCCTATCAGGACCAGACTCCCAAGAATTGAGAAGTCACTTGTCCCAAGCCTTGAGAAGTCACTTGTCCCAAGCCTTGAGAAGTCACTTGTTTCAAGCCTTGAGAAGTCACTTGTCCCAAGCCTTGAGAAGTCACTTGTCCCAAGCCTTGAGAAGTCACTTGTCCCAAGCCTTGAGAAGTCACTTGTCCCAAGCTTTGAGAAGTCACTTGTCCCAAGCTTTGAGTAGTCACTTGTCCCAAACCTTGAGAAGTGACTTTACCCAAGGCTTGAGATGGCACTTGTCCCAAGCCTTGAGAAGTCACTTGCCCCAAACCTTGAGAAGTCACTTGCCCCAAACCTTGAGAAGTCACTTGCCCCAAGCCTTGAGAAGTCACTTGTCCCAAGCCTTGAGAAGTCACTTGTCCCAAGCCTTGAGAAGTCACTTGTCCCAAGCCTTGAGAAGTCACTTGTCCCAAGCCTTGAGAAGTCACTTGTCCCAAGCCTTGAGAAGTCACTTGTCCCAAGACTTGAGAAATCACTTGTCCCAACCCTTGAGAAGTCACTTGTCCCAAGCCTTGAGAAGTCACTTGTCCCAAGCCTTGAGAAGTCACTTGTCCAAAGCCTTGAGAAGTCACTTGTCCCAAGCCTTGAGAAGTCACTTGTCCGAAGCCTTGAGAAGTTCTTGTCCCAAGTCTTGAGAAGTCACTCGTCCCAAGTCTTGAGAAGTCACTCGTTCCAAGTCTTCAGAAGTTCTTGTCCCAAGTCTTGAGAAGTTCTTGTTCCAAGTCTTCTCTGCTTGTTTAGGGCTGTGGCTCACCCGTCTTTGCTAAATTCAAAATTGTTTCGAAAATTTCGAAAATACTTAGTTTTCTTCGCGTTTCACGCCATTTGCAGCCGTTTTTAATTTTTTTAAAATTTCGAAATTTTTCGAAAATTCTCAAAGGGGTACCCCTTTGAGAAATTTCAATTTTTTCGAAAAATTTCGAAAAATAGGAAAACGTTGCAAATCGTCCAAAAAGCGCACAAAACTAAGAATTTTTGATAATTTTCAACTTTTAATTTTTTTCCGAATTTTTTTGGTTTTGTGCGCATTTCAGAAGGTTTGCAGCGTTTTTTGATTTATCGAAAAATTTGAAATTTTTTTGTTCTAAATTTGACCTGTTCCATCCCTATCAGGACCAGACTCCCAAGCCTTGAGAAGTCACTTGTCCCAAGCCTTGAGAAGTCACTTGTCCCAAGCCTTGAGAAGTCACTTTTCCGAAGCCTTGAGAAGTTCTTGTCCCAAGTCTTGAGAAGTCACTTGTCCAAAGCCTTGAGAAGTCACTTGTCCCAAGCCTTGAGAAGTCACTTGTCCCAAGCCTTGAGAAGTCACTTGTCCCAAGCCTTGAGAAGTCACTTTTCCCAAGCCTTGAGAAGTCACTTGTCCCAAGCCTTGAAAATTTCTTGTCCCAAGACTTGAGAAGTCACTCGTCCCAAGTCTTGAGAAGTCACTCGTTCCAAGTCTTGAGAAGTTCTTGTCCCAAGTCTTGAGAAGTTTTTGTTCCAAGTCTTCTCTGCTTGTTTAGGGCTGTGCCTCACCGGTCTTTGCTAAATTCAAAATTGTTTTGAAAATTTCGAAAATACTTAGTTTTCTTCGCGTTTGACGCCATTTGCAGCCGTTTTTAATTTTTTTAAAATTTCGAAATTTTTTGAAAATTCTCAAAGGGGTACCCCTTTGAGAAATTTCAATTTTTTCGAAGAATTTCGAAAAATAGAAAAACGTTGCAAATCGTCCAAAAAGCGCACAAAACTAAGAATTTTTGAAAATTTTCAACTTTTAATTTTTTTCCGAATTTTCCGAATTTTTTTGGTTTTGTGCGCATTTCAGAAGGTTTGCAGCGTTTTATGATTTTTCGAAAAATTTGAAATTTTTTTGTTCTAAATTTCACCTGTCCCATCCCTATCAGGACCAGACTCCCAAGAATTGAGAAGTCACTTGTCCCAAGCCTTGAGAAGTCACTTGTCCCAAGCCTTGAGAAGTCACTTGTTTCAAGCCTTGAGAAGTCACTTGTCCCAAGCCTTGAGAAGTCACTTGTCCCAAGCCTTGAGAAGTCACTTGTCCCAAGCCTTGAGAAGTCACTTGTCCCAAGCTTTGAGAAGTCACTTGTCCCAAGCTTTGAGTAGTCACTTGTCCCAAACCTTGAGAAGTGACTTTACCCAAGGCTTGAGATGGCACTTGTCCCAAGCCTTGAGAAGTCACTTGCCCCAAACCTTGAGAAGTCACTTGCCCCAAACCTTGAGAAGTCACTTGCCCCAAGCCTTGAGAAGTCACTTGTCCCAAGCCTTGAGAAGTCACTTGTCCCAAGCCTTGAGAAGTCACTTGTCCCAAGCCTTGAGAAGTCACTTGTCCCAAGCCTTGAGAAGTCACTTGTCCCAAGCCTTGAGAAGTCACTTGTCCCAAGACTTGAGAAATCACTTGTCCCAACCCTTGAGAAGTCACTTGTCCCAAGCCTTGAGAAGTCACTTGTCCCAAGCCTTGAGAAGTCACTTGTCCCAAGCCTTGAGAAGTCACTTGTCCCAAGCCTTGAGAAGTCACTTGTCCGAAGCCTTGAGAAGTTCTTGTCCCAAGTCTTGAGAAGTCACTCGTCCCAAGTCTTGAGAAGTCACTCGTTCCAAGTATTCAGAAGTTCTTGTCCCAAGTCTTGAGAAGTTCTTGTTCCAAGTCTTCTCTGCTTGTTTAGGGCTGTGGCTCACCCGTCTTTGCTAAATTCAAAATTGTTTCGAAAATTTCGAAAATACTTAGTTTTCTTCGCGTTTCACGCCATTTGCAGCCGTTTTTAATTTTTTTAAAATTTCGAAATTTTTTGAAAATTCTCAAAGGGGTACCCCTTTGAGAAATTTCAATTTTTTCGAAAAATTTCGAAAAATAAAAAATTGTTGCAAATCGTCCAAAAAGCGCACAAAACTAAGAATTTTTGATAATTTTCAACTTTTAATTTTTTTCCGAATTTTCCAAATTTTTTTAATTATGTGCGCATTTCAGAAGGTTTGCAGCGTTTTTTGATTTTTCGAAAAATTTGAAATTTTTTGTTCTAAATTTCACCTGTCCCATCCCTATCAGGACCAGACTCCCAAGCCTTGAGAAGTCACTTGTCTCACGCCTTGAGAAGTCACTTGTCCCAAGCCTTGAGAAGTCACTTGTCCCAAGCCTTGAGAAGTCACTTGTCCCAAGCCTTGAGAAGTCACTTTTCCCAAGCCTTGAGAAGTCACTTGTCCCAAGCTTTGAGAAGTCACTTGTCCCAAGCCTTGAGAAGTCACTTGTCACAAGCCTTGAGAAGTCACATGTCCCAAGCCTTGAGAATTCACTTGTCCCAAGCCTTGAGAAGTCACTTGTCCCAAGCCTTGAAAAGTCACTTGTCCCAAGTCTTGAGAAGTCACTTGTCCCAAGCCTTGAGAAGTCACTTGTCCCAAGCCTTGAGAAGTTCTTGTCCCAAGTCTTGAGAAGTCACTCGTCCCAAGCCTTGAGAAGTCTCTCGTTCCAAGTCTTGAGAAGTTCTTGTCAAATGTCTTGAGAAGTTCTTGTTCCAAGTCTTCTCTGCTTGTTTAGGGCTGTGCCTCACCCGTCTTTGCTAAATTCAAAATTGTGTCGAAAATTTCGAAAATACTTAGTTTTCTTCGCGTTTCACGCCATTTGCAGCCGTTTTTAATTTTTTAAAATTTCGAAATTTTTTGAAAATTCTCAAAGGGGTACCCCTGTGAGAAATTTCAATTTTTTCGAAAAATTTCGAAAAATAGAAAAACGTTGCAAATCGTCCAAAAAGCGCACAAAACTAAGAATTTTTGAAAATTTTCAACTTTTAATTTTTTTCCGAATTTTCCGAATTTTTTTGGTTTTGTGCGCATTTCAGAAGGTTTGCAGCGTTTTTTGATTTTTCGAAAAATTTGAAATTTTTTTGTTCTAAATTTGAACTGTCCCATCCCTGTCAGGACCAGACTCCCAAGCCTTGAGAAGTCACTAGTCCCAAGCCTTGAGAAATCACTTGCCCCAAGCCTTGAGAAGTCACTTGTCCCAAGCCTTGAGAAGTCACTTGTCCCAAGCCTTGAGAAGTCACTTGTCCCAAGCCTTGAGAAGTCACATGTCCCAAGCCTTGAGAAGTCACTTGTCCCAAGCCTTGAGAAGTCACTTGTCCCAAGCCTTGAGAAGTCACTTGTCCCAAGTATTGAGAAGTCACTTGTCCCAAGCCTTGAGAAGTCACTTGTCCGCAGCCTTGAGAGGTTCTTGTCCCAAGTCTTGAGAGGTCACTCGTCCCAAGTCTTGAGAAGTCACTCGTTCCAAGTCTTGAGAAGTTCTTGTCCCAAGTCTTGAGAAGTTCTTGTTCCAAGTCTTCTCTTCTTGTTTAGGGCTGTGCCTCACCCGTCTTTGCTAAATTCAAAATTGTTTCGAAAATTTCGAAAATACTTAGTTTTCTTCGCGTTTCACGCCATTTGCAGCCGTTTTTAATTTTTTTAAAATTTCGAAATTTTTTGAAAATTCTCAAAGGGGTACCCCTTTGAGAAATTTCAATTTTTTCGAAAAATTTCGAAAAATAGAAAAACGTTGCAAATCGTCCAAAAAGCGCACAAAACTAAGAATTTTTGATAATTTTCAACTTTTAATTTTTTTCCGAATTTTTTTGGTTTTGTGCGCATTTCAGAAGGTTTGCAGCGTTTTTTGATTTATCGAAAAATTTGAAATTTTTTTGTTCTAAATTTGACCTGTTCCATCCCTATCAGGACCAGACTCCCAAGCCTTGAGAAGTCACTTGTCCCAAGCCTTGAGAAGTCACTTGTCCCAAGCCTTGAGAAGTCACTTGTCAAAAGCCTTGATAAGTCACTTGTCCCAAGCCTTGAGAAGACACTTGCCCAAGCCTTGAGAAGTCACTTGTCCCAAGCCTTGAGAAGTCACTTGTCCCAAGCCTTGAGAAGTCACTTTTCCGAAGCCTTGAGAAGTTCTTGTCCCAAGTCTTGAGAAGTCACTTGTCCAAAGCCATGAGAAGTCACTTGTCCCAAGCCTTGAGAAGTCACTTGTCCCAAGCCTTGAGAAGTCACTTGTCCCAAGCCTTGAGAAGTCACTTTTCCCAAGCCTTGAGAAGTCACTTGTCCCAAGCCTTGAAAATTTCTTGTCCCAAGACTTGAGAAGTCACTCGTCCCAAGTCTTGAGAAGTCACTCGTTCCAAGTCTTGAGAAGTTCTTGTCCCAAGTCTTGAGAAGTTTTTGTTCCAAGTCTTCTCTGCTTGTTTAGGGCTGTGCCTCACCGGTCTTTGCTAAATTCAAAATTGTTTTGAAAATTTCGAAAATATTTAGTTTTCTTCGCGTTTGACGCCATTTGCAGCCGTTTTTAATTTTTTTAAAATTTCGAAATTTTTTGAAAATTCTCAAAGGGGTACCCCTTTGAGAAATTTCAATTTTTTCGAAGAATTTCGAAAAATAGAAAAACGTTGCAAATCGTCCAAAAAGCGCACAAAACTAAGAATTTTTGAAAATTTTCAACTTTTAATTTTTTTCCGAATTTTCCGAATTTTTTTGGTTTTGTGCGCATTTCAGAAGGTTTGCAGCGTTTTATGATTTTTCGAAAAATTTGAAATTTTTTTGTTCTAAATTTCACCTGTCCCATCCCTATCAGGACCAGACTCCCAAGAATTGAGAAGTCACTTGTCCCAAGCCTTGAGAAGTCACTTGTCCCAAGCCTTGAGAAGTCACTTGTTTCAAGCCTTGAGAAGTCACTTGTCCCAAGCCTTGAGAAGTCACTTGTCCCAAGCCTTGAGAAGTCACTTGTCCCAAGCCTTGAGAAGTCACTTGTCCCAAGCCTTGAGAAGTAACTTGTCCCAAGTCCTGAGAAGTCACTTGTCCCAAGCCTTGGGAAGTCACTTGTCCCAAGCCTTCAGAAGTTCTTGTCCCAAGTCTTGAGAAGTCACTCGTCCCAAGTCTTGAAAATTCTCTCGTTCCAAGTCTTGAGAAGTTCTTGTCCCAAGTCTTGAGAAGTTTTTGTTCCAAGTCTTCTCTGCTTGTTTAGGGCTGTGCCTCACCGGTCTTTGCTAAATTCAAAATTGTTTTGAAAATTTCGAAAATACTTAGTTTTCTTCGCGTTTCACGCCATTTGCAGCCGTTTTTAATTTTTTTAAAATTTCGAAATTTTTTGAAAATTCTCAAAGGGGTACCCCTTTGAGAAATTTCAATTTTTTCGAAAAATAGAAAAACGTTGCAAATCGTCCAAAAAGCGCACAAAACTAAGAATTTTTGAAAATTTTCAACTTTTAATTTTTTTCCGAATTTTCCGAATTTTTTTGGTTTTGTGCGCATTTCAGAAGGTTTGCAGCGTTTTTTGATTTTTCGAAAAATTTGAAATTTTTTTGTTCTAAATTTGAACTGTCCCATCCCTATCAGGACCAGACTCCCAAGACATGAGAAGTCACTAGTCCCAAGCCTTGAGAAATCACTTGCCCCAAGCCTTGAGAAGTCACTTGTCCCAAGCCTTGAGAAGTCACTTGTCCCAAGCCTTGAGAAGTCTCTTGTCCCAAGCCTTGAGAAGTCACTTGTCCCTAGCCTTGAGAAGTCACTTGTCCCAAGCCTTGAGAAGTCACTTGTCCCAAGCCTTGAGAAGTCACTTGTCCGAAGCATTGAGAAGTACTTGTCCCAAGCCTTGAGAAGTCACTTGTCCCAAGTCTTGAGAAGTCACTTGTCCCAAGCCTTGAGAAATCACTTGTCCCAAGCCTTGAGAAGTCACTTGTCCCAAGCCTTGAGAAGTCACTTGTCCGAAGCCTTGAGAAGTTCTTGTCCCAAGCCTTGAGAAGTCACTTGTCCCAAGCCTTGAGAAGTCACTTGTCCCAAGCCTTGAGAAGTCACTTGTCCCAAGCCTTGAGAAGTCACTTGTCCCAAGCCTTGAGAAGTCACTTGTCCCAAGCCTTGAGTAGTCACTTGTCCCAAGTCTTGAGAAGTCACTTGTCCCAAGCCTTGAGAAGTCACTTGTCCCAAGCTTTGAGAAGTCACTTGTCCCAAGCCTTGAGTAGTCACTTGTCCCAAACCTTGAGAAGTGACTTTACCAAAGGCTTGAGATGGCATTTGTCCCAAGCCTTGAGAAGTCACTTGCCCCAAACCTTGAGAAGTCACTTGCCCCAAGCCTTGAGAAGTCACTTGTCCCAAGCCTTGAGAAGTCACTTGTCCCAAGCCTTGAGAAGTCACTTGTCCCAAGCCTTGAGAAGTCACTTGTCCCAAGCCTTGAGAAGTCACTTGTCCCAAGCCTTGAGAAGTCACTTGTCCCAAGAATTGAGAAATCACTTGTCCCAAGCCTTGAGAAGTCACTTGTCCCAAGCCTTGAGAAGTCACTTGTCCCAAGCCTTGAGAAGTCACTTGTCCCAAGCCTTGAGAAGTCACTTGTCCCAAGCCTTGAGAAGTCACTTGTCCGAAGCCTTGAGAAGTTCTTGTCCCAAGTCTTGAGAAGTCACTCGTCCCAAGTCTTGAGAAGTCACTCGTTCCAAGTATTCAGAAGTTCTTGTCCCAAGTCTTGAGAAGTTCTTGTTCCAAGTCTTCTCTGCTTGTTTAGGGCTGTGGCTCACCCGTCTTTGCTAAATTCAAAATTGTTTCGAAAATTTCGAAAATACTTAGTTTTCTTCGCGTTTCACGCCATTTGCAGCCGTTTTTAATTTTTTTAAAATTTCGAAATTTTTTGAAAATTCTCAAAGGGGTACCCCTTTGAGAAATTTCAATTTTTTCGAAAAATTTCGAAAAATAGAAAAACGTTGCAAATCGTCCAAAAAGCGCACAAAACTAAGAATTTTTGAAAATTTTCAACTTTTAATTTTTTTCCGAATTTTCCGAATTTTTTTGGTTTTGTGCGCATTTCAGAAGGTTTGCAGCGTTTTTTGATTTTACGAAAAATTTGAAATTTTTTTGTTCTAAATTTGACCTGTCCCATCCCTATCAGGACCAGACTCCCAAGCCTTGAGAAGTCACTTGTCCCAAGCCTTGAGAAGTCACTTGTCCCAAGCCTTGAGAAATCACTTGTCCCAAGCCTTGGGAAGTCACTTGCCCAAGCCTAGAGAAGTCACTTGTCCCAAGCCTTGAGGAGTCACTTGTCCCAAGCCTTGAGAAGTCACTTGTCCCAAGCCTTGATAAGTCACTTGTCCCGAGCCTTGAGAAGTCACTTGTCCCAAGCCTTGAGAAGTCAGTTGTCCCAAGCCTTGAGAAGTCACTTGTCCCAAGCCTTGAGAAGTCACTTGTCCGAAGCTTTGAAAAGTTCTTGTCCCAAGTCTTGAGAAGACACTCGTCCCAAGTCTTGAGAAGTTACTCGTTCCAAGTCTTGAGAAGTTCTTGTCCCAAGTCTTGAGAAGTTCTTGTTCCAAGTCTTCTCTGCTTGTTTAGGGCTGTGCCTCACCCGCCTTTGCTAAATTCAAAATTGTTTCGAAAATTTCGAAAATACTTAGTTTTCTTCGCGTTTCACGCCATTTGCAGCCGTTTTTAATTTTTTTAAAATTTCTAAATTATTTGAAAATTCTCAAAGGGGTACCCCTTTGAGAAATTTCAATTTTTTCGAAAAATTTCGAAAAATAGAAAAACGTTGCAAATCGTCCAAAAAGCGCACAAAACTAAGAATTTTTGATAATTTTCAACTTTTAATTTTTTTCCGAATTTTCCGAATTTTTTGGTTTTGTGCGCATTTCAGAAGGTTTGCAGCGTTTTTTGATTTTTCGAAAAATTTGAAATTTTTTTGTTCTAAATTTGACCTGTCCCATCCCTATCAGGACCAGACCCCCAAGCCTTGAGAAGTCACTAATCCCAAGCCTTGAGAAGTCACTTGTCCCAAGCCTTGAGAAGTCACTTGTCCCAAGCCTTGAGAAGTCACTTGTCCAAGCCTTGAGAAGTCACTTGTCCCAAGCCTTGAGAAGTCACTTGTCCCAAGCCTTGAGGAGTCACTTGTCCCAAGCCTTGAGAAGTCACTTGTCCCAAGCCTTGAGAAGTCACTTGTCCCAAGCCTTGATAAGTCACTTGTCCCAAGCCTTGAGAAGTCACTTGTCCCAAGCCTTGAGAAGTCACTTGTCCCAAGCCTTGAGAAGTCACTTGTCCCAAGCCTTGAGAAGTCACTTGTCCGAAGCTTTGAAAAGTTCTTGTCCCAAGTCTTGAGAAGTCACTCGTCCCAAGTCTTGAGAAGTCACTCGTTCCAAGTCTTGAGAAGTTCTTGTCCCAAGTCTTGAGAAGTTCTTGTTCCAAATCTTCTCTGCTTGTTGCACTTGCAGCGTTTTTTGATTTTTGGAAAAACTTGAAATTTATTTGTTCTAAATTTGACCTTTCCCATCCCTATCAGGACCAGACTCCCAAGCCTTGAGAAGTTAATTGTCCCAAGCCTAGAGAAGTCACTTGTCCCAAGCCTTGAGAAGTCTCTTGTCCCAAGCTTTGAGAAGTCACTTGTCCCAAGCATTGAGAAGTCACTTGTCCCAAGCCTTGAGAAGTCACTTGTTCCAAGTCTTGAGAAGTCACTTGTCCCAAGCATTGAGAAGTCACTTGTCCCAAGCCTTGAGAAGTCACTTGTCCCAAGCCTTGAGAAGTCACTTGTCCGAAGCCTTGAGAAGTTCTTGTCCCAAGCCTTGAGAAGTCACTTGTCGCAAGCCTTGAGAAGTCACTTGTCTAAAGCCTTGAGAAGTCACTTTTCCCAAGCCTTGAGAAGTCACTTGTCCCAAGCCTTGAGAAGTCACTTGTCCCAAGCCTTGAGTAGTCACTTGTCCCAAGTCTTGAGAAGTCACTTGTCCCAAGCCTTGAGAAGTCACATGTCCCAAGCTTTGAGAAGTCATTTGTCCCAAGCCTTGAGAAGTCACTTGTCCCAAGCCTTGAGAAGTCACTTGTCCCAAGCCTTGAGAAGTCACTTGTCCCAACCCTTGAGAAGTCACTTGTCCCAAGCCTTGAGAAATCACTTGTCCCAAGCCTTGAGAAGTCACTTGTCCCAAGTCCTGAGAAGTCACTTGTCCCAAGCCTTGAGAAGTCACTTGTCCCAAGCCTTGAGAAGTTCTTGTCCCAAGTCTTGAGAAGTCACTCGTCCCAAGACTTGAGAAGTCTCTCGTTCCAAGTCTTGAGAAGTTCTTGTCCCAAGTCTTGAGAAGTTCTTGTTCCAAGTCTTCTCTGCTTGTTTAGGGCTGTGCCTCACCCGTCTTTGCTAAATTCAAAATTGTTTCGAAAATTTCGAAAATACTTAGTTTTCTTCGCGTTTCACGCCATTTGCAGCCGTTTTTAAATTTTTAAAATTTCGAAAATTTTTGAAAATTCTCAAAGGGGTACCCCTTTGAGAAATTTCAATTTTTTCGAAAAATTTCGAAAAATAGAAAAACGTTGCAAATCGTCCAAAAAGCGCACAAAACTAAGAATTTTTGATAATTTTCAACTTTTAATTTTTTTCCGAATTTTCCGAATTTTTTTGGTTTTGTGCGCATTTCAGAAGGTTTGCAGCGTTTATTGATTTATCGAAAAATTTGAAATTTTTTTGTTCTAAATTTGACCTGTCCCATCCCTATCAGGACCAGACTCCCAAGCCTTGAGAAGTCACTTGTCCCAAGCCTTGAGAAGTCACTTGTCCCAAGCCTTGAGAAGTCACTTGTCAAAAGCCTTGATAAGTCACTTGTCCCAAGCCTTGAGAAGTCACTTGTCCCAAGCCTTGAGAAGTCACTTGTCCCAAGCCTTGAGAAGTCACTTGTCCCAAGCCTTGAGAAGTCACTTTTCCGAAGCCTTGAGAAGTTCTTGTCCCAAGTCTTGAGAAGTCACTTGTCCAAAGCCTTGAGAAGTCACTTGTCCGAAGCCTTGAGAAATTCTTGTCCCAAGTCTTGAGAAGTCACTTGTCCAAAGCCTTGAGAAGTCACTTGTCCCAAGCCTTGAGAAGTCACTTGTCCCAAGCCTTGAGAAGTCACTTGTCCCAAGCCTTGAGAAGTCACTTTTCCCAAGCCTTGAGAAGTCACTTGTCCCACCCTTGAAAATTTCTTGTCCCAAGACTTGAGAAGTCACTCGTCCCAAGTCTTGAGAAGTCACTCGTTCCAAGTCTTGAGAAGTTCTTGTCCCAAGTCTTGAGAAGTTTTTGTTCCAAGTCTTCTCTGCTTGTTTAGGGCTGTGCCTCACCGGTCTTTGCTAAATTCAAAATTGTTTCGAAAATTTCGAAAATACTTAGTTTTCTTCGCGTTTCACGCCATTTGCAGCCGTTTTTAATTTTTTTAAAATTTCGAAATTTTTTGAAAATTCTCAAAGGGGTACCCCTTTGAGAAATTTCAATTTTTTCGAAAAATTTCGAAAAATAGAAAAACGTTGCAAATCGTCCAAAAAGCGCACAAAACTAAGAATTTTTGAAAATTTTCAACTTTTAATTTTTTTCCGAATTTTCCGAATTTTTTTGGTTTTGTGCGCATTTCAGAAGGTTTGCAGCGTTTTTTGATTTTTCGAAAAATTTGAAATTTTTTTGTTCTAAATTTGAACTGTCCCATCCCTATCAGGACCAGACTCCCAAGCCTTGAGAAGTCACTAGTCCCAAGCCTTGAGAAATCACTTGCCCCAAGCCTTGAGAAGTCACTTGTCCCAAGCCTTGAGAAGTCACTTGTCCCAAGCCTTGAGAATTCACTTGTCCCAAGCCTTGAGAAGTCACATGTCCCAAGCCTTGAGAAGTCACTTGTCCCAAGCCTTGAGAAGTCACTTGTCCCTAGCCTTGAGAAGTCACTTGTCCCAAGCCTTGAAAAGTCATTTGTCCCAAGCCTTGAGAAGTCACTTGTCCCAAGCCTTGAGAACTCACTTGTCCCAAGTATTGAGAAGTCACTTGTCCCAAGCCTTGAGAAGTCACTTGTCCGGAGCCTTGAGAGGTTCTTGTCCCAAGTCTTGAGAGGTCACTCGTCCCAAGTCTTGAGAAGTCACTCGTTCCAAGTCTTGAGAAGTTCTTGTCCCAAGTCTTGAGAAGTTCTTGTTCCAAGTCTTCTCTGCTTGTTTAGGGCTGTGCCTCACCCGTCTTTGCTAAATTCAAAATTGTTTCGAAAATTTCGAAAATACTTAATTTTCTTCGCGTTTCACTCCATTTGCAGCCGTTTTTAATTTTTTTTAAATTTCGAAATTTTTTGAGAAATTTCAATTTTTTTGAAAAATTTCGAAAAATAGAAAAACGTTGCAAATCGTCCAAAAAGCGCACAAAACTAAGAATTTTTGATAATTTTCAACTTTTAATTTTTTTCCGAATTTTCCGAATTTTTTTGGTTTTGTGCGCATTTCAGAAGGTTTGCAGCGTTTTTTGATTTTTCGAAAAATTTGAAATTTTTTTGTTCTAAATTTCACCTGTCCCATCCCTATCAGGACCAGACTCCCAAGAATTGAGAAGTCATTTGTCCCAAGCCTTGAGAAGTCACTTGTCCCAAGCCTTGAGAAGTCACTTGTCTCAAGCCTTGAGAAGTCACTTG
Source organism: Zootermopsis nevadensis (assembly GCF_977971745.1). NCBI lineage: Eukaryota > Metazoa > Arthropoda > Insecta > Blattodea > Termopsidae > Zootermopsis > Zootermopsis nevadensis. The sequence goes on along the minus strand of NW_028259134.1, from coordinate 1,971,146 downwards.
TCCCAAGCCTTGAGAAGTCACTTGTCCCAAGCCTTGAGAAGTCACTTGTCCCAAGCCTTGAGAAGTCACTTGGCCCAAGCCTTGAGAAGTAACTTGTCCCAAGTCCTGAGAAGTCACTTGTCCCAAGCCTTGGGAAGTCACTTGTCCCAAGCCTTGAGAAGTTCTTGTCCCAAGTCTTGAGAAGTCACTCGTCCCAAGTCTTGAGAAGTCTCTCGTTCCAAGTCTTGAGAAGTTCTTGTCCCAAGTCTTGAGAAGATCTTGTTCCAAGTCTTCTCTGCTTGTTTAGGGCTGTGCCTCACCCGTCTTTGCTAAATTCAAAATTGTTTCGAAAATTTCGAAAATACTTAGTTTTCTTCGCGTTTCACGCCATTTGCAGCCGTTTTTAATTTTTTTAAAATTTCGAAATTTTTTGAAAATTCTCAAAGGGGTACCCCTTTGAGAATTTTCAATTTTTTCGAAAAATTTCGAAAAATAGAAAAACGTTGCAAATCGTCCAAAAAGCGCACAAAACTAAGAATTTTTGATAATTTTCAACTTTTAATTTTTTTCCGAATTTTCCGAATTTTTTTGGTTTTGTGCGCATTTCAGAAGGTTTGCAGCGTTTTTTGATTTTTCGAAAAATTTGAAATTTTTTTGTTCTAAATTTGACCTGTCCCATCCCTATCAGGACCAGACTCCCAAGCCTTGGGAAGTCACTAATCCCAAGCCTTGAGAAGTCACTTGTCGCAAGCCTTGAGAAGTCACTTGTCCCAAGCCTTGAGAAGTCACTTGTCCCAAGCCTTGGGAAGTCACTTGTCCCAAGCCTTGAGAAGTCACTTGTCCCAAGCCTTGAGGAGTCACTTGTCCCAAGCCTTGAGAAGTCACTTGTCCCAAGCCTTGAGAAGTCACTTGTCCCAAGCCTTGATAAGTCACTTGTCCCAAGCCTTGAGAAGTCACTTGTCCCAAGCCTTGAGAAGTCACTTTTCCCAAGCCTTGAGAAGTCACTTGTCCCAAGCCTTGAAAAGTTCTTGTCCCAAGACTTGAGAAGTCACTCGTCCCAAGTCTTGAGAAGTCACTCGTTCCAAGTCTTGAGAAGTTCTTGTCCCAAGTCTTGAGAAGTTCTTGTTCCAAGTCTTCTCTGCTTGTTTAGGGCTGTGCCTCACCGGTCTTTGCTAAATTCAAAATTGTTTCGAAAATTTCGAAAATACTTAGTTTTCTTCGCGTTTCACGCCATTTGCAGCCGTTTTTAATTTTTTTAAAATTTCGAAATTTTTTGAAAATTCTCAAAGGGGTACCCCTTTGAGAAATTTCAATTTTTCCGAAAAATTTCGAAAAATTGAAAAACGTTGCAAATCGTCCAAAAAGCCCACAAAACTAAGAATTTTTGATAATTTTCAACTTTTAATTTTTTTCCGAATTTTCCGAATTTTTTTGGTTTTGTGCGCATTTCAGAAGGTTTGCAGCGTTTTTTGATTTTTCGAAAAATTTGAAATTTTTTTGTTCTAAATTTGACCTGTCCCATCCCTATCAGGACCAGACTCCCAAGCCTTGAGAAGTCACTTGTCCCAAGCCTTGAGAAGTCACTTGTCCCAAGCCTTGAGAAGTCAATTGTCTCAAGCCCTGAGAAGTCACTTGTCCCAAGCCTTGAGAAGTCACTTGTCCCAAGCCTTGAGAAGTCACTTGTCTCAAGCCTTGAGAAGTCACTTGTCCCAAGCCTTGAGAAGTCACTTGTCCCCAGTCTTGAGAAGTCACTTGTCCCAAGCCTTGAGAAGTCACTTGTCCGAAGCCTTGAGAAGTTCTTGTCCCAAGTCTTGAGAAGTCACTCGTCCCAAGTCTTGAGAAGTCAATCGTTCCAAGTCTTGAGAAGTTCTTGTCCAAAGTCTTGAGAAGTTCTTGTTCCAAGTCTTCTCTGCTTGTTTAGGGCTGTGCCTCACCGGTCTTTGCTAAATTCAAAATTCTTTTGAAAATTTCGAAAATACTTAGTTTTCTTCGCGTTTCACGTCATTTGCCGCCGTTTTTAATTTTTTTAAAATTTCGAAATTTTTTGAAAATTCTCAAAGGGGTACCCCTTTGAGAAATTTCAATTTTTTCGAAAAATTTCGAAAAATAGAAAAACGTTGCAAATCGTCCAAAAAGCGCACAAAACTAAGAATTTTTGATAATTTTCAACTTTTAATTTTTTTCCGAATTTTCCGAATTTTTTGGTTTTGTGCGCATTTCAGAAGGTTTGCAGCGTTTTTTGATTTTTCGAAAAATTTGAAATTTTTTTGTTCTAAATTTGACCTGTCCCATCCCTATCAGGACCAGACCCCCAAGCCTTGAGAAGTCACTAATCCCAAGCCTTGAGAAGTCACTTGTCCCAAGCCTTGAGAAGTCACTTGTCCCAAGCCTTGAGAAGTCACTTGTCCAAGCCTTGAGAAGTCACTTGTCCCAAGCCTTGAGAAGTCACTTGTCCCAAGCCTTGAGGAGTCACTTGTCCCAAGCCTTGAGAAGTCACTTGTCCCAAGCCTTGAGAAGTCACTTGTCCCAAGCCTTGATAAGTCACTTGTCCCAAGCCTTGAGAAGTCACTTGTCCCAAGCCTTGAGAAGTCACTTGTCCCAAGCCTTGAGAAGTCACTTGTCCCAAGCCTTGAGAAGTCACTTGTCCGAAGCTTTGAAAAGTTCTTGTCCCAAGTCTTGAGAAGTCACTCGTCCCAAGTCTTGAGAAGTCACTCGTTCCAAGTCTTGAGAAGTTCTTGTCCCAAGTCTTGAGAAGTTCTTGTTCCAAATCTTCTCTGCTTGTTGCACTTGCAGCGTTTTTTGATTTTTGGAAAAACTTGAAATTTATTTGTTCTAAATTTGACCTTTCCCATCCCTATCAGGACCAGACTCCCAAGCCTTGAGAAGTTAATTGTCCCAAGCCTAGAGAAGTCACTTGTCCCAAGCCTTGAGAAGTCTCTTGTCCCAAGCTTTGAGAAGTCACTTGTCCCAAGCATTGAGAAGTCACTTGTCCCAAGCCTTGAGAAGTCACTTGTTCCAAGTCTTGAGAAGTCACTTGTCCCAAGCATTGAGAAGTCACTTGTCCCAAGCCTTGAGAAGTCACTTGTCCCAAGCCTTGAGAAGTCACTTGTCCGAAGCCTTGAGAAGTTCTTGTCCCAAGCCTTGAGAAGTCACTTGTCGCAAGCCTTGAGAAGTCACTTGTCTAAAGCCTTGAGAAGTCACTTTTCCCAAGCCTTGAGAAGTCACTTGTCCCAAGCCTTGAGAAGTCACTTGTCCCAAGCCTTGAGTAGTCACTTGTCCCAAGTCTTGAGAAGTCACTTGTCCCAAGCCTTGAGAAGTCACATGTCCCAAGCTTTGAGAAGTCATTTGTCCCAAGCCTTGAGAAGTCACTTGTCCCAAGCCTTGAGAAGTCACTTGTCCCAAGCCTTGAGAAGTCACTTGTCCCAACCCTTGAGAAGTCACTTGTCCCAAGCCTTGAGAAATCACTTGTCCCAAGCCTTGAGAAGTCACTTGTCCCAAGTCCTGAGAAGTCACTTGTCCCAAGCCTTGAGAAGTCACTTGTCCCAAGCCTTGAGAAGTTCTTGTCCCAAGTCTTGAGAAGTCACTCGTCCCAAGACTTGAGAAGTCTCTCGTTCCAAGTCTTGAGAAGTTCTTGTCCCAAGTCTTGAGAAGTTCTTGTTCCAAGTCTTCTCTGCTTGTTTAGGGCTGTGCCTCACCCGTCTTTGCTAAATTCAAAATTGTTTCGAAAATTTCGAAAATACTTAGTTTTCTTCGCGTTTCACGCCATTTGCAGCCGTTTTTAAATTTTTAAAATTTCGAAAATTTTTGAAAATTCTCAAAGGGGTACCCCTTTGAGAAATTTCAATTTTTTCGAAAAATTTCGAAAAATAGAAAAACGTTGCAAATCGTCCAAAAAGCGCACAAAACTAAGAATTTTTGATAATTTTCAACTTTTAATTTTTTTCCGAATTTTCCGAATTTTTTTGGTTTTGTGCGCATTTCAGAAGGTTTGCAGCGTTTATTGATTTATCGAAAAATTTGAAATTTTTTTGTTCTAAATTTGACCTGTCCCATCCCTATCAGGACCAGACTCCCAAGCCTTGAGAAGTCACTTGTCCCAAGCCTTGAGAAGTCACTTGTCCCAAGCCTTGAGAAGTCACTTGTCAAAAGCCTTGATAAGTCACTTGTCCCAAGCCTTGAGAAGTCACTTGTCCCAAGCCTTGAGAAGTCACTTGTCCCAAGCCTTGAGAAGTCACTTGTCCCAAGCCTTGAGAAGTCACTTTTCCGAAGCCTTGAGAAGTTCTTGTCCCAAGTCTTGAGAAGTCACTTGTCCAAAGCCTTGAGAAGTCACTTGTCCGAAGCCTTGAGAAATTCTTGTCCCAAGTCTTGAGAAGTCACTTGTCCAAAGCCTTGAGAAGTCACTTGTCCCAAGCCTTGAGAAGTCACTTGTCCCAAGCCTTGAGAAGTCACTTGTCCCAAGCCTTGAGAAGTCACTTTTCCCAAGCCTTGAGAAGTCACTTGTCCCACCCTTGAAAATTTCTTGTCCCAAGACTTGAGAAGTCACTCGTCCCAAGTCTTGAGAAGTCACTCGTTCCAAGTCTTGAGAAGTTCTTGTCCCAAGTCTTGAGAAGTTTTTGTTCCAAGTCTTCTCTGCTTGTTTAGGGCTGTGCCTCACCGGTCTTTGCTAAATTCAAAATTGTTTCGAAAATTTCGAAAATACTTAGTTTTCTTCGCGTTTCACGCCATTTGCAGCCGTTTTTAATTTTTTTAAAATTTCGAAATTTTTTGAAAATTCTCAAAGGGGTACCCCTTTGAGAAATTTCAATTTTTTCGAAAAATTTCGAAAAATAGAAAAACGTTGCAAATCGTCCAAAAAGCGCACAAAACTAAGAATTTTTGAAAATTTTCAACTTTTAATTTTTTTCCGAATTTTCCGAATTTTTTTGGTTTTGTGCGCATTTCAGAAGGTTTGCAGCGTTTTTTGATTTTTCGAAAAATTTGAAATTTTTTTGTTCTAAATTTGAACTGTCCCATCCCTATCAGGACCAGACTCCCAAGCCTTGAGAAGTCACTAGTCCCAAGCCTTGAGAAATCACTTGCCCCAAGCCTTGAGAAGTCACTTGTCCCAAGCCTTGAGAAGTCACTTGTCCCAAGCCTTGAGAATTCACTTGTCCCAAGCCTTGAGAAGTCACATGTCCCAAGCCTTGAGAAGTCACTTGTCCCAAGCCTTGAGAAGTCACTTGTCCCAAGCCTTGAGAAGTCACTTGTCCCAAGCCTTGAAAAGTCATTTGTCCCAAGCCTTGAGAAGTCACTTGTCCCAAGCCTTGAGAACTCACTTGTCCCAAGTATTGAGAAGTCACTTGTCCCAAGCCTTGAGAAGTCACTTGTCCGGAGCCTTGAGAGGTTCTTGTCCCAAGTCTTGAGAGGTCACTCGTCCCAAGTCTTGAGAAGTCACTCGTTCCAAGTCTTGAGAAGTTCTTGTCCCAAGTCTTGAGAAGTTCTTGTTCCAAGTCTTCTCTGCTTGTTTAGGGCTGTGCCTCACCCGTCTTTGCTAAATTCAAAATTGTTTCGAAAATTTCGAAAATACTTAATTTTCTTCGCGTTTCACTCCATTTGCAGCCGTTTTTAATTTTTTTTAAATTTCGAAATTTTTTGAGAAATTTCAATTTTTTTGAAAAATTTCGAAAAATAGAAAAACGTTGCAAATCGTCCAAAAAGCGCACAAAACTAAGAATTTTTGATAATTTTCAACTTTTAATTTTTTTCCGAATTTTCCGAATTTTTTTGGTTTTGTGCGCATTTCAGAAGGTTTGCAGCGTTTTTTGATTTTTCGAAAAATTTGAAATTTTTTTGTTCTAAATTTCACCTGTCCCATCCCTATCAGGACCAGACTCCCAAGAATTGAGAAGTCATTTGTCCCAAGCCTTGAGAAGTCACTTGTCCCAAGCCTTGAGAAGTCACTTGTCTCAAGCCTTGAGAAGTCACTTGTCCCAAGCCTTGAGAAGTCACTTGTCCCAAGCCTTGAGAAGTCACTTGTCCCAAGCCTTGAGAAGTCACTTGGCCCAAGCCTTGAGAAGTAACTTGTCCCAAGTCCTGAGAAGTCACTTGTCCCAAGCCTTGGGAAGTCACTTGTCCCAAGCCTTGAGAAGTTCTTGTCCCAAGTCTTGAGAAGTCACTCGTCCCAAGTCTTGAGAAGTCTCTCGTTCCAAGTCTTGAGAAGTTCTTGTCCCAAGTCTTGAGAAGATCTTGTTCCAAGTCTTCTCTGCTTGTTTAGGGCTGTGCCTCACCCGTCTTTGCTAAATTCAAAATTGTTTCGAAAATTTCGAAAATACTTAGTTTTCTTCGCGTTTCACGCCATTTGCAGCCGTTTTTAATTTTTTTAAAATTTCGAAATTTTTTGAAAATTCTCAAAGGGGTACCCCTTTGAGAATTTTCAATTTTTTCGAAAAATTTCGAAAAATAGAAAAACGTTGCAAATCGTCCAAAAAGCGCACAAAACTAAGAATTTTTGATAATTTTCAACTTTTAATTTTTTTCCGAATTTTCCGAATTTTTTTGGTTTTGTGCGCATTTCAGAAGGTTTGCAGCGTTTTTTGATTTTTCGAAAAATTTGAAATTTTTTTGTTCTAAATTTGACCTGTCCCATCCCTATCAGGACCAGACTCCCAAGCCTTGGGAAGTCACTAATCCCAAGCCTTGAGAAGTCACTTGTCGCAAGCCTTGAGAAGTCACTTGTCCCAAGCCTTGAGAAGTCACTTGTCCCAAGCCTTGGGAAGTCACTTGTCCCAAGCCTTGAGAAGTCACTTGTCCCAAGCCTTGAGAAGTCACTTTTCCCAAGCCTTGAGAAGTCACTTGTCCCAAGCCTTGAAAAGTTCTTGTCCCAAGACTTGAGAAGTCACTCGTCCCAAGTCTTGAGAAGTCACTCGTTCCAAGTCTTGAGAAGTTCTTGTCCCAAGTCTTGAGAAGTTCTTGTTCCAAGTCTTCTCTGCTTGTTTAGGGCTGTGCCTCACCGGTCTTTGCTAAATTCAAAATTGTTTCGAAAATTTCGAAAATACTTAGTTTTCTTCGCGTTTCACGCCATTTGCAGCCGTTTTTAATTTTTTTAAAATTTCGAAATTTTTTGAAAATTCTCAAAGGGGTACCCCTTTGAGAAATTTCAATTTTTCCGAAAAATTTCGAAAAATTGAAAAACGTTGCAAATCGTCCAAAAAGCCCACAAAACTAAGAATTTTTGATAATTTTCAACTTTTAATTTTTTTCCGAATTTTCCGAATTTTTTTGGTTTTGTGCGCATTTCAGAAGGTTTGCAGCGTTTTTTGATTTTTCGAAAAATTTGAAATTTTTTTGTTCTAAATTTGACCTGTCCCATCCCTATCAGGACCAGACTCCCAAGCCTTGAGAAGTCACTTGTCCCAAGCCTTGAGAAGTCACTTGTCCCAAGCCTTGAGAAGTCAATTGTCTCAAGCCCTGAGAAGTCACTTGTCCCAAGCCTTGAGAAGTCACTTGTCCCAAGCCTTGAGAAGTCACTTGTCTCAAGCCTTGAGAAGTCACTTGTCCCAAGCCTTGAGAAGTCACTTGTCCCCAGTCTTGAGAAGTCACTTGTCCCAAGCCTTGAGAAGTCACTTGTCCGAAGCCTTGAGAAGTTCTTGTCCCAAGTCTTGAGAAGTCACTCGTCCCAAGTCTTGAGAAGTCAATCGTTCCAAGTCTTGAGAAGTTCTTGTCCAAAGTCTTGAGAAGTTCTTGTTCCAAGTCTTCTCTGCTTGTTTAGGGCTGTGCCTCACCGGTCTTTGCTAAATTCAAAATTCTTTTGAAAATTTCGAAAATACTTAGTTTTCTTCGCGTTTCACGTCATTTGCCGCCGTTTTTAATTTTTTTAAAATTTCGAAATTTTTTGAAAATTCTCAAAGGGGTACCCCTTTGAGAAATTTCAATTTTTTCGAAAAATTTCGAAAAATAGAAAAACGTTGCAAATCGTCCAAAAAGCGCACAAAACTAAGAATTTTTGATAATTTTCAACTTTTAATTTTTTCCGAATTTTCCGAATTTTTTTGGTTTTGTGCGCATTTCAGAAGGTTTGCAGCGTTTTTTGATTTTTCGAAAAATTTGAAATTTTTTTGTTCTAAATTTGACCTGTCCCATCCCTATCAGGACCAGACTCCCAAGCATTGGGAAGTCAGTAATCCCAAGCCTTGAGAAGTCCCTTGTCGCAAGCCTTGAGAAGTCACTTGTCCCAAGCCTTGAGAAGTCACTTGTCCCAAGCCTTGAGAATTCACTTGTCCCAAGCCTTGAGAAGTCACATGTCCCAAGCCTTGAGAAGTCACTTGTCCCAAGCCTTGAGAAGTCACTTGTCCCAAGCCTTGAGAAGTCACTTGTCCCAAGCCTTGAAAAGTCATTTGTCCCAAGCCTTGAGAAGTCACTTGTCCCAAGCCTTGAGAACTCACTTGTCCCAAGTATTGAGAAGTCACTTGTCCCAAGCCTTGAGAAATCACTTGTCCGCAGCCTTGAGAGGTTCTTGTCCCAAGTCTTGAGAGGTCACTCGTCCCAAGTCTTGAGAAGTCACTCGTTCCAAGTCTTGAGAAGTTCTTGTCCCAAGTCTTGAGAAGTTCTTGTTCCAAGTCTTCTCTGCTTGTTTAGGGCTGTGCCTCACCCGTCTTTACTAAATTCAAAATTGTTTCGAAAATTTCGAAAATACTTAGTTTTCTTCGCGTTTCACGCCATTTGCAGCCGTTTTTAATTTTTTTAAAATTTCGAAATTTTTTGAAAATTCTCAATTCACTTGTCCCAAGCCTTGAGAAGTCACTTGTCTCAAGCCTTGAGAAGTCACTTGTCCCAAGCCTTGAGAAGTCACTTGTCCCCAGTCTTGAGAAGTCACTTGTCCCAAGCCTTGAGAAGTCACTTGTCCGAAGCCTTGAGAAGTTCTTGTCCCAAGTCTTGAGAAGTCACTCGTCCCAAGTCTTGAGAAGTCAATCGTTCCAAGTCTTGAGAAGTTCTTGTCCAAAGTCTTGAGAAGTTCTTGTTCCAAGTCTTCTCTGCTTGTTTAGGGCTGTGCCTCACCCGTCTTTGCTAAATTCAAAATTCTTTTGAAAATTTCGAAAATACTTAGTTTTCTTCGCGTTTCACGTCATTTGCAGCCGTTTTTAATTTTTTTAAAATTTCGAAATTTTTTGAAAATTCTCAAAGGGGTACCCCTTTGAGAAATTTCAATTTTTTCGAAAAATTTCGAAAAATACAAAAACGTTGCAAATCGTCCAAAAAGCGCACAAAACTAAGAATTTTTGATAATTTTCAACTTTTAATTTTTTTCCGAATTTTCCGAATTTTTTTGGTTTTGTGCGCATTTCAGAAGGTTTGCAGCGTTTTTTGATTTTTCGAAAAATTTGAAATTTTTTTGTTCTAAATTTGACCTGTCCCATCCCTATCAGGACCAGACTCCCAAGCCTTGGGAAGTCACTAATCCCAAGCCTTGAGAAGTCACTTGTCGCAAGCCTTGAGAAGTCACTTGTCCCAAGCCTTGAGAAGTCACTTGTCCCAAGCCTTGGGAAGTCACTTGTCCCAAGCCTTGAGAAGTCACTTGTCCCAAGCTTTGAGGAGTCACTTGTCCCAAGCCTTGAGAAGTCACTTGTCCCAAGCCTTGAGAAGTCACTTGTCCCAAGCCTTGATAAGTCACTTGTCCCAAGCCTTGAGAAGTCACTTGTCCCAAGCCTTGAGAAGTCACTTTTCCCAAGCCTTGAGAAGTCACTTGTCCCAAGCCTTGAAAAGTTCTTGTCCCAAGACTTGAGAAGTCACTCGTCCCAAGTCTTGAGAAGTCACTCGTTCCAAGTCTTGAGAAGTTCTTGTCCCAAGTCTTGAGAAGTTCTTGTTCCAAGTCTTCTCTGCTTGTTTAGGGCTGTGCCTCACCGGTCTTTGCTAAATTCAAAATTGTTTCGAAAATTTCGAAAATACTTAGTTTTCTTCGCGTTTCACGCCATTTGCAGCCGTTTTTAATTTTTTTAAAATTTCGAAATTTTTTGAAAATTCTCAAAGGGGTACCCCTTTGAGAAATTTCAATTTTTCCGAAAAATTTCGAAAAATTGAAAAACGTTGCAAATCGTCCAAAAAGCGCACAAAACTAAGAATTTTTGATAATTTTCAACTTTTAATTTTTTCCGAATTTTCCGAATTTTTTTGGTTTTGTGCGCATTTCAGAAGGTTTGCAGCGTTTTTTGATTTTTCGAAAAATTTGAAATTTTTTTGTTCTAAATTTGACCTGTCCCATCCCTATCAGGACCAGACTCCCAAGCATTGGGAAGTCACTAATCCCAAGCCTTGAGAAGTCACTTGTCGCAAGCCTTGAGAAGTCACTTGTCCCAAGCCTTGAGAAGTCACTTGTCCCAAGCCTTGGGAAGTCACTTGTCCCAAGCCTTGAGAAGTCACTTGTCCCAAGCCTTGAGGAGTCACTTGTCCCAAGCCTTGAGAAGTCACTTGTCCCAAGCCTTGAGATGTCACTTGTCCCAAGCCTTGATAAGTCACTTGTCCCAAGCCTTGAGAAGTCACTTGTCCCAAGCCTTGAGAAGTCACTTTTCCCAAGCCTTGAGAAGTCACTTGTCCCAAGCCTTGAAAAGTTCTTGTCCCAAGACTTGAGAAGTCACTCGTCCCAAGTCTTGAGAAGTCACTCGTTCCAAGTCTTGAGAAGTTCTTGTCCCAAGTCTTGAGAAGTTCTTGTTCCAAGTCTTCTCTGCTTGTTTAGGGCTGTGCCTCACCGGTCTTTGCTAAATTCAAAATTGTTTCGAAAATTTCGAAAATACTTAGTTTTCTTCGCGTTTCACGCCATTTGCAGCCGTTTTTAATTTTTTTAAAATTTCGAAATTTTTTGAAAATTCTCAAAGGGGTACCCCTTTGAGAAATTTCAATTTTTCCGAAAAATTTCGAAAAATTGAAAAACGTTGCAAATCGTCCAAAAAGCGCACAAAACTAAGAATTTTTGATAATTTTCAACTTTTAATTTTTTTCCGAATTTTCCGAATTTTTTTGGTTTTGTGCGCATTTCAGAAGGTTTGCAGCGTTTTTTGATTTTTCGAAAAATTTGAAATTTTTTTGTTCTAAATTTGACCTGTCCCATCCCTATCAGGACCAGACTCCCAAGCCTTGAGAAGTCACTTGTCCCAAGCCTTGAGAAGTCACTTGTCCCAAGCCTTGAGAAGTCAATTGTCTCAAGCCCTGAGAAGTCACTTGTCCCAAGCCTTGAGAAGTCACTTGTCTCAAGCCTTGAGAAGTCACTTGTCTCAAGCCTTGAGAAGTCACTTGTCCCAAGCCTTGAGAAGTCACTTGTCCCCAGTCTTGAGAAGTCACTTGTCCCAAGCCTTGAGAAGTCACTTGTCCGAAGCCTTGAGAAGTTCTTGTCCCAAGTCTTGAGAAGTCACTCGTCCCAAGTCTTGAGAAGTCACTCGTTCCAAGTCTTGAGAAGTTCTTGTCCCAAGTCTTGAGAAGTTCTTGTTCCAAGTCTTCTCTGCTTGTTTAGGGCTGTGCCTCACCGGTCTTTGCTAAATTCAAAATTGTTGCGAAAATTTCGAAAATACTTAGTTTTCTTCGCGTTTCACGCCATTTGCAGCCGTTTTTAATTTTTTTAAAATTTCGAAATTTTTTGAAAATTCTCAAAGGGGTACCCCTTTGAGAAATTTCAATTTTTCCGAAAAATTTCGAAAAATTGAAAAACGTTGCAAATCGTCCAAAAAGCGCACAAAACTAAGAATTTTTGATAATTTTCAACTTTTAATTTTTTTCCGAATTTTCCGAATTTTTTTGGTTTTGTGCGCATTTCAGAAGGTTTGCAGCGTTTTTTGATTTTTCGAAAAATTTGAAATTTTTTTGTTCTAAATTTGACCTGTCCCATCCCTATCAGGACCAGACTCCCAAGCCTTGAGAAGTCACTTGTCCCAAGCCTTGAGAAGTCACTTGTCCCAAGCCTTGAGAAGTCACTTGTCCCAAGCCTTGAGAAGTCAATTGTCTCAAGCCCTGAGAAGTCACTTGTCCCAAGCCTTGAGAAGTCACTTGTCCCAAGCCTTGAGAAGTCACTTGTCTCAAGCCTTGAGAAGTCACTTGTCCCAAGCCTTGAGAAGTCACTTGTCCCCAGTCTTGAGAAGTCACTTGTCCCAAGCCTTGAGAAGTCACTTGTCCGAAGCCTTGAGAAGTTCTTGTCCCAAGTCTTGAGAAGTCACTCGTCCCAAGTCTTGAGAAGTCAATCGTTCCAAGTCTTGAGAAGTTCTTGTCCAAAGTCTTGAGAAGTTCTTGTTCCAAGTCTTCTCTGCTTGTTTAGGGCTGTGCCTCACCGGTCTTTGCTAAATTCAAAATTGTTTCGAAAATTTCGAAAATACTTAGTTTTCTTCGCGTTTCACGCCATTTGCAGCCGTTTTTAATTTTTTTAAAATTTCGAAATTTTTTGAAAATTCTCAAAGGGGTACCCCTTTGAGAAATTTCAATTTTTCCGAAAAATTTCGAAAAATTGAAAAACGTTGCAAATCGTCCAAAAAGCGCACAAAACTAAGAATTTTTGATAATTTTCAACTTTTAATTTTTTTCCGAATTTTCCGAATTTTTTTGGTTTTGTGCGCATTTCAGAAGGTTTGCAGCGTTTTTTGATTTTTCGAAAAATTTGAAATTTTTTTGTTCTAAATTTGACCTGTCCCATCCCTATCAGGACCAGACTCCCAAGCCTTGAGAAGTCACTTGTCCCAAGCCTTGAGAAGTCACTTGTCCCAAGCCTTGAGAAGTCAATTGTCTCAAGCCCTGAGAAGTCACTTGTCCCAAGCCTTGAGAAGTCACTTGTCCCAAGCCTTGAGAAGTCACTTGTCTCAAGCCTTGAGAAGTCACTTGTCCCAAGCCTTGAGAAGTCACTTGTCCCCAGTCTTGAGAAGTCACTTGTCCCAAGCCTTGAGAAGTCACTTGTCCGAAGCCTTGAGAAGTTCTTGTCCCAAGTCTTGAGAAGTCACTCGTCCCAAGTCTTGAGAAGTCAATCGTTCCAAGTCTTGAGAAGTTCTTGTCCAAAGTCTTGAGAAGTTCTTGTTCCAAGTCTTCTCTGCTTGTTTAGGGCTGTGCCTCACCCGTCTTTGCTAAATTCAAAATTCTTTTGAAAATTTCGAAAATACTTAGTTTTCTTCGCGTTTCACGTCATTTGCAGCCGTTTTTAATTTTTTTAAAATTTCGAAATTTTTTGAAAATTCTCAAAGGGGTACCCCTTTGAGAAATTTCAATTTTTTCGAAAAATTTCGAAAAATAGAAAAACGTTGCAAATCGTCCAAAAAGCGCACAAAACTAAGAATTTTTGATAATTTTCAACTTTTAATTTTTTCCGAATTTTCCGAATTTTTTTGGTTTTGTGCGCATTTCAGAAGGTTTGCAGCGTTTTTTGATTTTTCGAAAAATTTGAAATTTTTTTGTTCTAAATTTGACCTGTCCCATCCCTATCAGGACCAGACTCCCAAGCATTGGGAAGTCACTAATCCCAAGCCTTGAGAAGTCACTTGTCGCAAGCCTTGAGAAGTCACTTGTCCCAAGCCTTGAGAAGTCACTTGTCCCAAGCCTTGGGAAGTCACTTGTCCCAAGCCTTGAGAAGTCACTTGTCCCAAGCCTTGAGGAGTCACTTGTCCCAAGCCTTGAGAAGTCACTTGTCCCAAGCCTTGAGAAGTCACTTGTCCCAAGCCTTGATAAGTCACTTGTCCCAAGCCTTGAGAAGTCACTTGTCCCAAGCCTTGAGAAGTCACTTTTCCCAAGCCTTGAGAAGTCACTTGTCCCAAGCCTTGAAAAGTTCTTGTCCCAAGACTTGAGAAGTCACTCGTCCCAAGTCTTGAGAAGTCACTCGTTCCAAGTCTTGAGAAGTTCTTGTCCCAAGTCTTGAGAAGTTCTTGTTCCAAGTCTTCTCTGCTTGTTTAGGGCTGTGCCTCACCGGTCTTTGCTAAATTCAAAATTGTTTCGAAAATTTCGAAAATACTTAGTTTTCTTCGCGTTTCACGCCATTTGCAGCCGTTTTTAATTTTTTTAAAATTTCGAAATTTTTTGAAAATTCTCAAAGGGGTACCCCTTTGAGAAATTTCAATTTTTCCGAAAAATTTCGAAAAATTGAAAAACGTTGCAAATCGTCCAAAAAGCGCACAAAACTAAGAATTTTTGATAATTTTCAACTTTTAATTTTTTTCCGAATTTTCCGAATTTTTTTGGTTTTGTGCGCATTTCAGAAGGTTTGCAGCGTTTTTTGATTTTTCGAAAAATTTGAAATTTTTTTGTTCTAAATTTGACCTGTCCCATCCCTATCAGGACCAGACTCCCAAGCCTTGAGAAGTCACTTGTCCCAAGCCTTGAGAAGTCACTTGTCCCAAGCCTTGAGAAGTCAATTGTCTCAAGCCCTGAGAAGTCACTTGTCCCAAGCCTTGAGAAGTCACTTGTCTCAAGCCTTGAGAAGTCACTTGTCTCAAGCCTTGAGAAGTCACTTGTCCCAAGCCTTGAGAAGTCACTTGTCCCCAGTCTTGAGAAGTCACTTGTCCCAAGCCTTGAGAAGTCACTTGTCCGAAGCCTTGAGAAGTTCTTGTCCCAAGTCTTGAGAAGTCACTCGTCCCAAGTCTTGAGAAGTCACTCGTTCCAAGTCTTGAGAAGTTCTTGTCCCAAGTCTTGAGAAGTTCTTGTTCCAAGTCTTCTCTGCTTGTTTAGGGCTGTGCCTCACCGGTCTTTGCTAAATTCAAAATTGTTTCGAAAATTTCGAAAATACTTAGTTTTCTTCGCGTTTCACGCCATTTGCAGCCGTTTTTAATTTTTTTAAAATTTCGAAATTTTTTGAAAATTCTCAAAGGGGTACCCCTTTGAGAAATTTCAATTTTTCCGAAAAATTTCGAAAAATTGAAAAACGTTGCAAATCGTCCAAAAAGCGCACAAAACTAAGAATTTTTGATAATTTTCAACTTTTAATTTTTTTCCGAATTTTCCGAATTTTTTTGGTTTTGTGCGCATTTCAGAAGGTTTGCAGCGTTTTTTGATTTTTCGAAAAATTTGAAATTTTTTTGTTCTAAATTTGACCTGTCCCATCCCTATCAGGACCAGACTCCCAAGCCTTGAGAAGTCACTTGTCCCAAGCCTTGAGAAGTCACTTGTCCCAAGCCTTGAGAAGTCACTTGTCCCAAGCCTTGAGAAGTCAATTGTCCCAAGCCTTGAGAAGTCACATGTCCCAAGCCTTGAGAAGTCACTTGTCCCAAGCCTTGAGAAGTCACTTGTCCCAAGCCTTGAGAAGTCACTTGTCCCAAGCCTTGAAAAGTCATTTGTCCCAAGCCTTGAGAAGTCACTTGTCCCAAGCCTTGAGAACTCACTTGTCCCAAGTATTGAGAAGTCACTTGTCCCAAGCCTTGAGAAGTCACTTGTCCGGAGCCTTGAGAGGTTCTTGTCCCAAGTCTTGAGAGGTCACTCGTCCCAAGTCTTGAGAAGTCACTCGTTCCAAGTCTTGAGAAGTTCTTGTCCCAAGTCTTGAGAAGTTCTTGTTCCAAGTCTTCTCTGCTTGTTTAGGGCTGTGCCTCACCCGTCTTTGCTAAATTCAAAATTGTTTCGAAAATTTCGAAAATACTTAATTTTCTTCGCGTTTCACTCCATTTGCAGCCGTTTTTAATTTTTTTTAAATTTCGAAATTTTTTGAAAATTCTCAAAGGGGTACCCCTTTGAGAAATTTCAATTTTTTTGAAAAATTTCGAAAAATAGAAAAACGTTGCAAATCGTCCAAAAAGCGCACAAAACTAAGAATTTTTGATAATTTTCAACTTCTAATTTTTTTCCGAATTTTCCGAATTTTTTTGGTTTTGTGCGCATTTCAGAAGGTTTGCAGCGTTTTTTGATTTTTCGAAAAATTTGAAATTTTTTTGTTCTAAATTTCACCTGTCCCATCCCTATCAGGACCAGACTCCCAAGAATTGAGAAGTCATTTGTCCCAAGCCTTGAGAAGTCACTTGTCCCAAGCCTTGAGAAGTCACTTGTCTCAAGCCTTGAGAAGTCACTTGTCCCAAGCCTTGAGAAGTCACTTGTCCCAAGCCTTGAGAAGTCACTTGTCCCAAGCCTTGAGAAGTCACTTGTCCCAAGCCTTGAGAAGTAACTTGTCCCAAGTCCTGAGAAGTCACTTGTCCCAAGCCTTGGGAAGTCACTTGTCCCAAGCCTTGAGAAGTTCTTGTCCCAAGTCTTGAGAAGTCACTCGTCCCAAGTCTTGTGAAGTCTCTCGTTCCAAGTCTTGAGGAGTTCTTGTCCCAAGTCTTGAGAAGATCTTGTTCCAAGTCTTCTCTGCTTGTTTAGGGCTGTGCCTCACCCGTCTTTGCTAAATTCAAAATTGTTTCGAAAATTTCGAAAATACTTAGTTTTCTTCGCGTTTCACGCCATTTGCAGCCGTTTTTAATTTTTTTAAAATTTCGAAATTTTTTGAAAATTCTCAAAGGGGTACCCCTTTGAGAATTTTCAATTTTTTCGAAAAATTTCGAAAAATAGAAAAACGTTGCAAATCGTCCAAAAAGCGCACAAAACTAAGAATTTTTGATAATTTTCAACTTTTAATTTTTTTCCGAATTTTCCGAATTTTTTTGGTTTTGTGCGCATTTCAGAAGGTTTGCAGCGTTTTTTGATTTTTCGAAAAATTTGAAATTTTTTTGTTCTAAATTTGACCTGTCCCATCCCTATCAGGACCAGACTCCCAAGCCTTGGGAAGTCACTAATCCCAAGCCTTGAGAAGTCACTTGTCGCAAGCCTTGAGAAGTCACTTGTCCCAAGCCTTGAGAAGTCACTTGTCCCAAGCCTTGGGAAGTCACTTGTCCCAAGCCTTGAGAAGTCACTTGTCCCAAGCCTTGAGGAGTCACTTGTCCCAAGCCTTGAGAAGTCACTTGTCCCAAGCCTTGAGAAGTCACTTGTCCCAAGCCTTGATAAGTCACTTGTCCCAAGCCTTGAGAAGTCACTTGTCCCAAGCCTTGAGAAGTCACTTTTCCCAAGCCTTGAGAAGTCACTTGTCCCAAGCCTTGAAAAGTTCTTGTCCCAAGACTTCAGAAGTCACTCGTCCCAAGTCTTGAGAAGTCACTCGTTCCAAGTCTTGAGAAGTTCTTGTCCCAAGTCTTGAGAAGTTCTTGTTCCAAGTCTTCTCTGCTTGTTTAGGGCTGTGCCTCACCCGTCTTTACTAAATTCAAAATTGTTTCGAAAATTTCGAAAATACTTAGTTTTCTTCGCGTTTCACGCCATTTGCAGCCGTTTTTAATTTTTTTAAAATTTCGAAATTTTTTGAAAATTCTCAAAGGGGTACCCCTTTGAGAAATTTCAATTTTTCCGAAAAATTTCGAAAAATTGAAAAACGTTGCAAATCGTCCAAAAAGCGCACAAAACTAAGAATTTTTGATAATTTTCAACTTTTAATTTTTTTCCGAATTTTCCGAATTTTTTTGGTTTTGTGCGCATTTCAGAAGGTTTGCAGCGTTTTTTGATTTTTCGAAAAATTTGAAATTTTTTTGTTCTAAATTTGACCTGTCCCATCCCTATCAGGACCAGACTCCCAAGCCTTGAGAAGTCACTTGTCCCAAGCCTTGAGAAGTCACTTGTCCCAAGCCTTGAGAAGTCAATTGTCTCAAGCCCTGAGAAGTCACTTGTCCCAAGCCTTGAGAAGTCACTTGTCCCAAGCCTTGAGAAGTCACTTGTCTCAAGCCTTGAGAAGTCACTTGTCCCAAGCCTTGAGAAGTCACTTGTCCCCAGTCTTGAGAAGTCACTTGTCCCAAGCCTTGAGAAGTCACTTGTCCGAAGCCTTGAGAAGTTCTTGTCCCAAGTCTTGAGAAGTCACTCGTCCCAAGTCTTGAGAAGTCAATCGTTCCAAGTCTTGAGAAGTTCTTGTCCAAAGTCTTGAGAAGTTCTTGTTCCAAGTCTTCTCTGCTTGTTTAGGGCTGTGCCTCACCCGTCTTTGCTAAATTCAAAATTCTTTTGAAAATTTCGAAAATACTTAGTTTTCTTCGCGTTTCACGTCATTTGCAGCCGTTTTTAATTTTTTTAAAATTTCGAAATTTTTTGAAAATTCTCAAAGGGGTACCCCTTTGAGAAATTTCAATTTTTTCGAAAAATTTCGAAAAATACAAAAACGTTGCAAATCGTCCAAAAAGCGCACAAAACTAAGAATTTTTGATAATTTTCAACTTTTAATTTTTTTCCGAATTTTCCGAATTTTTTTGGTTTTGTGCGCATTTCAGAAGGTTTGCAGCGTTTTTTGATTTTTCGAAAAATTTGAAATTTTTTTGTTCTAAATTTGACCTGTCCCATCCCTATCAGGACCAGACTCCCAAGCCTTGGGAAGTCACTAATCCCAAGCCTTGAGAAGTCACTTGTCGCAAGCCTTGAGAAGTCACTTGTCCCAAGCCTTGAGAAGTCACTTGTCCCAAGCCTTGGGAAGTCACTTGTCCCAAGCCTTGAGAAGTCACTTGTCCCAAGCTTTGAGGAGTCACTTGTCCCAAGCCTTGAGAAGTCACTTGTCCCAAGCCATGAGAAGTCACTTGTCCCAAGCCTTGATAAGTCACTTGTCCCAAGCCTTGAGAAGTCACTTGTCCCAAGCCTTGAGAAGTCACTTTTCCCAAGCCTTGAGAAGTCACTTGTCCCAAGCCTTGAAAAGTTCTTGTCCCAAGACTTGAGAAGTCACTCGTCCCAAGTCTTGAGAAGTCACTCGTTCCAAGTCTTGAGAAGTTCTTGTCCCAAGTCTTGAGAAGTTCTTGTTCCAAGTCTTCTCTGCTTGTTTAGGGCTGTGCCTCACCGGTCTTTGCTAAATTCAAAATTGTTTCGAAAATTTCGAAAATACTTAGTTTTCTTCGCGTTTCACGCCATTTGCAGCCGTTTTTAATTTTTTTAAAATTTCGAAATTTTTTGAAAATTCTCAAAGGGGTACCCCTTTGAGAAATTTCAATTTTTCCGAAAAATTTCGAAAAATTGAAAAACGTTGCAAATCGTCCAAAAAGCGCACAAAACTAAGAATTTTTGATAATTTTCAACTTTTAATTTTTTCCGAATTTTCCGAATTTTTTTGGTTTTGTGCGCATTTCAGAAGGTTTGCAGCGTTTTTTGATTTTTCGAAAAATTTGAAATTTTTTTGTTCTAAATTTGACCTGTCCCATCCCTATCAGGACCAGACTCCCAAGCATTGGGAAGTCACTAATCCCAAGCCTTGAGAAGTCACTTGTCGCAAGCCTTGAGAAGTCACTTGTCCCAAGCCTTGAGAAGTCACTTGTCCCAAGCCTTGGGAAGTCACTTGTCCCAAGCCTTGAGAAGTCACTTGTCCCAAGCCTTGAGGAGTCACTTGTCCCAAGCCTTGAGAAGTCACTTGTCCCAAGCCTTGAGAAGTCACTTGTCCCAAGCCTTGATAAGTCACTTGTCCCAAGCCTTGAGAAGTCACTTGTCCCAAGCCTTGAGAAGTCACTTTTCCCAAGCCTTGAGAAGTCACTTGTCCCAAGCCTTGAAAAGTTCTTGTCCCAAGACTTGAGAAGTCACTCGTCCCAAGTCTTGAGAAGTCACTCGTTCCAAGTCTTGAGAAGTTCTTGTCCCAAGTCTTGAGAAGTTCTTGTTCCAAGTCTTCTCTGCTTGTTTAGGGCTGTGCCTCACCGGTCTTTGCTAAATTCAAAATTGTTTCGAAAATTTCGAAAATACTTAGTTTTCTTCGCGTTTCACGCCATTTGCAGCCGTTTTTAATTTTTTTAAAATTTCGAAATTTTTTGAAAATTCTCAAAGGGGTACCCCTTTGAGAAATTTCAATTTTTCCGAAAAATTTCGAAAAATTGAAAAACGTTGCAAATCGTCCAAAAAGCGCACAAAACTAAGAATTTTTGATAATTTTCAACTTTTAATTTTTTTCCGAATTTTCCGAATTTTTTTGGTTTTGTGCGCATTTCAGAAGGTTTGCAGCGTTTTTTGATTTTTCGAAAAATTTGAAATTTTTTTGTTCTAAATTTGACCTGTCCCATCCCTATCAGGACCAGACTCCCAAGCCTTGAGAAGTCACTTGTCCCAAGCCTTGAGAAGTCACTTGTCCCAAGCCTTGAGAAGTCAATTGTCTCAAGCCCTGAGAAGTCACTTGTCCCAAGCCTTGAGAAGTCACTTGTCTCAAGCCTTGAGAAGTCACTTGTCTCAAGCCTTGAGAAGTCACTTGTCCCAAGCCTTGAGAAGTCACTTGTCCCCAGTCTTGAGAAGTCACTTGTCCCAAGCCTTGAGAAGTCACTTGTCCGAAGCCTTGAGAAGTTCTTGTCCCAAGTCTTGAGAAGTCACTCGTCCCAAGTCTTGAGAAGTCACTCGTTCCAAGTCTTGAGAAGTTCTTGTCCCAAGTCTTGAGAAGTTCTTGTTCCAAGTCTTCTCTGCTTGTTTAGGGCTGTGCCTCACCGGTCTTTGCTAAATTCAAAATTGTTTCGAAAATTTCGAAAATACTTAGTTTTCTTCGCGTTTCACGCCATTTGCAGCCGTTTTTAATTTTTTTAAAATTTCGAAATTTTTTGAAAATTCTCAAAGGGGTACCCCTTTGAGAAATTTCAATTTTTCCGAAAAATTTCGAAAAATTGAAAAACGTTGCAAATCGTCCAAAAAGCGCACAAAACTAAGAATTTTTGATAATTTTCAACTTTTAATTTTTTTCCGAATTTTCCGAATTTTTTTGGTTTTGTGCGCATTTCAGAAGGTTTGCAGCGTTTTTTGATTTTTCGAAAAATTTGAAATTTTTTTGTTCTAAATTTGACCTGTCCCATCCCTATCAGGACCAGACTCCCAAGCCTTGAGAAGTCACTTGTCCCAAGCCTTGAGAAGTCACTTGTCCCAAGCCTTGAGAAGTCACTTGTCCCAAGCCTTGAGAAGTCAATTGTCTCAAGCCCTGAGAAGTCACTTGTCCCAAGCCTTGAGAAGTCACTTGTCCCAAGCCTTGAGAAGTCACTTGTCTCAAGCCTTGAGAAGTCACTTGTCCCAAGCCTTGAGAAGTCACTTGTCCCCAGTCTTGAGAAGTCACTTGTCCCAAGCCTTGAGAAGTCACTTGTCCGAAGCCTTGAGAAGTTCTTGTCCCAAGTCTTGAGAAGTCACTCGTCCCAAGTCTTGAGAAGTCAATCGTTCCAAGTCTTGAGAAGTTCTTGTCCAAAGTCTTGAGAAGTTCTTGTTCCAAGTCTTCTCTGCTTGTTTAGGGCTGTGCCTCACCGGTCTTTGCTAAATTCAAAATTGTTTCGAAAATTTCGAAAATACTTAGTTTTCTTCGCGTTTCACGCCATTTGCAGCCGTTTTTAATTTTTTTAAAATTTCGAAATTTTTTGAAAATTCTCAAAGGGGTACCCCTTTGAGAAATTTCAATTTTTCCGAAAAATTTCGAAAAATTGAAAAACGTTGCAAATCGTCCAAAAAGCGCACAAAACTAAGAATTTTTGATAATTTTCAACTTTTAATTTTTTTCCGAATTTTCCGAATTTTTTTGGTTTTGTGCGCATTTCAGAAGGTTTGCAGCGTTTTTTGATTTTTCGAAAAATTTGAAATTTTTTTGTTCTAAATTTGACCTGTCCCATCCCTATCAGGACCAGACTCCCAAGCCTTGAGAAGTCACTTGTCCCAAGCCTTGAGAAGTCACTTGTCCCAAGCCTTGAGAAGTCAATTGTCTCAAGCCCTGAGAAGTCACTTGTCCCAAGCCTTGAGAAGTCACTTGTCCCAAGCCTTGAGAAGTCACTTGTCTCAAGCCTTGAGAAGTCACTTGTCCCAAGCCTTGAGAAGTCACTTGTCCCCAGTCTTGAGAAGTCACTTGTCCCAAGCCTTGAGAAGTCACTTGTCCGAAGCCTTGAGAAGTTCTTGTCCCAAGTCTTGAGAAGTCACTCGTCCCAAGTCTTGAGAAGTCAATCGTTCCAAGTCTTGAGAAGTTCTTGTCCAAAGTCTTGAGAAGTTCTTGTTCCAAGTCTTCTCTGCTTGTTTAGGGCTGTGCCTCACCCGTCTTTGCTAAATTCAAAATTCTTTTGAAAATTTCGAAAATACTTAGTTTTCTTCGCGTTTCACGTCATTTGCAGCCGTTTTTAATTTTTTTAAAATTTCGAAATTTTTTGAAAATTCTCAAAGGGGTACCCCTTTGAGAAATTTCAATTTTTTCGAAAAATTTCGAAAAATAGAAAAACGTTGCAAATCGTCCAAAAAGCGCACAAAACTAAGAATTTTTGATAATTTTCAACTTTTAATTTTTTCCGAATTTTCCGAATTTTTTTGGTTTTGTGCGCATTTCAGAAGGTTTGCAGCGTTTTTTGATTTTTCGAAAAATTTGAAATTTTTTTGTTCTAAATTTGACCTGTCCCATCCCTATCAGGACCAGACTCCCAAGCATTGGGAAGTCACTAATCCCAAGCCTTGAGAAGTCACTTGTCGCAAGCCTTGAGAAGTCACTTGTCCCAAGCCTTGAGAAGTCACTTGTCCCAAGCCTTGGGAAGTCACTTGTCCCAAGCCTTGAGAAGTCACTTGTCCCAAGCCTTGAGGAGTCACTTGTCCCAAGCCTTGAGAAGTCACTTGTCCCAAGCCTTGAGAAGTCACTTGTCCCAAGCCTTGATAAGTCACTTGTCCCAAGCCTTGAGAAGTCACTTGTCCCAAGCCTTGAGAAGTCACTTTTCCCAAGCCTTGAGAAGTCACTTGTCCCAAGCCTTGAAAAGTTCTTGTCCCAAGACTTGAGAAGTCACTCGTCCCAAGTCTTGAGAAGTCACTCGTTCCAAGTCTTGAGAAGTTCTT
Source organism: Zootermopsis nevadensis (assembly GCF_977971745.1). NCBI lineage: Eukaryota > Metazoa > Arthropoda > Insecta > Blattodea > Termopsidae > Zootermopsis > Zootermopsis nevadensis. The sequence goes on along the minus strand of NW_028259134.1, from coordinate 1,948,469 downwards.
GTCCCAAGTCTTGAGAAGTTCTTGTTCCAAGTCTTCTCTGCTTGTTTAGGGCTGTGCCTCACCGGTCTTTGCTAAATTCAAAATTGTTTCGAAAATTTCGAAAATACTTAGTTTTCTTCGCGTTTCACGCCATTTGCAGCCGTTTTTAATTTTTTTAAAATTTCGAAATTTTTTGAAAATTCTCAAAGGGGTACCCCTTTGAGAAATTTCAATTTTTCCGAAAAATTTCGAAAAATTGAAAAACGTTGCAAATCGTCCAAAAAGCGCACAAAACTAAGAATTTTTGATAATTTTCAACTTTTAATTTTTTTCCGAATTTTCCGAATTTTTTTGGTTTTGTGCGCATTTCAGAAGGTTCGCAGCGTTTTTTGATTTTTCGAAAAATTTGAAATTTTTTTGTTCTAAATTTGACCTGTCCCATCCCTATCAGGACCAGACTCCCAAGCCTTGAGAAGTCACTTGTCCCAAGCCTTGAGAAGTCACTTGTCCCAAGCCTTGAGAAGTCAATTGTCTCAAGCCCTGAGAAGTCACTTGTCCCAAGCCTTGAGAAGTCACTTGTCCCAAGCCTTGAGAAGTCACTTGTCTCAAGCCTTGAGAAGTCACTTGTCCCAAGCCTTGAGAAGTCACTTGTCCCCAGTCTTGAGAAGTCACTTGTCCCAAGCCTTGAGAAGTCACTTGTCCGAAGCCTTGAGAAGTTCTTGTCCCAAGTCTTGAGAAGTCACTCGTCCCAAGTCTTGAGAAGTCAATCGTTCCAAGTCTTGAGAAGTTCTTGTCCAAAGTCTTGAGAAGTTCTTGTTCCAAGTCTTCTCTGCTTGTTTAGGGCTGTGCCTCACCCGTCTTTGCTAAATTCAAAATTCTTTTGAAAATTTCGAAAATACTTAGTTTTCTTCGCGTTTCACGTCATTTGCAGCCGTTTTTAATTTTTTTAAAATTTCGAATTTTTTTGAAAATTCTCAAAGGGGTACCCCTTTGAGAAATTTCAATTTTTTCGAAAAATTTCGAAAAATAGAAAAACGTTGCAAATCGTCCAAAAAGCGCACAAAACTAAGAATTTTTGATAATTTTCAACTTTTAATTTTTTTCCGAATTTTCCGAATTTTTTTGGTTTTGTGCGCATTTCAGAAGGTTTGCAGCGTTTTTTGATTTTTCGAAAAATTTGAAATTTTTTTGTTCTAAATTTGACCTGTCCCATCCCTATCAGGACCAGACTCCCAAGCCTTGAGAAGTCACTTTTCCGAAGCCTTGAGAAGTTCTTGTCCCAAATCTTGAGAAGTCACTTGTCCCAAGCCTTGAGAAGTCACTTGTCCCAAGCCTTGAGAAGTCACTTGTCCCAAGCCTTGATAAGTCACTTGTCCCAAGCCTTGAGAAGTCACTTGTCCCAAGCCTTGAGAAGTCACTTGTCCCAAGCCTTGAGAAGTCACTTGTCCCAAGCCTTGAGAAGTCACTTGTCCGAAGCTTTGAAAAGTTCTTGTCCCAAGTCTTGAGAAGTCACTCGTCCCAAGTCTTGAGAAGTCACTCGTTCCAAGTCTTGAGAAGTTCTTGTCCCAAGTCTTGAGAAGTTCTTGTTCCAAATCTTCTCTGCTTGTTGCACTTGCAGCGTTTTTTGATTTTTGGAAAAATTTGAAATTTATTTGTTCTAAATTTGACCTTTCCCATCCCTATCAGGACCAGACTCCCAAGCCTTGAGAAGTTAATTGTCCCAAGCCTAGAGAAGTCACTTGTCCCAAGCCTTGAGAAGTCTCTTGTCCCAAGCTTTGAGAAGTCACTTGTCCCAAGCATTGAGAAGTCACTTGTCCCAAGCCTTGAGAAGTCACTTGTTCCAAGTCTTGAGAAGTCACTTGTCCCAAGCATTGAGAAGTCACTTGTCCCAAGCCTTGAGAAGTCACTTGTCCCAAGCCTTGAGAAGTCACTTGTCCGAAGCCTTGAGAAGTTCTTGTCCCAAGCCTTGAGAAGTCACTTGTCGCAAGCCTTGAGAAGTCACTTGTCTAAAGCCTTGAGAAGTCACTTTTCCCAAGCCTTGAGAAGTCACTTGTCCCAAGCCTTGAGAAGTCACTTGTCCCAAGCCTTGAGTAGTCACTTGTCCCAAGTCTTGAGAAGTCACTTGTCCCAAGCCTTGAGAAGTCACATGTCCCAAGCTTTGAGAAGTCATTTGTCCCAAGCCTTGAGAAGTCACTTGTCCCAAGCCTTGAGAAGTCACTTGTCCCAAGCCTTGAGAAGTCACTTGTCCCAACCCTTGAGAAGTCACTTGTCCCAAGCCTTGAGAAATCACTTGTCCCAAGCCTTGAGAAGTCACTTGTCCCAAGTCCTGAGAAGTCACTTGTCCCAAGCCTTGAGAAGTCACTTGTCCCAAGCCTTGAGAAGTTCTTGTCCCAAGTCTTGAGAAGTCACTCGTCCCAAGACTTGAGAAGTCTCTCGTTCCAAGTCTTGAGAAGTTCTTGTCCCAAGTCTTGAGAAGTTCTTGTTCCAAGTCTTCTCTGCTTGTTTAGGGCTGTGCCTCACCCGTCTTTGCTAAATTCAAAATTGTTTCGAAAATTTCGAAAATACTTAGTTTTCTTCGCGTTTCACGCCATTTGCAGCCGTTTTTAAATTTTTAAAATTTCGAAAATTTTTGAAAATTCTCAAAGGGGTACCCCTTTGAGAAATTTCAATTTTTTCGAAAAATTTCGAAAAATAGAAAAACGTTGCAAATCGTCCAAAAAGCGCACAAAACTAAGAATTTTTGATAATTTTCAACTTTTAATTTTTTTCCGAATTTTCCGAATTTTTTTGGTTTTGTGCGCATTTCAGAAGGTTTGCAGCGTTTATTGATTTATCGAAAAATTTGAAATTTTTTTGTTCTAAATTTGACCTGTCCCATCCCTATCAGGACCAGACTCCCAAGCCTTGAGAAGTCACTTGTCCCAAGCCTTGAGAAGTCACTTGTCCCAAGCCTTGAGAAGTCACTTGTCAAAAGCCTTGATAAGTCACTTGTCCCAAGCCTTGAGAAGTCACTTGTCCCAAGCCTTGAGAAGTCACTTGTCCCAAGCCTTGAGAAGTCACTTGTCCCAAGCCTTGAGAAGTCACTTTTCCGAAGCCTTGAGAAGTTCTTGTCCCAAGTCTTGAGAAGTCACTTGTCCAAAGCCTTGAGAAGTCACTTGTCCGAAGCCTTGAGAAATTCTTGTCCCAAGTCTTGAGAAGTCACTTGTCCAAAGCCTTGAGAAGTCACTTGTCCCAAGCCTTGAGAAGTCACTTGTCCCAAGCCTTGAGAAGTCACTTGTCCCAAGCCTTGAGAAGTCACTTTTCCCAAGCCTTGAGAAGTCACTTGTCCCACCCTTGAAAATTTCTTGTCCCAAGACTTGAGAAGTCACTCGTCCCAAGTCTTGAGAAGTCACTCGTTCCAAGTCTTGAGAAGTCACTTGTCCCAAGCCTTGAGAAGTCACTTGTCCCAAGCCTTGAGAAGTCACTTGTCCCAAGCCTTCAGAAGTCACTTTTCCGAAGCCTTGAGAAGTTCTTGTCCCAAATCTTGAGAAGTCACTTGTCCAAAGCCTTGAGAAGTCACTTGTCCGATGCCTTGAGAAATTCTTATCCCAAGTCTTGAGAAGTCACTTGTCCAAAGCCTTGAGAAGTCACTTGTCCCAAGCCTTGAGAAGTCACTTGTCCCAAGCCTTGAGAAGTCACTTGTCCCAAGCCTTGAGAAGTCACTTTTCCCAAGCCTTGAGAAGTCACTTGTCCCAAGCCTTGAAAATTTCTTGTCCAAGACTTGAGAAGTCACTCGTCCCAAGTCTTGAGAAGTCACTCGTTCCAAGTCTTGAGAAGTTCTTGTCCCAAGTCTTGAGAAGTTTTTGTTCCAAGTCTTCTCTGCTTGTTTAGGGCTGTGCCTCACCGGTCTTTGCTAAATTCAAAATTGTTTCGAAAATTTCGAAAATACTTAGTTTTCTTCGCGTTTCACGCCATTTGCAGCCGTTTTTAATTTTTTTAAAATTTCGAAATTTTTTGAAAATTCTCAAAGGGGTACCCCTTTGAGAAATTTCAATTTTTTCGAAAAATTTCGAAAAATACAAAAACGTTGCAAATCGTCCAAAAAGCGCACAAAACTAAGAATTTTTGATAATTTTCAACTTTTAATTTTTTTCCGAATTTTCCGAATTTTTTTGGTTTTGTGCGCATTTCAGAAGGTTTGCAGCGTTTTTTGATTTTTCGAAAAATTTGAAATTTTTTTGTTCTAAATTTGACCTGTCCCATCCCTATCAGGACCAGACTCCCAAGCCTTGGGTAGTCACTAATCCCAAGCCTTGAGAAGTCACTTGTCGCAAGCCTTGAGAAGTCACTTGTCCCAAGCCTTGAGAAGTCACTTGTCCCAAGCCTTGGGAAGTCACTTGTCCCAAGCCTTGAGAAGTCACTTGTCCCAAGCTTTGAGGAGTCACTTGTCCCAAGCCTTGAGAAGTCACTTGTCCCAAGCCTTGAGAAGTCACTTGTCCCAAGCCTTGATAAGTCACTTGTCCCAAGCCTTGAGAAGTCACTTGTCCCAAGCCTTGAGAAGTCACTTTTCCCAAGCCTTGAGAAGTCACTTGTCCCAAGCCTTGAAAAGTTCTTGTCCCAAGACTTGAGAAGTCACTCGTCCCAAGTCTTGAGAAGTCACTCGTTCCAAGTCTTGAGAAGTTCTTGTCCCAAGTCTTGAGAAGTTCTTGTTCCAAGTCTTCTCTGCTTGTTTAGGGCTGTGCCTCACCGGTCTTTGCTAAATTCAAAATTGTTTCGAAAATTTCGAAAATACTTAGTTTTCTTCGCGTTTCACGCCATTTGCAGCCGTTTTTAATTTTTTTAAAATTTCGAAATTTTTTGAAAATTCTCAAAGGGGTACCCCTTTGAGAAATTTCAATTTTTCCGAAAAATTTCGAAAAATTGAAAAACGTTGCAAATCGTCCAAAAAGCGCACAAAACTAAGAATTTTTGATAATTTTCAACTTTTAATTTTTTCCGAATTTTCCGAATTTTTTTGGTTTTGTGCGCATTTCAGAAGGTTTGCAGCGTTTTTTGATTTTTCGAAAAATTTGAAATTTTTTTGTTCTAAATTTGACCTGTCCCATCCCTATCAGGACCAGACTCCCAAGCATTGGGAAGTCACTAATCCCAAGCCTTGAGAAGTCACTTGTCGCAAGCCTTGAGAAGTCACTTGTCCCAAGCCTTGAGAAGTCACTTGTCCCAAGCCTTGGGAAGTCACTTGTCCCAAGCCTTGAGAAGTCACTTGTCCCAAGCCTTGAGGAGTCACTTGTCCCAAGCCTTGAGAAGTCACTTGTCCCAAGCCTTGAGAAGTCACTTGTCCCAAGCCTTGATAAGTCACTTGTCCCAAGCCTTGAGAAGTCACTTGTCCCAAGCCTTGAGAAGTCACTTTTCCCAAGCCTTGAGAAGTCACTTGTCCCAAGCCTTGAAAAGTTCTTGTCCCAAGACTTGAGAAGTCACTCGTCCCAAGTCTTGAGAAGTCACTCGTTCCAAGTCTTGAGAAGTTCTTGTCCCAAGTCTTGAGAAGTTCTTGTTCCAAGTCTTCTCTGCTTGTTTAGGGCTGTGCCTCACCGGTCTTTGCTAAATTCAAAATTGTTTCGAAAATTTCGAAAATACTTAGTTTTCTTCGCGTTTCACGCCATTTGCAGCCGTTTTTAATTTTTTTAAAATTTCGAAATTTTTTGAAAATTCTCAAAGGGGTACCCCTTTGAGAAATTTCAATTTTTCCGAAAAATTTCGAAAAATTGAAAAACGTTGCAAATCGTCCAAAAAGCGCACAAAACTAAGAATTTTTGATAATTTTCAACTTTTAATTTTTTTCCGAATTTTCCGAATTTTTTTGGTTTTGTGCGCATTTCAGAAGGTTTGCAGCGTTTTTTGATTTTTCGAAAAATTTGAAATTTTTTTGTTCTAAATTTGACCTGTCCCATCCCTATCAGGACCAGACTCCCAAGCCTTGAGAAGTCACTTGTCCCAAGCCTTGAGAAGTCACTTGTCCCAAGCCTTGAGAAGTCAATTGTCTCAAGCCCTGAGAAGTCACTTGTCCCAAGCCTTGAGAAGTCACTTGTCTCAAGCCTTGAGAAGTCACTTGTCTCAAGCCTTGAGAAGTCACTTGTCCCAAGCCTTGAGAAGTCACTTGTCCCCAGTCTTGAGAAGTCACTTGTCCCAAGCCTTGAGAAGTCACTTGTCCGAAGCCTTGAGAAGTTCTTGTCCCAAGTCTTGAGAAGTCACTCGTCCCAAGTCTTGAGAAGTCACTCGTTCCAAGTCTTGAGAAGTTCTTGTCCCAAGTCTTGAGAAGTTCTTGTTCCAAGTCTTCTCTGCTTGTTTAGGGCTGTGCCTCACCGGTCTTTGCTAAATTCAAAATTGTTTCGAAAATTTCGAAAATACTTAGTTTTCTTCGCGTTTCACGCCATTTGCAGCCGTTTTTAATTTTTTTAAAATTTCGAAATTTTTTGAAAATTCTCAAAGGGGTACCCCTTTGAGAAATTTCAATTTTTCCGAAAAATTTCGAAAAATTGAAAAACGTTGCAAATCGTCCAAAAAGCGCACAAAACTAAGAATTTTTGATAATTTTCAACTTTTAATTTTTTTCCGAATTTTCCGAATTTTTTTGGTTTTGTGCGCATTTCAGAAGGTTTGCAGCGTTTTTTGATTTTTCGAAAAATTTGAAATTTTTTTGTTCTAAATTTGACCTGTCCCATCCCTATCAGGACCAGACTCCCAAGCCTTGAGAAGTCACTTGTCCCAAGCCTTGAGAAGTCACTTGTCCCAAGCCTTGAGAAGTCACTTGTCCCAAGCCTTGAGAAGTCAATTGTCTCAAGCCCTGAGAAGTCACTTGTCCCAAGCCTTGAGAAGTCACTTGTCCCAAGCCTTGAGAAGTCACTTGTCTCAAGCCTTGAGAAGTCACTTGTCCCAAGCCTTGAGAAGTCACTTGTCCCCAGTCTTGAGAAGTCACTTGTCCCAAGCCTTGAGAAGTCACTTGTCCGAAGCCTTGAGAAGTTCTTGTCCCAAGTCTTGAGAAGTCACTCGTCCCAAGTCTTGAGAAGTCAATCGTTCCAAGTCTTGAGAAGTTCTTGTCCAAAGTCTTGAGAAGTTCTTGTTCCAAGTCTTCTCTGCTTGTTTAGGGCTGTGCCTCACCGGTCTTTGCTAAATTCAAAATTGTTTCGAAAATTTCGAAAATACTTAGTTTTCTTCGCGTTTCACGCCATTTGCAGCCGTTTTTAATTTTTTTAAAATTTCGAAATTTTTTGAAAATTCTCAAAGGGGTACCCCTTTGAGAAATTTCAATTTTTCCGAAAAATTTCGAAAAATTGAAAAACGTTGCAAATCGTCCAAAAAGCGCACAAAACTAAGAATTTTTGATAATTTTCAACTTTTAATTTTTTTCCGAATTTTCCGAATTTTTTTGGTTTTGTGCGCATTTCAGAAGGTTTGCAGCGTTTTTTGATTTTTCGAAAAATTTGAAATTTTTTTGTTCTAAATTTGACCTGTCCCATCCCTATCAGGACCAGACTCCCAAGCCTTGAGAAGTCACTTGTCCCAAGCCTTGAGAAGTCACTTGTCCCAAGCCTTGAGAAGTCAATTGTCTCAAGCCCTGAGAAGTCACTTGTCCCAAGCCTTGAGAAGTCACTTGTCCCAAGCCTTGAGAAGTCACTTGTCTCAAGCCTTGAGAAGTCACTTGTCCCAAGCCTTGAGAAGTCACTTGTCCCCAGTCTTGAGAAGTCACTTGTCCCAAGCCTTGAGAAGTCACTTGTCCGAAGCCTTGAGAAGTTCTTGTCCCAAGTCTTGAGAAGTCACTCGTCCCAAGTCTTGAGAAGTCAATCGTTCCAAGTCTTGAGAAGTTCTTGTCCAAAGTCTTGAGAAGTTCTTGTTCCAAGTCTTCTCTGCTTGTTTAGGGCTGTGCCTCACCCGTCTTTGCTAAATTCAAAATTCTTTTGAAAATTTCGAAAATACTTAGTTTTCTTCGCGTTTCACGTCATTTGCAGCCGTTTTTAATTTTTTTAAAATTTCGAAATTTTTTGAAAATTCTCAAAGGGGTACCCCTTTGAGAAATTTCAATTTTTTCGAAAAATTTCGAAAAATAGAAAAACGTTGCAAATCGTCCAAAAAGCGCACAAAACTAAGAATTTTTGATAATTTTCAACTTTTAATTTTTTCCGAATTTTCCGAATTTTTTTGGTTTTGTGCGCATTTCAGAAGGTTTGCAGCGTTTTTTGATTTTTCGAAAAATTTGAAATTTTTTTGTTCTAAATTTGACCTGTCCCATCCCTATCAGGACCAGACTCCCAAGCATTGGGAAGTCACTAATCCCAAGCCTTGAGAAGTCACTTGTCGCAAGCCTTGAGAAGTCACTTGTCCCAAGCCTTGAGAAGTCACTTGTCCCAAGCCTTGGGAAGTCACTTGTCCCAAGCCTTGAGAAGTCACTTGTCCCAAGCCTTGAGGAGTCACTTGTCCCAAGCCTTGAGAAGTCACTTGTCCCAAGCCTTGAGAAGTCACTTGTCCCAAGCCTTGATAAGTCACTTGTCCCAAGCCTTGAGAAGTCACTTGTCCCAAGCCTTGAGAAGTCACTTTTCCCAAGCCTTGAGAAGTCACTTGTCCCAAGCCTTGAAAAGTTCTTGTCCCAAGACTTGAGAAGTCACTCGTCCCAAGTCTTGAGAAGTCACTCGTTCCAAGTCTTGAGAAGTTCTTGTCCCAAGTCTTGAGAAGTTCTTGTTCCAAGTCTTCTCTGCTTGTTTAGGGCTGTGCCTCACCGGTCTTTGCTAAATTCAAAATTGTTTCGAAAATTTCGAAAATACTTAGTTTTCTTCGCGTTTCACGCCATTTGCAGCCGTTTTTAATTTTTTTAAAATTTCGAAATTTTTTGAAAATTCTCAAAGGGGTACCCCTTTGAGAAATTTCAATTTTTCCGAAAAATTTCGAAAAATTGAAAAACGTTGCAAATCGTCCAAAAAGCGCACAAAACTAAGAATTTTTGATAATTTTCAACTTTTAATTTTTTTCCGAATTTTCCGAATTTTTTTGGTTTTGTGCGCATTTCAGAAGGTTCGCAGCGTTTTTTGATTTTTCGAAAAATTTGAAATTTTTTTGTTCTAAATTTGACCTGTCCCATCCCTATCAGGACCAGACTCCCAAGCCTTGAGAAGTCACTTGTCCCAAGCCTTGAGAAGTCACTTGTCCCAAGCCTTGAGAAGTCAATTGTCTCAAGCCCTGAGAAGTCACTTGTCCCAAGCCTTGAGAAGTCACTTGTCCCAAGCCTTGAGAAGTCACTTGTCTCAAGCCTTGAGAAGTCACTTGTCCCAAGCCTTGAGAAGTCACTTGTCCCCAGTCTTGAGAAGTCACTTGTCCCAAGCCTTGAGAAGTCACTTGTCCGAAGCCTTGAGAAGTTCTTGTCCCAAGTCTTGAGAAGTCACTCGTCCCAAGTCTTGAGAAGTCAATCGTTCCAAGTCTTGAGAAGTTCTTGTCCAAAGTCTTGAGAAGTTCTTGTTCCAAGTCTTCTCTGCTTGTTTAGGGCTGTGCCTCACCCGTCTTTGCTAAATTCAAAATTCTTTTGAAAATTTCGAAAATACTTAGTTTTCTTCGCGTTTCACGTCATTTGCAGCCGTTTTTAATTTTTTTAAAATTTCGAATTTTTTTGAAAATTCTCAAAGGGGTACCCCTTTGAGAAATTTCAATTTTTTCGAAAAATTTCGAAAAATAGAAAAACGTTGCAAATCGTCCAAAAAGCGCACAAAACTAAGAATTTTTGATAATTTTCAACTTTTAATTTTTTTCCGAATTTTCCGAATTTTTTTGGTTTTGTGCGCATTTCAGAAGGTTTGCAGCGTTTTTTGATTTTTCGAAAAATTTGAAATTTTTTTGTTCTAAATTTGACCTGTCCCATCCCTATCAGGACCAGACTCCCAAGCCTTGAGAAGTCACTTTTCCGAAGCCTTGAGAAGTTCTTGTCCCAAATCTTGAGAAGTCACTTGTCCCAAGCCTTGAGAAGTCACTTGTCCCAAGCCTTGAGAAGTCACTTGTCCCAAGCCTTGATAAGTCACTTGTCCCAAGCCTTGAGAAGTCACTTGTCCCAAGCCTTGAGAAGTCACTTGTCCCAAGCCTTGAGAAGTCACTTGTCCCAAGCCTTGAGAAGTCACTTGTCCGAAGCTTTGAAAAGTTCTTGTCCCAAGTCTTGAGAAGTCACTCGTCCCAAGTCTTGAGAAGTCACTCGTTCCAAGTCTTGAGAAGTTCTTGTCCCAAGTCTTGAGAAGTTCTTGTTCCAAATCTTCTCTGCTTGTTGCACTTGCAGCGTTTTTTGATTTTTGGAAAAATTTGAAATTTATTTGTTCTAAATTTGACCTTTCCCATCCCTATCAGGACCAGACTCCCAAGCCTTGAGAAGTTAATTGTCCCAAGCCTAGAGAAGTCACTTGTCCCAAGCCTTGAGAAGTCTCTTGTCCCAAGCTTTGAGAAGTCACTTGTCCCAAGCATTGAGAAGTCACTTGTCCCAAGCCTTGAGAAGTCACTTGTTCCAAGTCTTGAGAAGTCACTTGTCCCAAGCATTGAGAAGTCACTTGTCCCAAGCCTTGAGAAGTCACTTGTCCCAAGCCTTGAGAAGTCACTTGTCCGAAGCCTTGAGAAGTTCTTGTCCCAAGCCTTGAGAAGTCACTTGTCGCAAGCCTTGAGAAGTCACTTGTCTAAAGCCTTGAGAAGTCACTTTTCCCAAGCCTTGAGAAGTCACTTGTCCCAAGCCTTGAGAAGTCACTTGTCCCAAGCCTTGAGTAGTCACTTGTCCCAAGTCTTGAGAAGTCACTTGTCCCAAGCCTTGAGAAGTCACATGTCCCAAGCTTTGAGAAGTCATTTGTCCCAAGCCTTGAGAAGTCACTTGTCCCAAGCCTTGAGAAGTCACTTGTCCCAAGCCTTGAGAAGTCACTTGTCCCAACCCTTGAGAAGTCACTTGTCCCAAGCCTTGAGAAATCACTTGTCCCAAGCCTTGAGAAGTCACTTGTCCCAAGTCCTGAGAAGTCACTTGTCCCAAGCCTTGAGAAGTCACTTGTCCCAAGCCTTGAGAAGTTCTTGTCCCAAGTCTTGAGAAGTCACTCGTCCCAAGACTTGAGAAGTCTCTCGTTCCAAGTCTTGAGAAGTTCTTGTCCCAAGTCTTGAGAAGTTCTTGTTCCAAGTCTTCTCTGCTTGTTTAGGGCTGTGCCTCACCCGTCTTTGCTAAATTCAAAATTGTTTCGAAAATTTCGAAAATACTTAGTTTTCTTCGCGTTTCACGCCATTTGCAGCCGTTTTTAAATTTTTAAAATTTCGAAAATTTTTGAAAATTCTCAAAGGGGTACCCCTTTGAGAAATTTCAATTTTTTCGAAAAATTTCGAAAAATAGAAAAACGTTGCAAATCGTCCAAAAAGCGCACAAAACTAAGAATTTTTGATAATTTTCAACTTTTAATTTTTTTCCGAATTTTCCGAATTTTTTTGGTTTTGTGCGCATTTCAGAAGGTTTGCAGCGTTTATTGATTTATCGAAAAATTTGAAATTTTTTTGTTCTAAATTTGACCTGTCCCATCCCTATCAGGACCAGACTCCCAAGCCTTGAGAAGTCACTTGTCCCAAGCCTTGAGAAGTCACTTGTCCCAAGCCTTGAGAAGTCACCTGTCAAAAGCCTTGATAAGTCACTTGTCCCAAGCCTTGAGAAGTCACTTGTCCCAAGCCTTGAGAAGTCACTTGTCCCAAGCCTTGAGAAGTCACTTGTCCCAAGCCTTGAGAAGTCACTTTTCCGAAGCCTTGAGAAGTTCTTGTCCCAAGTCTTGAGAAGTCACTTGTCCAAAGCCTTGAGAAGTCACTTGTCCGAAGCCTTGAGAAATTCTTGTCCCAAGTCTTGAGAAGTCACTTGTCCAAAGCCTTGAGAAGTCACTTGTCCCAAGCCTTGAGAAGTCACTTGTCCCAAGCCTTGAGAAGTCACTTGTCCCAAGCCTTGAGAAGTCACTTTTCCCAAGCCTTGAGAAGTCACTTGTCCCACCCTTGAAAATTTCTTGTCCCAAGACTTGAGAAGTCACTCGTCCCAAGTCTTGAGAAGTCACTCGTTCCAAGTCTTGAGAAGTCACTTGTCCCAAGCCTTGAGAAGTCACTTGTCCCAAGCCTTGAGAAGTCACTTGTCCCAAGCCTTCAGAAGTCACTTTTCCGAAGCCTTGAGAAGTTCTTGTCCCAAATCTTGAGAAGTCACTTGTCCAAAGCCTTGAGAAGTCACTTGTCCGATGCCTTGAGAAATTCTTATCCCAAGTCTTGAGAAGTCACTTGTCCAAAGCCTTGAGAAGTCACTTGTCCCAAGCCTTGAGAAGTCACTTGTCCCAAGCCTTGAGAAGTCACTTGTCCCAAGCCTTGAGAAGTCACTTTTCCCAAGCCTTGAGAAGTCACTTGTCCCAAGCCTTGAAAATTTCTTGTCCAAGACTTGAGAAGTCACTCGTCCCAAGTCTTGAGAAGTCACTCGTTCCAAGTCTTGAGAAGTTCTTGTCCCAAGTCTTGAGAAGTTTTTGTTCCAAGTCTTCTCTGCTTGTTTAGGGCTGTGCCTCACCGGTCTTTGCTAAATTCAAAATTGTTTCGAAAATTTCGAAAATACTTAGTTTTCTTCGCGTTTCACGCCATTTGCAGCCGTTTTTAATTTTTTTAAAATTTCGAAATTTTTTGAAAATTCTCAAAGGGGTACCCCTTTGAGAAATTTCAATTTTTTCGAAAAATTTCGAAAAATACAAAAACGTTGCAAATCGTCCAAAAAGCGCACAAAACTAAGAATTTTTGATAATTTTCAACTTTTAATTTTTTTCCGAATTTTCCGAATTTTTTTGGTTTTGTGCGCATTTCAGAAGGTTTGCAGCGTTTTTTGATTTTTCGAAAAATTTGAAATTTTTTTGTTCTAAATTTGACCTGTCCCATCCCTATCAGGACCAGACTCCCAAGCCTTGGGTAGTCACTAATCCCAAGCCTTGAGAAGTCACTTGTCGCAAGCCTTGAGAAGTCACTTGTCCCAAGCCTTGAGAAGTCACTTGTCCCAAGCCTTGGGAAGTCACTTGTCCCAAGCCTTGAGAAGTCACTTGTCCCAAGCTTTGAGGAGTCACTTGTCCCAAGCCTTGAGAAGTCACTTGTCCCAAGCCTTGAGAAGTCACTTGTCCCAAGCCTTGATAAGTCACTTGTCCCAAGCCTTGAGAAGTCACTTGTCCCAAGCCTTGAGAAGTCACTTTTCCCAAGCCTTGAGAAGTCACTTGTCCCAAGCCTTGAAAAGTTCTTGTCCCAAGACTTGAGAAGTCACTCGTCCCAAGTCTTGAGAAGTCACTCGTTCCAAGTCTTGAGAAGTTCTTGTCCCAAGTCTTGAGAAGTTCTTGTTCCAAGTCTTCTCTGCTTGTTTAGGGCTGTGCCTCACCGGTCTTTGCTAAATTCAAAATTGTTTCGAAAATTTCGAAAATACTTAGTTTTCTTCGCGTTTCACGCCATTTGCAGCCGTTTTTAATTTTTTTAAAATTTCGAAATTTTTTGAAAATTCTCAAAGGGGTACCCCTTTGAGAAATTTCAATTTTTCCGAAAAATTTCGAAAAATTGAAAAACGTTGCAAATCGTCCAAAAAGCGAACAAAACTAAGAATTTTTGATAATTTTCAACTTTTAATTTTTTTCCGAATTTTCCGAATTTTTTTGGTTTTGTGCGCATTTCAGAAGGTTTGCAGCGTTTTTTGATTTTTCGAAAAATTTGAAATTTTTTTGTTCTAAATTTGACCTGTCCCATCCCTATCAGGACCAGACTCCCAAGCCTTGAGAAGTCACTTGTCCCAAGCCTTGAGAAGTCACTTGTCCCAAGCCTTGAGAAGTCAATTGTCTCAAGCCCTGAGAAGTCACTTGTCCCAAGCCTTGAGAAGTCACTTGTCCCAAGCCTTGAGAAGTCACTTGTCTCAAGCCTTGAGAAGTCACTTGTCCCCAGTCTTGAGAAGTCACTTGTCCCAAGCCTTGAGAAGTCACTTGTCCGAAGCCTTGAGAAGTTCTTGTCCCAAGTCTTGAGAAGTCACTCGTCCCAAGTCTTGAGAAGTCAATCGTTCCAAGTCTTGAGAAGTTCTTGTCCAAAGTCTTGAGAAGTTCTTGTTCCAAGTCTTCTCTGCTTGTTTAGGGCTGTGCCTCACCCGTCTTTGCTAAATTCAAAATTCTTTTGAAAATTTCGAAAATACTTAGTTTTCTTCGCGTTTCACGTCATTTGCAGCCGTTTTTAATTTTTTTAAAATTTCGAAATTTTTTGAAAATTCTCAAAGGGGTACCCCTTTGAGAAATTTCAATTTTCTCGAAAAATTTCGAAAAATAGAAAAACGTTGCAAATCGTCCAAAAAGCGCACAAAACTAAGAATTTTTGATAATTTTCAACTTTTAATTTTTTTCCGAATTTTCCGAATTTTTTTGGTTTTGTGCGCATTTCAGAAGGTTTGCAGCGTTTTTTGATTTTTCGAAAAATTTGAAATTTTTTTGTTCTAAATTTGACCTGTCCCATCCCTATCAGGACCAGACTCCCAAGCCTTGGGAAGTCACTAATCCCAAGCCTTGAGAAGTCACTTGTCGCAAGCCTTGAGAAGTCACTTGTCCCAAGCCTTGAGAAGTCACTTGTCCCAAGCCTTGGGAAGTCACTTGTCCCAAGCCTTGAGAAGTCACTTGTCCCAAGCCTTGAGGAGTCACTTGTCCCAAGCCTTGAGAAGTCACTTGTCCCAAGCCTTGAGAAGTCACTTGTCCCAAGCCTTGATAAGTCACTTGTCCCAAGCCTTGAGAAGTCACTTGTCCCAAGCCTTGAGAAGTCACTTGTCCCAAGCCTTGAGAAGTCACTTGTCCCAAGCCTTGAGAAGTCACTTGTCCGAAGCTTTGAAAAGTTCTTGTCCCAAGTCTTGAGAAGTCAGTCGTCCCAAGTCTTGAGAAGTCACTCGTTCCAAGTCTTGAGAAGTTCTTGTCCCAAGTCTTGAGAAGTTCTTGTTCCAAGTCTTCTCTGCTTGTTTAGGGCTGTGCCTCACCGGTCTTTGCTAAATTCAAAATTGTTTCGAAAATTTCGAAAATACTTAGTTTTCTTCGCGTTTCACGTCATTTGCAGCCGTTTTTATTTTTTTTAAAATTTCGAAATTTTTTGAAAATTCTCAAAGGGGTACCCCTTTGAGAAATTTGAATTTTTTCGAAAAATTTCGAAAAATAGAAAAACGTTGCAAATCGTCCAAAAAGCGCACAAAACTAAGAATTTTTGATAATTTTCAACTTTTAATTTTTTTCCGAATTTTCCGAATTTTTTTGGTTTTGTGCGCATTTCAGTAGGTTTGCAGCGTTTTTTGATTTTTCGAAAAATTTGAAATTTTTTTGTTCTAAATTTGACCTGTCCCATCCCTATCAGGACCAGACTCCCAAGCCTTGAGAAGTCACTTGTCCCAAGCCTTGAGAAGTCACTTGTCCCAAGCCTTGAGAAGTCACTTGTCCCAAGCCTTGAGAAGTCACTTGTCCCAAGCCTTGAGAAGTCACTTGTCCCAAGCCTTGAGGAGTCACTTGTCCCAAGCCTTGAGAAGTCACTTGTCCCAAGCCTTGAGAAGTCACTTGTCCCAAGCCTTGAGAAGTCACTTGTCCCAAGCCTTGATAAGTCACTTGTCCCAAGCCTTGAGAAGTCACTTGTCCCAAGCCTTGAGAAGTCACTTGTCCCAAGCCTTGAGAAGTCACTTGTCCGAAGCTTTGAAAGTTCTTGTCCCAAGTCTTGAGAAGTCACTCGTCCCAAGTCTTGAGAAGTCACTCGTTCCAAGTCTTGAGAAGTTCTTGTCCCAAGTCTTGAGAAGTTCTTGTTCCAAGTCTTCTCTGCTTGTTTAGGGCTGTGCCTCACCCGCCTTTGCTAAATTCAAAATTGTTTCGAAAATTTCGAAAATACTTAGTTTTCTCCGCGTTTCACGCCATTTGCATCCGTTTTTAATTTTTTTAAAATTTCGAAATTTTTTGAAAATTCTCAAAGGGGTACCCCTTTGAGAAATTTCAATTTTTTCGAAAAATTTCGAAAAATAGAAAAACGTTGCAAATCGTCCAAAAAGCGCACAAAACTAAGAATTTTTGATAATTTTCAACTTTTAATTTTTTTCCGAATTTTCCGAATTTTTTTGGTTTTGTGCGCATTTCAGAAGGTTTGCAGCGTTTTTTGATTTTTCGAAAAATTTGAAATTTTTTTGTTCTAAATTTCACCTGTCCCATCCCTATCAGGACCAGACTCCCAAGAATTGAGAAGTCATTTGTCCCAAGCCTTGAGAAGTCACTTGTCCCAAGCCTTGAGAAGTCACTTGTCTCAAGCCTTGAGAAGTCACTTGTCCCAAGCCTTGAGAAGTCACTTGTCCCAAGCCTTGAGAAGTCACTTGTCCCAAGCCTTGAGAAGTCACTTGTCCCAAGCCTTGAGAAGTAACTTGTCCCAAGTCCTGAGAAGTCACTTGTCCCAAGCCTTGGGAAGTCACTTGTCCCAAGCCTTGAGAAGTTCTTGTCCCAAGTCTTGAGAAGTCACTCGTCCCAAGTCTTGAGAAGTCTCTCGTTCCAAGTCTTGAGAAGTTCTTGTCCCAAGTCTTGAGAAGTTCTTGTTCCAAGTCTTCTCTGCTTGTTTAGGGCTGTGCCTCACCCGTCTTTGCTAAATTCAAAATTGTTTCGAAAATTTCGAAAATACTTAGTTTTCTTCGCGTTTCACGCCATTTGCAGCCGTTTTTAATTTTTTTAAAATTTCGAAATTTTTTGAAAATTCTCAAAGGGGTACCCCTTTGAGAATTTTCAATTTTTTCGAAAAATTTCGAAAAATAGAAAAACGTTGCAAATCGTCCAAAAAGCGCACAAAACTAAGAATTTTTGATAATTTTCAACTTTTAATTTTTTCCGAATTTTCCGAATTTTTTTGGTTTTGTGCGCATTTCAGAAGGTTTGCAGCGTTTTTTGATTTTTCGAAAAATTTGAAATTTTTTTGTTCTAAATTTGACCTGTCCCATCCCTATCAGGACCAGACTCCCAAGCCTTGGGAAGTCACTAATCCCAAGCCTTGAGAAGTCACTTGTCGCAAGCCTTGAGAAGTCACTTGTCCCAAGCCTTGAGAAGTCACTTGTCCCAAGCCTTGGGAAGTCACTTGTCCCAAGCCTTGAGAAGTCACTTGTCCCAAGCCTTGAGGAGTCACTTGTCCCAAGCCTTGAGAAGTCACTTGTCCCAAGCCTTGAGAAGTCACTTGTCCCAAGCCTTGATAAGTCACTTGTCCCAAGCCTTGAGAAGTCACTTGTCCCAAGCCTTGAGAAGTCACTTTTCCCAAGCCTTGAGAAGTCACTTGTCCCAAGCCTTGAAAAGTTCTTGTCCCAAGACTTGAGAAGTCACTCGTCCCAAGTCTTGAGAAGTCACTCGTTCCAAGTCTTGAGAAGTTCTTGTCCCAAGTCTTGAGAAGTTCTTGTTCCAAGTCTTCTCTGCTTGTTTAGGGCTGTGCCTCACCGGTCTTTGCTAAATTCAAAATTGTTTCGAAAATTTCGAAAATACTTAGTTTTCTTCGCGTTTCACGCCATTTGCAGCCGTTTTTAATTTTTTTAAAATTTCGAAATTTTTTGAAAATTCTCAAAGGGGTACCCCTTTGAGAAATTTCAATTTTTCCGAAAAATTTCGAAAAATAGAAAAACGTTGCAAATCGTCCAAAAAGCGCACAAAACTAAGAATTTTTAATAATTTTCAACTTTTAATTTTTTTCCGAATTTTCCGAATTTTTTTGGTTTTGTGCGCATTTCAGAAGGTTTGCAGCGTTTTTTGATTTTTCGAAAAATTTGAAATTTTTTTGTTCTAAATTTGACCTGTCCCATCCCTATCAGGACCAGACTCCCAAGCCTTGAGAAGTCACTTGTCCCAAGCCTTGAGAAGTCACTTGTCCCAAGCCTTGAGAAGTCAATTGTCTCAAGCCCTGAGAAGTCACTTGTCCCAAGCCTTGAGAAGTCACTTGTCCCAAGCCTTGAGAAGTCACTTGTCTCAAGCCTTGAGAAGTCACTTGTCCCAAGCCTTGAGAAGTCACTTGTCCCCAGTCTTGAGAAGTCACTTGTCCCAAGCCTTGAGAAGTCACTTGTCCGAAGCCTTGAGAAGTTCTTGTCCCAAGTCTTGAGAAGTCACTCGTCCCAAGTCTTGAGAAGTCAATCGTTCCAAGTCTTGAGAAGTTCTTGTCCAAAGTCTTGAGAAGTTCTTGTTCCAAGTCTTCTCTGCTTGTTTAGGGCTGTGCCTCACCCGTCTTTGCTAAATTCAAAATTCTTTTGAAAATTTCGAAAATACTTAGTTTTCTTCGCGTTTCACGTCATTTGCAGCCGTTTTTAATTTTTTTAAAATTTCGAAATTTTTTGAAAATTCTCAAAGGGGTACCCCTTTGAGAAATTTCAATTTTTTCGAAAAATTTCGAAAAATAGAAAAACGTTGCAAATCGTCCAAAAAGCGCACAAAACTAAGAATTTTTGATAATTTTCAACTTTTAATTTTTTTCCGAATTTTCCGAATTTTTTTGGTTTTGTGCGCATTTCAGAAGGTTTGCAGCGTTTTTTGATTTTTCGAAAAATTTGAAATTTTTTTGTTCTAAATTTGACCTGTCCCATCCCTATCAGGACCAGACTCCCAAGCCTTGGGAAGTCACTAATCCCAAGCCTTGAGAAGTCACTTGTCGCAAGCCTTGAGAAGTCACTTGTCCCAAGCCTTGAGAAGTCACTTGTCCCAAGCCTTGGGAAGTCACTTGTCCCAAGCCTTGAGAAGTCACTTGTCCCAAGCCTTGAGGAGTCACTTGTCCCAAGCCTTGAGAAGTCACTTGTCCCAAGCCTTGAGAAGTCACTTGTCCCAAGCCTTGATAAGTCACTTGTCCCAAGCCTTGAGAAGTCACTTGTCCCAAGCCTTGAGAAGTCACTTGTCCCAAGCCTTGAGAAGTCACTTGTCCCAAGCCTTGAGAAGTCACTTGTCCGAAGCTTTGAAAAGTTCTTGTCCCAAGTCTTGAGAAGTCAGTCGTCCCAAGTCTTGAGAAGTCACTCGTTCCAAGTCTTGAGAAGTTCTTGTCCCAAGTCTTGAGAAGTTCTTGTTCCAAGTCTTCTCTGCTTGTTTAGGGCTGTGCCTCACCGGTCTTTGCTAAATTCAAAATTGTTTCGAAAATTTCGAAAATACTTAGTTTTCTTCGCGTTTCACGTCATTTGCAGCCGTTTTTAATTTTTTTAAAATTTCGAAATTTTTTGAAAATTCTCAAAGGGGTACCCCTTTGAGAAATTTGAATTTTTTCGAAAAATTTCGAAAAATAGAAAAACGTTGCAAATCGTCCAAAAAGCGCACAAAACTAAGAATTTTTGATAATTTTCAACTTTTAATTTTTTTCCGAATTTTCCGAATTTTTTTGGTTTTGTGCGCATTTCAGAAGGTTTGCAGCGTTTTTTGATTTTTCGAAAAATTTGAAATTTTTTTGTTCTAAATTTGACCTGTCCCATCCCTATCAGGACCAGACTCCCAAGCCTTGAGAAGTCACTTGTCCCAAGCCTTGAGAAGTCACTTGTCCCAAGCCTTGAGAAGTCACTTGTCCCAAGCCTTGAGAAGTCACTTGTCCCAAGCCTTGAGAAGTCACTTGTCCCAAGCCTTGAGGAGTCACTTGTCCCAAGCCTTGAGAAGTCACTTGTCCCAAGCCTTGAGAAGTCACTTGTCCCAAGCCTTGAGAAGTCACTTGTCCCAAGCCTTGATAAGTCACTTGTCCCAAGCCTTGAGAAGTCACTTGTCCCAAGCCTTGAGAAGTCACTTGTCCCAAGCCTTGAGAAGTCACTTGTCCCAAGCCTTGAGAAGTCACTTGTCCGAAGCTTTGAAAGTTCTTGTCCCAAGTCTTGAGAAGTCAGTCGTCCCAAGTCTTGAGAAGTCACTCGTTCCAAGTCTTGAGAAGTTCTTGTCCCAAGTCTTGAGAAGTTCTTGTTCCAAGTCTTCTCTGCTTGTTTAGGGCTGTGCCTCACCGGTCTTTGCTAAATTCAAAATTGTTTCGAAAATTTCGAAAATACTTAGTTTTCTTCGCGTTTCACGTCATTTGCAGCCGTTTTTAATTTTTTTAAAATTTCGAAATTTTTTGAAAATTCTCAAAGGGGTACCCCTTTGAGAGATTTCAATTTTTTCGAAAAATTTCGAAAAATAGAAAAACGTTGCAAATCGTCCAAAAAGCGCACAAAACTAAGAATTTTTGATAATTTTCAACTTTTAATTTTTTTCCGAATTTTCCGAATTTTTTTGGTTTTGTGCGCATTTCAGAAGGTTTGCAGCGTTTTTTGATTTTTCGAAAAATTTGAAATTTTTTTGTTCTAAATTTGACCTGTCCCATCCCTATCAGGACCAGACTCCCAAGCCTTGAGAAGTCACTTGTCCCAAGCCTTGAGAAGTCACTTGTCCCAAGCCTTGAGAAGTCACTTGTCCCAAGCCTTGAGAAGTCACTTGTCCCAAGCCTTGAGAAGTCACTTGTCCCAAGCCTTGAGAAGTCACTTGTCCCAAGCCTTGATAAGTCACTTGTCCCAAGCCTTGAGAAGTCACTTGTCCCAAGCCTTGAGAAGTCACTTGTCCCAAGCCTTGAGAAGTCACTTGTCCCAAGCCTTGAGAAGTCACTTGTCCCAAGCCTTGAGAAGTCACTTGTCCGAAGCTTTGAAAGTTCTTGTCCCAAGTCTTGAGAAGTCACTCGTCCCAAGTCTTGAGAAGTCACTCGTTCCAAGTCTTGAGAAGTTCTTGTCCCAAGTCTTGAGAAGTTCTTGTTCCAAGTCTTCTCTGCTTGTTTAGGGCTGTGCCTCACCCGCCTTTGCTAAATTCAAAATTGTTTCGAAAATTTCGAAAATACTTAGTTTTCTCCGCGTTTCACGCCATTTGCAGCCGTTTTTAATTTTTTTAAAATTTCGAAATTTTTTCAAAATTCTCAAAGGGGTACCCCTTTGAGAAATTTCAATTTTTTCGAAAAATTTCGAAAAATAGAAAAACGTTGCAAATCGTCCAAAAAGCGCACAAAACTAAGAATTTTTGATAATTTTCAACTTTTAATTTTTTCCGAATTTTCCGAATTTTTTAGGTTTTGTGCGCATTTCAGAAGGTTTGCAGCGTTTTTTGATTTTTCGAAAAATTTGAAATTTTTTTGTTCTAAATTTGACCTGTCCCATCCCTATCAGGACCAGACTCCCAAGCCTTGAGAAGTCACTTGTCCCAAGCCTTGAGAAGTCACTTGTCCCAAGCCTTGAGAAGTCACTTGTCCCAAGCCTTGAGAAGTCACTTGTCCCAAGCCTTGAGAAGTCACTTGTCCCAAGCCTTGAGGAGTCACTTGTCCCAAGCCTTGAGAAGTCACTTGTCCCAAGCCTTGAGAAGTCACTTGTCCCAAGCCTTGATAAGTCACTTGTCCCAAGCCTTGAGAAGTCACTTGTCCCAAGCCTTGAGAAGTCACTTGTCCCAAGCCTTGAGAAGTCACTTGTCCCAAGCCTTGAGAAGTCACTTGTCCGAAGCTTTGAAAGTTCTTGTCCCAAGTCTTGAGAAGTCACTCGTCCCAAGTCTTGAGAAGTCAATTGTCTCAAGCCCTGAGAAGTCACTTGTCCCAAGCCTTGAGAAGTCACTTGTCCCAAGCCTTGAGAAGTCACTTGTACGAAGCCTTGAGAAGTCACTTGTCCGAAGTCTTGAGAAGTTCTTGTCCCAAGCTTTGAGAAGTAACTTGTTCCAAGCCTTGAGAAGTCACTTGTCCCAAGCCTTGAGAAGTCACTTGTCCCAAGCTTTGAGAAGTCACTTGTCCCAAGCCTTGAGAAGTCACTTGTCCGAAGCCTTGAGAAGTTCTTGTCCCAAGTCTTGAGAAGTCACTCGTCCCAAGTCTTGAGAAGTCACTCGTTCCAAGTCTTGAGAAGTTCTTGTCCCAAGTCTTGAGAAGTTCTTGTTCCAAGTCTTCTCTGCTTGTTTAGGGCTGTGCCTCACCCGTCTTTGCTAAATTCAAAATTGTTTCGAAAATTTCGAAAATACTTAGTTTTCTTCGCGTTTCAAGGCTTGGGACAAGTGACTTCTCAAGGCTTGGGACAAGTGACTTCTCAAGGCTTGGGACAAGTGACTTCTCAAGGCTTCGGATAAGTGACTTCTCAAGGCTGGGACAAGTGACTTTTTAAGCTTGGGACAAGTGACTTCTCAAGGCTTGGGACAAGTGACTTCTCAAAGCTTGGGTCAAGTGACTTCTCAAGGCTTGAGATAAGTGACTTCTCAAGGCTGGGGACAAGTGACTTCTCAAAGCTTGGAACAAGTGACTTTTCAAGGCTTGGGACAAGTGACTTCTCAAGGCTTGGGAGAAGTGACTTCTCAAGGCTTGGGAAAAGTGACTTCTCAAGATTTGGGACAAGTGACATCTCAAGGCTTGGGACAAGTGACTTCTCAAGGCTTGGGACAAGTGACTTCTCAAGGCTTGGGACAAGTGACTTCTCAAGGCTTGAGACAAGTGACTTCTCAAGACTTGGGACAAGTGACTTCTCAAGACTTGGGACAAGTGACTTCTCAGGGCTTGGGACAATTGACTTCTCAAGGCTTGGTACAATTGACTTCTCAAGGCTTGGGACAAGTGACTCCTCAAGGCTTGGGAAATTTGGCTTCACAAGGCTTGGGAAAAGTGGCTTCTCAAGACTTCGAACAAGTGACTTCTCATGGCTTGGGACAAGTGATTTCTCAAGGCTTGGGACAAGTGACTTCTCAAGGCTTGGGATAAGTTACTTCTCAATGCTTGGGACCAGCTACTTCTCAAGACTTGGGACAACTGACTTCTCAACACTTGGGGCACGCACTTCTCAATTCTTGGGACAAGTGACTTTTCAAGACTAGGGACAAGTGACTTCTCAAGGCTTTAGACAAGTGATTTCTCAAGGCTTGGGACAAGTGACTTCTCAAGGCTAGGGACAAGTGACTTCTCAATACTTGGGACAAGTGACTTCTCAAGGCTTGGGACAAGTGACTTCTCAAGGCTTGGGACAAGTGACTTCTCAAGGCTTGGGACAAGTGGCTTCTCAAGGTTTGGGACATGTGACTTCTCAAGGCTATGACTAGTTACTTTTCAAAGCTTGGGACAAATGACTTCTCAAGGCTTGGGACAACTGACTTCTCAAGGCTTGGGACAAGTGACTTCTCAAGGCTACTGACAAGTGACTTCTCAACGCTTGGGACAAGTGACTTCTCAATGCTTGGGACAAGTGACTTCTCAAGGCTTGGGACAAGTGTCTTCTCAAGGCTTGGGACAAGTGACTTCTCAAGGCTGGGACAAGTGACTTCTCAAGGCTTGGGACATGTGACTTCTCAAGTCTTGGGGCAAGTGACATCTCAAGGCTTGGGACAAGTGACTTCTCAAGGCTTGGGACAAGTGACTTGTCAATGCTTGGGACCAGATGCTTCTGAAGACTTGGGACAAGTGACTTCTCAAGATTTGGGAAATGTGACATCTCAAGACTTGGGCAAGTGACTTCTCAAGACTTGGGACAAGTGACTTCTCAAGACTTGGGGCTCGCACTTCTCAAGGCTTGGAAAAAGTGACTTTTCAAGACTTGGGACACGCACTTCTCAATACTTGGTACAAGTGACTTCTCAAGTCTTGGGAGAAGTGACTTCTCAAGGCTTGGGCGAAGTGACTTCTCAAGGCTTTAGACAAGTGATTTCTCAAGGCTTGGGGCAAGTGACTTCTCAAGGCTTGGGACAAGTGACTTCTCAAAGCTTGGGACAAGTGACTTCTCAAGGCT
Organism: Zootermopsis nevadensis; assembly: GCF_977971745.1. NCBI lineage: Eukaryota > Metazoa > Arthropoda > Insecta > Blattodea > Termopsidae > Zootermopsis > Zootermopsis nevadensis. The sequence continues at coordinate 1,924,768 of NW_028259134.1, read as the reverse complement.
TGAGACAAGTGACTTCTCAAGACTTGGGACAAGTGACTTCTCAGGGCTTGGGACAATTGACTTCTCAAGGCTTGGTACAATTGATTTCTCAAGGCTTGGGACAAGTGACTCCTCAAGGCTTGGGAAATGTGGCTTCACAAGGCTTGGGAAAAGTGGTTTCTCAAGACTTCGAACAAGTGACTTCTCAAGGGTTGGGATCAAGTGACTTCTCAAAGCTTGGGATAAGTGACTTCTCAATGCTTGGGACCAGATACTTCTCAAGACTTGGGACAACTGACTTCTCAAGACTTGGGGCACGCACTTCTCAAGGCTTGGGACAAGTGACTTTTCAAGACTAGGGACAAGTGACTTCTCAAGGTTTTAGACAAGTGATTTCTCAAGGCTTGGGACAAGTGACTTCTCAAGGCTTGGGACAAGTGACTTCTCAATACTTGGGACAAGTGACTTCTCAAGGCTTGGGACAAGTGACTTCTCAAGGCTTGGGACAAGTGACTTCTCAAGGCTTGGGACAAGTTGCTTCTCAAGGCTTGGGACAATTGACTTCTCAAGGCTTGGGACAAGTGACTTCTCAAGGCTAGGACTAGTTACTTTTCAAAGCTTGGGACAATGACTTCTCAAGGCTTGGGACAACTGACTTCTCAAGGCTTGGGACAAGTTACTTCTCAAGGCTAGGGACAAGTGATTTCTCAACGCTTGAGAGAATTGACTTCTCAAGGCTTGGGAAAAGTGAATTTTCAAGGCTTGGGAAATGTGGCTGCTCAAGGCTTGGAAAATGTGGCTTCTCAAGGCTAGGGACAATTGACTTCTCAAGGCTTGGGACAAGCGACTTCTCAAGGCTTGGGACAAGTGAATTCTCTAATCTTGGGCAAGTGACTTCTCAAGACTTTGAACAAGTGACTTCTCAAAGCTTGGGACAAGTGACTTCTCAAGGCTGGGACAAGTGACTTCTCAAGGCTTGGGACATGTGACTTCTCAAGTCTTGGGACAAGTGACATCTCAAGTCTTGGGACAAGTGACTTCTCAAGGCTTGGGACAAGTGACTTCTCAAGGCTTGGGACAAGTGACTTCTCAATGCTTGGAACCAGATGCTTCTGAAGACTTGGGACAAGTGACTTCTCAAGATTTGGGAAATGTGACATCTCAAGACTTGGGCAAGTGACTTCTCAAGACTTGGGACAAGTGACTTCTCAAGACTTGGGGCTCGCACTTCTCAAGGCTTGGGACAAGTGACTTTTCAAGACTTGGGACACGCACTTCTCAATACTTGGTACAAGTGACTTCTCAAGGCTTGGGACAAGTGACTTCTCAAGGCTTGGGCGAAGTGACTTCTCAAGGCTTTAGACAAGTGATTTCTCAAGGCTTGGGGCAAGTGACTTCTCAAGGCTTGGGACAAGTGACTTCTCAAGGCTTGGGACAAGTGACTTCTCAAGGCTTGAGACAAGTGACTTCTCAAGACTTGGGACAAGTGACTTCTGAAGACTTGGGACAAGTGACTTCTCAGGGCTTGGGACAATTGACTTCTCAAGGCTTGGTACAATTGATTTCTCAAGGCTTCGGACAAGTGACTCCTCAAGGCTTGGGAAATGTGGCTTCACAAGGCTTGGGAAAAGTGGTTTCTCAAGACTTCGAACAAGTGACTTCTCAAGGCTTGGGTTAAGTGACTTCTCAAGGCTTGGGATAAGTGACTTCTCAATGCTTGTGACCAGATACTTCTCAAGACTTGGGACAACTGACTTCTCAAGACTTGGAGCACGCACTTCTCAAGGCTTGGGACAAGTGACTTTTCAAGTCTAGGGACAAGTGACTTCTCAAGGTTTTAGACAAGTGATTTCTCAAGGCTTGGGACAAGTGACTTCTCAAGGCTTGGGACAAGTGACTTCTCAATACTTGGGACAAGTGACTTCTCAAGGCTTGGGACAAGTGACTTCTCAAGGCTTGGGACAAGTGACTTCTCAAGGCTTGGGACAAGTTGCTTCTCAAGGCTTTGGACAATTGACTTCTCAAGGCTTGGGACAAGTGACTTCTCAAGGCTAGGACTAGTTTCTTTTCAAAGCTTGGGACAATGACTTCTCAAGGCTTGGGACAACTGACTTCTCAAGCCTTGGGACAAGTTACTTCTCAAGGCTAGGGACAAGTGACTTCTCAACGCTTGAGAGAATTGACTTCTCAAGGCTTGGGACAAGTGAATTTTCAAGGCTTGGAAAATTTGGCTTCTCAAGGCTTGGGAAATGTGGCTTCTCAAGGCTAGGGACAATTGACTTCTCAAGGCTTGGGACAAGTGACTTCTCAAGGCTTGGGACAAGTGAATTCTCTAGTCTTGGGCAAGTGACTTCTCAAGACTTTGAACAAGTGACTTCTCAAAGCTTGGGACAAGTGACTTCTCAAGGGTTGGGACAAGTGACTTCTCAATGCTAGGGACAAGTGATTTCTCAAGGCTTGGGACAAGTGACTTCTCAAGGCTTGGGACAAATGACTTTTCATGACCTGGGACAAGTGACTTCTCAAGGCTTGGGACAAATGACTTCTCAAGGCTTGAGACAAGTGACTTCTCAAGACTTGTTACACGCACTTCTCAAGACTTGGGACAAGTTACTTCTCAAGACTTGGGGCAAGTGACTTCTCAAGATTTGGGACATGCACTTCTGAAGACTTGGGACAAGTGACTTCTCAAGACTAGGGACAAGTGACTTCTTAAGTCTTGGGACAAGTGACTTCTGAAGACTTTGGACAACTGACTTCTCAAGACTTGGGGCAAGTGACTTTTCAAGACTTGGGATACGCACTTCTCAAGACTTGGGACAATTGACTTCTCAAATCCTGGCAAGGAGTGGCAAGGCGAGGCAATGATAGGCAAGGCGAGGCAAAGACAGGCAAGGCGAATCAAGGCGAGGGACGGCGAGGCCAATTCAGGCGAAGTAATGCGTTGCATGGCGAGGCAGGGTGAGGCAAAATGAGGCAAGGCGAAGTTAGGAGAGGCACGTCGAGGCTATTTTGAGGCATGGCAATTAAATGTGAGGCCAGGGGAGGCAAGTAGAGATATGGCGAGGCAATGCCATGCAAAGGCGAGGCTATTCGAAGCTGTGCAAGAAAGCGAGGGCAATCTATGCTTGGCAAGGTCCGCAAAGCGACGCGTAGCAAAGAGAGGCAAGGCGAGGCAAGGCCTGGTAAGGAGACACAAGGCAAGGAGAGGCATGGCGATTCATGGCGAGGCAAGTTGAGGCGAGGCGAGGCACGGCGAAGTCAAGCGAAGCAAGGCGAATCTATTCAGGGATTGGTGTAGCATGGTGAAGCCAGGCGAGGAATGGTGTGGGCAAGGGGAGGCAATTCGAGGCATAGCGTAGCATGGCGAGCCCAGGCGAACCATGATAAGGCCAGTGGAGGCAAGGCGAGGCAAGTTAAGGCCAGGGGAGTTAAGGCCAAACAAGACGAAGCGATTCGAGGCCATTCGAGTTCAGGCGATGCCAGGAGAGGCACGGTGTGGCCATTCGAGGCATGTCGAAACAAGGCAAGCTAGGAGATTCAAGGCGAAGCCAGTCGAGGCAATGCTTGGAAAGGAGAGTCAAGGCAAGGCGAGGCATGGTGAGTCATGTCGAATCAAGGCGAGGCAAGGAGAGGCAAGGCGTGACCACGCGAGGCAAGGCGATAAATCGCCAGGCAAGAACATTCAAGGCGAGGCGAGGCAAGGCAGGTCGAGGCAAATCGAGGCGAGTTAAGGCGAGGTCAGGCGAGGCATGGCGAGGCCAGGCGAGCCATGTCGAGACAAGACGAGCAAGGCGAGTCCAGGCGAGTTAATGCGAGGCAAAGCCCGGCAAGGAAAGACAAGGCGAGGCATGGCGAGGCAAGGCGACGCAAGGAGAGGCAAGGCGAGTCCACACGAGGCAAGGTGAGGACAGGTGAGGCAAGGCGAGGAATGGTGATGCAAGGTGAGGTCAAGCTAGGTAAGGCAAGACTCTTCGAGGCATGGCGGGTCATGGCGAAGACAGGCGAGGAACGTTAGGGCAGGGAGGCTATTCGAGGCATGGCGAGGCCATGCGAGGCTTCGCGAGGCTATGCGCGGCAAGGTGAGACCAGGGGAAGCAAGGCGAGGCAAAGCGATGCAAGGTGAGACAAGGCGAGGCCAGGGGAGGCAAGGCGAGCCAAGACCACGCAAGGACAGGCGAGGCGAGGGAAGGCCAGGCGAGGCAAGGTGAAGCAAGGCGAAGCCAGGCGAGGTCAGCCGAGACACGTCGAGACAAAGTGAGCAAGGCCAGGCCAGGCCTGGCAAGGCCAGACAAGGCGAGGTGAGGCAAGGCCAGGCAAGGCGAGGCAATGCGAGGCAAATCATTGTAAGGAGAGACAAGGCAAGGCCAGACAAGGCGAGGCGAGGCAATGCGAGGCAAATCATTGTAAGGAAGGACAAGGCAAGGCGAGACCTGGCGAGGCGAGGCATACGAGGCCAGGCGAGGTCAGCCGGGGCACGTCGAGACAAGACGAGGCCAGACGAGACAATGAGAGGCAAGGCGAGGCAAAGCCTGGTAGGGAGAGACAAGGCGAGGCATGGCGAGGCAAGGCAAAGCCAGGCGAGGCGACCTTAGTCAAGGCGAGGCGACCTGAGTCAAGGCGAGGCACTGAGAGGCAAAGCGAGGCGAGGCGAAGCCAGGCGAGGCGAGGCGACGCGAGGCAAGGCAAGGCGAGGCGAGGCGAAGCCAGGCGAGTTGAGCCGATGCACGTCGAGGTAAGGCGAGGCAAATCGAGGCCAGGCGAGGTCAGCCGAGGCAAGGCGAGGCAAGGCCTGACAAGGAGAGACAAGGCGAGGCGAGGCGAGGAAAAGCCAGGCAAGGCGAGGCAAGGTGAGGAAAGGCGAGGCCAGGCGAGCCAAGGTATGGCCAGGGGAGGCAAGGCGAGAACACGCGAGACAAGGCGAAGCCAGGCGAGGCACGGTGCGGCCAAGGGAGTCGAGGCGAGGCAAGGCTAAGCTTTTCGACGCATGGCGAAGCCAGGCGAGGCAAGAGGAGGCCAGGGGTGGCAAGGAGAGGCAAGGCCGGGCGAGGCGAGGCGAGGCCAGGCATGGCGAAGCCAGGCGTGGCACGTCGAGACAAGGCGAGCAAGGCGGGGCAAGGCGAGGCCAATCGAGGCAATGCGAGGCAAGGCGAAGCAAGGCCTGGCAAGAAGAGACAAGGCAAGGCGAGGCATGGCGAGTCATTGCGAGGATAGGCGAGGCAAGGCGAGGCAAGGCGAAGCAAGGAGAGGCAAGGCGAGACCACGCGAGGCAAGCCGAGGCAGGGTGAGGCCATGGGAGGCAAGGTGAGGCATGGCTAGGCAAGGCGAAGTCAAGCGAGGCAAGGCGAGGCTATTCGATGCATGGCGAGGACATGCGATGCACGGCGAGGCTAGGCGAGTCAAGGTGAGGCTAGGGGAGGCAAGGCGAGGCAAAGCGAGACAAGGACAGGCGAGGCAAGGCGAGGCCAGGCGAAGTCAGCCGAGGCACGTCGAGATAAGGCGAAGGCGAGGCAAGACGAGGCCAGGCGAGGCAATGCGAGGTAAAATCTGGTAAGGAGAGACAAGGCAAAGCGAGGGATGGCGAGGCAAGGCCAGGCAATTCGAGGTAAGGGAAGGCGAGGCAAGGCGGTGCCAGGTGAGGCAAAGCGAGGCGAGGTCAGCTGAGGTAAGGCGAGACAAGGAGAGGCAAGGCGAGGCAAGGAGAGGCAAGGCAAGGCAAAGCGAAGCCAGGCGATACTAGGCGAGGCCAGGCGATGTCATACGAGGCAAGTCGAGGCTAGGCGGGCAAAGCGAGGCTAGGCGATGCAAGGAGAGGCAAGGCGAGGTAAGGAGAGGCAAGGCGAGACCACACGAGGCAACGTGAGGCCATGGGAGGCAAGGCAAGGCATGGCTAGGCAAGGCAAGGCGAGGTCATGCGAGGCAAGGCGAAGCTATTCGAAGCATGGCGAGGCTAGGCGAGGCAAGGCCAGGCAAGGCGAGGCAATGCGAGGCCAGGCGAGTTCAGCCGAGGCACTTCGAGACAAGGCTAGCAAGGCAAAGCAAGACGAGCCAATTCGATGCATGGCGAGGCAATGCGGGGCCAGGCGAGGCAAGGCGAAGCCAGGTGAGGCAAAGTGAGGCAAGGCGAGATATGGCGAGGCAAGGCGTGGCAATTAGAGGGAATGCGAGGAGGCCAGGCCAGGCATGGCTAAGCAAGGCGAGGTGAGGCAAGGCGAGGCAAGGCGAAGCCAGGCGAGGCTAGGCGAGGCCAGCCGAGGCAAGTCGAGGCAAGCCGAGCAAGGCGAGGCAAGGCGAGGGCAAACGAGGCAATGCGAGGCAATGCGAGGCAAGGCCTGGCAAGGATAGACAAGGCAAAGCGAGACATGGCGAGGCAACGCGAGGCAAGGCGGGGCAAAGCGAGGCAAGGGGAGTCAAGACTAGGCAATGCCTGGCAGGGCGAGGCAAGGCGAGTTCAGGAGAGACAAGGCGAGGCTATTCGAGGCATCGCGATTTCAGCCGGGGAAGGCGAGACAAGGCGATTCAAGGCCTGGCAAGGATAGACAAGGCGAGACAAAGAGAGGAAAGGCGAGGCCAATTCAGGCGAGGCAAGGCGTAGAAAGGCGAAAGAAAAATTGATAGGCAGTGTCGGACACTGCCGCAGTTATTTTCGTGAAAACGTCATTCGTGTATAGTATATTGAAATTAAAGAAAAGTTTTGTTTTGAATCGTTTAATCCATTTGCAACTTACATTTATTGAATACAGGTTAGTGCTATGAGAATTAGGATATATATGGCTTGGAAATTATTTGAATACCTCTTCGAAATGTCAAATCTATACAAGTTTTTTCTTGCGTGGTTGGTTTGTCCAAATCATTCACTAGTTAAATTTAAAGAACTTCTCAAGGTATGCACGTAAGAGTTCTAAATTTTCTTCGCTAGTGTTGAAATCGCCCATCAATACGAGCGGCATGTCGCAAATGTCACATTTATTGCCAATGTCGTTGTCTAAGAATGTTTTTTGAAGTGATTGTCGGCCCCGGTACAAGTCCAATTTTGGGCCCCCATATTGGGTATGCCAAGTGGATCCGATGGGTCTGGGTCGATCTCCATTGTACTCTCCATCTCATCAGTAACGAAATCCACATCCATACTTGACCCAGGCTCGTCAGATGCCGCCTGAGTTGTCAGAGCCCGCTTACGTTGTCTATATTCGCGGCAGTACTGCGCGTTGGTTTTGGGTCCGGGCCCGGCGTTTTTGATGTCATTCTCTTTGGAATTTTGTGCTCTACGCATTCGTGCCCGAGTTTTGTAATTCTGGTTGTACTTTGCCCTCATATATCGCGACATTTTAAGAAAATCTGAAAATTTTCAAACTTTTTCAAATTCACAGCCTCGTATCTTTTTGAGTTTTTGAGACACACTTGGAGTGTGTAACATACACACTCCTCTTCAAAACAACATTTGGTTCACTCAGATCGGATAATTAGTATCTGAGATATGATCCCGTTTATGGACACGTGTCGAATCCGGAAAGTCGAAAATCATGGGTTCACTTTGCGCTTGCGCAGTTCGCGACATTCGGCCGCCACGAATGTCGGAGCGGTACTGGCACAAACTTTCATGCTATTTTTAGCCGAGTTATTTAAGTTTGAAATTACTTCGACAGAACCTGTAGCTCATTTCGGCGCGAATTCCTCCCCACACCCGGCATCGATTTTAAAGACGTTTTCACGTCAAAAGGCGAGGCAAGGCGAGGCAAGTCGAGGTCAGGAGAGGCAAGGCGAGACTATTCGAGGCATGGCGAGGCGAGGCAAGGTAAGGCCAGGGGAGGCAAAGCGATGTAAGGCGTGGCCAGGCGAGGCATGATGAGGCCAGGGGAGGCAAGGCGAGGCAAGGCGAGGCACGGCGAGGCCAGGCGAAGTCAGCCGAGGCAAAGCGAGGCAAAGCCTGGCAAGGAGAGGCAAGGCGATGCATGGTGAGGCCAGGCCTGGCAAGGTGAGGCAAAGCGAGGCAAGGCGAGGCACGGCGAGGCCAGGCGAAGTCAGCCGAGGCTAGGCGTGGCATGGAGAGGCCAGGCGAGGCAAGGCCTGGCAATGAGAGACAATGCGAGGCATGGCGAGGTAAGGCGAGGCAAGGAGAGGCAAGGCCACCAGCTATCGGTCGAAATTGTGCCACCCGTTAGTTTCTTGCCAACGGTCAGCTGCCTACCAGAGGGTGGCGAATTCCCACTAGCAGGTGTTTGCCAACAGGCGTCTGCCTGCCAATTGGTTGTGTCTTGGCTATTTTTCCATGCGACATACTCGCGTAGGGCAACGTGGGAGCCGATGTAATTGGAGAAAGCCGATAAGGTAGGGCATAGACGATCTAATCGGCTCAATACTAAATGATCGACGAAAACTTCATTTTTCCTCCGAGAAACGGGTTTGCCTAAAAAATAAACATTTTTGCACAAGACAAACTTCTAGAATAGCCCACGATGTCGGCGCAGGCGTGAAACACATGCAGGTGCGTTGATTATTTGTTCTTATTGCTGCTTGCTCCTTGGAGTGAAATGTCGTAAAATGTTATCTCAATAACGTAAATGAGTTTTAAAGAAACTTTTATTTTCTCTGATGTTTTATTTCTCTCGTTAAAGACCTTATGCCCGCTGTTTTACCTAAGACTGTTTTTTATTTGTGTATTTCTTTATGGTTTAGTTAACGACTCTCTTTCAGTAACCACTCATTAAGGCTGGGACGCCTCTTTCGTGTTTATCTCCACAAAGGTTGTGTAATTAACATGCACCACAAACCATTAAACACTTAGAAATAAATCATATCTAATATTTTGTTGTAACGTTCCCCGAGCTCTCCTACCAAGAGCCTCTTATTTCAAAAATTAAAATAATGAAAAATATGAGTACGATTTGAAGTCATAACGGCAGAATCTTTTATAGCCTACTTTGCCCTTCATAGATGGTTCACGTGCTATTTGTATTAAAGACTTCGGTGTCAAGATACGACTGAAGAACTATATAAGTGCAGTTAAGCCGATAACAAAGATATTTTATTGCGCAGAGATATGACGCAATTTCGAATTTAAACAACAAGTTTTATAAAAAAAAATTGTCAGTGGAACCACGGGTCCGGAGAATTTAACGTAAATACGTCTATACGGAAAGGAAGTTTATATATTGGCTTTATTCTAAATATTATTATAAATGTAATGTAATGTAAGGTAATGTAATGTAAGGTAAGGTAATGTATTTATTTATTTAGTGGTCTGTCTGACGACAGGTCCATATGAACAGGATCCTTCCATCCTTTTCTCGGACTGGGACCTGTTCATATACGTTCTTGGCAGATGATCCAGAAGTGGTTTGCCATTGCCTTCTTCAGTGTGTGAATGGAGTAATTGTTGGGATGCCACGGAGAAACCGGGGAAGCCTCCGGAGGAAAACTCCGTGTTGCCTAGAGCACGGCCTTGCCCAACACAAGTTATAAATTCGGGCACCGCCGGGAATCGAACCCGAGACCCCAGGATTACAAGGCCAGCGTTCTAACCGCTAGACCACCTCATCTTATTATTATTTAGTGTTCTATCTGACGACAGGTCCATATGAACAGGATCCTTCCATCCTTTTCTCGGACTGGGACCTGTTCATATACGTTCTTGACAGATGATCCAGAAGTGGTTTGTCATTGCCTTCTTCAGTGTGTGAATGGAGTAATTGTTGGGATGCCACGGAGAAACCGGGGAAGCCCCCGGAGGAAAACTCCGTGTTGCCTAGAGCACGGCCTTGCCCAACACAAGTTATAAATTCGGGCACCGCCGGGAATCGAACCCGAGACCCCAGGATTACAAGGCCAGCGTTCTAACCGCTAGACCACCTCATCTTATTATTATTTAGTGTTTTATCTGACGACAGGTCCATATGAACAGGATCCTTCCATCCTTTTCTCGGACTGGGACCTGTTCATATACGTTCTTGGCAGATGATCCAGAAGTGGTTTGCCATTGCCTTCTTCTGTGTGTGAATGGAGTAATTGTTGGGATGCCACGTAGAAACCGGGGAAGCCCCCGGAGGAAAACTCCGTATTGCCTAGACCACGGCCTTGCCCAACACAAGTTATAAATTCGGGCACCGCCGGGAATCTAACCCGAGACCCCAGGATTACAAGACCAGCGTTCTAACCGCTGGACCACCGTGGCATCAAGGTAATGTAAGGTAACTATGTAGGTAACCATTGTTGTTTATTTGTTGATAAACACATGACGTTTCCAAGGTAACATAACAATGAAGTTACACGTTTTCGTTGCACGTTTTCGTTACATTTTTACCGAATGACACTGACCCTAAAATATAGACGTATTTACGTCAAAAAAACATAAATTAGCTTTGTAACGACTGCAATGCACACAACTAAATCCCTCCTCAAGCTACATGAAAATGTCTTCGTCATTGCATCACTGCGGAAGTAATATATCGTTTAATAGGCCATAATAGATATCTTTGGGGGGCAAATGTGGAAGATTAAAATAGTCGGTGGTTGTGTACGTGTGCACGGAACGACTCGATCCCCGGTATCACTCAATTTTCTTTTGGAAATGAGCTACGTGGAAGCCTCAAACGTGCACACAAGGAAATCAAATTCCCTATTGTTTTTTTTTAAAACAACTCCTGCCATCCTTGCATTACCAGCTGCCAAATATATTAACAAAAATCTCTTTAGACAATTTGACTCTGTGAAGCCGCAAACGATTCAGATGTATGCTTATAAAACTATGTACAAAAATCTTGACACACGAGAAATCAATCCGAATTACTCCGTCTTTAGACTCTGCCCATCGTCTGGTATTCTACAAACAAGGTTGCAATGTTTCGAAGAATTAATCCTCGTTTAACTGTAAACCAGATTTGTATTCAATATGAAATCCACTGACGCTGAAACAGCCTTGTTAAGTTATCTAAGGGATAACCATGACTCCGGCTAGGTTGGAAAACAGACTATCCTGATATTCGTGGTTGGTGCCCTTTCAATTGTTCCACACGCCTTTACACCGGGAATATACAGATTTTAAACCCCTGCAATATGACAAAGGATTAGTGTGACTACTAAATTTGGAATTTTTTTTAAAAAAAAAGATGACATAATGAGACCAGGACTGTGCAGGTAACATGAAAATAAAGATGATTTCAATTAGACCAGAGACTTTCTTCCTCGGTCAACCGGGAATTGTCACCCACGCAGATCGCGTCATGTTGTAACCTGCTCGCGCCACTCCGTCAGTTGTCTTCAAACAATCGAAGTGCAAGGATGTCTTTTTCTCGAGTGCAGCGAGTGTTCATTGTCAAAGATTATCTGAGAGATCGTTCTTTTCCAGAATGATCTTAGAGATATGTTTCCCAAATCATCTTTGACAAAATAATCGACAACATATTCTCTGGTTGTGTTTCCATGACCCTGGAAGCGTGCAGGACAGAAACCGAATCGATCTTTAGCGTTGTGACGATACGTAGTTTGGACAATTACCGTGAAACTGTTATACTCTAGGCGAAAGTCACTGAGGAAATTTTCCCCTCAGAGTGAATTATCCTATGAAAGTATGCGTACATAAGGCTACGAATATTTTAAATCTTCATCCATACAGTGTATATATAATGCACGAATTGAAGGAACTTCAAAAGGAAAAAGGACTTCAATAGTGGATCTTTTTCACACAAATTATTCGAGACGTCACTGCAGAAATTCTTCACCGGATGGAATCAATGATAAGGGAAACAGGGATTGCGTACATCGCTGAACGCGTTGGGAAATTACAGCAGTTAAAATAACTTTTTTTTTGCTTTCAGATTTAAATGCAGTTCAGTTTTAATAGAACATTTGTCACGAATGGGATGCTTGAATTTTCGACCACCCTTTTAAGGAGGGCAAAAGACAGACACTAAGAGACAGAAGTAAGCCGGAAAAAAAATTGTTACAGACGTACTATTTTAATTATTTTGATGTTTTCAGTATATTCAAAGAAAACATAAAATCGCATAAAGAAACACTTACCGCCAGTGTGGAACGCGCTAACAGCGTTACACGATCTCGGGGAAACATCCAAGTCAATTTTCAATTTTGTCGGGAATTGCATTTGGCCGGGGCAGGAACATTACGTCACTAGTCCCCCTACCTCGTTTCTAGTTCGTGTTGTGAGTGATTGTAGGCTCATCGTCTGGCTTTCTGTCTGTCTGCGTCAGTCAAACCCGGAGGCCGTTCGATATCCTGACGTCTACGCTGATTCTATGATCCCCTTTTCAACTACATTAACTCCCTTACTTTTTTGATATGTCGCCTCCTCGACAAAATTCCCACGTCACTCCCTCTCTCCTCCCATCAGCACATTCTATTATATTACCTCAGACTAGTTTATAACACAAATAGATCAGCGGTAGAATGGAAGAACAGACATTTTAAACGAATAAACTGACAAATTCCTAGAGGCAATAAACAGCATATCAATTTCACCTGAAATAATATTCCACTCAATAAAAATGTTATCGTTTCTAAGAGCAGAGATAAAAACACTTCAGTACACCAAGGGAGCCAAATACTGCAGAATATCAAAGGCATTGCCAATCAATAGATGTTTCGTTTCTGCGTATTGCATAAACATAATAAAAATGGCAAAATTTTCATGTATATTCTATATTACTTCGTACCACCAGCCAGAACTTCAATTTCTTTCTTTGTCCTTAAAATTGAATAATACGCTCAAGTTTCTTTATTTAGTATTCTGTCTGACGACAGGTCCATATTAACAGAATCCTTCCATCCTTTTCTCGGACTGGGACCTGTTCATATACGTTCTTGGCAGATGATTTAGAAGTGGTTTGCCATTGCCTTCTTCTGTGTGTGAATGGAGTAATTGTTTGGATGCCACGGAGAAACCGGGGAAGCCCCCGGATGAAAACTCCGTGTTGCCTAGACCACGGCCTTGCCCAACACAATTTATAAATTCGAACCCGATACCCCAGGATTACAAGGCCAGCGTTCTAACCGCTAGACCACCGTATGGGCCCAAGTGTTTACCTTCTCATATTTTGAGGGCATTTTATCTCTAATTGACTGAATAGTGCTTCTTCATAGACTGATGGTCGCACGGCAGATTAGGAAAGTCTCCGATCTCTTCGTCACCCGAACGATTATCCAGATGAATTCGGTCGAAAGTCCCACATCGTCTTTCTTGCTATTTTCCCATCCACCTCTGTGTCTGCCACATTCAGCTTCCACGGCTACAACCCCGTGTGAAGTTCGCATTTTCAATGCCTTTATGTCCTCTGCGTATCCAATCCCCTTCATTTTGTCTTCCTAAAATAATTGGTTGTGAGTATAAATTACTATGCCACATTACGCAGTTTTCTTTTCCCTTATCTTGATTCATCCCCTGGACTCATTTCTCCTCAACACTTCATTCTGAGACATCCTCAGACTATGTATTTTCATATGGTGAGAGACCAGGCTATGAACAACGCTGTTTTCAACCAAGTAAGTAACTAACTCTCTGGTAGCAGAACCTAAGGTTCAACCCCGCTAATTACACTGGACACTTCCTCGAGCCATTTCCAGTTATCTCCTATCGTTATAAAATATCATCAAGAACTCCACTTTAAAACGAAGCGTGATTGAGTAATATGCACGATCAATAATTTCAGAATATGTTGTTAAAAGAATCAATCTCGCTTTGAATTCTTTAGATCAAGGACAGGAATTTCGCTTTTCCAAATGGGATTCCACGTTGTGTTCCGTAAGTCAGGATTTCCGCTTTTGTTTGCACCAATCCAAATATAACGTAACCTATGCAGTTGAGATATTATCGTAAAAAAGAAGGAATAACCAATACTTTTTCCTCTAATGCGCAGTTCTACCGTTAGTTAAAAATAATTGCCCTGTACCAGTTTTTTTTTTTCCCCCGAGTGTTGAGAAATGTTCTTTAGGGCACTTGAACGAATCCCTTTCCATGAATCGCTTACTTGTTGATTCTGGTTTCTCTCATTGGTTACCCATAACGTAGCATCTGTTTGCACATTCAACTACTCAGTCAACGAGTCTTTCCTCAGACTGCGCCATTTATCTCTTGTCTGTCTCGCGTTCCATACATAAACACTCGTATCTGTGCAAACTCATCAATCTCATCTGTCTGTCATCTCATGGCTATCGATTTCACCGAATATCGATTTTACGTCAGCGGAGCAACAGATTAAGCAGCAAGATGGACGTAATCAGTAAATATTGCTCCGAGTGTATAATTTGGTCGAATTTGTTGAATTTCGACCAACAATAAATATTTTAAAATGGGTTGCATGACTTTTGGATCAATCTGTATTTGGAGGTCCCGTAAAGAAGGCTAACTGTAGCTACTGTCGGTTGCATAATTTTTAGTGACGTCATTACGAAGAAATACGACAGGATTTAGTGTCCTAGAATCAATTCGTGCCTTTGATTGACACACAGCGGGACTATAATTTTTATGGTTCTTTAAATTTTGTTTACGTCTGTGATAAGCTTTGATCTCATAAAGACGACTGATGGTGGCACGTGGAAATTTATCTGTTTATAGGTTACACGTACCGCCACGGTGGTCTAGCGGTCAGAACACTAGCCTTGTAAGCCTGGGGTCCCGGGTTCAATTCCCGGTGGTGCTCAAATTTATAACTTGTGTTGGGCAAGGCCGTGGTCTAGGGATCACGGAGTTTTCCACCGGGGACTTCCCCGGTTTCTCCGTGGCATCCCAACAATTTCTCCTCTCACACACAGAAGAAGGCAATGGCAAACCACTTCTGATCATCTCTGCCAAGAATGTATATATGTATGAGCAGGTCCCTGACAACCTGAAGAGGTTGGAAGGATCCTGTTCATAATATATGGACCTGTCGTCAGACAGAACACTACAAATGAAAATAAGGTTACACGTAAGTAAGAATTTGCGTCTGTTGTAAAGTATTAGTTTGTTGGAGCGAACGAGTTACGTTGACAGAACATCCAGTTATAAAAATTATAACTGGCATTACCGTATGAATTTTCGGAATTTCATTATAACACTTCAGATTTATTATGTTTTCTCTGTTAAGATGGAAGTATTTAAAAAAAATTCTTGCCAACCTTTGAATTTAGGTTTACGTGTCTCAGCACAAGGGTGTTTAACCCTTTGAACCGTGTTCCGTATGCTGTTTGATCTCACGTCCTGTGAATTCTGGACACAAAGTGGAAGATGCAAGTCAGTGAAGGTTGTCTGATTTATAAACGACTGTATCAATACCAAAGCAGTCCGAGAGTGTTTCACGGAGAAACAACCTAACCAGAAGTGGAGAGGTTTCAGTTTAATCGGACGAAGCAGAACACGGGAAAATTTTCAGTTTGCAAGGGGCATGTGGTAAAATGATCAAACGTGCTCAGTATAAAAGGTACCATGGGGGAACATTTCACAAGACACTTCATAATTCAAACTCTTCACCAAATGACATGGGTATGCCACGTAGCACGTGTTGATGAGAAATTTATGCAAAATTTGTGTCGGAGAACCCAACGAGAAGAGACTAAGAGGAAGTTGGGAGGGAAATATGAAAGTGGTTCTTGAAGTTGTAAGCTGTGAAGTTGTTGACAAATTTCAAGTGTGGGACATTCGAGAATGGTCAGTAATAGCCTTCAGGTTTCATAAAATCAATTTCTGTGTCAGCTGAATAACTGAACGAAGACGATGTACCACCTGTTTAATTTTAAAGGCATCGAAATTTGAACTTTCAGAATTTAGGTTAGGAAGCTGTGCGTCTCTCTTCACCATGGACCAGAGGTTGCAGAGCAGAAGAGTAGAATTTGCAAAGAGGAAATTTGTGAGAGACACTTCGATTTCAGGGGAAGAAGAAAGAACATCTTATAGTTAGAAGGTCCCCAGGCAATGCCCGCTCGTCCTTCTGGTAAAGATAAAGTGACTTAAGAGTGAAGACAGTGCGATAATTGGCAGAAATGACGGAAATTTTGAGCTGTATATTAGACAATGCTGAAGTTATTAACTTGGAAGTTATTTAGTGGTTTCGGCTTTGCGGGGGTGTAAATTTTGACGACTTTAAGGATTAGGTAGAGTTATCTGAGCCTATGGTTGGCTCTGCGCACTGCTTTACTTATATGTGATCTGTAGGTGAGTTTGCGGTCTAGGACGACGCCAATGTATTTGACTTCATTTACCCGGGGGATAGTTGCTCCAAAGATCTTCAGAGGGGTATTTGGCTGCGGAGGTGTGTCAGCCGTTTAAAGAATAATGCCACCGAACATTTATTGACATTAATCTTGATCCTCCATTTTTCAAACCAAGGCTCGAAACTTGTAATTACTTTATTTAGTTTATTATTATAGTATTATTGTACGCTGGCTGATCGAGCAGTGACGTTCGTATCATCAGCGTACAGGTTGTAGACATAGGAGAAATCCTTTAAATATGGATGGTAAGTAAAGAAAAGGAAAGCTGTCCCATTATACGCCATGTAGGCGCTTGGGGGGGGAGACCATTTTACCCGCTAGTATAGATGTCCCAATTACCATTTGACATGAGGCTGAATGTGTCCCTGAGATCTGATGACGCAATGAAGAACAATGTCCCTGCGAGATTTCGCAGTTCGCTGAGAGATGTCCTTCTCATCATGTTTCGTAGCAACAAGGTCTGGAATTATGGCCGTCTGTCAGACGTTCATTTAATTCATCAAAATTCTATTGAAGTCGCATTTTTCCTGCGCGCCGTGAATCAGAGCTCATTAAGAAGCGAAGATAAACATCCACAACCATACAAAGACTGGCGAAGCGATAGCAACCCCCCTCCATTCAAAAAATATTCTAAGGCTCTATTAAAAAGAAGCACGTGTTTGTTTTTATACACGAGTAACAGGATCGCTAAAAGAGTGGAAATGTTTAACATGATTCTAAATATAGACCTGTGGTTTCAAACTGGATGCTCTGAACTTTAAATCTTCCTTCACTCTTCGTGTGCATTTACAAGACTATACAATTATTTTGATAATAATTAACAACAAAATAATTTCACTTCATAGCGCTGTACTGGCGCTACATTCTATAACTATCTCCTCAAGTCAATAGTCTCTCAGCTAGTCAACAATTCCTTGCCTATTTTTGAACCGGAACGCTCGTGAAAATGTTCACAGAAGCCCGACTTGGATCCGGTATTATTTTAACACTGTCCGAAGACACTAGTTATTTAATTCTTTAAATATGACGTCTCCACCTCTCAAAACTAGTATAGGCTTAGCTAGTAAAAATATCTAAAAGACAATGATGATAAAACAAACAACAAAATAAAAAATATGAGGGAACTGTATTCCACTACTTTGTGTAAATGTTGGGATCCTACATCCTGATCCAAGCACGTGGCGAGACAAAACACTTAAAATGGATGTCGTCGTGAAGATTCGCGCAAGGAATGTGAGTTAGTACCGCAGTCGCCATGTGCTGAGTTTCCTAACTTAGGATAAACTGAGTAAAAATAAATCCCTTAAAAGAATTGGAACGTAGAAGTGGTTCAAACAGGATGCAACGAGTTGTTGGCGCGGACAATTGATTCAGTTTATATGACGACTCAGCATCAACTGCGTCGGTTATAGAACTTCGAAAGGAGAGATGTATTGATTGTACAGAGGCGTGTAGCTTCCTTCTACTCTGAGGCACGAAGGGAGAATAAATTTATATAATAAATACTTTTATAATTTGTATGATTATGACAATATAATTGACAGGGCGTGTAGCACGCATTGGGAGATAAAAACGCGTACGAAACTTTAATGGGAAAGACTGAAGATTCCTTTGGGAGGTTGAAAATAAAATGTATATTAAATAAATAGTGTTTTTGAGGAGTTGGGCAGGATTCATGCGAACTAGGACACGGTCGAATTGTGGGTTTTCGTGAACAATGTAATGATTCTTATGTTCCGTGAAATGTGGAGGATTTCTTTACCAGATGAGTGACTATCAGATTCTCAACAAATACCAATATTACACTTTCCTTTCCCTCAAAACACTTTGTTCCTTCTTGTATTTTCTGGCCCTAATGATAACAGATGAATACAAATTTTGGGAGTTAAGTCCTCACGAAGGCCAAAATGTCGATTGTCAGTCTTACGGGCTTGTTAAGATGTGTAGTCTTCAAGGTGCTCACTAGCTTTCGGAGAAACGTAACGCGTCCATCTTCAGGGTTGAACTCAAGCAATACAAATGAAGTAGCACCCCCTTCCTTCTTGTTGCCTCCTTATTTTAACGAATATGTCCAAATATTTCTCTCGCAATTTTAAAATTCAGTTGTTAGCTGAGGTAAGCCCATTTTTTTATATAATTAAACTGCATAGCGAAGAGAAAAAGATCACTTAAACGTCTGTAGAAGTATGCTTATCTGTCGCTCAGAGCCCACATGAAAAAGCCAACTTCCTCCGTGTCTGTCTATACGCACGAGGGTTATTTAATGATGAGTATTCTTCCACACACGTGAACAGAAATAAAAAGGAATAATTTTTTTATTATTTGAAAACCATCAGCACATCCCGCAGGGCAGGTGGCTCAGATCGGGGGAGGGAGTGAAATGACTTGAAGGTTTCTTAAGAGATTCTAAGCGCGGCCTGGTTAAGGGAGAACCCCAGAGGGTGGGGGTGTCTTCTGTCAGGTTCCATCACAATTCGTCTTCTTGTCGGTCGTACTTCTTTCAGAGTTTCCAGTTCTGTTTTTCATTGCCTTTTGATTTTCCCTTCCTTTTTAACGATGTATTTTCACTCCCCATTTCCGCCGTTCATCAATCTGACTTTCTCTTTTGTTATTTTGGTACAAGCGACATTTATTTCCTCTGATTTATTGTTTGTGTCTGTTACGTTTACAAGTACAAAGTTTCCATGAACTCACTAGACTACTATTATATTTATTATTACTTCGTCTCTGTTTTTGTCAGCTTCACAAAGCGACACACTGATAAAGAACAGCGCTATGACATAGGGGAAAAAATCTATTAATTTAAGCGAAGACTGAGTCCGATTCTACAATACGATCAAAGAACGTTTGCTTTTGAAAGGCGTGGAAGAACGAAATTTCCATATATTTTTTTTATTTCCTGAATTCTTATTCAACTGAACTTGCAGAGCGTTTAAAACGAATATTCGACGATATTTTCCATATATTTCCAATATATTTTAGTTGCTATTAATCTCGAAACGAGCATCGTTAAGATTCCAGTACACGATGACAATTTCTGTGCGTACTGCAAAAATGTGGATTCAAGTCATTCACATTAGAATTTTGCGTGTTTTAAAACAGCAACAAACAGTTCCAAAGCATCCCTAAAGTTTTTAAGCGATACGTACATAACATTTTAATGTGTCACACTCAAAACAGATGAAGGTTGCTTGTTGACAATGGTTAGGGCCTATGACGTCATCTCTGACAATCCGTTGAGAGCGCAGTTCTTGTAACTGACGCTAGAAAGCGCTTGATGTATCTCCATGTTTCCTATGATGCACGCGCCATGTTGAAACAAAAACAATAACGTCTTTGTGGACAACTGCCCTCCTGCATGCATATATACTGTCCGATTCGTTATTCTCTTTTCAAATTTGAGGATGTTCTGTGACCACAAACAAGTGACAAATTGATCCAAATACGTCTGTATTTTGAGATTCCTGGTTTGAAATACCTTGGCGAGTATCGTACTTGTCTGCGTTGATAGTGCCCATAGATCTGTGGTTTGTTATGATTTAGGATGCCTCGGGGTTACTCAACTACTAGGAATCACGGAAATACGTATGTTACGAGGTGATTTGTAAGTCAGTTTGGATACTGAAGTTAAGGAGAATTCCGCGCAAAATGAGTTAATGAAACGTCGAAACTGTGGATATGCGTCTTACACTTGGTGGTTCCGCCGAGGCAGGGCGTTTGTGTGCTGGAACATTTCCTAACAGCTAAGCACTCAACAACACTTGTAAATTACTACATTTGCATTTATTTGATAATTTCCTTACCAAATGAATGTTTTTATTATCATCTTTCGGTTTGGGTAACAACTGTTCTCATAACGTCGAATTCTCTGACAAAACGGAGAGGTTACACGACTCAAGAACGGAGTTAGGATGACGTACTGGTATCCTGAAGTACTTTACACTAATTCAGTTTCGAGAGTCATGTTAATCTACACCGACGATAGTTATGTCAGGTTCACTTGGGTCGCACAATTGATAACCCCGTAGTAATCGCTAGAAACAAACAGTCTTTGACTCTAAATGGAGGGTGGGCATGTTTCGGTCTGTACAGCCCAAGAAATTTGCAACATATAAAAATTTTGAAGGACTGTAAATTAAGTCAGAGACGTTTCCACACAATGCGCTTTGTACTTGGTCTTGTTCACGTGCTAGAATATTAAATAAACACATAAAATCTTTATATGTGTGTTATAATTATTATGTATGTTAATATGATGTGTACGAATTAAAGAATGTCTGTCATAACCAGGACCAATATTCAGTACTACTACAAAGCAATTTTTACCATCGCCCGAAGTGTTCAGACTATTTCAGCTATTTCCTTGTTGTAAGTACAGTGAGTTTTGATCTTACAGCAGCCAACACCAGCAGGTCCCGAAGGATCCGCTCGTCACAGCCAACCCAGTGCTTCAAGTATCTGGAAAAAATCATAAAACCATTCTCCTCAATTTAACCACTGAACATGCAAACTATGAAGACTCTTAAGAAGTCCTTCTAAATTAGAAAATGTTTTTTAGGTGTAGCAAGATTTGGGGGAAATATCTGGGGGGGGGGCGAGTGGAAAACGGCGTTCTTGAGAGTACACTGACATTCCAAAGGTGCTCCACACGCCATATAACATAATTCATTGTTGCTCTAATGTGATCCAAGGCCACTGTTAAGCAACAATGTTTTCTAACAATTATCTTACTTAATTCTTTTACCAGGACGACAGAAACACATGGGTCTCTGGGCCTGGTGGCTTAATACAGGGGAGAGGTAGCCCGTGGGGCAAAGCCCCTGGAGCCACAATAGCTGGGGGCCGGGCCCCATCAAACCAAGCATCGCGGGGGGTACAGCACTAGGGGTTGAATAAAAAGATAAAGGATGGGACTAGGCGTGGGGTACATAGCCTGAGTCTGTTCCCAGGAGGTGCAGTGTCCGAAAATGGTCTTACCCCGTGGGTGACGAAGCCCCTCGGGGGCAGTCCCCCTGGGACATGGATGATGTAACCAGAGATGGGAGAAGCAAAGGGGTGACCAACACGGCTAAGGCAATGCCAAAGAATGACAATAGCAATAATTTTAGCACTGACAAATGTCGGGCAGCAATGAATCGCAGTCGTGCAGGCTGCCTACCCTCTAGGCAAGCAGCGACATGGACAGACCCACAAAGTGTTGTTCAGTACAATCAGCAGACGGACAGGAGATTAATTGAAGTTGGCACCGAAACCTTCCAAGAAATGGACCGACTGGACCGGCGAAGTTAAGCGAAACAGCTTAAGGGTAATGTCCAAACAGTCTCGCCAACTTACTAATGTGAAAAATTATATAAATAACTGTATTCTAAAGTTTTTCTATCTTCCAAAATGTCCTGATTTTTCTCAGTAAAAAGTTCTCTTTTTCCTACTTTACATTCCTACATTCAGTTCATGATATTTTACTTTCATGTTTGCTATCTGGACGTCAGCAGATTAAATCAAACAAATTAATTTAATCCAAGTGTTTTATTTGTATATAACGTGATTTGTCAGCCTGAGAGAACAAGGATTCAGAGCACTTGAAGACAAAGGTACTGAGGAGGGCACTTAGACCTGTCAGAGAGGAAGTACCAGAAGCTTAAAGAAATTACACAGACCTTATGAGGAACTCCATACTTCGTGCTGTTCACCACACTTTATTAGGGTAGGCAGATGAAGAATGTTGATATGCTTCGAACACGTACAATTAATAAATGCACACAAAGTTTGAGTTATAAAACTTCGAACAAAGACACTGATAAGTGGGAGAACAGTAATAAGACGGATCTTAAATAAATTGGTGTGGCGATGCACTGAATATAAATAGCTCCATACAGCATCCACCGGTGGCTGTTATGTAGCCCGTAATGAATGTACGTGTTCCGTTAAAGGTGGGTGATATCTTCTCTACCTCAGTGACTGTTTTGCAAACAGGGCTCTGCCCCATGGAATTACTTTGACTACAGATGACTCTCGTAAAAACATATTCCTAATAAACGTGCAAACAGTTAACCTCCACACCACACAGTAACTATAGAACTTCTTGTCTGAGCACAACGCCTCTCAAATTCTGCACTGCTATGATTTACCACAGAGACTCAGCCGGTATTTGGTAATAGTGCACTGAGAACCACCGAATTCAACACAGAATTTTAAAATTAAGACACCTGTTTTCTGAAATGCTGTATAGTGTAGTGCGACACATATGAACCGACGTTTCAGAGGTCATCCTTTGAAACGTGTGTCAACATCTCTACCAGACCATAAAATGTATCACCCCAGAAGTCACCCACATTTATACTAATCGCCCTAATATAATATTATTAAATTACTTACTGAACGTCAACCCTTACTTCTTGGAAGAAACTGTCTTAGATGCCGTAGGCTATGAATTACTAATACTAAAAATGCGAGTTACCTTTTTTTTAAATTTCATATACGTAACATGTCAGTTTGTAGTCTGTGTTTTTGTTAATAAATTAAGGTAGGCGGAATGAAGGTTGTTGCTTGTCATTGCAAACACAAACAACCGTCAGCCCAGTATAAATACATCGTTGGATATATACTAATACTGCAGTCAAAGCAAACGGCGAGGCCACCAACAAATATATTCCCAGCTCCATGGGGTTATTAAACAGATTCGGCCAACAAGCCGAGCGAATTAATCAGCTGTACATGAAGCGGAACCTAAATTATGCGCCTCAAATCACATCAGTCCATTTAATTCCGTTATTTTGCACCCTGTAATAACCTTAATTTTACTTAATACACTTTAAAATGGCCTGTTATTTTCTAATCTGAAATAATGTTGAAATTACAAAGATTGGGAACCACATGCACTAATTAACAGCCACACGCCATCAATGGGAGACATATTTTATATGGTCCCGTTTCATTCTTTTGCAACCATTTTGTATTTTGTACAGAGTTCTCGAAACTACTGGACGAATTCGTTAAAGTAAGATTTTGCTAGAACGTTCCTAAGCTTAGCCCGCTCCTTCGACTGACAAGGGTAGAAAGAAAGGGCTTTCTCGCATTCACAGATGACATTTAAATAGGCTCGGAGAAAACGTTCAAATTACGTAATAATTAAATAACTACAACTCGTATAACTTACTTTCTTAGGATACCTGGACGACCCGTTCTTCAGTGCCTTGAGCATCTGCGGGTCCCAATTATCGTTGGCTTTGACTGATTAGACATTCGGTAGGACTCCTTAGACGAGGGATCGGCCCGACGCAAGGCCTCTACCTGTACACAGGACAGCACAACACAAAAAACGCGGACAAACTTCCATGGCTTGAGTGGGATTTGAACCCACGGTCCCTGTGTCCAAGCGGCACAAGGCACACGCCTCAGACCACGCGACCACTGTGACGGCAAACAACTATAAGCAGGTTCTAACAACTAAACTAAGTAACTATCTAACTAGATGGCTTATGGAACACGAAACTTCATCACCGAATTAACAAATGCACTCCACCGGACCGTGACCTGGGCCAACAAAATCCAGTCTCCTTCGACTCCTATCTCCCATAGATCCCGCCTGAGATTATCCTCCCATCTACGTCTAGGTCTCCCCAGAGGTTTCTTCCCCTCAGGCTTCCCAAATAGTGGACCCAACCAACCAGATGGCTTACGGAACTCAAAAGTTCATCACCGAACTAACCAAAGCCCTCCACCGGACCCTGTCCTGGGCCAACAAAATCCAGTCTCCTTCAACTCCTATCTCCCATAGATCCCGCCTGAGATTATCCTCCCATCTACGTCTAGGTCTCCCCAGAGGCCTCTTCCCCTCAGGCTTCCCAAATAGTGGACCCAACCAACCAGATGGCTTACGGAACTCAAAGGTTCATCACCGAACTAACCAAAGCCCTTCACCGGACCCTGTCCTGGGCCAACAAAATCCAGTCTCCTTCGACTCCTATCTCCCACTGATCCCGCCTCAGATTATCCTCCCATCTACGTCTAGGTCTCCCCAGAGGTCTCTTCCCCTCAGGCTTCCCAAATAGTGGACCCAACCAACCAGATGGCTTACAGAACCCAAAGGTTCATCACCGAACTAACCAAAGCCCTCCACCGGACCCTGTCCTGGGCCAACAAAATCCAGTCTCCTTCGACTCCTATCTCCCATAGATCCCGCCTGAGATTAACCTCCCATCTACGTCTAGGTCTCCCCAGAGGTTTCTTCCCCTCAGGCTTCCCAAATAGTGGACCCAACCAACCAGATGGCTTACGGAACTCAAAGGTTCATCACCGAACTAACCAAAGCCCTCCACCGGACCCTGTCCTGGGCCAACAAAATCCAGTCTCCTTCAACTCCTATCTCCCATAGATCCCGCCTGAGATTATCCTCCCATCTACGTCTAGGTCTCCCCAGAGGCCTCTTCCCCTCAGGCTTCCCAAATAGTGGACCCAACCAACCAGATGGCCTACGGAACTCAAAGGTTCATCACCGAACTAACCAAAGCCCTCCACCGGACCCTGTCCTGGGCCAACAAAATCCAGTCTCATTCGACTCCTATCTCCCACTGATCCCGCCTCAGATTATCCTCCCATCTACGTCTAGGTCTCCCCAGAGGTCTCTTCCCCTCAGGCTTCCCAAATAGTGGACCCAACCAACCAGATGGCTTACAGAACTCGAATGTTCATCACCGAACTAACCAAAGCCCTCCACCGGACCCTGTCCTGGGCCAACAAAATCCAGGCTCCTTCAACTCCTATCTCCCATAGATCCCGCCTGAGATTATCCTCCCATCTACGTCTAAGTCTCCCCAGAGATCTCTTCCCCTCAGGCTTCCGAACCAATACTCGGTGAACACCTGTTGTCGCATCCATGCGCTCTGCATGCCCTGCCCATCTCATTCTTCTAGACTTAATCACCCTGACAATATTGGGGGAGGAGTACAGATTTTTAAGCTCATCATTAAGCAGTTTTCTCCACGCCACATCGTCTTCTCTCCTAGACACAAATATACTCCTCAACACCCGATTCTCATACACCTGCAATCTGTGTTCCTCTCTCTGAGTAAGAGACCATGTTTAGCACCCATACAAAACAACAGGCAAAATTATTGTGTTGTATACTTTAATTGTCAGGTTCTTAGAAATCAGACGGGAAGACAAATAAATTTGAACTGAGAATTAGCAAGCGATTCAAATATATTCTAATCACTTACACTACATATTTCGGCCCTTTAAAAGATCCTTTGGCATTTCTTTAAAAATTCACTCAAAATATAAAAACTAACCTAATTTAATCTTTATAAGAGTGCAGATCCATATTCGTGGTCACATAGATATTATTTAAAGTGGCGCCAAGATAGGGCGTCGCAATGTTCGGCGTCATTTGCTAAAGTTGTAACCAATGTCATCCAAATCGTTCGAGTCACATTGCTGGGTCTCATGACGTCGTGACGAAAGGCGTCGCGACGCCCGGCGTCGCTTTCCTACTCTTAAATTAAGTGACGTCTAAATACATCTGCGGTGTCTTTTGCGTCATTAGATGGTGTAGTGATGCTCGGCGTCGATTTTCCAACTCTTTCCCAAATGTTATTTCAAGGGCTTCAAATACCTTGCGTGTTGTAATTGGCGCAGTTAAGTGCATGTTCGGTTACGTTAGGTTAGGTTAGGTTAGGTTAGGTTAGGTTAGGTTAGGTTAGGTTAAGTTAGGTTAGGTTAGGTTAGGTTAGGTTAGGTTAGGTTGGCGTCTTCGTTAACACTTCGTCCTTCAAGAACTTCGTTACGGACGGCGTCGATTTTATACCATCGTGCCCAAAGTTATAGCAAGGGAGGTGCTCTTCAACTGGGGTGACGGCGATAGGCGTCGCGACGCCAGGCGTCGGTTTTCTAACTTCGTCTTCAGTGGTATTTAAATTCATCTCCGATAACATTGGCGCCATGATAGGGCGTCGAAATTTTCGGCGTCGCGACGCCAGGCGTCGGTTTGCTAAAGTTGCAGATAATGTTATCCAAATCGTTCGAGTCACATTGCTGGGTCTCATGACGTCGTGACGAAAGGCGTCGCGACGCCCGGCGTCGCTTTTCTAGTATAGTCTTCAGTGACGTCTAAATACATCTGCGGTGTCTTTTGCATCATTAGATGGTGTAGTGATGCTCGGCGTCGATGTTCCAACTTTTTCGCAAATGTTATTTCAAGGGCTTCAAACTCCTTGCCTGTTGTAATTGCCGCAATTAAGTGCATTTCGGTTAGGTTAGGTTAGGTTAGGTTAGGTTAGGTTAGGTTAAGTTAGGTTAGGTTAGGTTAGGTTAGGTTAGGTTAGGTTAGGTTAAGTTAGGTTAGGTTAGGTTAGGTTAGGTTAGGTTAGGTTAGGTTGGCGTCTTCGTTAACACTTCGTCCTTCAAGAACTTCGTTACGGACGGCGTCGATTTTATACCATCGTGCCCAAAGTTATACCAAGGGAGGTGCTCTTCAACTGGGGTGACGGCGATAGGCGTCGCGACGCCAGGCGTCGGTTTTCTAACTTCGTCTTCAGTGGTATTAAAATTCATCTCCGATAACATTGGCGCCATGATAGGGCGTCGAAATTTTCGGCGTCGCGACGCCAGGCGTCGGTTTGCTAAAGTTGCAGATAATGTTATCCAAATCGTTCGAGTCACATTGCTGGGTCTCATGACGTCGTGACGAAAGGCGTCGCGACGCCCGGCGTCGCTTTTCTAGTATAGTCTTCAGTGACGTCTAAATACATCTGCGGTGTCTTTTGCGTCATTAGATGGTGTAGTGATGCTCGGCGTCGATGTTCCAACTTTTTCGCAAATGTTATTTCAAGGGCTTCAAACTCCTTGCCTGTTGTAATTGCCGCAATTAAGTGCATTTCGGTTAGGTTAGGTTAGGTTAGGTTAGGTTAGGTTGGTGTCTTCGTTAACACTTCGTCCTTCAAGAACTTCGTTACGGACGGCGTCGATTTTATACCATCGTGCCCAAAGTTATACTAAGGGAGGTGCTCTTCAACTGGGGTGACGGCGATAGGCGTCGCGACGCCAGGCGTCGGTTTGCTAAAGTTGCAGATAATGTTATCCAAATCGTTCGAGTCACATTGCTGGGTCTCATGACGTCGTGACGAAAGGCGTCGCGACGCCCGATGTCGCTTTTCTAGTATAGTCTTCATTGACGTCTAAATACATCTGCGGTGTCTTTTGCGTCATTAGATGGTGTAGTGATGCTCGGCGTCGATGTTCCAACTCTTTCGCAAATGTTATTTCAAGGGCTTCAAACTCCTTGCCTGTTGTAATTGGCGCAATTAAGTGCATTTCGGTTACGTTAGGTTAGGTTAGGTTAGGTTAGGTTAGGTTAGGTTAGGTTAGGTTGGCGTCTTCGTTAACACTTCGTCCTTCAAGAACTTCGTTACGGACGGCGTCGATTTTATACCATCGTGCCCAAAGTTATACCAATTGAGGTGCTCTTCAACTGGGGTGACGGCGATAGGCGTCGCGACGCCAGGCGTCGGTTTTCTAACTTCGTCTTCAGTGGTATTTAAATTCATCTCCGATAACATTGGCGCCATGATAGGGCGTCGAAATTTTCGGCGTCGCGACGCCAGGCGTCGGTTTGCTAAAGTTGCAGATAATGTTATCCAAATCGTTCGAGTCACATTGCTGGGTCTCATGACGTCGTGACGAAAGGCGTCGCGACGCCCGGCGTCGCTTTCCTACTCTTAAATTAAGTGACGTCTAAATACATCTGCGGTGTCTTTTGCGTCATTAGATGGTGTAGTGATGCTCGGCGTCGATGTTCCAACTTTTTCGCAAATGTTATTTCAAGGGCTTCAAACTCCTTGCCTGTTGTAATTGCCGCAATTAAGTGCATTTCGGTTAGGTTAGGTTAGGTTAGGTTAGGTTAGGTTAGGTTAGGTTAGGTTAGGTTGGTGTCTTCGTTAACACTTCGTCCTTCAAGAACTTCGTTACGGACGGCGTCGATTTTATACCATCGTGCCCAAAGTTATACTAAGGGAGGTGCTCTTCAACTGGGGTGACGGCGATAGGCGTCGCGACGACAGGCGTCGGTTTGCTAAAGTTGCAGATAATGTTATCCAAATCGTTCGAGTCACATTGCTGGGTCTCATGACGTCGTGACGAAAGGCGTCCCGACGCCCGATGTCGCTTATCTAGTATAGTCTTCATTGACGTCTAAATACATCTGCGGTGTCTTTTGCGTCATTAGATGGTGTAGTGATGCTCGGCGTCGATGTTCCAACTCTTTCGCAAATGTTATTTCAAGGGCTTCAAACTCCTTGCCTGTTGTAATTGGCGCAATTAAGTGCATTTCGGTTAGGTTAGGTTAGGTTAGGTTAGGTTAGGTTAGGTTAGGTTAGGTTAGGTTAGGTTGGCGTCTTCGTTAACACTTCGTCCTTCAAGAACTTCGTTACGGACGGCGTCGATTTTATACCATCGTGCCCAAAGTTATACCAAGGGAGGTGCTCTTCAACTGGGGTGACGGCGATAGGCGTCGCGACGCCAGGCGTCGGTTTTCTAACTTCGTCTTCAGTGGTATTTAAATTCATCTCCGATAACATTGGCGCCATGATAGGGCGTCGAAATTTTCGGCGTCGCGACGCCAGGCGTCGGTTTGCTAAAGTTGCAGATAATGTTATCCAAATCGTTCGAGTCACATTGCTGGGTCTCATGACGTCGTGACGAAAGGCGTCGCGACGCCCGGCGTCGCTTTTCTGGTATAGTCTTCAGTGACGTCTAAATACATCTGCGGTGTCTTTTGCGTCATTAGATGGTGTAGTGATGCTCGGCGTCGATGTTTCAACTTTTTCGCAAATGTTATTTCAAGGGCTTCAAACTCCTTGCCTGTTGTAATTGCCGCAATTAAGTGCATTTCGGGTAGGTTAGGTTAGGTTAGGTTAGGTTAGGTTAGGTTAGGTTAGGTTAGGTTATGTTAGGTTAGGTTAGGTTAGGTTAGGTTAGGTTAGGTTAAGTTAGGTTAGGTTAGGTTAGGTTAGGTTAGGTTAGGTTAGGTTAGGTTGGCGTCTTCGTTAACACTTCGTCCTTCAAGAACTTCGTTACGGACGGCGTCGATTTTATACCATCGTGCCCAAAGTTATACCAAGGGAGGTGCTCTTCAACTGGGGTGACGGCGATAGGCGTCGCGACGCCAGGCGTCGGTTTTCTAACTTCGTCTTCAGTGGTATTTAAATTCATCTCCGATAACATTGGCGCCATGATAGGGCGTCGAAATTTTCGGCGTCGCGACGCCAGGCGTCGGTTTTCTAAAGTTGCAGATAATGTTATCCAAATCGTTCGAGTCACATTGCTGGGTCTCATGACGTCGTGACGAAAGGCGTCGCGACGCCCGGCGTCTCTTTCCTACTCTTAAATTAAGTGACGTCTAAATACATCTGCGGTGTCTTTTGCGTCATTAGATGGTGTAGTGATGCTCGGCGTCGATTTTCCAACTCTTTCCCAAATGTTATTTCAAGGGCTTCAAATTCCTTGCGTGTTGTAATTGGCGCAGTTAAGTGCATGTTCGGTTACGTTAGGTTAGGTTAGGTTAGGTTAGGTTAGGTTAGGTTAGGTTAAGTTAGGTTAGGTTAGGTTAGGTTAGGTTAGGTTAGGTTGGCGTCTTCGTAAACACTTCGTCCTTCAAGAACTTCGTTACGGACGGCGTCGATTTTATACCATCGTGACCAAAGTTATACCAAGGGAGGTGCTCTTCAACTGGGGTGACGGCGATAGGCGTCGCGACGCCAGGCGTCGGTTTTCTAACTTCTTCTTCAGTGGTATTTAAATTCATCTCCGATAACATTGGCGCCATGATAGGGCGTCGAAATTTTCGGCGTCGCGACGCCAGGCGTCGGTTTGCTAAAGTTGCAGATAATGTTATCCAAATCGTTCGAGTCACATTGCTGGGTCTCATGACGTCGCGACGCCCGGCGTCGCTTTTCTAGTAGTCTTCAGTGACGTCTAAATACATCTGCGGTGTCTTTTGCATCATTAGATGGTGTAGTGATGCTCGGCGTCGATGTTCCAACTTTTTCGCAAATGTTATTGCAAGGGTTTCAAACTCCTTGCCTGTTGTAATTGCCGCAATTAAGTGCATTTCGGTTAGGTTAGGTTAGGTTAGGTTAGGTTAGGTTAGGTTAGGTTAGGTTAAGTTAGGTTAGGTTAGGTTAGGTTGGGTTAGGTTGGGTTAGGTTAGGTTAGGTTAGGTTAAGTTAGGTTAGGTTAGGTTAGGTTAGGTTAGGTTAGGTTAGGTTAAGTTAGGTTAGGTTAGGTTAGGTTAGGTTAGGTTAGGTTAGGTTAGGTTGGCGTCTTCGTTAACACTTCGTCCTTCAAGAACTTCGTTACGGACGGCGTCGATTTTATACCATCGTGCCCAAAGTTATACCAAGGGAGGTGCTCTTCAACTGGGGTGACGGCGATAGGCGTCGCGACGCCAGGCGTCGGTTTTCTAACTTCGTCTTCAGTGGTATTTAAATTCATCTCCGATAACATTGGCGCCATGATAGGGCGTCGAAATTTTCGGCGTCGCGACGCCAGGCGTCGGTTTGCTAAAGTTGCAGATAATGTTATCCAAATCGTTCGAGTCACATTGCTGGGTCTCATGACGTCGTGACGAAAGGCGTCGCGACGCCCGGCGTCGCTTTTCTAGTATAGTCTTCAGTGACGTCTAAATACATCTGCGGTGTCTTTTGCGTCATTAGATGGTGTAGTGATGCTCGGCGTCGATGTTCCAACTTTTTCGCAAATGTTATTTCAAGGGCTTCAAACTCCTTGCCTGTTGTAATTGCCGCAATTAAGTGCATTTCGGTTAGGTTAGGTTAGGTTAGGTTAGGTTAGGTTGGTGTCTTCGTTAACACTTCGTCCTTCAAGAACTTCGTTACGGACGGCGTCGATTTTATACCATCGTGCCCAAAGTTATACTAAGGGAGGTGCTCTTCAACTGGGGTGACGGCGATAGGCGTCGCGACGCCAGGCGTCGGTTTGCTAAAGTTGCAGATAATGTTATCCAAATCGTTCGAGTCACATTGCTGGGTCTCATGACGTCGTGACGAAAGGCGTCGCGACGCCCGATGTCGCTTTTCTAGTATAGTCTTCATTGACGTCTAAATACATCTGCGGTGTCTTTTGCGTCATTAGATGGTGTAGTGATGCTCGGCGTCGATGTTCCAACTCTTTCGCAAATGTTATTTCAAGGGCTTCAAACTCCTTGCCTGTTGTAATTGGCGCAATTAAGTGCATTTCGGTTACGTTAGGTTAGGTTAGGTTAGGTTAGGTTAGGTTAGGTTAGGTTAGGTTGGCGTCTTCGTTAACACTTCGTCCTTCAAGAACTTCGTTACGGACGGCGTCGATTTTATACCATCGTGCCCAAAGTTATACCAATTGAGGTGCTCTTCAACTGAGGTGACGGCGATAGGCGTCGCGACGCCAGGCGTCGGTTTTCTAACTTCGTCTTCAGTGGTATTTAAATTCATCTCCGATAACATTGGCGCCATGATAGGGCGTCGAAATTTTCGGCGTCGCGACGCCAGGCGTCGGTTTGCTAAAGTTGCAGATAATGTTATCCAAATCGTTCGAGTCACATTGCTGGGTGTCATGACGTCGTGACGAAAGGCGTCGCGACGCCCGGCGTCGCTTTCCTACTCTTAAATTAAGTGACGTCTAAATACATCTGCGGTGTCTTTTGCGTCATTAGATGGTGTAGTGATGCTCGGCGTCGATGTTCCAACTTTTTCGCAAATGTTATTTCAAGGGCTTCAAACTCCTTGCCTGTTGTAATTGCCGCAATTAAGTGCATTTCGGTTAGGTTAGGTTAGGTTAGGTTAGGTTAGGTTAGGTTAGGTTAGGTTAGGTTGGTGTCTTCGTTAACACTTCGTCCTTCAAGAACTTCGTTACGGACGGCGTCGATTTTATACCATCGTGCCCAAAGTTATACTAAGGGAGGTGCTCTTCAACTGGGGTGACGGCGATAGGCGTCGCGACGACAGGCGTCGGTTTGCTAAAGTTGCAGATAATGTTATCCAAATCGTTCGAGTCACATTGCTGGGTCTCATGACGTCGTGACGAAAGGCGTCCCGACGCCCGATGTCGCTTATCTAGTATAGTCTTCATTGACGTCTAAATACATCTGCGGTGTCTTTTGCGTCATTAGATGGTGTAGTGATGCTCGGCGTCGATTTTCCAACTCTTTCCCAAATGTTATTTCAAGGGCTTCAAATTCCTTGCGTGTTGTAATTGGCGCAGTTAAGTGCATGTTCGGTTACGTTAGGTTAGGTTAGGTTAGGTTAGGTTAGGTTAGGTTAGGTTAGGTTAGGTTAAGTTAGGTTAGGTTAGGTTAGGTTAGGTTAGGTTAGGTTGGCGTCTTCGTTAACACTTCGTCCTTCAAGAACTTCGTTACGGACGGCGTCGATTTTATACCATCGTGCCCAAAGTTATACCAAGGGAGGTGCTCTTCAACTGGGGTGACGGCGATAGGCGTCGCGACGCCAGGCGTCGGTTTTCTAACTTCGTCTTCAGTGGTATTTAAATTTATCTCCGATAACATTGGCGCCATGATAGGGCGTCGAAATTTTCGGCGTCGCGACGCCAGGCGTCGGTTTGCTAAAGTTGCAGATAATGTTATCCAAATCGTTCGAGTCACATTGCTGGGTCTCATGACGTCGTGACGAAAGGCGTCGCGACGCCCGGCGTCGCTTTTCTAGTATAGTCTTCAGTGACGTCTAAATACATCTGCGGTGTCTTTTGCGTCATTAGATGGTGTAGTGATGCTCGGCGTCGATGTTCCAACTTTTTCGCAAATGTTATTTCAAGGGCTTCAAACTCCTTGCCTGTTGTAATTGCCGCAATTAAGTGCATTTCGGTTAGGTTAGGTTAGGTTAGGTTAGGTTAGGTTAGGTTAGGTTGGTGTCTTCGTTAACACTTCGTCCTTCAAGAACTTCGTTACGGACGGCGTCGATTTTATACCATCGTGCCCAAAGTTATACTAAGGGAGGTGCTCTTCAACTGGGGTGACGGCGATAGGCGTCGCGACGCCAGGCGTCGGTTTGCTAAAGTTGCAGATAATGTTATCCAAATCGTTCGAGTCACATTGCTGGGTCTCATGACGTCGTGACGAAAGGCGTCGCGACGCCCGGCGTCGCTTTTCTAGTATAGTCTTCAGTGACGTCTAAATACATCTGCGGTGTCTTTTGCGTCATTAGATGGTGTAGTGATGCTCGGCGTCGATGTTCCAACTTTTTCGCAAATGTTATTTCAAGGGCTTCAAACTCCTTGCCTGTTGTAATTGCCGCAATTAAGTGCATTTCGGGTAGGTTAGGTTAGGTTAGGTTAGGTTAGGTTAGGTTAGGTTATGTTAGGTTAGGTTAGGTTAGGTTAGGTTAGGTTAGGTTAAGTTAGGTTAGGTTAGGTTAGGTTAGGTTAGGTTAGGTTAGGTTAGGTTGGCGTCTTCGTTAACACTTCGTCCTTCAAGAACTTCGTTACGGACGGCGTCGATTTTATACCATCGTGCCCAAAGTTATACCAAGGGAGGTGCTCTTCAACTGGGGTGACGGCGATAGGCGTCGCGACGCCAGGCGTCGGTTTTCTAACTTCGTCTTCAGTGGTATTTAAATTCATCTCCGATAACATTGGCGCCATGATAGGGCGTCGAAATTTTCGGCGTCGCGACGCCAGGCGTCGGTTTTCTAAAGTTGCAGATAATGTTATCCAAATCGTTCGAGTCACATTGCTGGGTCTCATGACGTCGTGACGAAAGGCGTCGCGACGCCCGGCGTCTCTTTCCTACTCTTAAATTAAGTGACGTCTAAATACATCTGCGGTGTCTTTTGCGTCATTAGATGGTGTAGTGATGCTCGGCGTCGATTTTCCAACTCTTTCCCAAATGTTATTTCAAGGGCTTCAAATTCCTTGCGTGTTGTAATTGGCGCAGTTAAGTGCATGTTCGGTTACGTTAGGTTAGGTTAGGTTAGGTTAGGTTAGGTTAGGTTAGGTTAGGTTAGGTTAAGTTAGGTTAGGTTAGGTTAGGTTAGGTTGGCGTCTTCGTTAACACTTCGTCCTTCAAGAACTTCGTTACGGACGGCGTCGATTTTATACCATCGTGACCAAAGTTATACCAAGGGAGGTGCTCTTCAACTGGGGTGACGGCGATAGGCGTCGCGACGCCAGGCGTCGGTTTTCTAACTTCTTCTTCAGTGGTATTTAAATTCATCTCCGATAACATTGGCGCCATGATAGGGCGTCGAAATTTTCGGCGTCGCGACGCCAGGCGTCGGTTTGCTAAAGTTGCAGATAATGTTATCCAAATCGTTCGAGTCACATTGCTGGGTCTCATGACGTCGCGACGCCCGGCGTCGCTTTTCTAGTATAGTCTTCAGTGACGTCTAAATACATCTGCGGTGTCTTTTGCATCATTAGATGGTGTAGTGATGCTCGGCGTCGATGTTCCAACTTTTTCGCAAATGTTATTTCAAGGGCTTCAAACTCCTTGCCTGTTGTAATTGCCGCAATTAAGTGCATTTCGGTTAGGTTAGGTTAGGTTAGGTTAGGTTAGGTTAGGTTAAGTTAGGTTAGGTTAGGTTAGGTTAGGTTAGGTTAGGTTAGGTTAGGTTAGGTTAGGTTAGGTTAAGTTAGGTTAGGTTAGGTTAGGTTAGGTTAGGTTAGGTTAGGTTAAGTTAGGTTAGGTTAGGTTAGGTTAGGTTAGGTTAGGTTAGGTTAGGTTGGCGTCTTCGTTAACACTTCGTCCTTCAAGAACTTCGTTACGGACGGCGTCGATTTTATACCATCGTGCCCAAAGTTATACCAAGGGAGGTGCTCTTCAACTGGGGTGACGGCGATAGGCGTCGCGACGCCAGGCGTCGGTTTTCTAACTTCGTATTCAGTGGTATTTAAATTCATCTCCGATAACATTGGCGCCATGATAGGGCGTCGAAATTTTCGGCGTCGCGACGCCAGGCGTCGGTTTGCTAAAGTTGCAGATAATGTTATCCAAATCGTTCGAGTCACATTGCTGGGTCTCATGACGTCGTGACGAAAGGCGTCGCGACGCCCGGCGTCGCTTTTCTAGTATAGTCTTCAGTGACGTCTAAATACATCTGCGGTGTCTTTTGCGTCATTAGATGGTGTAGTGATGCTCGGCGTCGATGTTCCAACTTTTTCGCAAATGTTATTTCAAGGGCTTCAAACTCCTTGCCTGTTGTAATTGCCGCAATTAAGTGCATTTCGGTTAGGTTAGGTTAGGTTAGGTTAGGTTAGGTTAGGTTGGTGTCTTCGTTAACACTTCGTCCTTCAAGAACTTCGTTACGGACGGCGTCGATTTTATACCATCGTGCCCAAAGTTATACTAAGGGAGGTGCTCTTCAACTGGGGTGACGGCGATAGGCGTCGCGACGACAGGCGTCGGTTTGCTAAAGTTGCAAATAATGTTATCCAAATCGTTCGAGTCACATTGCTGGGTCTCATGACGTCGTGACGAAAGGCGTCGCGACGCCCGATGTCGCTTTTCTAGTATAGTCTTCATTGACGTCTAAATACATCTGCGGTGTCTTTTGCGTCATTAGATGGTGTAGTGATGCTCGGCGTCGATGTTCCAACTCTTTCGCAAATGTTATTTCAAGGGCTTCAAACTCCTTGCCTGTTGTAATTGGCGCAATTAAGTGCATTTCGGTTACGTTAGGTTAGGTTAGGTTAGGTTAGGTTAGGTTAGGTTTGGTTAGGTTAGGTTAGGTTAGGTTTGGTTAGGTTAGGTTAGGTTAGGTTAGGTTAGGTTAAGTTAGGTTAGGTTAGGTTAGGTTAGGTTAGGTTAGGTTAGGTTAGGTTAGGTTAGGTTAGGTTAGGTTAGGTTAAGTTAGGTTAGGTTAGGTTAGGTTAGGTTAGGTTGGCGTCTTCGTTAACACTTCGTCCTTCAAGAACTTCGTTACGGACGGCGTCGATTTTATACCATCGTGCCCAAAGTTATACCAAGGGAGGTGCTCTTCAACTGGGGTGACGGCGATAGGCGTCGCGACGCCAGGCGTCGGTTTTCTAACTTCGTCTTCAGTGGTATTTAAATTCATCTCCGATAACATTGGCGCCATGATAGGGCGTCGAAATTTTCGGCGTCGCGACGCCAGGCGTCGGTTTGCTAAAGTTGCAGATAATGTTATCCAAATCGTTCGAGTCACATTGCTGGGTCTCATGACGTCGTGACGAAAGGCGTCGCGACGCCCGGCGTCTCTTTCCTACTCTTAAATTAAGTGACGTCTAAATACATCTGCGGTGTCTTTTGCGTCATTAGATGGTGTAGTGATGCTCGGCGTCGATTTTCCAACTCTTTCCCAAATGTTATTTCAAGGGCTTCAAATTCCTTGCGTGTTGTAATTGGCGCAGTTAAGTGCATGTTCGGTTACGTTAGGTTAGGTTAGGTTAGGTTAGGTTAGGTTAGGTTAGGTTAGGTTAAGTTAGGTTAGGTTAGGTTAGGTTAGGTTAGGTTAGGTTAGGTTAGGTTAGGTTAGGTTAGGTTAAGTTAGGTTAGGTTAGGTTAGGTTAGTTTAGGTTAGGTTAGGTTAGGTTAGGTTAGGTTAGGTTAGGTTAGGTTAGGTTAGGTTAGGTTAGGTTAGGTTAGGTTAGGTTAGGTTAGGTTAGGTTGGCGTCTTCGTTAACACTTCGTCCTTCAAGAACTTCGTTACGGACGGCGTCGATTTTATACCATCGTGCCCAAAGTTATACCAAGGGAGGTGCTCTTCAACTGGGGTGACGGCGATAGGCGTCGCGACGCCAGGCGTCGGTTTTCTAACTTCGTCTTCAGTGGTATTTAAATTCATCTCCGATAACATTGGCGCCATGATAGGGCGTCGAAATTTTCGGCGTCGCGACGCCAGGCGTCGGTTTGCTAAAGTTGCAGATAATGTTATCCAAATCGTTCGAGTCACATTGCTGGGTCTCATGACGTCGTGACGAAAGGCGTCGCGACGCCCGGCGTCGCTTTTCTAGTATAGTCTTCAGTGACGTCTAAATACATCTGCGGTGTCTTTTGCGTCATTAGATGGTGTAGTGATGCTCGGCGTCGATGTTCCAACTTTTTCGCAAATGTTATTTCAAGGGCTTCAAACTCCTTGCCTGTTGTAATTGCCGCAATTAAGTGCATTTCGGTTAGGTTAGGTTAGGTTAGGTTAGGTTAGGTTAGGTTAGGTTAGGTTGGTGTCTTCGTTAACACTTCGTCCTTCAAGAACTTCGTTACGGACGGCGTCGATTTTATACCATCGTGCCCAAAGTTATACTAAGGGAGGTGCTCTTCAACTGGGGTGACGGCGATAGGCGTCGCGACGACAGGCGTCGGTTTGCTAAAGTTGCAGATAATGTTATCCAAATCGTTCGAGTCACATTGCTGGGTCTCATGACGTCGTGACGAAAGGCGTCGCGACGCCCGATGTCGCTTTTCTAGTATAGTCTTCATTGACGTCTAAATACATCTGCGGTGTCTTTTGCGTCATTAGATGGTGTAGTGATGCTCGGCGTCGAAGTTCCAACTCTTTCGCAAATGTTATTTCAAGGGCTTCAAACTCCTTGCCTGTTGTAATTGGCGCAATTAAGTGCATTTCGGTTACGTTAGGTTAGGTTAGGTTAGGTTAGGTTAGGTTAGGTTAAGTTAGGTTAGGTTAGGTTAGGTTAGGTTAGGTTAGGTTAGGTTAGGTTAGGTTAGGTTAGGTTAGGTTAAGTTAGGTTAGGTTAGGTTAGGTTAGGTTAGGTTAGGTTAGGTTAGGTTAGGTTAGGTTAGGTTAAGTTAGGTTAGGTTAGGTTAGGTTAGGTTAGGTTAGGTTAGGTTAGGTTAGGTTGGCGTCTTCGTTAACACTTCGTCCTTCAAGAACTTCGTTACGGACGGCGTCGATTTTATACCATCGTGCCCAAAGTTATACCAAGGGAGGTGCTCTTCAACTGGGGTGACGGCGATAGGCGTCGCGACGCCAGGCGTCGGTTTTCTAACTTCGTCTTCAGTGGTATTTAAATTCATCTCCGATAACATTGGCGCCATGATAGGGCGTCGAAATTTTCGGCGTCGCGACGCCAGGCGTCGGTTTGCTAAAGTTGCAGATAATGTTATCCAAATCGTTCGAGTCACATTGCTGGGTCTCATGACGTCGTGACGAAAGGCGTCGCGACGCCCGGCGTCGCTTTTCTAGTATAGTCTTCAGTGACGTCTAAATACATCTGCGGTGTCTTTTGCGTCATTAGATGGTGTAGTGATGCTCGGCGTCGATGTTCCAACTTTTTCGCAAATGTTATTTCAAGGGCTTCAAACTCCTTGCCTGTTGTAATTGCCGCAATTAAGTGCATTTCGGTTAGGTTAGGTTAGGTTAGGTTAGGTTAGGTTAGGTTAGGTTAGGTTGGTGTCTTCGTTAACACTTCGTCCTTCAAGAACTTCGTTACGGACGGCGTCGATTTTATACCATCGTGCCCAAAGTTATACTAAGGGAGGTGCTCTTCAACTGGGGTGACGGCGATAGGCGTCGCGACGACAGGCGTCGGTTTGCTAAAGTTGCAGATAATGTTATCCAAATCGTTCGAGTCACATTGCTGGGTCTCATGACGTCGTGACGAAAGGCGTCGCGACGCCCGATGTCGCTTTTCTAGTATAGTCTTCATTGACGTCTAAATACATCTGCGGTGTCTTTTGCGTCATTAGATGGTGTAGTGATGCTCGGCGTCGATGTTCCAACTCTTTCGCAAATGTTATTTCAAGGGCTTCAAACTCCTTGCCTGTTGTAATTGGCGCAAATAAGTGCATTTCGGTTACGTTAGGTTAGGTTAGGTTAGGTTAGGTTAGGTTAGGTTAGGTTAGGTTAGGTTAGGTTAGGTTAGGTTAGGTTAGGTTAGGTTAGGTTAGGTTGGCGTCTTCGTTAACACTTCGTCCTTCAAGAACTTCGTTACGGACGGCGTCGATTTTATACCATCGTGCCCAAAGTTATACCAAGGGAGGTGCTCTTCAACTGGGGTGACGGCGATAGGCGTCGCGACGCCAGGCGTCGGTTTTCTAACTTCGTCTTCAGTGGTATTTAAATTCATCTCCGATAACATTGGCGCCATGATAGGGCGTCGAAATTTTCGGCGTCGCGACGCCAGGCGTCGGTTTGCTAAAGTTGCAGATAATGTTATCCAAATCGTTCGAGTCACATTGCTGGGTCTCATGACGTCGTGACGAAAGGCGTCGCGACGCCCGGCGTCGCTTTTCTAGTATAGTCTTCAGTGACGTCTAAATACATCTGCGGTGTCTTTTGCGTCATTAGATGGTGTAGTGATGCTCGGCGTCGATGTTCCAACTTTTTCGCAAATGTTATTTCAAGGGCTTCAAACTCCTTGCCTGTTGTAATTGCCGCAATTAAGTGCATTTCGGTTAGGTTAGGTTAGGTTAGGTTAGGTTAGGTTAGGTTAGGTTAGGTTAGGTTGGTGTCTTCGTTAACACTTCGTCCTTCAAGAACTTCGTTACGGACGGCGTCGATTTTATACCATCGTGCCCAAAGTTATACTAAGGGAGGTGCTCTTCAACTGGGGTGACGGCGATAGGCGTCGCGACGACAGGCGTCGGTTTGCTAAAGTTGCAGATAATGTTATCCA